>NC_138765.1:41787476-42521681 GCF_965113315.1 Podarcis vaucheri | reverse complement strand
GCAACAGGAACACGTCACTGAGGCGGCTTAACTAGCTGCATCAGATTAGGGATGTGCGGCATAGTCTCTGATTTCAATAGTCACTTTGGGAGTAGTATACAGCTGAACAAATTACTTAGCCCTCCCCCAGAGGAACTGCTTTTTGACAAGAAATTCCATTCTTTTATGTCACAAGACTCCCTTTCATCTCCCTTGTTGCTTCTCAGGGTCTTTCTTTGCCCTGACTGCCCTTAGCCACATTTGCCCACTTTCTGCTGTTTGATCTGATTGGCAGGGGATGACCCATGTGTTATCCATGAGCAGCTGTGACATCATTGTAGCAGAGCCAGTGGCATGCTGTCTCGGATAAAACCACACAGGCCACCGGAGGCAGCTGGATTCAATGGCAGTGTGTGCATATAAGGCTGAGGGCAGTGAGGACAAAGAGGTGGTGATGATGGCCAACTTGGATAGTTTTAAAAGGGGCATTAGGCAAATTCATGGAGAATAAAGCTATCAAGTATTAGTAGTCAAGATGACTGTACAATCTCCAAGATAGATTAAAGGTAAAGGGACCCCTGACCATTAGGTCCAGTCATGACAGGCTCTGGGGTTGCAGCGCTCATCTCACTTTATTGGCCGAGGGAGCCAGCGTACACCTTCCGGGTTATGTGGCCAGCATGACTAAGCCGCTTCTGGCGAACCAGAGCAGCACACGGAAACACCGTTTACCTTCCCGCCAGAGCTGTACCTATTTATCTACTTGCACTTTGACGTGCTTTCGAACTGCTAGGTGGGCAGGAGCTGGGACCAAGCAACGGGAGCTCACCCCGTCGCGGGGATTCGAACCGCCGACCTTCTGATCGGCAAGTCCTAGGCTCTGTCGTTTAACCCAGAGCCCCACCCGCGTCCCAGGATAGATTACATACACTCCAATACAAAGCAGCCCCAAACTGGGATGCCATCTTCTGGGGCTAAACTTCCACGCAGGTTATGTGATTGCATAAGATTCCAACTCCCCTAAAAAGTGTTTTTCAGGATGAGAGTGCAGCCCGACATTGCAAGAAACCACTTGCAAGAAAAAACGCGATGTTGACAGATGTGATTATCAGAATCTGATAGTGAACCCATGTTTTTTTTAATCTCTGTGATAAGTTTTTATGCCCCTTCTTTGCTTTATTGTATGAATTTTTAACCTGTTCTTAACTTATACAACAAATATATCTGCCCAATTGCAGGGCAGCCTTGTCAATGGCAGGCTACTCTACATAGCTACTAGCCATGCTGACTACATTCTCCCTCCTCTTTTGAGAGTATGCCTCTTAATACTGGTTGCCAGGAATCACAGGTGGGGAGAGTGCTGTTGCACCCGGGTCCTGCTTCCTGCAGGCATCTGGTTGGCCGGTGTGAGAACAGGGTCTTGACCAGATGGCCATTTGGTCTGATTCAGCTTTTGCGTTCCTACAGCAAAAGAAAACAGTATCCCAAAGACCAGCAACCAAAGCAATGTGCATATGTTTGCAATAAGTGCCCACAATGCCCCTAAATGTGAAGCACTTTTCAACACTCGTGAAAATGAGCATGAAAAAAGGTAAACAGTTTTCAAGCCAGTTCTATATCTGATTGCAGGGCCTGTCCTGCCTGCACTCTGGCTGAAACTGGAGAAATGGGTAGCTAAACAAACGGTTCCCACTGAAAGGGGAAGAATGTGGCAGTTCTGGCACCGGCCTTGATGGCTCCTCAGTGTGCCAATGCCACACCCATGCTCTGACTGGAGTCAAGAGGGCTGCAGTGCACTTTTCTGTACTCCAGTCAGTGTGTGTGTGACATTCAGGCTGCCTAGCTGAAGAAGAGCCTTTTTTTTAATTGTCAGAGTTTATAGGCTAAGAAAAATAAGAAAGCGATTGGAATGAATACAGGACAAATATTCGTCATCGTATATAACTTTCCTGCAAACAAATCAGAAGGAATGTTCTGGAAATAACCGGACACAGTCTAATCTCCACATAAGCTTTGTGCATGCAAATCTGGATGAATGCTTAATAAACTGGTCATCTGGAAGAGATCTCGGTGTAAGAACAGAAGAACAGCCTGGCAGCTGGATTAGACCAGAAATCCAGCTAGTCCAGCATCCTGGTCTCACAGGAGCCAACCAGGTGCCTGTTAGAAGCCCACAAGCAAGACCTAAGCAGAACAGCAGTTTCCCATTTGTGATGCCCCTGACAGTGGATACAGAACATAGCTAGCAGCTTCTGATAGCCTTGCCCAGCATGAAGTTCTCTGATCTCCTTTTAAAGCTATCTAAGTTGCTGGTCATAGCTACATCCTGCAGCAGCAAATTCCACTTCATCTATGTGCTGTGTGAAGAAGTCTTTTGCCTTCTCACCCCATGCCATGCTCTAAAACTGCCTTCAGACAGCAGGTCCCCTTCATGTCTACCTGGAGAGGATATAGGGGCGCGGGTGGCACTGTGGTCTAAACCACTGAGCCTCTTGGACTTGCCAATCAGAAGGCCGGCAGTTTGAATCCGTGCAACGGGGTGAGCTCCCGTTGCTCTGTCCCAGCTCCTGCCAACCTAGCAGTTCAAAAGAATACCAGTGCAAGTAGACAAACAGGTATTGCTGCGGCGGGAAGGTAAACAGCATTTCCGTGTGCTCTGGCTTCCGTCACAGTGTTCCGTTGCGGTTTAGTCATTCTGGCCACATGACACGGAAAGCTGTCTGTAGTCAAATGCCGGCTCCCTCGGCCTGAAGCGAGATGAGCACCACACCCCACAGTCACCTTTGACTGGACTTAATTGTCCAGGGGTCCTTTACCTTTTTACCTTTTACCTGTAAAGGGAGGTATAAACATTTCCACCAACAGCGGCCTTGCTTCCTGGCTGCCAGAGGGGGAATATGGGACAGTGAGAGTGAGACTGACTTCCTCTGCCTTGCTGAGAGACCAGTGGTGCTATTTGGCTCTACTGTCTACCTGAAGTATGTTTAAATTATATTAGTAGTAGTAGTAGTAGTAGTAGTAGTAATAGTAGTAGTAGTATTTCAATTGATATACTACCCTTTATCAGAAGATCCCAGGGTGGTGTACAACATTAAAAACACATTACAGAACATCAATGATAAAAAACATAATAAAAACCATACTGACAGACATCCTAATAATAAAATATTCATCATAATAACAGTCCTTTCCCCCACACTTTCACAGGCCATAATTTAATAGCCATAGGCCTGGGTGAAGAGGAATGTTTTTCCCTGCTGCCTAAAGACATGCAGCAATGGCATATTTTAAGCACTTTACTGCTCCGCAGGACATAATCCGCCCTGAACTGGACCCATGTTAGAACCTTCAAACTGCTGATTCAATATGGCAGCATCCCATGAGGCAACCCAGAAGAGGAGTGAGATGTGAGAATCAATTCAAGTTACCCTCTGCATGAGTGGCCATGCAAACTCGCCAAGTCCGTTGCAATATTTGCAATTGTTTTTAAATCTGACGCACTGGAAGAAACTTCTTTTATAGGAGAAGCACAAGCTTGTAGCCCATTCTAATTATTACATCCGTTAGATGCCATAATCTTGTGGTTGGCTTGGAAGCTGTGTGTGAAAAGTATTTCTTAAAAGATGGGGGGGGGAGGTATGTGTGTGCTGGGAGAGGTAGAAGCAAACAAGCTTATTATCTGAAGTGACGGGAAGGCACTTTCTTAGAGTGGTTGCGGTAACAGCCATTACCGTCTGTGTTACAGTACGTGAGGGATTTTCTTAGACCATTTTTGTTGTCTCAAAGAGGCCACGTAATGAGAAACAGTAGCTGCCTTTTCACAATGCCATTGTTTTAAAATAATATTGAAATGTCCTGTAATTAAGAAAGGCGGTGGGGTGGGGGATGTAATCTCAGCATTAAATTGTAGTCATTAGCTGCAAAAAGTGTGCATAATTTGCAACCGTGTTCAAGGAAAACTGGACATGTCTAAATACTAGAACGACTTTCCGAAATGCGCCGTTTCTTCCCAGCACAAAGAGGTGAAGTCTTTAATCTCGACACAGGAAGAGGTGAAAGCAGCTTTTAGTTCTTCAAAAAATAATGCCAGAATAAATTCAAAGAACCCATTGTCTGGGAAAAGCACTGAGAAATGGGAAATGATTGTTTGTTCGGACTCAAAACCAGTGTCAGGGATGTTAGTGTGGGCCAAACCAAGTGCAGTTTTATCTCAGTCACCATCCCCTTCCAAGCACACCCAAATGTTCATTCTCCCCATACAACAAATCATATTTCTTAAAAGCCCTTCTCTCTCATGAAGACTAAGGTTCCTTAACTTGCATCTCCTGAGAGAGTGGGGAGACTGTGAAGTTGCTCATCAGCAGTTAGGACTTGGGCAGCAGACTGAAGATGTCAGTTTTGGCTCATCTTAGCTTCTCATTTTGCCAGTCCCCTGTTCAGTTCTCCAAATTGCCACAACAGTTTGTGATTATTATTATTTTTTTTAATTTTAAATAGCCCTCATGAAAATTCATCATCATTTAGGGTTAATTTATCCTAATACACACATTTTTGTAAGCAATTCCACCTAGTATTAGGCATTTTTGTATGTTAATTTCCCTGAGCTATCTTTATTTATTTTTATTTTTAAAGATCCCACTTTTCATTTGGTCTCAAATGAAACTCCCTGGCTGTTAGTTGCCCCTGCCCCCAGTGCCATTTCCAGTAAACAGCAAATTGCAGTGTATGTGTGTGTCTTTGTGGCTTTTGGTAGGAAGCTGATGCAGTTTCCTGATCTGGATTGGGAGCATGTCCCGAGGCTGTTTTAAATGGCCAGCTTCAGCCTGCTTTTTCAAAGGCATGATCAGCACCACGTGTAGCTTGGATCTCGGTCATTTTCAGTTGGGTTTGCACTGAAAGTTGAGAGTAGGCATTATACACAACTATGTTTTGATTAGTTAGGGTGGGGGAATTATGTAGATGTCTTCAAATGAACTGTGTTTTAAAAAAACCCTTTATTGCCTTCTTTGAATTATGGCATGGCGTGCTGCTTTGCTAAAACCCCTAGCTTTGGAGTTTTGACTTTGTCAGTATTCTAGGATCCAATTTGTTTGTCAAAAATGCCCAAGTTTGGACCAAACTTAGCTGAGAGGGACTGCAGCCATGCCAGATGAAAAGCAAGCCTGGATTTAAACAGCTGCTTTTCTTAGAGGATTACGAAATGCCATTCCTCTGAGATGTTTAAGGTATCCTCATAAACCCTCTTGTTTATTTCGTTCTCAGATACAACTCATAAACGTACACAGGACTGGGATCAAACACTTTTATCCAGAAGATGGCAATTCCCCAAAATTCTAGAAGTGTTATACTTTTATTCTGTTTCACTTCTTTTCCTTTTATTCTTGCCATCAAATATTGCTGTAATTTCCCTCCCAAATATCTCCAAAATTAAATTCAAAGTGTTTCATGTTTTTCTTTTTTTATGAGAAAAATATAGACGGAGATTGCTTTCTGATCCTATGTATGACACTCAAAAGAAGCAGGCAATTGCTTCGTATGTATGCATGTTTGCATGTATAACTGTTGCCCATGTATAATTATTGAGAGGTAGAGTCAACAGCTTACTGTAGCAAGGGGGGCGGGACTGAACCACGATACTCTCTAGTGAACTTGGGCCTGTCACTCCCTCTTAGACTAACGTACCTCACAGGGTTGTTGTAGGGATTCAGTGAGAAGGGGATGAATCCCCTTCTAACAACAACAGCAGCAGCAGCAACAACAACAACACTATAACTCAGCCTGAGACCTTACAGTGAAGGGCAGGCAATTAACTGATTAATAAAAACAACAACCTAAAATTACTTCCGTGTTTCCCAACATGGCATCCTCTAGACTTTACAGTACACCATCCCCAGCCATTGACCACGTAGGCTGGGTTGTGGTTCAAAACAACGGACAGTTACCCAGTGGAGGAGTGTGTGCAATATTTTGTTCTAGGTAAGTTTTGTTCCTCAGCCTTCCCACCAGCCTTTCTCACATTCCTCGCCTTGAGCTTTGAGGAGAGGCATGCAGCTGAGTCCAGGGTTTGTTTTAGACTAAAGTGCACATAACATTTTGCATATTAGTGGAAATAACACAGGGGAATGCATTATATGAGGGAATGTATGCCTTGCAAAAATGTGTGTGAGGCAATATTCACACTAAAATGCCGGCGAAGTTTCTGGAGGGCTTTTAAAAGGTGGTCACAATGTGGAAATGTGGAAAACTGAGCTTACAACTGGAAAAGTGTGTGAGATAAATTGAAGCTGACAGGTTCACTCATCTCTACACTCAGATCACCTGGTCACAGTCTCCCCCACTATGGTAAAATAATCCAGTCTTGAGACTAAATTACTGTATTATACCATATGTGGGACTGCCCTTGGGTCTGGTTTGGAAACTCCAGTGGGTGTAGAATGCGGCTGATGGGAGCTTCTGGCCGAGAAGATGCAACACCGTTGTTAACAGCTACGAGGGCTGCCAGGCTCCAGGTTGTTGTATCAATTTGCAAAGCCCTGCACAACTGAAGGATTGCCTGAACCCTTATATCCCGACTCGATCACTCAGATCATCTGCAGGAGTGCTGATGGTCGTTCAAGAGTTGGTGAGGCTGCAGTCAGGCAGTGGGAGTGGGGCTGAGAGCGAAGGAGACACAGCAGCCTGAATCTCCTCCTTCCCCACTCCCAAGCACGTGCTGAATCAGGGATCTGAACACTAACTAAACAAAAACAATTCTTGTTTACGGCCCTGAATGAACAAGTTAAAACATGCAGTCAGCCAACCTGCAGCTCCTTCCCCCTTCATTCCTGCCCTTGTGTTTGATTAGAGTTTTAATCCACGATTAAACATGGGGGGGGGGGCAAATAAGACTGCATGTTTAATTAAGGTTTATAACTTTCATCAAACCATCTGAAAGGCCCCTAATTTAGTTCAGGGCCTGGACCCAAGTCAGGTTAGCCCAAATTATCCTGGGTCAGTCAGATTAGGGACCTTCTGGAGTGCTGAATTGAGTCCCATATCATGCTGGAATAATAGAATCATACTTGGAAGGGGCCCTGAGGAGTATCTAGTCCTACCCCCTGGAATGCAGGAATATGCAACTGAGGTGTTCAATCTTTTTGTGTCCATGGCTCCCTTGACTAGCTACTTTCTTTCTGCTGCACCCTTGTGGGGCTCAGGAGCCCAGTTATGTCACCCCTTGCCTGCAGAGCTAGCAGCCCACCACCCCTTTTTGAACACCCTCCCTTGTGGAGTGTTCCCTCAGCCTCCTCTCTTCTCCCCTCTCTTTGGGAGTCCTCTGGGAGCTGCAGCTGCTGCCCCTGACCTCTGAGCTGCCATCGCACTGCCCCCCAAAGAGGTGCCTCCTCACACTGCCCCACAGGGGCCTGGGAAGCATCCCCTGGGCAGCCCCGAAGGTACCATTTGCCTGCAGTAGCCAGAGCTGCTGCAACAAACAGCCCTGCAAGCTTTTGGGAGGCAGAGAAGCAAAAGGGCATCAGAGGAAGAGGGAGGAAAGGAAAGAGGGACAGAGACCAGGGTTGCCCGTGGCACCCCTGACCATCATTCAAGGCACGCCAGGGTGCCACGGCACACTGGTTGAAAACCACTGCCTTACAGGGATCAAACCTGCGACCTTGATGTTATCAGCAGCATGCTCTAACCAACTGAGCTGTCCAGCAGAACTCCTCAGAGTCCCAGTCACTGGGTGGGAATCACAAGAAACGAGAGTGTTGCTGCACCTAAGTCCTGCTTGTGGACTTCCCATAGGTGTTTCATTTGCCATTTTGCTGGACTAAATGCACTTTTCACCTGATCCTGCAGGGCTCTTCTTATGTTCTTAACTAGTTCTTGTTATGACTCCTTTCTATGAGAGGCACATTTATTTGCTTTCACATCTTTCCTCCCCAGCGGTGGAGCCTCTTTTTCAATCTAAGCTAACATCTGGTCACCTGTGTGCAGGGACATACTTACCTTTCAACATCTGACAAATACTAGCTTCACGTTGTGGTTTCAAGCTGGAAATCTGCAGCACTCTCTCTATATGCCTAGCAGGGGACAAAACACCAGAAAATCCTCCTTTGCAGGCCCTGTTGCAAGTGCATGGGATACTGTCGTCCCTTGATGCATCTAATTTGCAAGAGTCTTTACACTACATGCAGAAGGTCCCAGGTTTAGTCTCCACCCAGCATCTCCAGCTAGGGCAGGGAATGGAGAGCTGCTGCCAGTCAGTGTAGACAATACTACTCCAGATGGACTAACGGGCTGACTCAGAATAAGGCAGCTTCTTATTTTCTGTTGCTGCTACAGTTATCAAGTGATGGCCATGCATGTGAGAATCATTTCCATGTTTTTGCTATTCTGCAGTAGAAAATCAAGTACAGTGGTACCTTGGGTTACATACGCTTCAGTTATGGACTCTGCTAACCCAGAAATAATGCTTCAGGTGAAGAACTTTGCTTCAGGATGAGAACAGAAATTGTGCTCCGGTGGTGCGGCGGCAGCAGGAGGCCCCATTAGCTAAAGTGGTGCTTCAGATTAAGAACAATTTCAGGTTAAGAATGGACCTCCAGAACGAATTAAGTATTTAACCCGAGGTACCACTGTACTTAAAACAAAGAAGGAATACTATCCATTTAGGCACATTGCTACGAAAGATGCACATGCGTTGCCCCAGTCTTAAAAAAAACTCTGCACCTTCTGCCACAGTTCTTATGCACGATTGTATAGTGCATGTAGGTCTTTCTTTGGCCTGCTTCAGAAGCAAGTAATAGTCTCCAATGTATATATTTATACAGAAAACATTCTGTTTGATGCCTTTGGCTCTCGTCCCTGCCTGCAGAAACCTCAGCAGAAAGCCTGGCTTCTCAAGAGGGAGGTGTAAACAGATCTGGGGTAGTTTTAGAGGAGCTTAGAATGGGAGAAATCAGATGCCAAAGAAGGCTTACAAGAGGCACGACCCTCGAACTGAGAAAGCGGAGAAGCGCATTTGTAATATTTGCTGTCAGTAAGAAGTTTGTTTGGGATTTGCAACATTTAATGGTTTTAAAGTGTTGGACCAACCATCATAGGACTAAAGTGCTGGAACGATGGGAAGGCAAACGGGCCCCAAAGGCTTATTACTGATGTTTTCAAGTTTCATGTTATTGGGGAAATTTGAGCTACATTCACACACCAGTTTATTCTGTTTTCCTGATGTTTCTCTAACTGTTAATTTCCGTATGATATTTGAGCTTTCCAGAAATGCAGCAGAATACAGCACAAGCTGAATGTCCACTTCTGCATTATTTGCTTCCAGGAAAAAAAATCTGTTTGCAACAGAGGCAGAGAAATTGAAAAGAAATTTTGTTGGCCAGGTGATGGCAATAAGGCATCCATAAATATGAAATCCAATGCTTAAAGAAAAGAGACTTCCTTGGCATTTGCCTTCCCTGCGAACAATTATAAATGTTAGGTTGAAAAGAAACCAGGATCTTGCCATTGCTGTCCCAGAGTCTTAACAACTATGTGAGCAGTAGGGGCTTGCCTTCTGCTTTATTATGTTTAACTCTTTATTCAGCAATAGAGACTGTAGTCTTATGCCTTATTTAGATTTGCTCAGCTTTGTATAAGCTTATTGTGCTGTTTATGCTTTAATATGCTTTATGCAGGCCATCTACGTGCCTCGTTACAATTTATTTTTGTGCCATATAGTGCAACATCTAGTTAACCAAGTAGATAAGGGATTCATTTAATTTCTTCCAAGGGGCTATTTTCACACACCCCTCTCTCTTTTTTTTTTTTTGCTGTGCAATAGCTTTTCATAATGAAAATAAGGGGGTGGAATCAAAACCTGGGCTTTCTGACAGTGAAGGGGAACAGAGCACAACTCCAACAAGGAGGCTATTCATGCTTTCCACACAACACATGCAATGATATGACTTGGGGCCTGAAACAGCCCAGCCATCAAGCTCCGATTGATTTGGGTACCGATAATGGAGGTGTAAGAAATATGAAGAGGCCGAATGGGCCATTTGGCTGGCAGCTAAAAGTACGGAAGAATAAACTGTATTCTTTCAAGTCAGTATGTGTGTGTGTATGGGGGGGGCGAAATCTCTCTGCTTCCCCCTCCCTCTAACAAAATTTGACTAAGACAGTCGATTCATTTTGTACCCTTTCGGTCAACCTCTAATCTCCACCATCTTGCAATAACACACCACTTGACAGACGTGCTGCGAAAAGCGCCTGCAAAGCGTGGAAAAGGTGAGAGATTTGGGAAGAATCCAAGGCCATTTTTCACTGTCGCACACACACACACACAAAAGCATAGCGCCAAAGGAAGGTGGAAATGGGAACCTCAAAGGGGGGCTTTGCCAAGGAGAGGTTTCCTTGTCAGGTGAAAAGATTTGAGGCTGAAAAGTAGGAGTAAAATGAAAAAAGAAATTGAAAGCCCCAAGAACTGGGCTGAAGAAAAGCATTTTTATCTGGCCCTTGCGACTCACCTCAGGCCACACAGCTGACCAGCCCCACTCTGCACCCTTCCCAAGTGCCTTTGCTGCCATTGAATGTGTCCTTGAACCATGATAACACCTCTTGCTTGCCTGGATGGAGGGCGGAGAGATGGGTGTAGATGTGCCTGCATGTGTAGAAGGCTGGAATGTAGTTGGCTGTAGAAAAGTGAGAGTTATCTACGTTGCTCCACCCACTGATTGCCTCTGGCTCCCCCATGATGCCCTTGGACTGAGAAAGGTTCCCCACTCTGGGGTGGTAAAGAATTGCAACCAAAGAACTTCTTCTTTAGATATGTTTTGACAGAGGCTGGTTAAACTGTATTCCATCTGCTGCTTTGTGTTTGTGCTGTTAGTTTTTGGGTTGGATTTCATTGCTGCTGCCCCTATTAAAAATACAGTGGTACCTCAGGTTAAGTACTTCATCCAGCCAGGCTCTTCTTAAGGTATTATGACTCTCCCTTCCGAAGACTGTGCAAACTAGGCAAAGATCCAACTTGCAAAGTTGCACAGTCACATGGGAATCACTGAATTTGGTGGGAGTTACTTCTGTGCATGAGGTCCCCCAAGTATCTGTCTATTTGGCTCCCACATCTCACTTGTCAGCTGCCTGCTTACCACCTGATATTCCAGCTCCCCTCCAGATGGATTTCTTGAATCAGGCACTGATTTGCAACGGACTCTCCCTGATCCATCCCTTATGCCCAGTTCCAAACCTCCCCACCATCCTCTATCCTGCCCAATGCAAGGGTTGTCTGTGGCATCATTTCACTGCCTTCTCTGCAATGTAATTTCAGATTATCACGGATGCCAGCTGTAACAGGGCCAGCTGTACCGTTGCTTCTGTACATATACATGGGGGACATTCGTTTGACTTTCACCTCAGGCAGCAAAATGTCTCGGACCACAGTCTTGTCCAGGGCAGGTGCTTTATACTGTTAAAACCTAATAAGCACAATACCAGCTTGAGAGTATTTTCCTAACTTGTTCAGGATCAAAAGAAGTCACTGAACATTTTTGAAATTCACTGGTGTTGTTTGTTTGTATTCTTATTCCTATTCTTATTTGTTTATTGTTTATATGCTGCCCATCTGACTGGGTTACCCCAGCCATAAAAACCATCAACTCCTAACAAAAAATGGCAGAGCAGAACATTATTGTTGTCATCCACCTGACTCGGGAGACAATGGAAGAGTGTGCCTTTGGGGGCAAAGTAAAACCACTGGAAAGTTACAGCTCCTGCTGTGGCTGTAGAGACCAACACAGGAGAGACATGTTTTGTTGCAGGTGGGGCAGATAAAGCCATCCAGTTTTGCTGTTGCAAGTGCACCACACCATTTCTTCCCTCTGTGCTCCTTCCAGAGGTCATTCCTCATCTGGTTACTGCTGTGGATACATGACCTTACTGTCTGTCTCCAGGCAATGTGATCATCAGCAAGGGATTCTCATACGGCAGAGTTAATGTTGCCATCCTTCATGTCATGTTTGCAGACATCTTTGTAACACAGAGTTGGTCTTCCAAAGGAATGTGAAACGAAAGTAGAACAAAATCACTGAAACATCACAATGTTGCAAAATCACAACATTCAGAACAGATGGCCCATGTTCTCGTGTGCTGATGTGTGGATATGATGCCAATGAAGGGTGAGTTCCAGAAGGCAGACAGTCTCCCCAGTAGGGGGAGGACCTTACGCAATCTCTGGGCACCTGGTGAATGCAGGCCAGTTTAGACACGAAACTCGTGTGGAGCCAGTCTCAGTGGAAATGTCTGGAGATACTAGAGATTGAACACTGTGTAGACAGTGCCTTGAGGATAATTTTGTTGGCTCTTCCTTGTGTAGGAAGAAAAGATTATAAAGCAGTGGGCCTTTTAAGGAAGGGATGCCTTTGAGGTTCCTTTGGGTAGCCAGGAAACATGCCAAATGCTCACTTGTATTCTACTTAAAATAATCATGGGGGATTCACATGATGTTACAATTGGCTTCAAAAGGCACCCACCTCCCCCTTTCCCCACAAGCTGATCTTGGTCTATATTGTCACTTTGTATGCCAAGCCATCCATGACTGGGGAAAAACCCCTATCCATCCATCAGTGAATCAAGTAGAAGGTGTTACAGCTTCGGTCTAATTGGCCATGAAGAACAGTCAATCTGGAGAAATCACTGCTGTTGCTTGATTAGCTGGGTTCTGGAGCTACAATAGAATAACCAATGCCTTCTTTTCCAGAGTGAGATACGTCAAGGAATCGGTCTAGAAATATTCTCAAGTAGAGATTGCTTGGATTCCCTTGTTGTTTGTTAAATTTATATCCCACCCTTCCTCCCGAAAGCACCCAGGGCAGCAAGCAACAAGTGATAAATCAATGTCTGGTGTTTCTCTTCTACCAAACCTGGTAGAAGGTACTCCTAGACAGTAAGGTCACCCGGGCTGTAGATGAAATTATCATCTATATTTCTCCTGGGATTTTGGAATTCCTAATCACGTGATCTGATCCACAAAACAGAACCAACACACCAGGAATTCTCCACCACTGTTGTGTTCTCCCCTGCTCCTGAATTTTGTTCAGAGCTCCGTGCATGTAATGATTTGCCACAGTTTTCAGGTTTCCAGTTCTTGTATGTATTTTTTCTTCCTCAATTTTACTAATCAGCATACTGGCATCAATAAGACGCTGCTTAAAAAAAGAAAGAAAATGTGATCTGATTGTACATATACTTGCATCACAATTCGTTTGTATGCAGAAATGCACCATGATGGCATTTTACCAGTGCTTAGGAGTAGATGTGTGTACATCAATAAAACATCAGGTACAAAGTTGCAACATGGTTGTTGTTGTTGTTGTTGTTGTTGTTGCAGTTCCTTAAAAAAAATAATTACAGAGCCTGCTCATCTTGAACAAAGACACAGGGAGGAGATACTAATGAACTGAAGGAACTGAAAGTTGGCAAATTGTGCAGGCACTAGTTCTAGGATTAACCCTAAAAGAACCTTCTGCAACTTGGTGCCCTTTGGATGTTTTGGATTTCAGCTGATAGGAGTTGTAGTCCAAACCAGGTTGGGGAAGACAGCTTTAGAAATCTCCTAGTTAAAAATGCTACACGCCTGCCCCCCCACAAACATATACAGTTCTGAAGTGGTGCACTGCTTTCCGCTACATCAGGTTGATTGGATTGTTCCCACCTCATTCTGTGCCTCATTTTGCTTCATGCATAGACTGAGCTTCTGTTTTTAATTGGACACCCTCCTATAATATAGCTGATCTTTGATACTTGCACGGCTCCGTGTGTGGTGCTATGCAAGCTCCAATGATCAGCTGGTCCTCAGAGTTTGCATAGCAAAACGTGCAAAGCACTCGAGCCCTGACAATTAGCTGATCATAGAGGCTCCCATAACTCTGTGCCTGGGGCTTTGCAAGCCCCAAAGATCAGCTGATCATTGGCAAGGGCAAAACTGGGTCGCCTGATGTCATCGTGAGATCAGGTAATTGACAGCTGGGTGGCCCAGCACCCCGTCAGACCTGGCCTGTGAGGGGTGGGGAAGATAAGGATCTGTCCTGTTGGTTGGATGCATTTTCCCACCCCTGTCCTAGATGAACTGAAGTTTAATTTATCAATTACAGTGGTACCTCAGGTTACAAACACCTCGGGTTACAAACCCTCCGGTCACAGACTCCGCTAACCCAGAAGTAGTACCTCAGGTTAAGAACTTTACCTCAGGATGAGAACAGAAATCCTTCGCTGACGGCGTGGCAGCAGCAGGAGGCCCCATTAACTAAAGTGGTACCTCAAGTTAAGAAAGGTTTCAGGTTAAGAACGGACCTCTGGAACGAATTAAGTTCGTAACCAGAGGTACCACTGTAATTAATTGTGCAGTTAATTAACTATGGAATTCCTTAAGTATGGAAATCACAAAATGATCGTGACACTTTGAAGAGTGGGGGTGAAACTCAAGATGAATATAAATCAATATACTTTTGGCCGTGTGGTGAGCAAGGTTTGCTAAAAACTGACCGCGATGAGTGGACTTGCCAGAGCTGCTTCGTGGGCTGGGGGAATGAAACAGACAAGCTTTCTCAGCCCTTCTGTGCTTCAAGGACCCTCAGCCGTATTCATTCAGTTGCCTGCTCATGTCTGCTGAGGGCCAAATCCCAGGCTTGTGGTGGCAGGTGTACCACTGGTATGGTTTGCCATGAGTCTTGTGGCCTCCACACCTAGCTTGTCCCCATGGCAACCACAAGCCCAGACAACCCTGCTAATGGTTCTTTTGGTTTTTAAACGTTTTCAGCTGTCACAGCTAGACTGATTCATTTTGTGTGCATGCCCAACTACCAAGGCAATGGGCACGGGAAGTTGTCAGCACACACGAAAGCATGGAACATCTTGCGCTGGAAAACCAAGGAAGTTTCTTAACGTTCCTTGAAGGCGAGAGTTTCATGTGTGTGGTTGAATAATATTTTTGGATTGTATCTCATTACAGGGGATGCCAAACCCACTTGGCAACTGCTCAAGCATCTCTGACCTTAGGGAAACCTTTTTCACTTTGGATTCTTGGTTGATATTTTCTCTTCTCACCCAACCTGCTACCGGTATTTTGCCCATGACAAGACTCTACTGTTCACATTTTGCCTGCTTCGCTATTTGCAGCTGGGTTGATTTTCTTTGGGTAAACTATATGAGAGTGAGGCCTGCGCTTTCCAATGACTTTGTAAAAATAGATCTTAAATCTGAAAGGCAGGCGTGGGGCTGAAGTTATTTCCTTGTTATTAAAGTAACAAAATCCAGCTCAAGGTCTTTCCATTTTGATAGCTTCAAACTCTTCATCTATGACATTATTGATGGCTTCCTCTGTGGGCCTAGGGAGCAGAGCCAGGACAAAATGCACCCCCCCAAGCCGAAGAGAGATCTAGGATAGAGTAGGGAACCTATTTCACTCTGAAGGCTGTAGTCACTTCTAGGTATCTTTCCAAGGGCCACATGCCAGGGCTGAGGAGGGCCAGATGCAAACATGGGCAGAGGAGAGTTCAAAGTGAGTGGATCCAAGGATGTGACTCTTACCTTTATGCAGTAGGCCACTGTTCTGTGAAGGGCAGCTTTTCCTTTGGAGATGTAGACAATAAACATGCTTTTGGGTGTTGTGATCAGTGCTTTTTTTCCTGAGGGTACGTGGGGGTAAGCATACTTCTAAACATTTTGTGAATCTAAGTTTGGCCTCATTGAGGGGCAGTATTTCAATATGAGTAGGAAAATGAGAGTACCCCTAAACATTTTTTTTTAGAAAAAAAAGCACTGGTTGTGATTATACAACAAGCATTGGACATGAAAACACATATGTAGCCTGCACAAAGTTTAAAGGCAAACCACTAAATATTTATGCACTATTATAATAAAACCCTTCCCAGACTGTTTCATTCTTACATTTCTTCTGCTGGCAAGGAACCCTTAGACATGACAGTGAACACCGCCCCTTGGAGCTGGCTAAAGTATAGGGTTATCCTGATCTATACTGGATTCTCAGGCCTTATGCAGAGTTGTCTGTGAAGCAGTTGTCTTGTTTATATTTATATTTATAGATGCAAATTTAGAAAAAAACGATATAGGGATGCCATTTTGAACATAAACATCTTACAAAAGATGTTGAAGCTCAGAAGTGTAATGGCTTTTCATAACTAGGATCCAATCACAGAGACAAAGTCAATACAGCTCAAAATCTAGCTTACTTGATGGCATGTTGCAGATGCCCGATCCATTACATTATTTTGAGAGATTTGAATGAATGGATGGATGATGCTTCAGCACCAGTGAACTCTGCACTGACAACAACCAATTGTAATGGGGTCCTTTTAACCACACAGCAGGCAAGCTTGAACTCCATGGTTTTTCCCCAGCCAGGATGGGCAGAGGGCACCAGATGCAGTGAACAAAGAAGAGACCATCATGCCTGGTTTTTGCATGTTTCTGGAAGCATTTGGAAATGCAGGAAGCTTGTACAGACAGATCCCCAGAAGTCCTTTCTTCCTGCAGCAGCAAATGCCCAGTTGTGTTAGTCCTCAGATTTGGCTTGTACCATCAACTCAGTATTCGCCAGTGGTTGGCAAAGACCCAGGGTTGTTTGGGTGCCACCCACTTCCTTTTTAAAAAATGTACATTAAACCAATTTGGAGCTTGGCTGTGGTGGGCTCGGCAACCAGCCTCCACCAGTGTTCCCATGACACCAGGACTGAATGTCTTTGAAGCATACTGAAATGTTATACCCTCGGGTATGGTGATCTTTCTCTCCCTGCATTTCAAAGAAAATGGCTTGGCATCCCACCCCCCACCCCCGGCTGTGTCTGTCACCAAAGGCAGGAAATGTTGACTTGCCACTGCAATCACTATCCTGTCCACAGACATTTCTGGAACAGATGTCAAACAAACTCTGGCATATCAGAGCATATTGGAGAGTGAGAGCGTGTGAGAAAGAGAGCAAACAGGCCTAACAAATCAATGCATTCATTCTTAAGAATGTTTCCAATTGATATGTCTTTTCTACAGTATTTATTTTTGCTGATCCTCATCACCGTCTCATTGACAATTTGAGCTGCTGAAAGGATCAGAGCCTGAAAACTGCTTTGAGGGGTTGTTGTTGTTTTTACAATCCAGTGGTATATAGATTTTATGAAACAAATAATAAATATACTGAAAAAGGGGGACTGTGCTAATCTACTATCAGGTCCCATGCAGCTCTGACCCACCAACCACCCTTTTTTTGCAAACATTTGCCCAAATAAAAGTGTCACTGAACCCCATGAATCTCCTTCCCATGCCATCCTGCTGAGCTCTGTCTCTGGGGTCAGTGGATGTTTCTCTTGCAGGTCAGTCCAGAGCCAGGCTTTTGATTTCTTTTTTCAGGTGAGGGGTACCGTGGTTCCTGGAATCTTTCAATGCTGCTGTGCATGCTCACAACAGTACCCAGGACCTGGCATTTGAAAACTGCTGCAGTGGTTTCCACATATCCTCTCCACGGCCACTTCCCACCTTAATTTGCAGGATGGGGGTAGCAGCCAAGAAAGCACTGGGCCACTTCTACAAACTGAAACTGATCCATTTGGAGCTGGTCTGGCCATTTGAAAAGTATATAAAAGGGAGATGAGGGAGCAGAAGTTGAATGTTCACCCTCCTTTTTCCTTCTTAGAGATTCTGTCCTATTCCTAGGTGGCTATCCATGATGGCTGGTGCCCATTAAGACTGGTAGGGCATCCAACAGTCAATGACAGGCAGAGACAACTAATTCTAGCTACGTCCCCATCTTCATCCCTGCTGAGTGCTACAAGGGTAACACTGAGACTGAGAAGGAGAAAGCTGACAGCCAGGGCCACCCCCTAGACTGGATGCAAGGAAGATGGCAGGCAATGTTGGAAGAATCAAGACCGAGGTTGCTGGGGCAGCGCCCCATTTGCCCCAATGGATCAGCCTCCACTGTGTTCTTCAGTCTGCAAGCCTTTGTGGGGCCTGACACTTGAGCTCTGGTGGCATTTCAGTCTACCAGAAACACATGCATTTGGCAAGCTTCGTCCAAAATTCCCAGCTCTCGTCTGGCTCCCAAACTTTAGAGAATGAGGGGAGGGGTGGCAGCGGTAAACATAAAATCTTAATTACAGTAGTGAAGAGTGGAACTAAATACAGCCGTGCCTGCTTTCATGCTTTAGCCTTTGATATGAATACATAAAAATGTGTTCAGAGTAGGGGTTTGGGCCCTCTAATTAGCTGTTTATTGTGGTAATTATTTCCTCCAGTCCTTTCCAGACATGCATCGCTGGGGCGGCAGCTGGGTGCCAAATAAAGTATTTCTCCATGTGGGCGTCAGCTACAAAGTATTCTGAAGATCGCCACTCCAAATATTTAAACATCAAAAATGCAATAGCTACTTTCTGGTTACAGATCCCTTAAAAAATCCCCCTCCCTATAATTTGCAGCACACAATCTTCGCTTGAGTTTGAGGAGAAGACTTAGCACTCTTTCCTCCCCCAACCCCACATTCATTGCTGTTTCCAAATGAGGGGTTGTCTGAGCAGGCCGTTCAAGCTTCTTCTTCTTCTTCTTCTTCTTTTTCCTTTTTGGTGTGGTCTGACCACCCCTGAGGCTCTGCTGCAACTTGCTAATGCTAGCAAATGCCAGGGCTGGATGATGCTGGTACTCCTGCAGTGATGTCAGGCTTTGGAGGGAGAGGGGAGCTTTGATGCCCTGCGAACTGCTTTGAATTTAATGAGGACCTTGAAGGAAAGCTACTCCTCCTCCAACAGTGGCTGGTTTGTTAAGCCAAATGGCCCACTGCCCCGCCAACCCCAGATATTGTACCTCCAACCCCACCTAACATCATAGAACTGCAGAGTTGGAAGGGATCTCGAGGGTCTTCTTGTCTGTCCCCCTGCAATGCAGGAACCACAGCTGAGGAATCCCTGACAGATGCCCATCCAACCTCTTTTTAAAAGACCCCCAATGAATATTTCCCTAACAGTTGATTCCTGCATTATATCTGGGCTTTTGCACAATATAAAAGTCAGTTCTGAAAAACTAACGATTTAGTGCTTATTTCCATGCTACTTGATTGACAGTTGGGACAGGACAGGTTCAAAATCCCCTTAACCAGGACACTCTCCGGAGAAAAGTGACAACATTTGAGGTGTTATGCCAGCATACAGTTCTTTCCTGCTGTTTTCATGGGGGAACAGAAGCCCACATATGCAGAGAGGGTAGTGACGTTGTCCAATGATGTTTGTTGTTGTGTCACAACATGCCCACTGGTGGGACATGGCAGCATATTGGCCAAAAAGCCACAGTTCCATAGCACAACAGGTACTGCATTGTCACAAGGAACATTAGAAACTGGGGCAGAAGCCCTAACGTTATAATCAGGAAAACTAAAACAATATTCCACCCATCTGAATACACCCATTGGCTTGAGTTACTGTTGGCCACCTCATGGGCACCAGCCATCACTGTGCTCCTATAAGAGGCCATTAAGAGTGACCCACACGCCTCCAGCACCCTTTCCTCTGAGAAACGCCTTTTTAATAAAAAAAACCTTTTTGCACAGATATATTCAAGACTTACACTCTTCTTTTAAAACTAGGACAATTTTGCCATTCACATTCTCGAGCTCCAGGCTTCTCTTTTCCAGTTCCTTTTCCATAACGGGATTATTGTGAAGTTGTCTTACTTTTTAGAAGCTTTGAAAGTTTTGTATAAAAACTTTTATATATATATATAAAAACAACAACCCCTGCCATCACAAAACGTAATGGCCGCCCTGCAGCAATACATTCTTTGTATTTGATTCAGATCCTGAATTTCTTTGAGAGACATATGCATGTCATATGAATGAGCTGAATCCATTACGATTTGGGTGGCTTTCACTTCAGCACTGAAAATGCCGTTGGCCATTTCCCACAGTGGGAAATGCCCAAGAAAAAAAAAGGCTCTTTACACTATGGATGTGCAATAAAATAAGATTCAGTTTGGACTTCAGAGGGTACCCAATTCACATCAGGTCTGAACCAGATCCTTGTTTTGGAAGCTTCACATCTTTCCATCAACATAATGGAAAAAACCAACAAATGGACATAGCCTTTTTTTCGTTTTTTGGCAGAACTGAATGAAATTTGAAGGCATAGCGGGCCCTTTTGAGGGTATGAGTCCTGCCAGATTTCAGAAAGATAGGCACAGATGTTGTGTGTTTATGGTAAGTGCCTTTAAAGTTGAATTGGGGAAAAGATTTGTTCCCCCTCCCCAGGTCTTGTGAGCAACATGTATAGAAATAGAAATACATCTTAGAGGTTGCTTAGTTCTGCTATATTATGCCAATATCCCTCCATAAAGCACTGTGACTGGATAGTTTTGGTAAAAATTTCCTGTGATGTGAAGCTAGAGCCATCAGTTACAAATGACAGCCCCTCCCCCCGGGTGTTTTCTATGAATGTAGAGCTGGGGGTGGAGGTTATCCCCCTCCCCGTGTTTCTCTGCTCATCTGAATTAGTCCTGAAGTTCTGGGAATAGTCCACTGAAAAGGCCCTGTTATGGGTCAGCAACAAGTAGGAACCCCCTCTGACCTGCCAATCATATCATAGGGTCCAAGATGGGGAAGGTGCTCCTTAACCTTCCAGGGTCCCAAGCCATTTAGGGCTTTGTATGCTAATATGAACACTTTGAATTTGGCCCAGTAGCTCACTGGCAACCAGTGTAGGTTTCAGGACTGGTAGTACATGGGCCCATTGGGTTGCTCAACCTAGCAGATGTATTCTGCACTAGCTCCAGTCCCCAGACTGTCTTCCAGGGCAGCCTTACATAGAGCGCACTGCAGTAGTCCAAGTGTGAGGTCACTAGAGCATTGCCAGCTGAGACCAGACGATAGCCCTTAACTTTAAATGGATGTTTCCAGCACTAATAGGCTAGCCGACAGAAAGATGGAAGATTGCAAAGCTGCAATAAATAGTGCCTGAACAACCGGTAAAGTTGAGAAATAAAAGCTGGAAAAATAATTTAACGGTATTGCAAAAGATTGGTTTGCTACCCTTAATGAACTGAATGAAAGTCAAGGTAGGTAACAGGCAGCGTTCATGTTAAAATGAAAATAAAACCACAGGATTTTAAAATGAGACAGGGATGTAAAGGCACCATCTTAAAGTTGATAAGTGGGGGTGACTTAACTTGTTTGTGGAACAAATCCTTTTAGATTTTGAAGCTGATAAAAATAAATAAATCTTGGCACTGATAACATGCCATGTTTTCATTTTGCATTGATTGCATTTTAATTAATTGTATCCTGGCTGTAATTGAATTCTTCTACCTTTTGTTAAAATGAAAAGAAAATAGTTTAAAATCAGTGCTTGCCAAATTTGTGAATCATATATATGGTTCCTGGAATTTGCTTTTGTACTTTTTGGAAAGCCATCATGAACTCTGGCTGACTTTGATTAATTTGTTGAGTTTCTAATTAGCAATAATTCATAACTCGTGGTTTTGCAGTGAATGATTTGCCAACCTGGAGTTTATCATTTGTACTTCTAAATATTAAGAGAAAACAAACATTGCTATGTCAATCACTTTTCTGGGATCTGGGGGCCAGCTGTGATGATTAGGAGAATTAGGCTGTAACCCAGTGGTAGAGCACACAACAGGGGTGCCAACTTGAATAAAATATTGTGGGGGCCCAGGTAATCCCCACCCCACATAATCAATCACATGACAAAGTGCACACACACCATTTGAATGGGAATGCCCATCAACTTTGTGGGGGCCAAGCCCCCTCAAGTATTTTACATCGGCTCTGGATCCATTCCAGTCTGGCTTCCGCGCTGGTCATGGGACCGAGATGGCTCTGGTTGCCCTAACAGATGATCTTCGTAGACAGCTGGATCGAGGTGGGTCGGGGCTGCTGATTCTTCTAGATCTGTCAGCAGCTTTCGACATGGTCGATCATGAACTTCTGGACCACCGCCTTGCCAACGTGGGGATCCAGGGCACAGTCCTTCAATGGCTGCGCTTGTTTCTCTCTGGTCGGGGACAGAGGGTGGCGCTTGGGGGGGAATTGTCATCGCGCCACTCCTTGGTGTGTGGAGTACCTCAGGGTGCGATACTCTCCCTGATGCTTTTCAACATCTTTATGCGCCCCCTCGCCCAGCTTGTCTGGAGTTTTGGGCTGGGTTGCCATCAGTATGCTGATGACACCCAACTCTATCTGTTGATGGATGGCCATCCTGACTCGGCCCCAGACACACTGACCAGATGTTTGGAAGCTGTGGCTGGATGGTTACGTGGGAGCCGGTTGAAGCTAAATCCTTCGAAGACAGAGGTCCTGTGGCTGGGACGGGACAATATGGGATGGGGGGGCAACTCCCATCTCTTGCGGGGGCGCAATTAGTGCCAGCACCGTCCGTTAAGAGTTTGGGTGTAATCTTTGACACCTCCCTTTCCACGGAGGTGCAGATTGCAGCTACAACAAAGGCGGCATTTTTCCATCTCCCCCAAGCTAAGCAGTTGGCTCCTTACCTCTCTCGCCCTGACCTAGCCACTGTGATCCACACGGCGGTCACCTCCAGACTGGATTATTGTAACTCGCTCTACGTGGGGCTGCCCTTGAGACTGACCCAGAAACTCCAGCGGGTGCAGAATGCTGCAGCGAGACTCCTTACGGGATCTTCGCTGCGAGATCACATTCACCCGGTGCTATACCAGCTGCACTGGCTCCCGGTGGAGTACAGGATCAGGTTTAAGGTGCTGGTTTTAACCTTTAAAGCCCTATACGGCCTAGGACCCTCGTACCTACGGGACCGCCTCTCCTGGTATGCCCCACAGAGAAACTTACGGTCTTCAAATAAAAATATCTTGAAGGTCCCAGGCCACAGAGAAGTTAGGCTGGCCTCAACTAGAGCCAGGGCTTTTTCGGCCGTGGCTCCGATCTGGTGGAACACTCTGTCACAAGAGACCAGGGCCCTGCGGGACTTGACATCTTTCCGCAGGGCCTGCAAGACAGAGCTGTTCCACCAGGCCTTTGGCCAGGGCACAGCCTGACTCCCTCCCTCGGCAATCTTCACGGAGCTCTGGCCCAATGGTTGCCAGTGGCTTGAATTAATTAATTTTATAATGAATGATTTTAGAGTGTTGTTTGTGCTGTACTTTTGTACTGTTTTATTGTTGTTAGCCGCCCTGAGCCCAGCTTCGGCTGGGGAGGGCGGGATATAAATAAAATTTATTATTATTATTATTATTATTATTATTATTATTATTATTATTAGGGCCAAAGCCCCCAGGGCCCCTAGGAGTTGGCTCCTATGGCACACAAAATCCCTGTCTAAAATCCTGGAGAGCTCCGTTGTTAGACAGGGCTAAACTCAATGGGCTGGAATGAGGCGAGTACTAATGTTATTAGTCAATCAAGCAAAGAGTAGCTTGGTAGGAAGTTCTAGTAAATGCTGAGAGTTCAGGAATCAGGAGATACAGTGAAGCATCAAGCCAAAGGGAAGGGACAGCAAGCACTGCCAGTTGCCTGCCTTGACCCTGATGGCCTTTAGATGCTGGCCAAATGACCTCCCCCCCCCATTGGGATATTCTGGGTTGTATCCAATGTTGTTGCTTAAAAGAAAACACAAGCACATTACCAAACATTGTTGTGTAATGGATTGCACAGCAAGAGTCAGCTGTTGCTCAAGAGAAGACACAGATACTTTATCAAAGATAATTGTGCACCAAGAATCAGCTGTTGTGCAACAAGCTGCTGTATTGGATTCCTTTTGTAGCACACCTTTAAACTCTACCACATGCTAGTCTGTTTTCCCCAATATAATGCCGTTTCATTTATACTTGTATTTTAATGCACATTTTATGCATTTCTGTAGACATTATTTGTTTGGAAAGGTGCACTGCAAAATTTAGAGATGTGTGAATCTTGATGGTTGACTGTGTTTTGGTTTGTGTATTGTTTTGCCAAGCGCAAATTAGGCAGGTTCTCCTTTAAATGCAAAATGCATTGATTTTCTCCCCCATCCCTATTCTTAGTTGGGGAGAATTTCCACCCTGGCTCCAGATACCTTAATCAGTCAAAACAACAGCCACTTCTGCAAAGTGCACAATGCCCTGGCCAGTCTAAGGGATGCCCAGAAAGCAAATAACTCACAGATTCATTTGTGGTGCAGGCAAAGGGGCTGCTGCTGCCTGTTTTGTATTTGTAGGGGGAAAGAGGCCAGCAAGGTATAGATTACTACCGACTGATAAGTCTGGTTGGTCTCCACCCAGGCTTAGAACGGAAAAGCCACAGAGCTGTCTGAAACAGTCCACGCTTGGGGCCTGAGCGCAGCCCCTTTTTCCGGGACTTGGCAAGCTGTCTGTGGCTTAGGTGTCAGAGAACAGCAGCCCTAGTGCAGGGATTTCAGAAGCAGTTAAGTAATGAGAAACAAAACAAAACTTGGCACTGCCAGCTTTACAATCTTTGCATGCAAATTCCTGAACGTCAATTAGAGTTGCACATTGCCGGTATTTATTGTGCTTGAGACTTGTTGCTTGGTTTCTTTGCCAGAGAAAGCTCCCTTTGTATGTACAGAATCAAGGGAGGACAAGCCGTTCTTTTTTCTGGTCTGTCTGCTTTGAGTTAGCACACAGTAACTGATGTGCGTGAAGAGGGATACTATATATATATGGTCACAAATGAGAAGCAGGGAAGGGAATCATCTGAATGGCAGCAAAATGCAAAAAAGAAGAAGAAAGTATGTGACAGTTCTGTGTAAAGCTTACAAAAAGCAAAGTGACCACTCCTAGCAGCAGCAGTGTGTGTGTGTGTGTGTGTGTGTGTGTGTGTGTGTGAATTCAGTTGACTTTGCTCTACTGTACCTAACTTGCATTTCCCAAAACAATCCGTGATCCAAAAACACAACAATCCTTCAAACCATGCTCCTTCAAACCATATAGTAGTAGTAGTAGTAGTGGTACAGTGGTATCTCGGGTTACATACACTTCAGGTTACATACGCTTCAGGTTACAGACTCCGCTAACCCAGAAATAGTGCTTCAGGTTAAGAACTTTGCTTCAGGATGAGAACAGAAATCGTGCAGCAGCAGGAGGAGGCCCCATTAGCTAAAGTGGTGCTTCAGGTTAAGAACAGTTTCAGGTTAAGAACAGACCTCCGGAACGAATTAAGTACTTAACCTGAGGTACCACTGTAGTTTTATTTTTGTTATTTTCTGGTGCAGTTCTCCAGCAAAAAATATTTACAAAAATGCATGTATTGGGGCAGGATTTTGCTATGTTGATTAAGACTTGTAGAGGGACAGGAAAAACCCTCAGGCCACTAGCCCCTCTGTTAGTGTTTGAGGTGCCACAAGACTCTGGTTTGCTGTTTTTACTGCAACAGGCTAACACAGCTATGCTTCTGGGTGTTGCATCACCAGGCATGATTCCAAATTGGCAGACAAAGTGATAGGCAGGTCTGGCTAGTTTGAGGTCCTCCTCTTGGTTTCCACTCAAGTTCAGATGGAGTAGCCAGACCAGAGTTGGGCCCCCTGGAGTCACCTGATGACTGGTGCACTAAAAGCTGCCGTGCCATCCTGTGTCCAGTGCAAACTTTAGCATTGTTCACACCTTACCTGCAAAAGCTCCCAGCACTGCTGGGTTCAGCAGGACTTTGGTGCACACAGGGCTCCTGTTGCTAGCAGATGGGTGAGTTTTAATGCTCACGACAGAGGAATTCAATGCTTCTGCAATCTCTTGCACAGCAGCACCCTGCCCATGGAACAAGTATACCACCAAGCCACTTTAACTTAGCCCTGCATTGGAGGCATCTTCTTCTTGTTTGACATTTCTGGCAGCCTTGCAAAAACTCAGTTTTATGACTTGTAGGCCGAAGGAAGAGCTATGGCCTTGGTGGAGGAGGAACAATGACATCTAACAGCAGAACATCTGTGACGGAGAGATCCTGTGCTGGAATGTCAGGGAGGGCAGGATGTTGGGCTCATCTCTAAGCTGTAATGATAAGACACAGGAGAAGGGAGGGCTGCGGGGAGCAGGATGCAGGCGGGGCGGTGGGAGGAGGGTGCTCAGCGCAGAAGGAAGAGTCTGGCTGAGATAATGAGATATCTGTGGTTGGCTTCTGGGAAAATCCAATTAAGCTGGAAGAGTTATTCTTCACCTTGTCTCTGGTGGTTATCTGCCCTCACCCCAAGAGGCCCGGCCTTGCACAAGTTCTCCCAATTATGCACACATCCAAGTTATAAGGGCAGAGGTGAGACGCTTTATACTAAGAGAACTGAAGAGCAACAAGACATGTTTATGAGGAAACATAGAAAAAGCCAGAAAAGATGGTTCATTTGCACAGCAACTCGCTTCCTCTTCTTCTTCTTCTGCCAGTGTATAGATATGAACATATCTTTTTTACCTTTTTTATATATCTTTCATTAAACAGAAAACCACTGACATTCTGATTTGGCAGCAGTGGGGTAGAATTTGGTAGATGGGTGTAACATAATGGGTCCCAGGTGGTTGGCAAAAAGATGATTTCTTGGGGCAGGGGGTCTGGATTGGAATCAACTGGAAGCTTAATAGTCCTGTGATGTACATGAAGTTAAATTGGCTACATTCAGACATGGAGTTAATTGCATTAGTTTAACTGGTAATAATACTAATGTTTCTGACCTGATTTCTAATGCCCCTTTTTCACTGCAGAACCTGTTGTATTGTGGAAGTGTGGCTTTTTGAGAGATACACCACCACGGTGTGCTAAATTTAAATGGCAGGAAAGACCTGTATGCTGGGATCTCACTCCAAATTTTGTTGTGTGAAATTACAGTGTCAAGCCTCCATAATTTTCTGAGCTAATGGGGTTGCAAACAATGTTTTTTTCCCTGGGAACACTTAACAGGGAAATGAGTGCTTCTCACTAGATTCCATTTGATTTCCTCTTCCGGGTGGGTTTGCATCAGCTGCCCTTCCCTTTGCCTTGCTACCCCCCCCCATAAGCAGCAGCATCTCATCTGCAAGAAAGAGAGGCATCTCTGCCCCCCTCTGCCATCTGGTATTCCAAAGGGTGCAGAACCCAAGTGTCAGGGTTCACAGTAAAGCACACTAACTGAAAGCAGTTGGAATCGTGATTACTGATCTGCACAAATCATTCTGAGCACAGAAATCTGGATTTTCTTCTTTGGCAAAGAGTATATACACAGCTAAATTCACAAGAATCTCAGCCAGGTGTTTATGATAGATTTTTCCTCTTTCCAACACAGCAGAGGAAATTGTGCAACAATCAACCCTCAGCTTATGTTCCTATGGCAGACTCTTGGACTATTTTAAGAACAATGCACCTCAGTGGGCTGGATTGCATTACCCAGGGAAAGTGCTGCATGATGGAGTGATTTTATTTCATGTATACATATTCCCTTAATGCCAGGCATATTTTCATGGAAAAATATTCAAGGTTGCTGGCAGGAGAGTGGAGAAGAGGAGTTGATGGAAAACAAAAAGTCATTTGTTAAAGGTACCATCCTATGCTGGAATTATGCTGCTGAGGGATTTTAGGGTTTTGTGGAAGTCATGTGCACGATCAGTATGACAGAGAGGCTGATGAATATCTTCCAGTGCATTGATGGAACAGTCCACCAACAGAGCCATTTTGCTGGCAGACATACCCCTATAGAGTGGCTGAAATGTGGTGGATAGATGGATGGGGCACACTTACACCATAGCCAATATTTCTTGAAACCACAATACTAAAGATTTTTGAGCAATGAACTGCACAACCAGAAGCAGCTGTTTCAGAACAAACAGCTGTCGTGCAACAAGCTTCTGCTAGTGCAATTGTTGCATCGGATTCCTTTTTTGCACCGTGTATAAATTCTGCCATCTGTTAGGGCAAAGGCTTTTTAAGAAATTGGGGGGGGGGGGAGACAATGTAGAGTTGTGGAGAACTGAATTTAAGATGGGAAAATGAGACACTGAGAGAAACCAAAATCGACAGCTATGCCCATCCCACACAGCACGACTCAGGTGCCACCACTCCCTCTTCACTCCCCAAAGACTCACAATTACCTCCTGTGGATGCTGGGCCAAAGATCACACCCTCTAACTGTTCCTGCCTATTGCTCTTTGCTCTCTACCTGTTTCTCCTTCTGCTCCACAGACAGCTCTCTGAAAGGTACAGGATCCATCACATGCAGGCCAGGGGAGAGGTCATCCCATGACCAGCAGCGCTCACCAGGCTGTTCCTCTTGATCCAGGCATCCTCCTCTACGCTTGCAGATTCCATGATTGATATTCTTCAACAGAGGTCTTGCTAACATAGAGGTGGTCCCATGAGGGAGGCTGCACCTGGGGGCCTCCAGGAAACCATGCTGTTGGCAGGCCCACACAGGGACTCTTCCCTGCCAAGAGCAGCAGTGTTGCTCTCTGTCCCACAAGGGCTGATGGTGTTGGGCCCCGGCAGTGTCATCTTGGGTACTGTGTATGCATGCTAAACAGATTTTATTTACAGTCCAGCTGACCACAAGTAAAACAGAGTAATCAAAGTCCATTAAAAGGCAGTGGGTTTGTTTGTGTTGTTTTTTTAAAAAAAAAAATTGAAAGCAATTTTAGATTGTCTAAATGAAGTGGCTATTTATTTATTTTTTTTAGACATTGTGCAACTTGCTCTTTGATTTTAAAAAAGTAGAAACTTCCAATAAAATATGAACAGAGACTGTGAAGCTCAACCCGTGGGCGGCTGTGTAAAAAGAGTGTATCATTGTGTCTCTCCCCCCTGGTAAAAACTGTGTTTGGAGAAAATGTGCAAAACTGACTCTACCTCTTCATTGCTACAAGGATGGTATCTGTTCTCTGCAGGAACTTTGTCATATCAACCCCCTAAAAGTTCTGAGCATCAGGCACTGAAGTTTGCTTTCCTGTATTTAGGTAGCCAATTGAAGAGCTGTTTCGGGGGAAGGACTAATTGTTCAATGGTAGAGCACATGCTTGCCTTGCAGAAGGTCCCAGCTTCAACCCCCAACAACTCCAAGTATGGCTGGAGAGACTCCCTGTCTGAAATCTTGGAGAGCCACTGCCAGTCAGGGCAGAAAGTCCTCAGCTGGATGGACCGGTGGCCTGACTTTGGTAGAAGGCAGCTTTTCACATTCCTAAATAAGGCACCTCAGGGATGCTGGGGCCGGTGTTCTTGTTTCGTTTTTGTATTTTTGCCTGCAGTGATTTCCCTTTCTCCTTCCAGGTTGAGCACACCTTCTATTTTGCGGCTGTTCCACAGCAGAGTGGCAGCATCTCTTTTCCATCTGCCCAAGCCCCGAAATAACCTAAGTATAGGATTGCTCTGTCAGGCTATCACATAAAATCCATTTCTCTTCAAAAGCTGTGGTTAGTCTTTGAAAGGTCCTGAGCATTAAGAAGGCCAAACAAGAAGTCAATACACAGATGGCAGAATTTAAATTGACAAGAGGCAGGCAAGGTCACGAGCCTCTCCTGTGGACGGCAGAATTGATGCTATTTTGGCATTTGAAGTAGCCTGCATACCTCAGGCACAACATTCTATTTACAGACAGGAGAACATTACCTCACCTAAATTAAGAGCCAGGATCTGGATGTCTCCCCACCCCTGAAATGGGAGCCCAAGATTCAATTCTATTTATCACAGCTGGGATCTAGTTCTAGGCCTAGTGTTTTCTTTGACCCACTTTAGATGTGACAATAAGAGGATGGAACAGGAAGCATGTGACTCCCACTTCCTGCGCATACTTTGCTGGAAATAGGTCATGTTGAATTCAATGGGGCTTACTTCTGTTCCGAGTAATGTGAAGGATTGTACTGCCTAATATGCATTTTGAGATAAAGTACAGTTTGGAATATGTATTAAAATGTTATTATAAGGGGATTTTTTTTTAAAGTGCAGGTTAATGCAGAAAGGGAATGGAATGGCATAATGGGTGAAAGCATGCAATGGTGACACAACTTGGAAAGGGGGAAATTTGCCCAATCCTCTCATGGACCAGAGATTTGGACTGACTCTGCTTCTATCTTCCATGTGTTCCATGTTTTGCTTGCACAGGAGCATATGGCATGGGGCACAAAACCATGGATGGAGGAGAAATTTTATTCAGTTTACATTTAAAAAGAAACATACCTAACAGGCACTTTCGGGGGGTGGGGGGGGTGGAGCAAGCCCAAACACAGCTATGTTTCGACATTCATCCTTCTCTGAATTTTGTATTACAGTTCTCCAGTCAAGTGGTGTGCATAAAAATGCATATCCTGGGGTAAACATAAACATGAAAATGACATGCAAAATGCACTATGTCAGGGAAAACTGCATTGCAGAAATGTGTATAGTAGGTAGAACTGCATACAAAAATATGTACATTAGGAGACATTTGCACTATAACGGGGATGAATTTTCACAAGGACCTAAAAAAAGAAAGGAAAAAGAACTCTGCAAAGTAATGTGGAAACGTGGAGAACTGAGCTTAAGACTGGAAAAATGAGAAACAGAGGGAAATCAAAATTGGCAGATTTAGTCATCCCTTTTAACACAGAGAGAGAAAGCCTATGTGTATTAAAGTATATGCAAACAGGCCCCTGTTTGAGTTCTTGACCATTAGGGGCCAATCTAGACCTTTTCTGCATGCACAGATTTAGCTGATGTCTCCACAGGGCTCTGTTTGCAAATACGCATAGAAGTGGGTTTTTCAAGTACTGTATACAATTGCGAGAAACTTTTATTTGGTGGGAAGAGGACACCTAGTGGGGACTGTCGGATCAACTTTAGCGTTTTTTAACTGCAGAAGAGTAGTTCTGTCTTCCCTGACCTCAGAGGGTGCCACAGCAATTGCTCAATGCTCATGGTCTGGCACTCCTGCCAGGCACAATAAGAGCAATCAAATTAGCCCTTCCTTATGGCAGTTGATGCAAGATTCTACCAGCAAAACTGACCAGTAACCTGTTTGGATTTTTCCTTTAAAGAAAAGTGGGCGTAGCAGCATGGCTGTGATCTGCTTTTCCAAGACAAACAAACAAACAAACAAAAAAACTGCCTTAGCTTCAGTACCACAAATCTAAATGTTTAATATAGGTAGACACACTTGAAACACGCTGGAATAACATTTACATTTTGCAATTCTGAAATGCTCCCCCCCATCAAATCACCACCTCAATTTGCAGGTGGTGCAAATGGCCAGCATCAAAATGATTTGTCAGGGGGTGCATATTATTCTGAAATGTTTCAGGGGTCACCAGGGATAGCAGTTTCTCCTTTTTTAAAAAAATCATAATAATTGTTTCCGATACCTGTGGTTCCTCTTGGCAAATGCCATTCCCCACCACCAATGTCCCTGTTTAAGATCCCAGGCACATAATTCCATTATACCCTGTGCTATTTTTCTAGAAAAAGAGGTGCCAGAACTCACCACAAACATCTCCCAGAATGACAATGGTGCTTACCTGAGAGGTGTCGGAAGTGAGTTTGGGAGAGTTCTAACTGAAAAAAAGCCCTGATTCTACTTCACCTCATTCTCTTTCTCCTTCCCGAAACAGTTAGCATTCTGTGGCCACTAAGCAAAGGGCTGTTTGTGCCCCACTCTCTTAGGGGTTTCCTATTATTATTATTATTATTATTATTTACTTCTGCAAATCTCTGTGTTTCCTCAACTGATATGCCCTCTTATATATGGACATGCTATTTTAGCTATGTAAGTTAACGGCACTCACAGCTAAAGCAGTGGAAATAGAAAGAATGGTTAATATTAAATCATTCTGCTTCACGTAAGAATAACTTAGAAACAGATTTTTTGAAGGCATGAAATATTTTAGAAGTTATTCTTAGAAAAAGACTTTTCCAGAAGGGGGAAATGTGGATTCTTCTTCTAAGAGTAACTTTGTTTCTACACTATCCGAGGACAATTTATTGCTTGCATTAGTTAGGCGAGGTTTTGTGCTTTTTGTTTTTTGGCAGCACAAAAAGAAGCTAGAGGCTTAATTGCTCCTATGAGATTTCCCATGAGGTGGAGAAGATGTAAAGGTGATAGGGCCAGATTCTGCAACATTTCATTAAGATGGGCTTCCATCAAGTTCTAGCTTGATCTGCCTTGGTAAACTATTCAGAATTCTCCCAGAATCATATGTAGCCATGACACTTAGATCTCCTTCATTATCTCCAGATGCATCTTTAAAATTCTGTGTACAAAGAAACATAGGACTCCATGTGAAGCTGCCTTATATCAAGAGACTATTGGACCATTCGGCTTAGTATTGTCTGCACTAGCAGCGGCTGTCCAGGGTTTCGGACAAGGAACATTCCCTAAACTACCCAGAGATGCTGGGGATTGAATCTGGGCCTGATTACCCACTTTGTAGGCACAGAACAAGAGGCTGTTTATTGATGAACAACAGACTAATACACAACTACACTGGAAAATGAAAGTAACTACATGAACACGCTAAAGGATGGAGTCTTAGCTCTTATCCATAATAAATGGAGACAGTACAGTGGTACCTCCGGTTGTGCACAGGATCTGTTCCGGAGCTCCGGACAGATCCCGAGGTGTGCGTATCCAGAGGTGCTGCTTCTGCGCATGGTGCGGTTTAGTGCTTCTGTGCATGCGCGTGTGGCAAAACCTGGGGGGGGGGACTTCCAGGTTTGCCGTGTACGTATCCCGAAGGATATGTAACCAGAGGTGGACGTAAGTAGAGGTACCACTGTATTTGACTCTGCTCAACCACTTGGCTAAACCAGGGTAGATGTTGGGTCTCAAACCCTTGGTGAATTGCAGACTTCTGCTACGTGCAAAAACAGGTTCCGGCAGATTGAACTGATGAGACAACTTTGTTGCTGCTAATGCAGACATTTGACTCCACCCTCAGAGGTGCACTCCAATGTCTCCTGAGACAAATGGATGCCAACAACAACCAATTACTACAGTTATGAAGAGATCCTTCTGTTTATCATAGCAGAGCATCCGTTCTGGTCATTGTTGTTGCCATAGCAACACATGAAGCTGCCTTATATGGAGTCAGACCCTCGGTCCATTGAGCTTAGTGGTATATACACTGACTGGCAGTGGCTCTGCAGGATTTCACAGAAGCGTCTCTCCCAGCCATCCCTAGAGATGCCTGGGACCAAAACTGGGACCTTTTGCATGCCAAGGAGATGCTCTTCCACGGAGCTGCAGCCTGGGAAACCTTGTGCCAGAAGCTAAGATGGGTAGCAGAGATGGATATTTTGAATGTGTGCTGAAGACAGTCTGAATAACTTTGAAAAGGAAGGTTGTTAATATGTTTCTGCCATCTTCTTCATATGAGTCTTAAATTGAGTCAAGCTCATCATCTCCCATGATGCCTTTATTTTCTTCTTTAGGGAGTGCTTACAGAAGGGTAAATGAGTCAAGCCAACAGGAGGACTGAAGTGAGTGTGTGTGGGGGGGTGTCATTGCCCACTGGAGCAGCTAAAGGCTGAATGACACACAACATTAAGTTGTGTGTAGTCCCCCCCCCCTTTCCAAATAGAGAAAATGAAAACTGGAAAGTCATATTCTCAATGTCTGAACGCTCCCTCCCCACCTCTAAAAACCCATGCAGTGAAAAAGTCTCTCTCCATGTGCCAAGTCGTAGGTTCTTCTGTTATAAATTTTCTTCTTTATTTTCTTCCTTATTCAATTCCATTTATGAGTCACTTCTCATAAAATACCTCAAAGTGATTTCACAATAAAAACATCAGCAATAAAAACAATTAAAAAAACAATTAAAAACACATTCACGCATAAAACCAACTTGAACTCCAATACAAATACAGAAAGGATAAAGATCTACACTTAAAGGACTTGTTGAAAGAAGAAAGTATTTTATAGATGCCAGAAGGATAATTAAGATAACGTCTGCCTGATATGTCGTGGGAGGAAGTTCCAATGTGTAGATGCTAAGAGACTGAAGAACACAAAAAGAGCCTGCTGGATCAGGCCATTGCCCCATCTAGTCCAGATGCCTGTTGGAAACCTGCAAGCAGGATTTGAGCACCAGAGCATCTCCTCTACTGCAATTTCCAGCAACTGATATTCAGCAGCATTGCTGCCACTGTCCGTAGATGCAAAGCAGAGCCCCTGTGAAATCCTGGCATCACACAGAATGGACCTTCTGGTAAGATGGGATCTGCAGAAGGTCTTTGCCTTCAGAGTGTTGTAATGGATTGGTTGTGCCTGGAAGGCAGAGAAACAATATTTTAAGTAGCCTGATCCCGATCTGGATAGGACTCGATATACAGTGGTACCTCTGGTTACATATGCTTCAGGTTACAGACTCCGCTAACCCAGAAATAGTGCTTCAGGTTAAGAACTTTGCTTCAGGATGAGAACAGAAATCGTGCTCCGGCGGTGCAGCAGCAGCAGGAGGCCCCATTAGCTAAAGTGGTGCTTCAGGTTAAGAACAGTTTCAGGTTAAGAATGGACCTCCAGAATGAATTAAGTTCTTAACCAGAGATACCACTGTACTGGTGCCAGTTTCTTGAACTGAGCTCACGGAAGCCCCAGTCTGTAATGGGACTTGTGCAAGGAGGAAGGTTCCATGCCCCCTCACGGGATGGGAAGAAGCATCTTGGGGAAGGGGCATGTCCTGCATCAGCACCCAACATCCCTGGTGTGGCTCACCGGTCCTGGTCCTGGATGCCTCACCTGCACTGAGTCTTAAGCAGCTGTGTCTCAAAGCCACCACTTAACAATATAACATCGCTCAGGGACACTGTGGGAAAGGGAAATGGGGGTTTGGTATCTACCCCCTTATCCATGAGAAATAGATTTCAGTGATTCTTAAGGAGATCATTATTAATTGCATCTAATCACATCCTTAGCCTAAGTGATTTCTGCTTGTTTTGCTCTGCTGCTTCCCTCTCCTCCTGGCTCCTGCTCAGGACAAACTTCTGAAACACAAACTTACAGGCTGCAGAATACAATAAGAACTCCTACCTGGGGCTGAGTGAAGCAGGGGACACTGTCAGGAAATCAAGGAAAGGACCATCAAGGGAAGAAGGGGGTCACCAAAGAGCATTTTACTGAGGGCCTTCTCAGACTTGGAACCAGCCCTGCCTAGGGGTAGTAGTTTAAAAGTTCCCCTTGCCCTGCAACACACACTTATTTTCCATTGAAGTTTCACCCTCTAGACTGCTGCAGTAGTGAAACTCTTGAATTGGCACGGGGTGGCTAGATGACCATTGAGGAACCTTCAACTCCATGAAGATTTTATAAGATTTTATAAGAGAGAACAAATATTGGAGGAAATCTACCTACCCAGGACTTCAGTAGGTAGTTTTGTTTATGGGCCAGCCAGTGTTCCTCTTCCCTGTCAGTTACAGGAAACAAAACAAAACAACAACAACAACACATTAGATAATTACTGTTTGGTTTCTGTCACCAAAATCAGTTTCCTGCATCACTCTGCATGCTGTGGTAGCATTGATCCCAGTTCAGCCCATAGAGAGAGAGAGAGAGAGGCCTCTTTGCTTTTTTGGTTAGAATGATTTTGCAAGATGGGGGAAAAAAAAGAAACCATTTCACTGCTGCAAGAAAACAATTTGCCTGTTTTTAATGACAAAACTCTTCCAATTGACATTTGCAACTCCCATCACACCTATTACGTTGAAATACCAAAGGATTCTTCAATATGAACCTTATTTTTCATCCTCAAAGCAGTTCTATTTTTTAAACACCAGGCAACACACACACACACACACACACACACACACACACACACACACTTTATCTTTCAGATCTGGGTAGGAATATTTTCCTATGAAAGAAACCCAGTTCATTAAGAACTGGGAAGAAAATGCTTTTTAATTATTGCAATTAAATGAAAGTGTCATGGGTGGAAAAGCCTGGGAAGCATCCTCATTCAAAGGCAGCTAAGATGCTTTCAGCAAAATAGTTAATCACTGGAGAATCATTATGAGTAAATGAGTGCCTTTAATAATTATTTTTAATTTGGAGACTTTAATATAAATGATGCAAGAGGGGGAGGGATCCTTCCTGTGAATCCAAAGAAACAAGCAGGCAGAAAGAAATCTTAACACCACAAGGAAATCATGCAACTTTCCCTATCACATGGAACAATGGATTCAAGGCACCAGTGTGATATTTAGGCAACTGCAGTTACTCAGATATTCATGATGGTCCTCTGCTGCTGCCAGTTCTGTGGGGCAGGGTGGGGAACCTGTGGCCCTCCAATTCATTTCAAAAGGCCTCTGAAAGTGATTAGTCCAGACCACTGGCACTAGGGATCTGTCCCTCACCTGGCAAGCCGATGTGTGGCAAGGAAGGGGGGGCTAGCAATGGGGAAGAAAGTTGTTTCAATCACACGTTTGCCCTCTGCAAACTAATATGTCAACCAAAACACAGCTTGCCTTTGAAATTTGCACTTCTCTGAATTTTTCAGTGCAGTCCATCAAACCAAAGAAGCACGCAGAAAAAGTGCACAGTAGGAAAAAAATGCAGTCCATTGGTGAAAATAATGTACAAAAATGCAAAACTGCTCAGCAGAAGGCATATACTAGGCAAAATGTGTCTAGCTGGAGAAATGTGCACAAGTGCGCATGATTTACTTTAAAAAAAAATCACAAGCATATGCGGAAACAAGGTGAACTGGCAGCAGCAGAGGACCATCATGAATATCTGAGTAACTGCAGTTGCCTAAATATCACACTGGTGCCTTCACAAGGTGAACTAAGCTAAAGATGGGGAAATTCAAGTGATTTTTTTTTTAACAAAAAGAAATGCCCACGGAGGTCTTCAGAAGCTCCCTATAAAGTGCTGTTTTGTGCAACACTTTGAATGGGGTTTCTGAAGGTTCTACAAGGTATCAAATGACACCAGGATGGAAAGTTTAGGAAGTTTTCTTTAAACTTTTAGCCACTGGTATCCAACCACACATTTTCCCCAGATCCACCTCCACTCATTCTTAGGAATCTTGCTTCCTTGATCTCTTTCCCCACTTTAAACGTAATTGTGGTGAATATTATTATCTCAATCCAAAAGTAGACAACAGATTTTCTTTAATTAAGCCCTTTGCACTTTCTAAAGTCATTAGCATTTCAAAGTCAGATTTTTTAGTTGGTTCCCCCCCCCACACACTTTTTTTGCCTTGATATATTTTCATATGACAGAGTTTACAGTTACTCTTATCTGATACCCAAGCTTGGCATTTCAGAATGTGATCTGTGACACCTAATATTGAAGATGAAATCTTGTTCACATCATGTTGTAAGCCTCAGGGCAGGGACTGTCTTACTACTGGTTTCTGCATGCTACTCTGGGAGTCTTTGTGGCTAAAAGGTGGAGTAAAAATGCTTTAAATAAAAATTAAAACAACAATTTAAAAACGCACAAGTATGCAGCATTCCAGTGGGGACTTCCTGGTGAATGCTGCCCTCCAGTGGAAAAATTGTCTCCACAACCGTGTTTGTAGTAATATACTGCGCACCATTTGCTTGGGTGAACAGGAAATTTGAGCTGTGAACAGTTCTTCTTTTTTTAAAAAAAAAAATATTTTTATTAAAAAAAATTAACCAACAAATTATCAATCAATGTAACCAATTACATCCCCCCCTTTTATTCCCTCCCTCCCTCCCTCTCCCACCCTCCAGAGATTTCTCTCAGCTCCCCTCTCTGATTTGTTTATACATATTGTTCTCTGCATATTGTAAAATTGTACATATCATTACCTTATCCATCTTATGTTCTACTAATAAATTTGTGGATGTTTATTCAACACCTGCCAAGGAGTCCAAATCATTTTGTTGTCTTTTTAAATAGTTTGTAAAAAAAGCTCCCACTCTTCCTTGAAGTCACTGTTGTCCTTCTCACATAATTTATATGTCAACTTTGCCAACTCTGTGAACAGTTCTTCTCACAGGTATGAAGACTCTCCCAAACTTCGCAGCCTCTTTTGGCTGTGGAGGTAAAAATGCCTTAATTTTCTCTTCTCAGTTGTATAGTTTGCAAAATAACAGCAATGATGCCTCAGGGCAGTGGAGGCAACTTGGTTCTTCAAGCAATGAGGTGTGTTCAGATGTTAGGTTAAAAAAGGGGGGAAACTCAACAAATTAGAAACAAAAAAGTGTTTTATCAACTGGGGGTTGCTGCCCCTGCTCATGCCAACCTGGCCAACCCCACTCCCCCCTTGCCCCCCCGTCTTCCCTCTCTTTAAACCTGACCAAACCCCCACCCCTCCTCGATGGCTCACCCGTCCCCCACCCAGCTCACCCCAAACACCCACCCTCTTCCCCCACAGCCTTCACCAGCTGCTGTCATGCTTCTTCACTTCAAATGCCCACAGAATTGCACTAATGCCACAAGGCTTCCATCATTCCATTGGTATGGAGTGGCTACTTGGCAGTAGGAAGAGTTCTCCTTTGTCCAGCAGTAGTGCGTGTGTGCATGCAACAGTTGTTAAAAGTAGAAGAAAGTGACAGGAAGCATTTTAAAACAGTGTGTAGAAAAGAGAAAGGAAGCTGCTGGTTCCTACTACAAATGCCCTCTCCCCTCCTGAAATATACTCGGAGTCCTGTAGTGATTGCATGCTCTTTATTGCAGCTTGTAAAACAGTGATTGAATTGCCCCCCAAACCTCAGGCTTTTACTTACATTATTTACACAATGAGTCCCATCTGATTGGCTGATTCTGCTTCCCTCCTGGAGCCTGATTGGTCTTTTCCTGCAGGCCAATCAGCTGTTGCATTCTAGGATCCTACTTGCCTATTGTTCTAGGATCCAAGCTTAGTACATAACATCTCCAAAGCCACCCACACCAATTTGCCCTGCTGAAAACCGTCAAAATGCCCCCCCTTTGTGAGCTATGGGCTGGATAAATGGGGGGGATTTTGATTCAGCTCTTGAACTCACCCACGGGCTGTCCCACTGTCAAACCAACCTGTATCATCTGGGCCTGAGAGTCTCAGGAATTCAAATCATGCACCCACAAAGACAGGAGGAAGGGGTTTCTTTGCATTGCTAAAAAATGGCAGTAGACACAGAGCTCTGCAAAAAAAGCAAAACAAAACAAAAAAACTGCCCTGATGCATGAAACGGCTTCTCACCCCCAGCTTGTGAATCTCATGGTGTGGGATTAGTTGTTTCCCCTGCATTAAGCATGTTATGTAAGTTCATATTAATGCTCGCCAGCCCAAGGACAGCTTTATTCCCAGCTATTACTTTGGCGTCAACCAGACACGTTTTTCCTGGAGCAACTATAAACATCTCGCTTAGACAAGAACACTCTGTTGGGTTGCAGGCGCGCTTGACAGAGTGCTCCCCCCCCCCATTGCTTTTAACCACCTGACAAGCGGAATGTGTCAGGGAGATACTGGTTGGCCTGTGATTATTGCACAGTAGGGGCCAGAAAGTCATGGTGTGGTGTGGGGTTTTTGTTTACAGCCAATTCTGCTGAAAAATCAATTTATGGAAAAAATACTTGTATTTCCTGGCTCATCCATTTTTCTTTCTTTCGTTCTCTTCCAACACAAGCCAAGAGCTCTGGCAAAAGCCTTTTCTGGAAGATTCAAAACCTTCTTTGACCTCTGTGGGCTAGGTATGAGGAAGAAAATTGTTTGGGCCACATTTTTTTAAAAATGTGAATCTTCCAAATTTGCACTTCCTAAACCAAATGGTGAACCAAAACACATCTCTCTTTCAAAATCTACACCTCTCTGGTTTTTGCTGTGTAGTTCTTCAGCCAAAGAATTAGTGTTTAGTGAAAATAGCCTACAAAAATGTAATCCACCGGGGTGGGGGGGTGCTTGTAAAAAAAACAAAAACGTATGAGGCAAATCCATGCCTATTTTAGGATCAATGCACATGAAAATGCATAAAAATTTCATGTAGACTTCATTCTAAAATATCACAAATGTATGCAGAAATGGGGCAAGCTGAATTTAAAATTAAAAAACAACAATGAGAAACTGCATTCCTACCACATGAATAACTCCCATCATCCCTGACCATTGGCCATGCTGGCTGGTACTGATGGAAGATGGGAATCCAGCAACATCTGGAGAGGCACACAGATGTTTCCCAACCCTGTATTTCTTGGATGTGCTTAGGCCAGAATATCTGCTCTATGAACAGCTCTGGCTTCCCCCCACTCTCTACCAGGGCAGCAAGGAAGCCAGGAACACCACCCAGAGAGAAGCCATGCACATGTTGTAGCAAAACAACAACCACAACAGCCGCAAGTAGTCTTGTGGCACCTGAAAGACTGACTGATTTATTATGGGATAAGCTTTTATTTTTAAGTAGCAAGCACTTCATCAGATGCATAAAAGGCATTCTCCAGTAAGCCCATATATAAACACATGGGTGTAAAGCGGGGCAAAGTAAGTGGAGCAGTCAGAGGAAAATTCAGTGTAAAAAATGCTGTTTGTGACAACCACATTCAAGCTTAAGCATAGACAAACTAAGCAAAGTGACCATTCACAGCTGAATGGATGATCATGCAAGGATCCTAGCATCGCCAAGTTAATCAGCGCCTGCAGTGGGATAGAAAACAACTATCACAATCCAAGTCAAAGATGAAAGAACCTCTATCCTACTGGGGTGGCAATTCTGACTGGCTTTGCTGAGTGAGATGGAGTGGCCCGAAGATCCTTGACAAAAAGGATGTCTCATGTGGATGGCTACATGTCAGGGTGGAGTCTGAGATGACAGACTCTGTGCCTAAAGGAACAACAGAAAGAAATGGTCAGCAGTTTAGCAGTTTTTTATGTAAACCACAAGCAGGCCTGCTCTCTCTAGAGATATTTGCAAGCTGGGATATAGACTTGCATGGGCTACTGAAACAGATAAATTCATGGAGGGAAAGGCTATCAGTAGCTACCAGCTATAACAACTATGTTCTATATCCAGTGTCAGAGGGGTTATTATGCTCCTGAATACCAGCTGCTGGAAACTGCAGGAGGGGAGAGTTCTGTTGTTCTCCAGGTCCTGCTTTCAAACTTCCCATAGAGGTATTTGGTTGGCCACCATAAAAACAGAAAGTTGGACTTGATGGGCCTTTGGCCAGATCCAGCTGGACTTCTTTTTATGCATTTGGGTTTTTAGTTGCTCTTTCATAGAATCATAGAATCATAGAGTTGGAATAGACCACAAGGGCCATCGAGTCCAACCCCCTGCCAAGCAGGAAACTAGATCTGTTGCCCCCAAAGGCCCTGCCTGCAAGTTTGCAAATATTTCAGATGCACTTGGGCACTCTCTCATGCAAACTGACACAAACCCTATAGTGTCCACCCCCCAAAAAAGTTGTCACAACCCAGTGAAGTTGAGAGCACTTAACAATGGACTCTCAAGTGCATCAGTGACCAGCCTCAAACAATAAGCTTTTGAACACACTGTTGCTTGTGCAGGAGTCAGAATTTCTGGCGTCAAAAGTGCATTTACAATAATTAAAGCAGCGTAAATCATAGCTAACACATCTGCCAAATCTCAAAAGTTAGTCAAATCCATTTAAGCAAATGCCAAATAATTATTTTGAACAGGGGATGGTGCTGTTTTCCGCAATATACTTTTGTAAGCTGAGCATTGGAAGAAAAATATGTACAGGCCATGTATTCCAAGCACACAGCTCTGTAGCTTTAGCTTTTTGTTTTAGGTATGTTGGAATTTGAGGGTGGTGCAGAATAGAGCTAAATGCTTCACTAACAAGGCTGTTCTGAGCTCCTTGCAGAAAGGAAAGGATCTAGCAAATAAATATTCCCCTGGCTCTACATTTTCACACTTAAAAACAAACACACACATTTTAGAAGAGTGAAGATCCTTAACAGAAAAACACCTAAGTGGCACTCATAAATTTCGAGGGTCTTGGTGGGGAAAATGTAGTTTGTTAAGGGTGCTGAGAGTTGTTAGGAGACCTCTATTCCACTCATAGGGATGCGGGTGGCGCTGTGGGTAAAACCTCAGTGCCTAGGACTTGCCGATCGCATGGTCGGCGGTTCGAATCCCCGCGGCGGGGTGAGCTCCTGTCGTTCGGTCCCAGCTCCTGCCCACCAAGCAGTTCAAAAGCAACCCCGGGTGCAAGTAGATAAATAGGGACCGCTTACCAGCAGGAAGGTAAACGGCGTTTCCATGTGCTGCTCTGGTGCCGGTTCACCAGAGCAGCTTCGTCACGCTGGCCACGTGACCTGGAAGTGTCTGCGGACAGCGCTGGCTCCCGGCCTCTAGAGTGAGATGAGCGCACAACCCTAGAGTCTGTCAAGACTGGCCCGTACGGGCAGGGGTACCTTTACCTTTACCTTTATTCCACTCATAGAACCACAGATCTCAGACTGATTTAACAATCAATCCCTCTTCCCAGTGAACACTGTGAACTGGGTTTGCTTTCTTTCTCTTCCTTCCTTGTACCTATTTCCTTGTGTGTCATGGTTGTGGGGGTTTGTTAGATTGCGAGCCTGCAGACAGGAACTGACTTGTGTTAATGGATTATATGTAAGCCACTCTGGGAGCCTCTTTAGCTGAATGCTCTAAATAAAAGAAATGAAAATGGAATACTTCCTAGCAGGGGCACTGAATGGATTGCTAGATTATCTGCTCTGCCAGCCGCTGCCCCAGGCCAGTCCACTGGAAAAGTGGGAAGTGATTTGGCATGGACTGGTTTGGCGCCTGCAGAAATAGTCAGGATTCACAGTGGTGGATAGACCAAGATGGGGCTTTTCTCGGCACCAAACTGGTTGCTTGTGCGCTCTCTATTGAACTTGAGATGCCAGGACAAGATAGGCAGAGCTTCTCTCTCTCCCTCCCTCCTTCCCCCCCCTCTCTTTCTCGGCCTTTGGGACCTTTTCAGTTTGACATTTCCTTGGTCTGCTCTTCCCATCGGGCCTCTCACCCCTCCTGCTAAATCAATTATTCATCCACTGCTGTCCTGTCGCTTCTGCTTTTTAATTCTGGTTTCAAACGTTACTGAATCTTGGGTTGTGGATTTTACATTTTGCTAGCCTGCTTGTGGGTTTTTATTTTATTTTATAGAGCAAAGGTCAGGGTGCAAATGTCTCTCCCCCCCATAAGATTTTATTAAGGCTTTTTAATATTACAATACAACAAAGAAAAACTAACCTAAATAAAAACAAAAAGTGAAAGAGAAAAGAAAATGCAGAGTCTTCTCTCAAAGGTAGATCTTATGTCTCCACAGAAAGAGGTGGACCCTCCCAGCTGCCACCGGGAAGTTTTCCTTTCTTCTCCTAGTCTCACCCTGGGAGATGTTCCCTTCCCTGACTCTCACACAGGGTCCTTCACCAACCAACCATCACCACCAAGCACTGGAAATGGATGGATCTGCCAGTCTGGGTTTCTCTCACTTTTTCATGTTTCCATTTTCCATGTTTCCAATTCAGTTTGTATGTTGTTGTTTGTTTTTAAGTCCTCATGTCAATTCATCAACATTTGTGTGTACATTTCTTGTAACAGACAAACATCTCTATGCAATTTTGCCTGATAAAATGCATTTTAAATATCCTTTTGGCTAATATACAGTGGTACCTTGGGTTACAGATGCTTCAGGTTACAAACACTTCAGGTTACAAACTCCACTAACCCAGAAGTGGTACCTCGGGTTAAGAACTTTACCTCAGGATGAGAACAGAAATCGTGTGCCGGCAGCGTGGCAGCAGCAGGAGGCCCCATTAGCTAAAGGTTAAGAACAGTTTCAGGTTAAGTACAGACCTCCAGAACAAATTAAGTTCTTAACCTGAGGTACCACTATATATATTTTTGTACACCGTACTTAGTTGGAGAGGTAAAGGTAAAGGTACCCCTGCCTGTACGGGCCAGTCTTGACAGACTCTAGGGTTGTGCACTCATCTCACTCTAGAGGCCGGGAGCCAGCACTGTCCGCAGACACTTCCAGGTCACGTGGCCAGCGTGACAAGCTGCATCTGGCGAGCCAGCGCAGCACACGGAAATGCCGTTTACCTTCCCGCTGGTAAGCGGTCCCTATTTATCTACTTGCACCCGGGGTTGCTTTCGAACTGCTAGGTTGGCAGGCGCTGGGACCGAATACGGGAGCACACCCCACCGCGGGGATTCGAACTGCCAACCATGCAATCAGCAAGTCCTAGGCGCTGAGGTTTTACCCACAGCGCCACCCGCGTCCCTCTTACTTAGTTGGAGAACTGCATTGCAAAATTCAGAGCCATCTGAATTTTGAAGGATGGCTATATTTCAGTTCACATCTTGTTTCAGACTGTGCAAATTAAGTAACTTTACCTTTAAATGTGAAGTGAATTATCTTTCTCCTCCCTCCTTAGGGGGCAGGCAAAGATATGTCTGGGCGGAAAGGGATTTGCATGCACCGCTAATCGGCTGAGCTGCCTGCACAGCCCAATGCAGAAACGGGCCACCCCTTGTGATGCCAGGTGATTGACAGGTGGGCATATTGTTTTGGAAAGTGCAAACTAGGTAGGTTTGTCCTTAAATGTGAACTAAATCAAATTTCACCCCCATCCCTACCTAGCACATTTGTGCTAGCTGGTCAGTCATTTACAGCACAACCCAAGACGTGTTTCCTTAGAAGGAGGACCCACTGTTTCTAATGGTGCTTATTCCCTAAGAATGTATTCATTCATTCATTCATTCTTCCATTCATTCATTCATTCATTCAATTCCCCACAGGAGGCTACCCACCTGGATGGCTTCCAGTGGCTACTAGCCATGATGGCTACACTCTGCATACCAGTTGCTGGGAGCCACAGGAGAGGCAAGCGCTTGGATCCTGCTTCTGGGTTTCCTACTGGCATCTGGTTGGCCACTGTGAGAACAGGATGCTGCACTAGATGGCCTGATCCAGCAGGCTGTTACTGTGTTCTTATGCTATTAAAGGCCCAAACTCTTCAGTCTTTTCTTGGGACTTCCGGGGTGGCGCCATTGGTAATGGTGGACTCCCTCTGATCCGGAGGGACCAACTCCACGGGAAACGGGTTTTTCCCGCTACGGTGAAGCGGGGACCCTTTCAAAAATCACAGGCGGAGGAAGCCTGTGACCATGGGACTCGGCAGGCACCTTTAGCGCCCCCCCAACCCGCAAAGGAACCCACTAACGGGCTCCGGAGCGAAGAGGGGGAAGTGGCGCAGTGCTGAGAGTCAACTGCTTCTTCCGTGGAGTGAAGCCGCACAGCTGTTGCCGGAGAGCGCTGCCTTTTTCCTGGGACAATTTGGCTTTTAAAACAATCACCGTGAGTACTTAGATTTCGGACAATTGGACTCTAAATAAGGACTTGCGAGTAGAAAGGAAAATTGGACTTAAAAGTTTATTTCAATTTGGTACTGAAACGGGAAGGTCTAAACAGGAAGTCAGCCTTCCGTTTCTTTGTAGATAGATTAAAGCAAAGACATGGCAAACTAGAGTTCAGAAAATCGCTTGTAAAGGATTAAATTTCACCATTTAAGATTGTTGAACCCCCTTCGGAAGCAGGAGAAGTAGGGGGATTTTTTTTTGGACTGTTTAAACCTGCAGAAGTGAGTGTAAATCAAAGTAATTTTCCATCGTCTTGATCCTGGAGTGGGGTGTCAGGACTGACATTTTTTGAAGCTCATTGACCAGAGACAAACGTTTTTGACAGATAGCTAAAAGAAGAGAAACATAGTGATTCCATTGTTCCCTTTCGCATTTTAAAGGAACAAATATTGACAAAATAACTGAAAAGGGAAACTTTGTTGTTAGATCTGCCTTTAAAAGAAAAGAACAAATAGAAGTTTTTCCCCTAGAGGGAGCCTGTGAAACTGTAACCAATTCTGAATCAGGGAGCTTGCAGCTGCTACAGATTACGATCGTGGGAATAGACTTCTGACCTTGCAGGACAATGTATTCAGAAGCTCTGTTGTGTGCTCTCTGTAAAACAAGTGCCCTATTGGAACAGCTACATGAGAAGACGGACTTGATGACTGATGCGATCAGAAATTTTAAACAGGCAGTAGGAAATTATATGGAGCCCACCCAGGAATCAAATCAGGAGTGTGCCCTGACAGAACAGATGAGGGAAGAGGATGTTGCTGAATCTTGGGCGCCAGAGATGGAGGGAGCTGCGGCCCAGCAGGAACATGAGTTTTTGGATTTGACAAATGAGCTTAGAAAAAGCCAGATTTGGAAAGATAAAGTTTGGTTTGGCTTGGAAATGGGGGGTTGGATAGACCCCCCTATGCATGGATGTTTGGACTTTTCAAGTCTGGTAATGGGCTGTGAGATGTTTGGGGTTGTGGGGGCTCTTAATTTTGGAGGGACTTTGAAACAGGTTCTTAAATACCACATGGAGTTCAGCGTGGACTATGGAAAAGGGGCTGATTTGTCGAGAAGGGTCAAAAATATTGTTAAACTGGAGTTCCCACGAGTGAAAGGAGCAGGAGACAAAGGAAAATATAGCTATAAATATGAAGAAGAGCCTCGGAAGGGACATGGAAGGGACTTAAGGGCTTCGGATATAAGATTACCAGGTTAATGCGCTAGATTGATGGGACAGAAAGGACTGACAAAACCCGGTACCAGGAGGAAGAGACGCTGGATGAAGATTAGATTGTGTTTTTTTTTGGTTTTTTTTCTATTAGGATTGTTTTACAAAATTGATGAATGTTAGAAAAATGTTGGAACGAAATTATTTGGCTTTAGTAAAAATATTTAAAGAATTATGTAAGAATATTATGGTTATAAGAAATTGGTAAAAGACTTAAGTTTTAAGCTTTAAGGTTTTTTATAGTAAGATAAGATTAAAATAGATTAAGGTAATGTAATGACAGAATATTATGAAATATGGAAAGGATTTGCTGCGACAATTAACAACTAGGATACAAAAAAAGGGAGGAGGAGGAGGAGGTCAAAGAAAGAAGGTAATGACAGTTAAGGATTTGAGAATATTGGATTTGTTTTTAAATGTTTGTGGTATATTTTTGTCTTTTGATCGTGTTGTGTTATTTTTTGATTTTGATTTTGATTAATTTGTATTGTTTGATGTGGTTTGCTTTTTCTTGTTTTTTTCTTTCTCTTTTTCTTGTTTCTTGTTTTCTTTTGTAATTCTAAAAAATATTTAATAAATATCATTTAAAAAACAAACAAACAAACTCTTTAGTCTTTTCTCTTTGAGAAGATGGTCCCTTCTTTTGATCTTTTGAGTTGCCCTTTTCTTAAACTTTTGCCGTTTCATCAGTTTTTTTAAAAAAAATATGTATTAAATGGAGAATAGAATGGTACCCTGTCTTCTAAATGGGGATACATGGAAGTTTTATACAACTGATTGATAAAAATTGTGTTTCATCTCCAAGATCTTGCCTGCAAATTCCCCAGCACTGAGTCCAGCATCTTTGGAATTTAAGGCAGAGAAGATAAATGCTTCCATTCTGCCTTAAATCAGGACCCTGATCCTTCTCTAGCCTCTCTTCTAACTTAAAGCAACTATATACGAAAATGCTATATTGATTTGATGGTTTCAAATCAAGGGCCTTTGTTGTTGTATGTTTTGGCAGAGTTCCCAGAGCGAACAGTCATGTTGAACCATTCCCCCACCCCCCTCTACAAATGTGCTGATTCAAAAATTAACAAAGACAACAAAGACAGCTTCTATTTCAAGAGTTAATATTCGCCTGCCCCATTGCCAAGGCAATGGCCCAGAGCAGCATTTTCCCAGCCTTCCAGGGGCCACATGCCAGTTCCGTCCCCATCTTTCCTTGTGCTGAGTTCTGCAAGGGCAACAAAGACTTAGGAGGAGGAAGGGGACAGGCCAGGCTGTTCCTGAGATAGACCACACACAACCCCACCCCTCTTCTCATTTAATCTGTCCTCATATATCCCAGAGCTCCTTCCAACCAAAGAAATAGGGTGATCAACACAAAAGGCACCCACAGTTAAGCGGTCAAAACAGTATTCCTAGCCCTCTCTATACTATTTTTTTTGGGGGGAGGAGATGTTTTCATGCTGCAACACCACTATGGCCACTGAAGGGTGGCCATGCCAACTGTAGCATGAAGTCAGAGCAGCTGGCTTGTGGGTTCAGGTGAGCAAATGAGCAAGCAAATGGTGTTGGGTGGAGGACCCAGCAACCATACGGCTCTGCTGCTGCTGCTGCACAACTGTTGCCAGCACTGCCATTTTAGCCTCATCAGCATTGGAGGCCAAGGATGAGGAAAACAGCAACAAACCAGGGCAGGTGATGGGGAGCTGCCCCAGAAGGGGAGAGGCAGCAGGGGCAAAGAGGAGGTAACCAGAGGCAGGTGGGCGGTTCAGTGTGGGGTGGCCAGTGTGGTGTAGTGCTTGGGAGCAGTGGACTCGTAATCAGGTGAACCGGGTTCGTGTCCCCGCTCCTCCACATGCAGCTGCTGGGCAGTGGCGGAGCTTCATGCTCCGGAACCAGGGAGCAGAGAGCATGCAGTGGCAGGGCTGGCATGCGTCCTGGGGGTGTGGCATGCCAGCTGTGGAGGCGGGGTGCCCAGCACGGGCGGGGGAAAACTGCAATGGCACCCTACTGGGATCGCGCTGCCGGGGGCAGTGCGCTCCCCCCGCACTCTTCTTCCCCCACCAGTGCTGCTGGGTGATCTTGGGCTAGTCACACTTCTTTGAAGTCTCTCAGCCCCACTCATCTCACAGAGTATTTGTTGTGGGGGAGGAAGGGAAAGGAGATTGTTAGCCGCTTTGAGACTCCTTAGGGTAATGATAAAGCAGGATATCAAATCCAAACTCCTCTTCTTCTTGCCATTCTCCTCCCGTCATTTTAAAATGCACTCTTCTCTCTGTTGGTGGCATAAAGGGGGGCAAAAAGAGAGAAAAGATGTCTTCTCTTCATTCCTCCACCCTTTGCCAGTGGCAGCAGTGACATGGGGATCTTAGGTTTGGGGCAAACCATGAGGGGGGGCTGGCAATAGGGGGGGATTTAGTAAGTAGCTCAGGATGGGGGAATTGAAGGAGCTGTGATGGGATGGGGGTTGAAGACGTATGGAGGTGGGGGTTAGCAAAGTGTAAAGCGGGGGAGTTTGGCAAGGGGGGTGGGTTGGTGAGGGCAGTTGGTGGATGAGCTGGCAAGCCATTAATATTTTCTTGCAAAAATACCTTAGGAGAGGCATCTCGCCTTCACACAGGAAGGCACATCTAAAAACAGAGAAAGCTTTTTTTCTTTACAGTTGTTGTCTTTGCCATATGTAATGCTGTGTAGATCCGATCGATCGGTTAACTGATTTATTGGTCGAAGCTAGTTTGATCTACTGGCTTTAAAAAAAGGCAGCAGCTGTAGCTGCAACATGAAACCAGAAACGTAAACACATCCCTTGAGTCCTCAGTGTGCTTTGGCAGCCTTGTAACACCAGAGCTGGTGTAAGACGGTGGGAGGGAGGAGGAGGAAGAGGACAAGAGAACCAGATGTTACAGAACAGCAATTCTCATATTGATTAAAAAATGTTTTCTGTGCCAGCACAAAATGGCTGCCATGGAATGCAGGAAAAAGAGGAGGGGTGATGGTACTTCATATTTGTCAGTAACATCTATTTTAAAAAAAAGCACTGCTCATCAGTGAGCTATGAATACCCTAAGGATTTCATTCCCTGATATACAGCCCAAACCTTTATTAAAAAAAAAGGGGGAAATAGAACCCACGGTTCTTTGCTTTTGGTCTTCTGACAGGCTCCATCTCAAGGGACAACTTACCTGAATGAAGACTTGAGGTTTCCCCATTTGCCTGAGCGATACTTTTCAGCTAGATCCATACTCACAACAAGTAGCACCTGTTACCGGTTCCTTGCTGCACTGATGGAAGAGATTGCAATGTACTGCAGGTGCCTACCCTCAGGGGAAACTCAATAAACCACCTCTTCCCAGCCACTGATCTTTTAAAAGTTTCCTTTCATTCATTTTTTAGTGGTTGTGGAGGGGAGAAGGATGAACGTTTAACAGCTCTTTCAAGAAGTGTGTGGGGGGGTGGTACTTCCTGCCCCAGTCAATGGGGCATCAGAACCTTCAAAGGCTAACTAGGCAACTTAAGGACAATATTATATACAGTAAATGCAGTGTGAGAAATTATGATTATAATTTACATGGAGATACAATACCTCTCACTGTAGTGGGTAAGGCAGTGGCCAGGTGACCTGTGTACCTGCTGCTCTGCTGTCCAGGGACTGCTCACTTTTGATGGGTAACTTCAAGACCTCTCCCCTTGCAATCTCCTTTTTATGGTTGTTTATCTTTAAACAGGACATGGACTGGAGAGCCGTATGAAAGAGGGGCCCCCTGAGACACCTCACTTTCACACAGAGTTGCTTCCCCTGCTATGCTGCCAGCTCTCAAGTGCGCAGACTGTAAACAAATGCAGAGAAATCAAGGAAGGAATGGGCATGAATGTGTACCTGGTTTCATAGCGTTGCTGTTGCCTCGGTGTACAGCAAGTGGTAACAGACATGCCAGGTGTGTAAGATGGAGTGATTAGTTTAACCATCACTTTAATTCAGGAATACTGATTTATATTTTCCTCTTCTACAGTCCTTAAAGGTAATCACTTCCATTTTGCCAGTCAGGGCACTGCAATATTATTTAGGCAGGCACCTTCATTGCACTGTCTGCTAACCTCAACCTACTTTTTGTTCAGGCACGCCTACACAGTAAGTTATATGTTTGCTTATTTGTTGCATTTATATCCCATCTTTCCTCCAAGGAGCTCAAGGTGATGTGCATAGTCCCCACTTCAATTTTATCTTTACAACAACACTATGAGGTGGGTCAGATTAGGCTGAGAGTGAGTGGAGATTTGAACCCTGGTCTCCCAGGCCCTCGTCCAACACTCTAACCACTATACCACACATATAACCATGCACCAGGTGTGGTCAGCCTGCATAAAGCTTCAGCTGGTTCTAGCTCCTTGCAGAGACACTATCCCCTGAAGCTACCTTTGCTGGACTCTTTGGAGCTGTCCAAGGTCCTGTCTGTTCTCTACCTTGTCAGCTTTCACAGGCAGACCAGTTCTGGGCCTCAGGCAAGGGTGGTAGGGGAAATTCAATTGCATTTAAAGGTGAACCTTGAAGTTTCTAAAACAATACACAAAACCCAGCCATCCTTTGAAATTTGCACTTCTCTGAATTTTGCAATGCAATTCTCCAGTCAAGTAATGTATAGAAAAATACATATACTAGGAAACGACATGCATAAAGATGCAGTATATTTAGGAAATTGCTTTGCAAAAAAAGATGTATATTAGGATAATTTTGCACTAAAATGCTGATGAATTTTCGTGAGGACTAGTTTGTTTTTTAAAATGCAAATTGATGATTGATGGGAAAAAAACTGAACATTAACAGTTGAAAAACAAGAAACAGACCAATAAAACGGACAGATTTGCCCAATCCTAACTTAAAGGACAATGTTTTAAATGTATATTTTTTTCTTGTGAAAGTTGTCCCGGTTGTGCTTTTCGAGCTGGTCTCTCTGACTGCAATAAATTAGGATGATGATGAACCTAGAGGTCCTAAACTGCTCAGGCAGCTGCTCCAATCTGCAATTCTGTGGCATATGGGGACCGTGGCACACAGATCTCAGGGTCCTTCACCCTGACCCTGCTTCCTCACTTTCTCCTTACCTCCATTGGTTTTGTTTTGTACAACCAAGAACACTGATCAGATTTACAAGCCAACCGCTAATCAAAACCTGGTTCTACCTGGTCCTATCTCCAAACAGTACCTTTTGCTGCTCCTACTGCAGACTGACTGTTTTCCAGAGCCCCCATTTCCAAAATAATTTTATTATTTTATACTTTGTCCAGAGGAAGGAGAGGTCCACCATGGCCTTTCAACATTTGCTATATGAATGGTGTGTTGGTTCAAAAGCTTAGGAGTGTCTTCCCATCCAGACTTCCTGGCCATGGGCAGGAGAGGGAAGCACTGGAAAGAAAAAGGGCAATTAAATATGAATGCTGATTGATTTTTATTTGTACTTCTGTCTCAGTATGTGTAGTCATGCAAAAAATGAAATCTGAAATCCTCCTGGTACCCTCCCAAAATAGCCCTGGCCAAGCAGAGTCTTTGCAAGAAACAAGGCGGACTGCTGTCATCTGAGTTGATGTGGTCACCAGCAGCATATCTTTCTTATTAACTTGAGTACGGTCCCAGTATTCAAGTTCCCAAACTGGAATGTGTCCAGAGGAGGGCAACCAAAATGGTCAAAGGCCTGGAAACGATGCCTTATGAGGAGCGGCTAAGGGAGCTGGGCATGTTTAGCCTGGAGAAGAGGAGGTTAAGGGGTTATATGATAGCCATGTTCAAATATATAAAAGGATGTCATATAGAGGAGGGAGAAAGGTTGTTTTCTGCTGCTCCAGAGAAGTGGACACGGAGCAATGGATTCAAACTACAAGAAAGAAGATTCCACCTAAACATTAGGAAGAACTTCCTGACAGTAAGGGCTTGCCCAACTCACTTCCTGTGGTCTTAGTTCCCTATACATAGGATCTCAACCTTAGTTTGTAACCAAAGATGGGAGGCCATCAGCGGCAGAAAACACCAACAATGAGCAACACAAAAATAAAATAACAATCAGCAGTTTTGATCAAGGGTGTGTTCAGATATGGGAGAACATTGTGTTAATTTTCCTGGTTATAATACAAGCACATCTGTCTTGTTTTCTAATGTTCCTTTCACACTGAAGCACCTGTTGCGTTACAGAAGTGTGCAATATTTTTACCGATATACCGGCATGTTGCACTAAATTTCATGCACGCCCATAGGGTATGTTGTGACACAACAATGAATTTCATTGGACAATGTTGATGTTCCCCAACCCTTTCAATACATGTGTGCTTCTGTGCCCCAAGATCCCCCCGTAAAAACAGCAGGAATGAACTATATGCTGGGAGACCACCCCAAATTTCATCACTTAACTCCTACAATTTTCCAAGTTAAGGGGGCTGCAAATGGATTTTTTCTGGAATCAAATAACATGAATATGAGTGATAAACATGCACTGTTCATTTTCCAGAGGTGGATTTTATGTCATGTGAAACCTAAGATATAATGTCGAATGTAACTGTTAAGGGAAACATCAGAGAAATGGAATAAACTGCCATGTGAATGCAGCCAAAGACATTCCTTTGAGAGTCCTCTGGTTCCCATTATCTTTCTGCCCATACACTGGAGACAAGGCATCCTCAGCACCTTGTCGCTGACTAGAAGTGCTGTTTTTCCAGGCTCTTCACCAGCTGTTTAAAGGTCAATCCAAATGAGTAACTTTTTAATCCCCTTGTGCAATCAAGCCACCAGGGCAATTGTCTGCAAACAGGTATGTGAGCACACCTGGAGCTGTGTGCATTATTGATGAATAGCCTGGGTCTCCCCTTGTCAGGATAATGAGAGGAGAGGTGAAGGAAGACAAAGAGACCCACCAACTTCGCAAGAGTGGAAGTGTATAATGTCTCTCTTCTTCTTCATAGACAAGTAAGATTGTCTTCCATGAACACGGTCTTAACAGTGAGTCCGTAAGTGACTGTGGAGGCCAATTCTGGATCCACACATCCTTCCACAGTGGGGACATGGGTTTCTGCGTAAGAGTTGATCATGGTGAGGATTTGCCAAACATGCCTTCCACTTCTCCCTTTTGACCTCAGTTTGTGCTTCTTCAAAGTCCATGATGGCTTTGGTAGAGACTATTCTCTAACTGGAGTGCTCACAGACCAGTGTTTCCCAATTATCCATGCTTATACTGCATTTTTAAATATTTGCCTTGAGAGTGTCTTTGAACCACTTTTATTGTCCACTGGTATTTCGCTTTCCATTCTTAAATTGGGAATAAAGTAGCTGCTTTGGAAGACAATAATCGGGCACCCAAACAAACAAGTTGGCCAGTCCAATGAAGCTGATGTTGAAGAATCAGGGCTTCAACACTGGTGATCTTTGTTACATCCAGTACACTGACATTAGTTCGCCACCTCTGTAGATCCGGGGGATAGAGTGGAAGGTCAGTTGGGGAGGGTGGGGAGTGAGAAAGATCCCTATTTTCATCTGAGGAATGTTGGAAGGTATGAACCTAGCCATTATTTCATCTACGTCAATGTCATAGTGGCACCGCCCTTTCTGTTTCACAGCCCCATTGGGAGGCTATAGGGGCTGGGGCTGGTTGGAGTCATATCTAAAATAGCTGGAGAGCACCAAGTTGCCCAAAGCTGCTTTGTGCACTGCAGTTGAAAAGACTCTGCCTTGCAACCTGACCCAGGGAATGGAGGGAAAGTGACCAGAGCCCCAGTTGCTGGATGGAAGAGCTGGGCAAGCTCATCCTGAAGGGTGCGCCTGGGCCCAGACTGCTAGGGCCTCAAAGGTTAATGCCAGAATTTAAAACTGAGCCCAAAAGCAAACTGAATGTCTGCAATCAGAAATGGGGATGGATGGGTTCGTTTTGTTCTGTGCAAAATTCTGCATGTGTCCACTCCTAATGCAATTTTTCTCCATTCCTATTCGGGGAAGCACCGTAGCTCTGTGGTAGAGCGCTCGCTTTGTATGCAGAAGGTCCCAGGTTCAATCCCCAGGGAAGGTTGGGAATGTGTCCTGTCTGAGATCCAGGAAGGCCGTTGCCAGTCATTGTAGCCAATGCTGAGCTAGAAGGACCGATGCCTTGGTATAAGGCAGCTTCCTATGTTCCTCATCAAAATGCCTCACATATTGAACCAACCCTGTTCTACACACTCATCAAGGACTTTTGCCTGGCTAGAATTTGCCCTTAAACTGTAATGATGTCCCTTGCTTGCCTGACTGGAGGGTGGGGAGGCTGGAAGGTAGCCTTCTATACAAATGCAAGAGTTGCATAATTTGCTCCACCCAGTTATATCTACAGCCCCACCCTCCACTGGCATGTGGTCCCCAAAGAATGTGGCCCCCAGGCTTAGAAGTTCCACTGTTCCTGTTTCATGCCATTTAAATAACACCTCATTAGTATAAGTATAAATATTTCTACCCCTCCCCCCAAAAAAATTAACCCTAGGGGAGTGGTGCGGGGAGCACAGCAAAACTGCTCACCTGCAATCATAGTGCAGCAACACTCAAATCAGCTAAAATTAGCCAGGGCACATTCTCCATATGAGATGATGTGAAAGCAAATGGGAACCACTGCAAACTTAAAAGAGAAAATGAAATGCAGCAGCTAATTTCCCTAACACGCTCCGAGTAACAGAGGAATAAGCATTGCTTTGTAACTAATTAATGGTAATTATTCCCAAACAAAGCACTTGGAACGCAGTACATTTTCTCAGTTCTCCTGCCAAATGGAATGGAAGATGAAAGCATCCAGCATAAAAGATGGGCCTGGGTGAGCTGTCCACCCAGAGCAAAAACTGTGCGTCTCTACTGCAGCAGAACTGCTCTCTTCTAGACATTTGGGACCAGCTGAATATGCACAAAGATCTTTCTTTTTCTGCAGTAGAAATAAATATACTAAGACGGAGCTGACAGGAGCAATATGTGTCTGACTGTTCCTGGTTATTTCCAGGAGGTGTGCTATGCTCCTAGACCAGGAATCCTCAGATGCAAAGTCTTCCTACAACAATAAATATATTGGGATGGCCAAAGGTATTTTGGCACCTGAGGTGAACCACAAATTGTACCACATTCCCTGAACCCTGAGGGGACACCTTGGCCACTGGGCTACTCTTGGCCACAGAGTCCTCAGAGGAACAGGAACATTTCCCCAAAATGTCATTACATTTTGAAACCCTGTTGCTTAAAAGAAGCCAACAATTGCAGAAAAATTGCGCTGGCCCTTAAACTGGTCAGATGCAGCTTTCAGGGGGTGGGGCTTCCATCTTGACCATGGAGCCCAAACTGTGAAACTCTGCTAGTTACTCCAAAGCACTGCTGGGCTCATCAGAGAGGGGGATTTTCCCTGGAGTCTCAAGTGCAACAGAGGCCTCAAATTTAGACACTTGCTAATTGTGGAGCTGTTGATAAGTCCCACAACCTTTTAGTATGCATATCAGACGAAACTTTGGAAAGATTTGAACCAGTAGCACACACACACACTTTTCCAGTTTCAATTCAACAGAGACTTTCGATTCAGGTAGGTAGCCGTGTTGGTCTGACGCAGTCAAAATAAATAAAAAAATAAGTAAATTGTCCAGTAGCACCTTAGAGACCAACTAAGTTTGCTCTTGCTATAAGCTTTCGTGTGCATGCACACTTCTTCAGATACCATTCAGAGACTTTCGAGAAATGGCTCAGGCTTTATTGCAGTCTAAGGAGCTGTGTGTGTTGACTAGGCTGGCCTGCAACTATCCCAGGTGCACTCAGGCAGCTCAGCAGGTAGGACTATTAAATGAAGCCCTTGGAGAGGGCCAGCCATAATTGCCCCTTACTGTTGTTGAGGGGAAAGAAAGATATTGTACTTTGCCAGCATAGCATATCTTGGAGGTCTGTCCCTGTTTAATTGAACCTTTCAGCACTCATTATAGGGTTCAGGCAGCCCCGCATTTATTTCTGGAGGGATGATTCACTTGTGAGGGATGTACTGTGGTCCACTGTTTGTTGTCAGTCTCTAATTATAAGTTATGGCCTGTGTTTTACAGAGGAGGGATTTCACATTTTCATCGACAGGCACTTGCTTGTGTCATCTTAGCAAAGCAGCTGGCCTTAGTAGTGCATCTTTCAGCCTTTGGCATCCAAAATGTGCTGTTAAGACAGTTAATGACTGAACCTGCATCATCATGTGTCAGAAAATCCTGGCTGTCATGAGCTATCAAAAGCAAGGCTGCGGATGGCCGGTAGTTAAGAGATAAATGAGTTTGGAAATGAAATAGAAGCAACCATTATTGATGAATCAGAAAACGGAGGAGGGGATTACTCCAAGGGTGCCATTTTGGATTTGAGAGCCATCTATTATTGGTCTCCCAATTCCCGTCAGCCCCAGCCAGCATGGCCAAGGAGCAGGGATTGTGGGAGTTACAGTCCAACAACATCTGGAGGCGAAAGGCTTCTCCACTTCTGCCCGAAAGGCCACCTCTGAGGAACAGCAAGGTGTAAGCATTATTATTAAATAGCATTGCCTGGTTCTTGACCAATGGATATATATTTTTATGTCAGCAATCATTTCTGGAGCAGAGTTAAACAATCGGACATATTGCTTTGCTCTGAATGCCAAGTGCTGGGAATCACAAGTGGGGAGAGGGCTATTGCCCTCAGGTCCTCTTTTCGGGCTTCTCATAAGCATCTGGTTGGCCACTGCGTGAAGAACATGCGGGATTAGATGGGTCATTGGCCTGGCCCAGCAAGGCTCTTCTTACATTCTTAAAAGTGATTTAACTCCAGATGGATCACACTCTTGGGACCTACAACTTACTTTCTCATTAAAGGTAGAGTTTAACTTGCTCATCACGTAGTTGAAATGGTACAAACTGAGAGGCTGCTGGCTTGAGCACTGTATCCAAGATGCTGGATTCATGTGATTACTGTGTGTGTGTGTGTGTGTGTGTGTGTGTGTGTGTGTGTGTGTGTGTTACTCTCACCATGCAGGTCTCATAAAAGACTCTCTCAGTGCTTTAATCACAGCACTAATGAGGTGCTGTAGCCAGAGTTCTCAAGCTCTTTAGACATTTACAGTTTGCCCTTACCAGAAGTAATTAAGGGAAGAGAGAACCTGGATTAGACCCTCTCGGAAGGAACACTCCTGGGAACACAACAGCGTAGCATCTTACAGTAATAATAGCCAATAAAGGAATTTTGCACAGAGCTGCTTTTTACTCACAAATGTGGTGTGTGCGTGCCTGTGCATGTTTGGAAAACAGATAATATAATTTTGCCCCATCTGTTTTCCTACTAAAATGCTGCTATGTGATGTTGCACTATTGCTCTTGAGAAATTACTATTCCCCGTCCCTAGAAATATCTGGCTATGTGTAACACTGAAGATAACCTTTTGGTACTAGCAAGATGCTTATAATTGATGCTGTTTGACTTCTGGATCCTGATGGAATTGTGTTTCCTCTGTCGCTTGACAGAACAGGGTAATTTTTATTTCTGTACTTACTGTGTTGTGAATTTCCCCATTTTGATTTTTAGGTTGAAAATAGTGATTTGGAAGGTTAGTGCTTTGATAGGAGGTGATAGCTAGACTCATGTGTGTTTAATATAGATCCAGACGTGTATTCAAGCTGCATGATAGTCCCTGTTAATCCTTTAATTAGCATGTGTGAAGGCTAATTAAGTCCGACCCTTGTGTGCTGGACCATGTGCCAGATGTCCTTAACCCTGCGAAATCAACATGAGTTCAAAGGTAATGGAGTCAACCTAATTTCCTTTGTAGTGATAGCTTCTCTCTGTGTCACAAAAGACCAGGGCTTAGGGTAGCAAGGTTAGAACAGGTGGGATGTTACTATTCTCTGGGAAAGGCAAGCTGCAGGGCAGGGATGCTGCTAATTTTGGAAGAAGGTGTGCTGCTTGGGATGTGATGCTCCTCCACAGTAGGCCCAGGTGGTATATATGTGTAAATAAACCATATATCCTAAAGACACCACATTGTCCAAAAGGGAACACAGACCCTGGTATGTGAGTCAGGTACCCTGGAATCTCGCATTGCTCAGAGATAGATGTGGTGTGTAACAATATTCTAGACTGCTTTCTTGTCATGGGTTTGAAAGGGGTTTATTTTTACTCCATTGCATGTTCTGGTTAAAATCCGAAGTGAACCATGGAATTAGATCTTTCAGAAAACCCAAAGAGAGATTTTGCCTACTTCCTAAACTGCTCCTAAAACATAGAATCATAGAGTTGGAAGAGAACACAAGGGCCATCAAGTCCAACCCCCTGCCAAGCAGGAAACACCATCAGAGCACTCCTGACATATGGTTGTCAAGCCTCTGCTTAAAAACCTCCAAAGAAGGAGACTCCACCACACTCCTTGGCAGCAAATTCCACTGTCAAACAGCTCTTACTGTCAGGAAGTTCTTCCTAATGTTTAGGTAAGTTCCTTGTACTTTTCCTGGAGCTGCATTTGTGGGCAGTCTGCTCCCATCTCCTCTCCTGTTCCTGCTTTCCGCTCTAGGATCATTTTCCAGTTGTCTTTCCAACTTCCAGTTGGGTGTAATGGCACATGGCACAATGTCCATTCATTTCAATGTGTCTTCTCTGAGTAGAACGTACTCTGAGAAGAAGTATACCACTTCTTTTTTCATTATTTCCTTATGCACTTTGGTACAGTTGTTCTCCTGATCGGGCTGACATTTTGGCATTTTCCTGCCCCCATTACGCCCTCTCTCACTGTCACATACTTGGCAATTGCAGCTTTCTTTCTTTCTTTCTTTCTTTTGGCTCAGAGACATGGCACTCCCCACTAATCAGGTGAATGAGGTGATGTCACATGGCTACATAGCCAATTAGATTGTGCCACTGAGGCTGAACAAAGCCAACTAACAAGCAGAGTCAGAAGTGGTTTTCTCAGTAAAATGATTTGTTTTGTTGTGTTGTGCTTTATGATGGGCGTAAAGCCGAATAAACAAACTCTCTCTCTCTCAGTAAGGTTGGGGGGGGGGGTGATGGCAGAGGTGGAGGAAGGGGGTGTGGTGGGTGCGGTCCGCTCTGGGTGTCACCACTGAGGGGGGTGACAAATTGCTGGGCGGCACTCATTGCAGGGCCTGCAGTGCGCCCGAGTCACGTGTCTCTGCTAGGAGAGATGCAGTGGCTTGGGTGTGTGCAGGCTCCACGCTGCCCAAATGGTCCGCCCACTGCCTCCCCCCCAGCTGTAGGGTGACTGAGGGGGAGGAGGCAGGCAGACTCCAGAGGCCCTGCAGTGCACCCCACCCCTGGGCGCGCTGTCCCAGGCACCCAAGCGGCTTCCTCTGCTGCTGGCTGATGGGTGGAGCAAGTAGGTTCAGCAGTCCTAAGTTATCAATATATGAGAACCAGCACATTATTATTATTATTATTATTATTATTATTATTATTATTATTATTATTAAAAAAATGTGTGGAGCAGACCTACATCCAACTAGAGCAGCAGTCCTTTTATATGCTCTAAAAGTTATTGAGTATAGGAGCAACGTGCGTACCTAACTTTGTTTTTGGTTTTTTTCAGAAAAAAGTTTGGGAAATGTTGATCTATAAAGCCTTCCTGCACTCAAGGTCAAAGGGAGAGGGAGACATTTCACAAGCCATATGGGAAGCTGTCATTTTGCCTCCTATGCACAGATTGCTAAAGGGGGAGGGAGACCCAGTGCAGTGCTTTTGAGTAAGAGGTTTTGAAAAGCTTTACCGAAAACCCAAGCAGTGATTTTTTGGAATTGCCACCCATCGTCCATTTACTGGCAATCTGGGCTCATTTTCTCACATCCGCCTACTCCCAACTCCTCACGGGCCGCCGTTCTCCACAGATGTGTCAAATCTTAGCAGCTCAGAATACAGGAGTGGCAAGAATTGCATACTTTCCACACATGTCCTGCATGCATCCCAGCAATGAAGCCTACACTCTGGATCATTTCTACCTTATCTTTTTAGGCTGCTATCATGGATGCAACATGCAGGTGTTTTTCTGACATTCTGCCAGGCTAGGCAATGAGGCCTGCAGTTTTCCATCATGGCTTCCAAGCCTGTGCTGCAGGAGCAAATTGCAATGTAGCTTTGCGTGCTTCTTAAATATTTAACACAAGTACTGTCTCCGCCTAGTGCCTGATAAATAAGAAAAGAATCTGACAGATCCTGACATCTCAATGGACCACCTGAGAAGGCCTGGGCATATATTGCCCATGATTCCTAAATTTTGGCTGGCATGAACCTGAGTTGCTTCCATTTCAAAAGTATCAGACTCCATTTTGGGAAGCCACACAACTTGCAAAATAATTAGTCTTAATCAGTGCTTTTTTTCTTTAAAAATGTTTAGGGGTACTCACCATTCAATCAACTCACCACTTCAATTCAACTCACCAATTCAGCTTGCCACTTCAAATTGGGGGGGAAATAAATACAGTAAATGGAGAAAAGTACAAAGATTCACAAAATGTTTAGGGGTATGCATACCCCTACCCCCCACCCAGAAAAAAGCACTGATCTTATTGGAGGTTAAAGGTAAAGGTACCCCTGACTGTTAGGTCAAGTTGTGGACAACTCTGGGGTTATGGTGCTCATCTCGCTCTATAGGCTGAGGGAGCCGGCTTTTGTCCACAGACAGCTTCTGGGTCATGTGGCCAGCATGACAGAGCCGCTTCTGGCAAACCAGAGCAGTGCACAGAAACACCATTTACCTTCCCGCCGGAGCAGTACCTATTTATCTACTTGCACTTTGACGTGCTTTCGAACTGCTAGGTTGGCAGGAGCAGGGACCGAACAACGGGAGCTCACCCCATTGCGGGGATTTGAACCACCGACCTTCTCATCGGCAAGCCCTAGGCTCTGTGGTTTAGACCACAGCACCACCAGCATCCCCTAATGGAGGTTAGGGATGAGCAATTTCTTCATTTTCCCACTCTAAAGTCACAAGATTTCTGCATTAGTTTGTGATTATTATTTTTAAGTCGTCACAAAAACTATCAGCATTTTAGATCACATTTTTCCCAATATATGCATTTTTGCAGAATGTGCATATTTTTGCAAGCTATTTTCCTCAATACACACATCTTTTAGGTGGAGAATTGCATGACAGCAGTGTGCATTTTGAAGGACAGTTGCATTTCAGTCTGTGTATTATTTCAGCAAGTGCTACGTTAGGTAGGCTTGCATTAAAATGCGCATTGAACCAAATCTCTCCCACAATCCAGAATGAAGCTATGTCGGTGCTGTGTTGTGTGGGCTCTCCTCCCTCCCTTTTGTGTGTGATGCTCATTAAGCAGCGGTGGTGAGGGCCATAGGGAAATTCAAACCTGTATCTGGAGGAATGTCTCACAGAAACAGGAATGTCTAAATGACATACTGCTCCATACTGGAGAATAAACTATAAAATAATCTTACTGGAAACAATTTTGGTGTACTGGTTTTAAAAAGTGTAATTGCATTCTGTAGGGTGCAGTATATAGCGAAATCAGTCACTGCACTTTCAGATGTATATGCATTAAGCATCAGCCTTGCTGAAGATTGGATTTTCCTGTCTAAAATTGGGTCATATTCCTGAGGAACACTGGGTAAGAGGCTGCCATGTCGATTGATAGTGCTAACAAAAGTTCTCCTATTGTCAAAGCAAACAATGATCTACACAAACCTGAAATTCAAAATGTTTTGCTTATATGTAGTCAAATCCCCAAAGGAATCAGTTATCTGGGACTTCTGTGGCTTTGGGCAATAGTTAGATCTGGGTGACATTTCTTATTGAATTTGGCCATCAGACATGCACTACGTCCAAACAGAGATCTGTTCTGTGGTAACCACAGCTTTTTCTCAAATGAAGCTAAGGACAGTGGACAGGGTTGCCAACTTTTATTTTTTGTCACCTAGAATACAATGCTCCATTAAGGAACTGAAGGGTCTGTCAGGGCCACGGATATCATGATGGAAGAAAAGTGGAAAGTAAAAGTGAGAAAATAAATAATCATACTCATTAATTGGAACATACAAGTCCCTTGAAAGGTTTGGTTGCAGTTGTTGAATGATTGGCATATGATACATGTCTTGTTTGACATAATAGATTTTTTATAATCTCTTTTTCATTCTTCCTATGCTTTTTTATTTTTGTTTATCCTGCTTACAGCCTGAAGAAGACTCCTAGAGATCACAGAAGTTTGATCACTAATTTGGGACATTTGGTTGCTTCTGATAAAGGGAGTACCTGATTGTGAAGGAAGGACTCTGTCAGGGACTCCTGTTCTGTTATGTCTCAAAACGAAGATGGCTTAGTCTGGTACAGTGGTACCTCGGGTTACATACACTTCAGGCTGAATATGCTTCAGGTTACAGACCCAGAAATATTACCTTGGGTTCAGAACTTTGCTTCAGGATGAGAACAGAAATTGTGCTCTGGCGACGCAGCAGCAGCGGGAGGCCCCATTTGCTCAAGTGGTGCTTCAGGTTAAGAACAGTTTCAGGTTAAGAACAGACCTCCAGAACGAATTAAGTACGTAACCAAAGGTACCACTGTACTTCTGATGCAGGAATGGGTGAATATGTGAACTTGGATTTATCTCAGTCCTTCATTTTTCTATTCGTCAGTTCAGTTCCCCAATTCTACCTACACATTTTCATCTGCTTCCTACTAATATATGCACTGTTGTTCACAATTTTGCCCAATATACAGTGATGCCTCGCAAGACGAAATTAATCCGTTCCGCGAGTCTCTTCGTCTTGCGTTTTTTTTGTCTTGCGAAGCACGGCTATTAGCGGCTTAGCGGCTATTAACGGCTTAGCGGCTATTAAACGGCTTAACGGCTTAGCGGCTATTAACGGCTTAGCGGCTTAAAAAAAAGGAAACAAACTCGCAAGAACTCGCAAGACGTTTCGTCTTGCAAAGCAAGCCCATAGGGAAATTCGTCTTGCAGAACGACTCAAAAAACAGAAAACTCTTTCGTCTTGCGCGTTTTTTGTCTTGCGAGGCATTCATCTTGCGAGGTACCACTGTACTTCTGCAAGCCATTTCCCCTGGTGCAATGCATTTTTGTATGTTATTTTCATATCTTTGTGTACACTTTCCCTTAATATATTCGTTTTTTTATAGATCATTTTGATTGGAGAACTGCACCACAAAATCCAGAGAAGTGTCCATTTCAAGGGAGAGCTGCACTTTGGTTCTTGATGTGTGAATTAGGTAGGTCCTCTTTAAAATGCAAACTAACCAAATAGGAGTCCCCAATCATGCCTGAACGTGATCCCTGCCATTAAGTAGAGGCATCAGCTCAGCTTGCAACACCAGTCCTCTAAAGCTAAAAAGAAATCCCCCAATCCATAACACGATAATGCAACCAAAATCATGCAAAGTCAGCCAACCAAATGCTTCCCATTTCTTTTATATTTACAGTGTTAATGTTGATTTGTCATTGACAATTTCCCCCCTCCTTGCAGAGAATATGAAGCATGCTTGATCCTGCATTCATTTGCCCCTCTTCTTGGTTCAAAAAGACCTGGTATGTTCACAGAGGCCTGATCCTTGGCACCAAGGCCTTCAAAGCTTGGAGTTCATAATTAGACTAAGACGATAGCTTTTAAAGGATAATAAAACACAGAGAGAGGACCAGCTCTCCTGTTGGGAGCTGAAAGTGTGTTTGCTAGTCAGCATCTGTCAGAAAAGATTAATGTGTAAGTAGGTTGCAGGCTGGATGCCAGTTTTTATTTTTAATAATCAGATGGCCATCCTTTCATTCTGCCAGTGAACAAAACTGTTACTTTCTGAAAAATTGTGAGGAGGGGGAAATTGGGTGGGGGAGAGTGTTTAAATGTAGCAAATATACTTTAAGGTGATGATGGTGAGTTGTTGTTTGACACATGTGTGTAGATGGCTTGTTTTCTCTCCCCATGATTATTTTGCGCATTAGATGATTGGCAGCTGTATGTATGAATCAGCTTCACTGAAAAGTACTGCACCTGTGTCAATATCTCTTACCCCTATTGAAATTCAAGGTTAGGGACTGAGCTTAAATCTGCAAAGTAGCACCCTAAAGAAAATCCTAAGTGAAATGTTGCAACAGAAGGCAGAGACTGCAGGATTTTCTAGCAAGAAAATGAACCACCACCACCCCTTAATTCTCTCAGCTGCATCCCAATTTGGGGACAACTCCTGAATCCAATTCCTAGGAACTTTAATGACTGGTTCCCAGTGCAAAAAACGCTCCCTCTGTTTGTCTGGCTGCTGTTTCAATGCCTGACTCTAGATTGCACCATATAGACCATAGAGTAGATGCTCTCTCTGGCACTGCCTGTGACCTGCCCTTGGAAAGCAGCTGCTAGAGCAGAGCCACTGCCAAGGGAAGTAGGAAATGGCTGGCCCAGGGACAGCATGGAAGGTGAGCATTTGGGGGTGGCAGTAATATCAGCAGTGGAAAAATCAGCAGCAGCAAAATTGGTTAGGCAGAACATCAGGGACCAATGAGGGCAGATGTTGTTTCATCTGGAGGTCCATTCTGCATGATGTCCTTTTGAAGAACAGAGCAGGCACAGCTATTTGCTCAGTTGATGTCCTGAACTTTGGGACTGGGTAAGCAAGCAAGCAAGCACTCCTCCATGAAGGCTGAGTGTGCTGTTTGTTTACACCGGCAGTGTTGGCTGGCATGGGGCTTCCTTGCTGCCAGAGTCATACCTAGGTGCTTCCTTCCTCATTGATAGAAGGAGGTGCCTGAGCAACCTCAGCTGGTGGTGACATTGTGGTTGGGATTTCCAGTGGCACTGAGACTGACAACGCTCTCAGTCCCTCCCCTGGATCTAAGACTCTACCTCACAAGCTGCTGGGGCTCTCCCCAGGGTCAGAGTCCTTTCAGGGTTCCTGATCCCCATGCTAGAACTTTCCGCATTGGACTCCACTAATACCCCAATCTCCTCCCACTCCTCCTCGTCTTCAGACCACCCTCTCATGGTGTCTCCATGGGGTTCAGAATAGTAAGCAGCAGCAACACCGCTGCCAGGAAGCTGGTGTTGCGGCTCTGTCGCACTGGGCAATGAGCTGCTTTTGCATGATGATGGACTTGAATCCTGACAAAACTGCCCCACTGGGGAACTACTTGGTGGAGTGGGGGAGAATGACCAAACGAAAGGCACGAAAATGACCACTGCAGTCGTTAATCCTTCTTGCATGAAGATTTTTGATGTCCAAAAATCAGCCCAGGCTCAAATTAAGTTATATAAGTGGACAGCATGAACCTGTGTGCTATATTAGAACATCTCACTAATGCAGGAGCCGGGTGTGTGTTGAGTAGGGTGGGGGGAGCGTAGCTGTAATTTCTGCCAATGTGCAAATATGTATGAATTCCTGTCAGCGCCCTTATCTGGCCCTCGTAAGAGGATTATTCTGCTATTAGTGGATTGGGACCCTGGAAATGGCATTTGGAGGAATTCCCTGTCCTGTCCTTTTAAAAGTGACCAGCAATGATCTGTGACCTTGGATTTGGGCGGAAAAGAAGCACATGTTAATGCTTCTGGGCCATCGTTCAGACAGAAATCAGACTTGCTGGGCTTTTAGCTTCCGCTGTGTTGCCGGCCAGTAGCCAGAAATGTTCTAATGAGGGAGAATAACAGAGTGGACGGCTGGAGGGGCAGGAAACAGGAAGCTGCCTTCTACTGAGTCAGACCTGTGGTCCATCTAGCTCAGCAATGTCTGCACTGACTGGAAGCAGCTCTGCAGGATTTCAGACAAGGGTTCCAGGAACCAAGCAGAGGGCCTTCTCGGTAGTGGCACTCGCCCTGTGGAACGCCCTCCCATCAGATGTCAAGGAAATAAACAACTATCCGACTTTTAGAAGACATCTGAAGGCAGCCCTGTTTATGGAAGTTTTTAATGTTTGAAGTTTTATTCTGTTTTTAGTGTTCCGTTGAAAGCTGCCCAGAGTGGCTGGGGAACCCAGCCAGATGGGTGGGGTAGAAATAATAAATTATTATTATTATTATTATTGTTACTATCTCAGCCCTTCCTATAGATGCCATTGGGGAAACGCTTTCCCCAAAGCTGTTCAAGAGTGTCATATATTTGCAATGCATGCTGCTATGAAATCTTAGCCATTAGGCCAGGCTGGCTTCCCTCGAGAGGGCATTCCACAACCAGGAATCCCATAAGTGGAGTGCAACAACTGATATGGTTCTATGCAGAATGTCCACCTGTCCTACCTCAGACATTGGCGGAAAACTGAAGGGCCTTCAGTGTTGATCTGAGTGTGTGAGGAAGCCCGTGTGACAAAAGGAGCTTGTTCTAAGACAGGCTTCCTCAACCTCAGCCCTCCAGATGTTTTGAGACTACAGTTCCCATCATCCCTGACCACTGGTCCTGCTAGCTAGGGATCATGGGAGTTGTAGGCCAAAAACATCTGGAGGGCCAAGGCTGCGGAAGCCTTTTCTAAGATATCATCTCAGTCAGTTCAGAGGTCCCTGTTAAACCTGGCTGCCAAGCAAAACCTAGTGGGTCAGGTCCTAGCAGAAGCTATTAACACCAAAAATATTCCCTGAAGGCTTGCATTGGTCAACTGGCTATATACCGTAAGCTGCCAAATGGATCTTAGAGCAGGGAGTGCCAGGCCCATTTTCTCTGCCTGAGATGCAATAGCTGCCTGCTGCTACAGCATTTCCTGTTGCCATCTCATTGCACTGTTCCAATTTATAAGGAATGGAGCCAGATTGGAAGACCCACCGTACCACGGCTTCTTCTGCAAACACTCCAGTGCATGCCAGCACTAGCAGGAAGGAAGCAGTCAGAAATGTTCTAAAGCTAATCCTTTCTGCTTTTCTCTTTTCTGAAGGAACAGGTCTTTTCTTCCTGTGTAGCTGAAATGAACCCAGTGAAGCACATACACTTAACCTGAAAGCCTATCAAGGTGGAAGGGAAACTGCAAGGAGTATATCAACAGAGAAATCCTATTATTAGTTATTAAATATGCATTGGCAGCAAACGTCTAGAGGATGTGAATGTCAGGAGCTGCCAGGGCTCAGAGTGGGAGCCTTCAGCAAACCCACATGTGGAGAACCATCAGGTGGCATGTTGCAGCACCTGCCAAGGCAGCTCAGTGTCCCCAGGCCCAGGAGCTGCCCCCCCCCCCACAGGCTGGCCATTCTGCAGGAAGGAATATAAAGGGCTTTCTCTTCCACATTGCTTGAAGATCTTCCTGGGCATTGTTCCCTTTGGTCGGCTTACAGTCCTGATTCACTGTTTGATCTTGCTCACTATCTTGTCTATTGAGTCAGATCTTTGGTCCATTTAGCTCAGTATTGTCCACTGACTGGCAATGACTCTTTCAGAGGTTTCCTGCAGCCCTCTCTGGGGTTGCCAAAGATACAATGCAGGGCCTTCTGCATGCAAGCAGATAGAAGTCTGGGTTTTTCTCCCCCTCCCTTCTTAATTTTTAGCCCATAAAAAGAAAGCCAAAACAGCCCCTGGAAGTGGCAGAAGATTCAAAAGTGTGATTCCCCGGGACACTGCCACCATCTGTGTGAGTTCCATGAGGCTGCTTACCCTACACATACTGCTGCTGTGTTACAAGCAGGGAAGTAAAGCAAAGGCCTACCTATACTAGCCACCGATAGCCTTACCCTCCATGAAAGTTATTTCCCCCATGATAAACAGACAATGTGATTTTTTTCTGCAATTTGGTCAGCAGTTCCTATTTGGAAAGCAGTGTGTTGGGGAGGGGGCAGTTTTCTGCAGGGGGCAATGTGTCTCATGAACCACTCACACACAACATTTCTTCACATTTCCTATATATTTTTTTACGTGAACATTGGGGGAAATGAAGTGAAGCTGTGCTGCCATAGCTTTTGCAGGCCTCGTTGTCTGATCAACGCTCCTTCTCAGAACTCCAGCTCAGCCCTTTCAGGGCCTGCCTTGGAGTGGAGATGATGTGGGGGGTGGGGTCATTTCGGGATCATTGAAAATCAGTTCCAAGTATTTAACTAATCACTGTAGCTAACAAAGCCTGGATTTGTGGTTTAATTCATAAAAGCTTAGCAGAGCCCAGTTGGGCTGCAAATTCTGCCATACTAATTACTTACCGCTTAGCGGCGGGGGAGACTCTGAATCATGTTGCAGCAGCCTTGCCCTTACTTACTGGCACCGGAAGCAACTGTGGAGGCAAGGGGACTCGGTGTGAGGTGGCGGATTTCCTGCTGAAATCACTTTTGCGGCAGTGACCAGACTAGAGGATGTGTGGGGCTGTGTCACGTTAGCTGAGCAGGACTGGATGTCAGGATCTTAAGGTCAAGAGGATTTCCTCTCTTCTGTTCTGTTGCAGTTCCATTCTAGTTTCTTGTTTAACTTGGAAAATACCTCAGATAAATTTCTGAATTAGTAAGTGTACCGTGTACAGTATTGCTGTTTTCAGTTTCTGCCTTTCCCCTCCTCATGACCTGCCCCTTCTGTGTTACAGTGGTACCTCTGGTTAAGAACTTAATTCATTCTGGAGGTCTGTTCTTAACCTGAAACTGCTCTTAACCTGAAGCACCACTTTAGCTAATGGGGCCTCCAGCTGCTGCCGCGCTGCTACCACACGATTTCTGTTCTCCTGAAGCAAAGTTCTTAACCTGAGGTAATATTTCTGGGTTAGCAGAGTCTGTAACCTGAAGCGTCTGTAACCTGAAGCGTCTGTAACCTGAAGCGTCTGTAACCCGAGGTACCAGTGTATAGGCTACCAGCATGAAAAGAAACCTTGATATCAGTATGCGATCACATTTAGACTCCTCAAATCAAATCAAATCTTTATTGTTATGGTCAATGGCCAGCATTAAGGAAACCAAGTAAGAAACACTCAGAACACATTATCCTGATGTGTATAATAGGGTAATAAAAGAATAACTTGAACTAAATCAAAGTCGCATAGAGTGAGATAAAAAAAGACATCAACATTTTAAAAGTTGCAGCCATGTCACAAACTGCAAAGAAGAAAATAACCAAATGTCTGGGTCAATGGGTATGATTTCCTTGTCACATTTTGACAACACTTCTCTGTATGTGAATTGAAGATTAGGATATAATGGTGATAGAGGGCTAGATTCCCTCCTCCCAGTTTTTTCCCCTGTGCCAGTTTTTTTCTTTCCCCCAGATGTTTTTTTCTGTGCCAGTTTCTTTACTCAGCAACACTCCAGAACTCAGTGACCATTTCTCTTGAGCTGAATAATCAGGCTTGCTGGGCTCTGCATCATACAGAGGGATGGGGAGCCTTTTTCTAAATTCTGCTTCCTTCATCCTCCCCTGCCTGATTAATCCTTGGTTTTTACCAGGCTGACTGTACTCCCTTGCCATTACAAAATTGAATTAGGCCCACAAGGCCCAGGTGTGTTTCATGCAGCACTTTCCATCTGCAGCAAACCTGCGGTCTTCTCCAGATGGCATCTTATAGATCTTTTTGAAGGAGGCAGAACACCAAGCAGTGATGTGTGTGCGTGTGTGTTTTGTAATAATGCAACCACTGTGGCAAAAGCCCAAATGAAAATATCTTTTGAGAGTCCATTGTAATAAAAAATGAGACACAGTGGGAACAGACCATGAGTATTTTCTGTTTACAACAGAGTGTGCGTGTAACTGTCATGTTCGGTTTCTCTCAGTTTCTCATTTTCCCAGTCTTCAGTTCAGCTCTCCAGAATTACAGATCAGTTTGCCATTTTTAGATAGAGGTCCTCAAGAAAATTCACCAGCATTTTTGTGTGAATTTCTCCTAATATACACATATTTGTATGTAAGGTTACTTAATGCACATCATTTTCCCAAGCCATTTGCCTTTGTTTGATGTATTTTTGCATTAAATTTTTGTACTACTTAGGCAGAGAGCTGAAGTGCAAAATTCAGAGAAATGTGAATTTCACGGGATGTCTGTGTTTTGGTTAGCATATAAGTACCCCTACCCCTAACCCCAACAAAGCAATAAAATAGCGATAAATAGGGCAGCCATATGTCTGTCCAAAATGGCATCCAGGTGGAATTTTTGGAAAGCGGTTAAAGTATCTGGGGAAACCGAGGCATATGACAACCCATATCAGAAGTGTGATTTTTGGGGTGAATTTCCTAAAAAAAATAGCTTAGAAACTACATTTTTGGGGAAATTTTGCACTTATAGAGAGAGAGAGATGATGTGCAGAAATTACAGAGAGCAGACCCATTAGAATGAATAGACTTAGCTAACTTAAGTCCATTAATTTCAGTGGGTCTAGTCTGACTATGACTGAATTATTGGATCAAACCCAGAATACCAAAAAGCAAATGCAATGAATAACGCCTGAGAACACCTAAAACAAACAAAACTGCTTTAAGATCAATATGGATGAGGTGGAATATTACTACTACTACTACTACTACTACTACTACTAATAATAATAATAATAATAAAGGAGGAACTACCTGATTTGCACTTCTTGAACCAATACAGAAACAGAAAGGCAGCTATCCTCCTAAATCTGCACTTCTTTGAATTTTGTGTTGCATTTCTCCAACCAAACTGTGTATACACAAATGCTTATATTAGTTAAAATAACATGCTTGCAAAAGGGTGCATGTTAATCAAAGCTATGTGCGGTGTTTAGTAGCAGAAATTCACACTGAAATTCTGACATATTTTCTTGAGGATTAAAAATAAAAAGTCCTCAAATTGCTTCAGAATTGAATTTAAGATTGGGAAAATGAGAGAAACCAAAATTGACAGATTTGCCCATCTCTAGAGGACAATTGGAATTTGCCGTGTTTTAAATTTGGCCCCCTTCTTCATGCTGATTGAGATCCCCTGTCTCCAATTCAATCTTCCTGGCAGGCTTGATGCAAAGCAAGACAGATGTGATGCCACTGAGTAAAACATGGCAGCTGTGATAATTGCAGCCATGTGACAGCTCTCCAAATTTCCCCTGCTGTTTATAGCAGGATGGCAGCAGATGTTGGATGCCCGATGGGAATTTTTGCTGGTGGTGGGGGAGGAATAAGCAACCGAGCCCTCACCATCAATGCTCTTGACAGCCAGCGGAGGTGGCCAACTTTGTGATTCTGCTTCTGGAGTGGTGGTCACCTCACCTACAATCCATGGGCTGTTATTGCCTGAATTATATGATAAAACATTAATTTTGGGTGTCCTTTAGATGCTTTGCAAACTACAATGCAGATGTGCCCAAAATAAAATGCAAGTGAACATTTCTCAGGGATGGTAATAATGGTAGTTAACATAGGAAGCTGCTTTCTACTGAGTCAGACCACTGGTCCATTCCTGCATTGCAAGGGGGTTGGACTAGATGACCCTCGAGGTCCCTTCCAACTCTATGATTCTGTGATCTAGCTCAGCATTATCTACACTGACTGGCAGCAACTCCCTGGGGTTTGGGGTGAGAGACATTCCCAGTCTTACCTGGAGATACTGGGGATTGAACCTGGATGTTCTACCACTAAGCTGTGGCTTTTACCAAAAAATACTTACAGCAATGTAATGGACTCAGGACGTGGCCTTTCCCTGAGACAGACCATTGTTCCACCATTGTCTACACTCTGCTTTCCAGCATTTCTGAATGGGTTCTCTCCTAGTCCTACTTGCCAATGATTGAACATAAGACCTTCTGCATGCAAAGCAGAACTTTGCCACTGAGCTCCAGCCCTTTCCCATATATCTATTGAAAGAGAAAGAGAACACAGGAGCTTAGTGTCTGTATTCTGCGGCGCCATGAGCGCGACCTGTTTCAGTGGAAGTTATGGAAGCGACAGCCAGGGTGGATGCAAGCAGCACATGACATTTCTGGGCACCTGGCAACCAACCCTGCTGAAACTTGCCCTGCTCCCCTTCTTCATATATTTTCCTGGCCTGGAGTTCTAAGCAGCACTGGGCAACGGGCTGTAGCCATCATTTTCAAACAATGATTCCCCTGCCAAACCTAGCATCTCTCAGAGTGTTGGGGGAAAGGTGGCTGGTCACAACTGCCCATTACTTCGGCCATTGCAGCTGGATGGGACTCCAGGGCCCATTGACAGAGGAGAGGACCCAACAGAAGGCCACTTTGCCAAATGCCCCACAAACATGGGGTTGACTCTAGGACAGAAGCACAGGAAGCCGCCTTATCTTCACATCAAACAGACCATTGGTCCATCTAGCTCAGTATCCTCTACACTGATTGGCAGTTGCTCTCCAGGGTATCAGGCAGGAGACATTCCTGCCTGGGGTTGCTATTGGGAACTGAACCTGGGACCGTTGGCTCTGCCACTGAGCTGCATCCCTCCCCATCGCCATTCTCAAGCAGTCAGAAGGGAAGCTGCTGCTGGGCTTGTAGGCCTTCCTGTTGGACAGATAAGTAAAGCCAAAGCCTGACTCATCACTTGCTCATGTGCCATCACTGAGTTACCAAGCTTGTCAGTTTTTGAACCAGAGGGCTGATGGGGTTTTAACAAGCAGCTTGGTTTTAACAGATATTAGTGGGCGGCCGTGCTGTGCTGTGAAAGGATTTCACATGTTGGTTCCTGTCCGTCAAGGCAGAGGAGTAGGCCAGGTCACTTTCTTCCCGTTGCATTCCTGGTCCTGAGAAAGAAAGAAAGGGAGGGGAAGGGAGTTCTGAAGCAGGAGCACTGAAGCCGTGTATGAGGTCTCAGCACTGGAGCCAGTCAGCGTGGCATAGTGGTTAGCATGTCAGACTACAACCTGGGAGACCAGGGTTCAAATCCTCCCTCAGCCATGCAGCTCACTGGGTGACCTTGGGGCAGTCACTTACTCTGAGCCTAACCTACCCCACAGGGCTGCTGTGAGGATAAAGTGGGGATCAAAACTATGTAAGCTACCTTGAGCGCCTTGGAGGAAAGGTGAGATACAAATGTAATCAACAACAACACTTTGTCAATCCTATTTCTTTTTTTGGCAAAGTCTAAACAAGGACTGTGTGTAATCTGTGACAGCAGATTAGAGCAAGGTATAGCATACCCTCCAACACTTTGAAGCCAAAATAATGAATGCTGTCTTCCTGGACACCATCTTCCCATTTTTTTTATCATGAGAGCCATGATCTCGCACAATCTCGCAGTGCATTTTTAATGTGCTTTCACAGTAAGACAAAAACAAAACAGGATGTCCCAGTTTTTCCGGGACAATGGCAGTATAGTATTGACGTACTGAAGCCATGATTATATATACATTGCATAGTTGACTGAATGCTAACTCTTGGCAAAGCTTTATAAAAAGTAAGTTATTTCATCCCCATAAGTGCTGGTTTTGCTTTATAAAGAAATGAACAGCTTAAGTTCAACATATGTCTTTGTTAGGCCTCAACATGAGATCTCAGATTGACTGAGATTACTTTAAAAAAAACCCAATAACTTTGGTGTGCCAGCTTAAATGTCAGGCACATCTAAGGAAGCTCTCTCGGTCCCTCTGGTTCCAGAAATGCTCTCACACCAACCAACTCTCAGGCAACCTCTGATGCCCCCAACCCGCCTAGTATTCACAAGTCCTTAAATGGAACCAGCCTCAGGAATGAACTTTGGGCATATGGCTTTCTGGGTGTGTGCCTCAACGTTTTAGCAGCTTTAGACATCCAATGTGTCACTTGCCAATGTCAAAGGCCCATTGGAAATAAGCATTTGTTTGCACTTCTTCTTAACTCTCTAACATTTGCACAAAGGACTGATTACAGAAATAAAATTGCTCTTCTAAAGGAGAAATGGGGGGGGCTGGTGCTTTTTAACCATACAATTTAAAGGCCTCTTCAATAAGTTGATTCTTGTGTTGTCCTCCAGAGTGACATTGGCGGCATCTGCTTAGGGGAGAACGCAGGCATGTCCTTTGAATGGTGACCATTATCGTCAGCTCGGCCAGGGCATGAGGTGTATTTTCCCACATAGAATGGGAATCCTCCTGTTGCTATTGATACAGGAATGCAGTAGCATCTTTGCGAATCTCTCTGTTCCATTTTATTTGTGTGGAAATGTAGATCCTGCCTTGTTGAAGCCTCATGGCCACTATCAACAATAAATATAAAAATGTGGAAGTGTGGGGGATGATAACAAAAGAAAATATATAAAGATAATATATAAAACACAAAGCTAGAGCAGTCAAGAAACAATAATCCAATGGGGGAGGGAAGGAAGAGAGAGACATAGTGCAGTATTTACAAGATTACAAATGATCCACAATCAGGTTCGGAGCAAACGTGCTACTACCAAACCATATACAAAACTGAAACTGGTCGTGCCTTCAAGGCATCCATACCCTCCAACACCTTGAAGCCAAAATCAAGGACACCATTTTCTCAGACACCATCCTCCCATTTTGATTGTGAGAGCACAGCAGCCATTTTGGTTGCCATGATCTCGCACAATTTCATGCTGTGGTCCCCCCCCCCTCCAAAGCTTTTCTGGGTATGGCTACACGAGATCACAGCCCTCCTAAAGCACTTTTTTGGGGAGGAATTGTGTTGCAAAATTGTGCAAGTTCATGGCAATCAAAATGGCCACTGTGCTCTCGCAATACAAACAGGATTTCCCAGTTTTTCTGGGACATGTGCAGGATATGAGCTTCCTCTCCTAACTAGTCTCACTCAGAACTGATCCCCCCCCCATGCAACCATTTCTAAACCACTTTCCTGCTCATGTTACACATAGAACCAATAAATATCATTAAGAAGAGACGGGAAGTTGCCGAAAAGATAATAATAAAGGTGCCTGGTGGGCTTGATATGGGAGGGAGTTCTGAATTTCAGGTCCCCATCCAGGCATATGTAAAGTTGGGGTTTTTATTTTCTTTTATTTATTCATTTTTGCCCCCAGTGAGTTTTATATTGAGTATATTGACATGTATTTGCCATTATAATTAGGGATGAAGGAGGTATTTGTTCAGCCCACTTTTTGAAGCAGACCTGCTGGGTGGTTAATAATAATAATAATAATAATAATACTATTATTATACATCTGCCGGGGGGGGGGAGAGCAAGGTGGGGGAGGGAAGCCAAGACAACATCAGAGCCTGCTCCAGTCATACTGTCTTCTTGTCCTCTTCCCCAACCAATTTTAGATTTTATATCATTAATTTGACTTAGGATTTTAAAAATGTAAACCGCCTTGGGTGCCTTGGCAGAACCCCAATCTATAAACACAACTGATCAATCGATCAATAACTGAAGAAGTCTGAGTCATTCCCAGGCATATCAGTGCAAGTTCACTACTGCAGTGTGGTCCTGAAGGGTTTGTGGCTAAATAGAACTCACAGTCCTGGAGGAGGCAGTGGCACTTTTCCAGGAAATGCAAATTGAGATTCAGTCTAATTACTGGTGGAAGCGGCTTGCTGGAGGAAACCATTCAGGGAAAATTAATGGCTGAATCAGGGCGTGTGCTTGCATTAGATATGGCAAAGGTTCCGGAGACTGATTAAGCACCTGCCTGCCCAGAATGTTATTGCCGCCGCTATTTGAGATCATATTACTCAAACCAATGTTCCTCCCTCTGTTCCTTTGCAATAACACCACTGTCATTCCACAAAGCAAAGCCAGAACAGCTCCTGGTTTCCCAACCCTTTGGAGACCACCAATGTTTGGGGGATGCCCTCCCATGTTAAAAACATCAGGGCTCTTTCAATGATCCACCAGGCTCTGTTCCATTACCCAGGATCTACCCAGATAAATGATCTACAAGCCTCTTTTCCAAAATCCACCAAGTTCTAATTTGGCTCCACCATGGCTTATCCTGGCTCCACCTTCCAGAAGGGCTCATGTTTTTTTTTTTTAACTCTAAAGCTGTCCATCTTAAATATAAGGGGTTTTGTTGGTCCTCAAAAACACCTCTAATTAGGCTGCACAATTATCCACCCAGAAATGTCTCGGTCAGCAATTTTCCTATTTTAAAAAACTTGTTGAGTAATTTGCTGAAACTAATCTTTCCTCTAACCTTTAAAAAACCCGCACACACATTTAACCAGATTTAAATAACTTTTAAGATGCCGTTAAAACCCTTCCCTGCCTTTGTTTAAGTATATAATTGTTTTTACTCGCAATAATCTCTTAGACATTCATGCCCGACTTATTTCATAAATCTTTCTATGCATTTAAAGCCATCCACTACCATTAAAAAGTGCAGTGCTCCATTACCCACAATAAACACTGTCGTGCTTTCAATAAGGAAGACCCAAATGGCACAGAAGCGACTCGGGGAATGTGCTAGAAATGGAGGTTGTGAAAGAACGAGGTGCTACACCAGCAAAATCTTCTAAGCATCCACTCTGACATTTTGTGGAGGCTGTTCCATTAGGGCGAATGGGGCACAGTCTCACCAACCACAGTCTGCTCTCAGCCCTGTCTTCTTGCAAATGATGCAGGAGATAGCCCTGCCTGTCAGTTTCCTCCTCCTCCTCCTTAGTTTCAGTGTCTTCCTTATAGAACTCACTAGAGAGAAAGGTGGGGCAAAACTGGAGTTGCCTCTACCTGTCATATTAGGCCAACATATGACTCGGTTGGTGCTGTGATCTAAACCACACAGCCTAGGGCTTGCCAATTGGAAGGTCACCGGTTCAATCCCCGTGATGGGGTGAGCTCCCGTTGCTTGGTCCCAGCTCCTGCCCACCTAGCAGTTCAAAAGCACATCAAGTGCAAGTAGGTAAATAGGTACTGCTCTGGCGGGAAGGTAAACGGTGTTTCTGTGCGCTGCTCTGGTTCTCCAGAAGCGGCTTAGTCATGCTGGCCACATGGCCCGGAAGATGTCTGCGGACAAACGCCAGCGCCCTCAGCCTATAGAACGAGATGAGTGCGCAACCCCAGAGTCATCCATGACTGGACCTAATGGTCAGGGGTACCTTTACCTTTTTGACTGATGAGGCCATCATAAGTCAGACTTTACAGAATTCTAGCCACAGATGTAACAATCTTCTGCAGTCCTTCTGTGGCTCATGCAGCTAATGAATGCTGACCTGACTGGGTGCAGTGCCTAAAAGAGAGCCCTGGAAACAAGGAGTCACCACTCAGATCTCACCACAGCTATGAAATCATTGGTGGGGTGGGGAATTTGGGTGCCATACCAGGGTTCCAGGAGCCTCTGGGAGATGTACTTTCCTTAAAGCCTAATGTAATGTCAGTAGTCCTTGGGAAAGCTAGCCATTTTCCAAGGGCTGCTGTGGGGTTGGCATATCGCTATGCAGGGCACTAGATACCTCTACCCCCACACCATTTGCCAATGTTACAAAAAGACTTGGTCCATAAGCCATGTCCTATAAGGCAGTCGTCACCAACTTGGTTCTCCTCTTCAGCCATGAAACTGGAGTTGTCGCCACATCTGGAAGTTTGGAGAGCTTTATTGAGCAAATCACTACAGCAGCTGAACATGGGTCTACAGGTTATAAACAAGTGAAGCATGGCAAACGTAGCTGGATATAGCTAAGGCAATGTTCCAACCCTTGATTCACACCCTATCTCCTTTTGAAGAACAGGGCAGGCAACTCTGTTTGTGCTGTTTATGCTCTGAGCCTCAGGACTGGGTAAGCAAGCAGCTATTCCTCCACAGAAGCTGACTCCATGAAATTTCCTTCCACTGGCACTGACGCATGCATGGAGATGAGGGCAGAGTCAGTGCTGATGACATCTGACTTTGGCCCAGATGCCTCCACAAGAGAGATGACATCTTTGCTTCCAGGGTAAGGCATCAAAGGGTGATGTCTGTCTTGGGGTATCTAATGTCATGGGACCCGACAACCCACCAGGTCCCTCTCCAGGATCCAGGTCCCGCATCTCCGGCTCCCCGATCTCCCCCCATTCCTCCTTAGCATCCAGTCACTCCCTCTAAGATGTCTCCATGGGACTCATGACATCTGGTGTCCTCAAGATGTTCTGGACTACAACTTGCATCAACCCCAGCCCCACATGCTGGCTGCGAATAATTGGAGTTGTTGTCCAAAACATCTAGAGGGCAGGCTGCCATAAGGGGTGCCTGAGCACTATATGATTTGGAAATAATAATACAATTTAACCAACAATGCTGCTGCTGTGGTGGTTTTGGCTGCTGAAAATCGGGGATAAAAAGGCTATGGCTATGGCTATGGCTTCCTTTCACCACACGGGGGCACATTTATATATGTTATCAATCAACACACAGATTTCAAAGATTTTGTAAAAATGTATCTAACCTCCCGGAATGCTTCCTTCTTAGCTGAAGACTACCTTTTGAAAATATATTCTGGTGTTCTCTCTAGGAATCTACCTAATCTTGGGTTGTGTACACACAACATTATATCCTACACTGAATGCACACACACACATCCCACATAGTCTGCACACAATCTGGACCTATTGCATATTTAATATCCATGAAATATGCGCTTACCCAAACAAGGTTCATTTCAAAAGTAAAAGTTCCATGCAGAACGTTTCTGCGTTACAGCCACACACACCCCCACGCCCAGTGTGTCCATTAGAAAATGGATGGAGGCAGACCCAGCAATGCAGGAGAGGGGGTGTCTACCAGACCTGCACAATGATGTTGTGGGTGGGTGTATACTAAGATTACCATTTCCTTCTTCATTCACCATGTGTAGGGAGGAAAATGCCTGCATAACCTAATAAAGGGGAAGGTTTACAAATGCATAACAAGTAACCACACACCCACTTGTGGACTGCAGGATTAGGATCAATCTTGACTGAAAGCAGCATGTTGAGGACAGTCATGCACAATTCTGTATTGAGCGAAGGCCACTTTTTTGTGCTACAAACAGGAGCATGTGTCCATAGCCTTGTTTTTCACAGGAATGCTTCTGCGGACAAATGTCATTATGGGATGGACCCATAGCCTTGTCTTCTCCTGTCAGCAAGTACTTGAAGGAGGCCAGACTTTTTCTAATTTTGTTTGGCACTGCTGATCTGAAATTGACTTAAAGCATAGCAAAAGTAATCTCTAATATTGTGACCACTTTTGGCCAACCGTGTACAAGGAGGATGGTGTGCAAGCAAGAGTGCTACCATTAAGAAAAGCAAATGGAAATCATTCCTTAAATCCATTGGTCCACACTAATTTCTTTCAGTTTCCTTTAGCGAGGAGTAACTTCTCACTATAGCTGTCAACGTTTCCCCTTTTTTAAGGGAAATTCCCTTATTCCGAATAGGATTCCTCGCAAGAAAAGAGAAAAGTTGACAGTTATGCTTCTCACTGGTTCATGCTGGATTAGCTGGGAAGGTTAAAATACTACCTCCAACCCCTCAAAAAATTGGGAAATGGCCCTGCTTATTTCTGAGCCAGAAGTTTCCTTCCCTTGTTCCCAGGAGCGGCTTGTCCCATTTTGCTCCCTGAGGCGAAATAGGAATGTGCCACTCCCTGCCCCCCCCCCACTGCATCATGCCCCACTTCCATTGTGCACCAGAACACCCCCCTCTTGCCAAAGTCAGCAGGAGGGGAAGCAGTCCACAAGGCCCTGGCACTTGTCTTCTCCACCCCTAGGACAAAGGAAGTGAGCAACAAAGTGGCACACCAGAACCCCCCCCCCCATCAAGAGGGGGCATCCACCAATGGCAGAAGTGGTGGGGCAGGAGGAAAGTCACCTCTTGTGCTTTCCCTGCCTGAAGCAGCTGATTCATCCCACCTCATGGGTAGGCCGACTCTGCTTGTACCACACAAGCAACTTCATGACTACATATCAAAATACAGGTAGGTAACCGTGTTGGTCTGCTGTAGTCGAAACAAAATAAAAGAATTCCTTCCAGTAGCAGAGACCAACTAACTTTGCTATTGGTATGAGCTTTTGTGTGCATGCCATTCCCACCACCTTCTGAGTAATACCCCTCCCCACCCTCTCACTATATATAAGGGTCTGGTGACTTCTGTTTCAGTGTATCTGAAGAAGTGTGCATGCACACGAAAGTTCATACCAATAACAAACTTAGTTGGTCTCTAAGGTGCTACTGGGAGAATTTTTTTTATTACATATCAAAATGTTGATCAAGGTTTTGGATTTTGATAAACTGGAGAGATTACTTAAGAAATATTAAATACTTAATGGTAGAAGGCGGCCTACCCTTTCCAGTTGTGTTCAAATACAAAGGAGCAAGAATTACTTCTGGTTGTTTCTGCCTCTCCTCTTACAGAATACAAACTCTTAATGGAATACCCTCCTTTTAAAGAGCATTAGTGAAACTTAAGCAATTCTCCAAAGAGTGAAATATATGGTGCTGGAGGAGACTCTTGAGAGTCCCATGAACTGCAAGAAGATCTGACCTATCCATTCTTAAGGAAATCATCCCTGAGTGCTCACTGGAAGGACAGATCGTGAAGCTGAGGCTCCAGTACTTTGGCCACCTCATGAGAAGACAAGACTCCCTGGAAAAGACCCTGATATTGGGAAAGATGGAGGGCACAAGGAGAAGGTGATGACAGAGGACGAGATGGTTGGACAGTGTTCTCGAAGCTACAAACATGAGTCTGACCAAACTGCGGGAGGCAGTAGAAGACAGGCGTGCCTGGTGTGCTCTGGTCCATGGGGTCACGAAGAGCCGGACACGACTAAACAACAACAACAATACATGGGGGATTTTTTTTTTACAAAAACAGTTTGATTATCTTCAAGGTCCAGAGTACCAGATGGCTCAGGTGAATCTCCATGGAAGGGTGGGGGAGTGGCTAACCAAACACAGGCAGTCAATGTCATAAGACCCTCCCCAGTAGGAAGTTCCCAGTGAGAAGGCACTCGGCAGTTTCCCCACAAGGCAAAGGGCACATCAGAACGGGTTGTAAGGTGTAAGATGACTTACAATCATCTACCAAAAGGCACGTTCAAAACACCAAAATGCGCCAACACTATGTACGACAAGGACGACAATGTGTGTACACTGATTAAAAACTGTTTATGCACAAAATACAGTTCATAGTTGTTTGTGTACACACCCATGGTCCAGGTGCCTGGGTTGTTGGGGAGGGCAAAATGCAGGTTGAACACCCTGCCATTTGTAGGATCCGGCCATCTTCTAGCCTTACTTCATTACTTGTTCGCTACAGCCAGGAATCATTCATTAATCCGGGTTTGACTTTGCATCTCAGTGGGTAAAACTGAACCATGAACAAGAACCACAGACTTAAGATTCTCAGTGAAATTAATTGAAAGGTTTATTGATATTCTGTGATCTGTACAGGAATCAACATTAACAAGTTGCCTAGACAAGAACACCCATTCAAGCAGTTTGAGGTAAAGAGGTGGCAATGCAAGGTGACTAAAAGAACAATAATAAGACCAGTCTTTGCCAACCTCATGCCCTCCAGTTAATTTTGGACTACAACTCCCATCAGCCTTAGCAAGCACAATCAATGATCAGGGAGGGTGGCTTCCTCACCAATGTTCTAAAGGCACATTAACCACTCAGCTTAGACTAGCCTATAACACACACACACACACGGGGCGGGGAAGGTGTTCTTATCCCAGTCTGTAACTGAATTAAATTTGAAATTGTTTTTATATGTGAAATTGCATTGAATGAAATAAATAAACGGAATAAAGCCAAAATAAAATAGTTTAAAAAGTGGGGCTGTCTCTTGGCTTTTCCTTCTTCTAGGACAGGATTCACCAACAGGGGTCCCTCGCAAGACATTGTTGTCCAGCTCCCATTGTCCTTGGCCACTGGCCATCTTGGCTGGGGCTGATGGGAGTTGGAGTCCAACATCACCTGGAGGGCACTCAGTTGACTACCCCTGCTCTAGCAGTAAAAACAAAGTCAATCTGTTGCTGCTGCACAAGAGAGAAACATTACCTTTACCCTTTGAAGGACTCAGATTGACTTGGTGAGTCTCACTGATCAGTGTTCAAGAGCCCCTGATTTATATGACTCCAGAAGGGGCACTTTGATCCCTTAAAAAATAAATAGAGCAGGCTTAAAAGGGATCGCTGCTGATGAGTGGCAATTTGGTGCCATTTGTATGTTTTGGCAAAGTTCAAAGGTCTGGGCTTTTGCTGATATATATAAAAATTTTAAATGACAATGCATCACTGTGGCCGAGAGAACAGAAGAATGCCGTCCATAAACAAGAAGCAAACAGGGTTGCTAGGTAACCAAGAATGAAGGCCTAAAAGCTGATTCCGCTCTGAGATTAAGGCATGTTTTCAAGTGAAGGGACACACACACACACACACACCCAGCACATTTCTTCAGAAATATTTGCCTAATACGATTTTTGAACAGAATACTTTGACTTCCTCTCCCCTCACCAGGTAGAACCAGGAGATAACGTTAGTCACTCACAAAGCAATTTGTGACCACAGCCTTATCTGTGGGGAAACTGGGAGGCTGCCAGATGAGAACTGTTAAAAAGGAGGGCAGAATGGCACATGAGAACAGCCTTCCCCTATGCTCATGTAAGGCCACGCCCTTCTTCAGGTAGTCATCTTCTGGGTCACCGACTGAAGCCATGACAGTCAGTAAGTTTCCTAATTATGCCAATATTTCCCTTTGCAGTGCTGATCAGACCTCCCCAATGTTCTAATTCTGTCGTCTCTCTCCTGTAGAAGCAGCAAAGAAGGCAAAGCGTTTGATTTGCATGTAGTGAAATGTGTTGGTGGTGAAGGCAGGGATTTCTCAGAAACACTTCACACACTGCTTCTCGGGGAACGTACTGTTGCTTGCTTGTCTCTCACCTCAGAGGCACCCAGCCCCAAACTTTCAGAATCCTCTGTGGGATTTTTTTCTACTCGATCTGTACTCTGACTTCTTGCTGTTTCGTTGTAATTTTCTTTTGTAGTATATTTTTTGAAATTAAATTTTCAAACATTTTCACAATAATCTTCATATCAAATAGTTACATTCTTTCATAAATTGACTTTCCACCCCTGTTTCCAAAGCGTTTTTACTCAGACATTTTCTACTGCATTATATCTTTATCTGTTGCAAAACGTTTCTCTACGACAATTATTTCATCATTTTTCTTCTGCTGCTTTTATCTTGAATCCTGCCCACAATTTCATTTGACTATCGTGGTTTTTTTAATAGTCCATGAAAGACCTCCATTTCTCTAGGAAAAGTTCATCATTTTGATCTCTTAATTTCATTGTCAGCTTTGCCATTTCTGTGTAGTCCAGTACTGTTTCCTTGTATTTTTGAAAAAATGAGGAATCTGCCAAGTTGCTAGCCCTCTTCAAGCGTTCAAAGCATGAGTAGCACTGTGTGGTGCTCTCCAGATGTTACTCAGCTGCAATTCCCATCATTCCTCACTGTTAGACATGCTGGCCTGGACTGATGAGAGGTAGAGTTCAAAATCAGTAGGGCACCACTTCCCCTGGTGTTTAGGCTCAAGGTGTGGTGGTGTGTGCTAGCCCAGCTGATTCCTGACTGAAAAGCAGATTCTAACCATGTTCAACTGGAGGTCTCCCTGTGGACCTTCATATTCTTCATGCTCGGTACACAAAATTTAGCAGAGGAGGGGAGGGTGGGACTGGCAGGGATGTTGAACATGCAGGCAAGTCTGGCACAAACAGTGCCACACACATAAATAAAAGCCTAAAAGAGCCTGCTGGATCTGGCCAATGTCCCATCTAGTCCAGCATCCTGTTCTCACAGTTGCCAACCAAATGCATGTGGAAACCCCAAGAACTGGAGACGAGCGCAACAGGACTCTACCCACCTGCGATTCCCAGCCTCTGGTATCCAGAGGCATAACAGTGGGGGTGGAACATAATGACAGATGGCCAAGTCACTATTTGCATGTGTTCATTTCAGCATCCATTTTGTTTCATTTTTCATCAATCTGCGAATTATATCTTTTACTTTTTAAAAAATCCTCATGAAATTCACATGTAATGACATCTATTAGGGGTATTTTTCTCAAAATGTGTTTTTCTAAGCCTATTTTGCCTCAAAATATATATTTAGAAATATTTTGACACTTTTTTTTGAGCTGTCAAATTATGTTGGAATATTCAGGAAGCACAAAAGCCAATGGATTTCCAACCAGGTAATTAATTCAGGAGGTACAAATCAGGCCAGTTCTAGGGATGGGGGGGGGAGAAAATCCATTCTGTTAATATTTAAAGGCAAACTTGCCAAATTTGCACTTTCTGAAGCAATATGTGAACTCGAACACAGAAATTCTATGAAATTTGCACATTACTGAATTTTGCAATGCTGTTCTCCAGCCAAGTAATGTGTACAAAAATGCATATACTTGTGTAAAATGTGCACTTGTGCTCCCTCAGCTATAGCTGCAGAGACGTCAAAAGCTGCACTCTATGTTTATGTTAGGTTTTCTTTTGTCAAGTTTACTCAAAGGGAGATGCGAGGAAAAGCTAATAAACTAATAAATTGACATAAATACTGTTTTGCCACAAACTTACACATTCTGTACTTTAATTTGTAACCTCACTCATCTCTTTTTTTAAATCCTAGTAAGCACCCTGGAAAATTGCTTGCAGCCATGCTTTGCATTGGGAAATAGGTTTCTAGCTGTTTATTGACAACCAACAGAATTTGGATTCCATGTGGCAAGATTATAGGTTGCCACATTCTGAGCCTTGCTTTCTTGAAAGCATGTGGATTCTTTCCAAATTGGCTGGGGTGTGTATGTGTGAGAGAGACAATTTTACGAGGCCTTTCACCTTGCAGAAACAGAGGCCAAAGTTTCTCCCCCCCCCATGATGGTTGTGTGCAACAGCTCTTAAGCTGCGTCTGCGGGCTTTTTAGGACCCGGGGGGGGCAGTTTGGAAATGTCAGCAGTTGTAGGATGCAGACATTTTCTTTTTACCAATGCCATGCAAGCAGGTTCATTAAGCATTAATGCATGAGTCCACGAATTGCCATTATTTATAAGCCTGCCATGTTGCTTTATCATTGGACATTTTAATAAAATATGAATGAATGCTTTCTCTTCTCTTTGGCGATCACTCCTAGCCAAGTAAGATTGTCTTCCATAAACATGGTTTTAACAATGAGTCCATAAGTGACTGTGGAGGCCAATTCTGGATCCACACATCCTTCCACAGTGGGGACACTGGTTTCTGGGTGGGAGTTGATCACGGTGTGGATTTGCCAAGCATGCCTTCCTCCTAGCACGTTTCTCCCTTGCGTCCTGAGTTTGAGTGTCTTCAAAGCCCACAACACCTTTGGTAAAGGCTGTTCTCCAACTGGAACGCTCACAGACCAGTGTTTCCCAGCTGTCAATGTTTATACTACATTTTTTTTAGATTTACCTCGAGACAGTCTTTAAACCTCTTTTGTTGACCACCAGCATTACGCTTTCCATTTTTAAGTTCAGAATAGAGTAGTTGCTTTGGAAGACGAAAATCAGGCATCGCGCAACATGACCAGTCCAACGAAGTTGATGTTGAAGAATCATTGCTTCAACACTGGTGATCTTTGCTTCTTCCAGTACACTGAAAGTAGTTCGCCTGTCTTCCCAAGTGTTGTGTAAAAATTTTTGGAGACACCGTTGATTAAATCTTTCGAGGAGTTGGAGATGGCATTTATAAGTGGTCCATGTTTCACAAGCATATGTAGTACGGTTGGTAGTTCAATAGCTTTGTAAACAAGCATTTGGTTTCCCTGCAAATGTCCCAGTCCTCAAACACTCTGCACTTCAATTGGGAGAAAGCTGCACTTGCAGAGCTCAGGCGATGCTGGATTTCGGCATCAATGTTGGCCCTTGTGGAAAGAAAACTGCCTAGGTAGGATAAGTGATCGACATTTTCCAATGTTACACCATTGAGTTGGATTTGTGGCACTGCAGAAGAGTTATTTTGTACTTGTTGGTGCAGCACTTTGTTTTTGTTTGTTTTTTGGATGTTGAGTGATAGGCCAAGCGTTTCGTAAGCTTCTGCAAAGATATTTAGGATGGTTTGGAGGTCATCCTCTGAGCATGCGCACACTACGTTGTCATCAGCATACTGAAGCTCTATGACGGAAGTTATGGTAACCTTACTCTTTGCTTACAGCCTGCTCAGATTGGCTCCCAAAGCAAAAAGCCTGCTCAGCTCTATGAGTGATCCTAACGGCGTATGCCAATGTTTAGCATTAAAAGTGTCTTTTCATATGCAAAGCTCTGCACATCTTGGGCCCTGCAACCAGAGTCTCCTCCTCAGGTTCCAGTACTTGCTCCGTTTACATTCACACGCAGCAGATGAGCCCATGTGAACACTCAGTTTGTTGGCACATGTACTAAAATTGGGATAGCATGGAGAAGATTCGGCTTGGCTATCTCCCTGTGAGCCATGGGCTCGGAGAGCCAGCTCTGGAAAGAATGCCCACAGCAGAGGGAAAGGGTCTGTCATGGACACTGACACAGGGTATTGAAGAAGACAAGAAAGGCTTAAAAACTGAGTGATCTGGAAGGGGGTAGACCCAGTGCATACTGTACATTAAGGGGAGGGGAGAGAAGGGAGGAGTGTTGAGAAGGAAAATGCTGCTAAACAGGCAAGACCTCATACTAGGGCAGTGCTGGAGAACTTAATTCAGCCCAAGGGCCTTCTGGGAAATCTTCTCAGGGCCACACACCAGTGTTGGGAAAGGCCAAAGGTCAAAGTGGGCAGAACAACAAATGACAATGTTATCTTTGTACACTAGGCTAGTTTCCATACACCCATCTCTATCCTCCACCCAAGGAAGCAGCAGGCATCCTCCATAGAAGGTTTTTATCACTTTAGATTTGTAGTTATAGTGAGCCCTTTGGGAGGTGTGTGGTCAGAGATGGCAGCAGGACTTGCTGTAACTGCTGATCAGTGCAACCAGAAACCCTGCTTGCAAAGCAACAATTGGAAACTCAGTTTACAATCCCAGTTTTGGAGCCACATCCTCACCTTAGTGGTAGCTCATAGCATCTGGAACTCCTTCCCTACTGAGGTCTGTCTGGTTCCATCTCTTTTTAGGCAGCTGGTTAAGACACCTTTTTCCCCCCATTGGTATTTGGAGGAAAGACATGCTCAACTAAAAAGGATTAGTAAATTACTATTCACTGAAACATTTTGAATGGTTGAGTTCTGGATTTTTAAGGACTATCAGGATTTGTGGATTTTTTTTGTTTTCTTTTTCTCTTATTTGACTTTGCTGCAAATCTCCGCATGGTATGGCATCCAAATAAATAAATAATCTCTACTTGGGATTCATATGGTGCTGTGTTTCTCTTTATTATTTGCACCTTTGATTCCCATGTTACAGGACGTGCAGGGTCCATTTTTATGGCGACTGATGTGAAATCTCTGTGCTGCTAACCCCGAGCCAAACGGGCAGGCAGCAGTATTTTTAGGGCACTGAATTATTCAACAAGCTGTGCAGCTTTGGGGTGGCTTCCTTTGATAGGCAACAAAATCAGCTCTCACTTGCATTCTGTGTGCTCTGAAGCCACTTAAAGAAATCCAGAGTCTGCGATCTCCTGTGACACAGGTGTTTCTTTGAACCAACTATTCCCTCCCAGTAAATAGAATATACAATTTCCCCCCTTTAAAGATACAAGTTCTTGCTTATTGTTAGATATCAAAAATATCTTTTTCTACTATTTGTTGGGCTCATGAGAGCAAAGCAAAACCTTTCTAAAACATCATTTGGGGAAGGAGAGGAGGGAAAACAATCAAAATTTTTGAAAGGAGGTTGCCACTTATTTCTTCTTCTTCTTCATCATCATCATCTTCATTATCATGTCACTTTCTTTTCAGAAAGGAACTCAAAGCAACACCAAAAGCAGACTAAAAGCATCCTAAGATGCTTACCAATAGCATATATATGAGCATTTTATTAAGTTCTTATATTAGGCTCACCAAACACACACACACACACACACACACACACACACTATGGACCCCTGGCACTTTTATCAAAGTCTGAATATCAACACCTTATTTTGTTTTTTACTACCCACCCCCACCCCCATATGTAACATATATCATATCCTCCAACATTTTCTGACCCAAATCCAGGGCATCACCCCCTGCAGCATGCTGCCACCCCACCGCTGACAACATCCCCATTGACTATTGCTAAGGCGTTAAACACTTTGCCAAGAGATGAGATCAGACATTGATTGTGCTGAGGATTGCCTCCTTCAATGTGGTTGCTCCTAATTTGAAGGCGGTAATCTGGATTCAATTGATAGATCAATTACTCCTTTGCCCCTTGGGAAAGGGAGAGAAGTACATTTTTCTCTTCTCTTCTCTTCTCTTCTCTTCTCTTCTCTTCTCTTCTCTTCTCTTCTCTTCTTGTCCAAAAGCAGTTTTGTTGCAAGGACTGGATTGTTTTCTAGTTGGAGCTTTGTCCCCCAAACAGCAATAAAATGTTGTTGTATTTTATAAATTACTAGCATTCTCATACCCAGCCTGCTTGGGAATAGTAAGAAACCAAAAACCAGAGGTTAAAATCAGTGCAGTTTAAATGTTCAGTCTGTCATCTTGATGCAAAATGGTGTATCCAAACAGAGACTCAAACCTGATCCTTGATGTTGGGAACCATCGTGCACGTTACCATTTCTTGATGCTGGAAGCGATCTCTGAAGTCAACATAGGTTTTTGTGCCCTTTTGGCTGCCTGAGCTCTGCCTATAGACGGAGTGATCCAACTGAAAGCAGTGGAGTAAATATGCTTTGGATGATGCTATGTGCTTAGGATCACAATCTAGAAGAACCTGCATAGGTGGAGGATCAATCAACTAGGCTAAAAGGGCCTGTTAATCTTATATCTGCCAGTATCTGCAAAATCCCTATTGTACAACGCCACCGTGGGAGCAGGGCCGGGGTGGGAGAGTGCTAGAGTCCTGTCTAGTCAAATTGCATGGGATCAATTCCAATCTGTTACCTCCGAGGATGTGGACAGGCTGCTTGGACGAGTGAAACCAACCACCTGTCTCCTTGATCCTTGCCCATCCTGGCTTATAAAAGCTAGCCGGGAAGGGCTGGGCAATGGGCTTCGTGGGGTGGTGAATGCTTCCCTCCGTGAGGGAGCCTTCCCAGACCCGCTGAAAGAGGCGGTTATTAAACCGCTTCTTAAAAAACCATCTTTAGATGCGGCCACGATGGCCAACTATCGCCCAGTCTCAAATCTTCCATTCTTGGGCAAGGTGATTGAGCGAGTGGTTGCTGAACAACTCCAGGCACGCCTGGAAGAAGCGGACCATTTGGATCCCTTCCAGTCGGGATTCAGGCCTCATCATGGGACGGAAACTGCCTTGGTCGCACTGGTTGATGATCTCCGGCAGGCTAGGGACAAAGGTGAGAGCTGTTTCCTAGTTCTGCTGGATCTCTCAGCGGCGTTTGATACCATCAACCATAACATCCTTCTGGACCGTCTTGAGGGGCTGGGAGCTGGGGGCACTGTCATACAGTGGTTCCGCTCCTTCCTCCTGGGCCGTGTTCAGAAAGTGGTGGTGGGGGATGAGTGTTCAGACCCCTGGGCTCTCACTTGTGGGGTGCCTCAGGGTTCTGTCCTCTCCCCCATGCTTTTCAACATCTACATGCAGCCGCTGGGAGAGATCATCAGGGGGTTTGGGCTGGGTGTTCATCAGTATGCAGATGATACCCAGCTCTACCTTTCTTTCAAATCAGAACCAGTGAAGGCGGTGACAGTCCTGTGTGAGTGTCTGGAGGCGGTTGGAGGATGGATGGCGGCAAACAGATTGAGATTGAATCCTGACAAGACAGAAGTACTGTTTCTGGGGGACAGGAGGCGGGCAGGTGTGGGGGATTCCCTGGTCCTGAATGGGGTAACCGTGCCCCTGAAGGACCAGGTGCGCAGCCTGGGAGTCATTTTGGACTCACAGCTGTCCATGGAGGCACAGGTTAAATCCGTGTCCAGGGCAGCTGTTTACCAGCTCCATCTGGTACGTAGGCTGAGACCCTATCTGCCTGCGGACTGCCTCGCCAGAGTGGTGCATGCTCTGGTTATCTCCCGCTTGGACTACTGCAATGCGCTCTACGTGGGGCTACCTTTGAAGGTGACCCGGAAACTACAACTAATCCAGAATGCAGCAGCCAGACTGGTGACTGGGAACGGCCGCCGAGACCATATAACACCGGTCTTGAAAGACCTACATTGGCTCCCAGTACGTTTCCGAGCACAATTCAAAGTGTTGGTGCTGACCTTTAAAGCCCTAAACGGCCTCGGTCCAGTATACCTGAAGGAGCGTCTCCAGCTCCATCGTTCTACCCGGACCCAGGCAGAGGGCCTTCTCGGTAGTGGCGCCCTCCCTGTGGAACGCCCTCCCACCAGATGTCAAAGAGAACAACAACTACCAGACTTTTAGAAGACATCTGAAGGCAGCCCTGTTTAGGGAAGCTTTTAATGTTTGATGTATCATAGTATTTTAATATTCTTTTGGAAGCCGCCCAGAGTGGCTGGGGAAACCCAGCCAGATGGGCGGGGTATAAATAATAAATTATTATTATTATTATTATTATTGGTTCTCTGTCAAGTGAGTTTTAAGCTTTTTGAGTGAAAGAGCATCAAGATCATCCACTCCCCTTGAGGAGCCTCTAATAGAACTCCCTGCCATAAAATTTGAATTCCAACTTGACACTCTAGCTTACGTTGGTCCCCCCCCCCCCCAATCCCTTGGTTCTGCTAGTCATGGTTGTCTCTCTCCTACTATCCTAAATAATTTAAGTCAGCTCAGCAGCTTTAGTTTTCACCTATCCGATCACAACTTATAACTGTGGTGTGATAAGTAACCTAGTTTGCTTAATGAGTGAAGAAGAAGGAGAAACTGGGCACAGCCCTTCCTTGCACACCCTGAAATGGGGAAACCACCAGATCAGTCCTAGCCAAACCAACCTTTCAGACTGTAAGCCTGAGAGTAGGGCAGGGAAGCCTGGTCCATTAGGACAAATGGAGCGTTGCCTTACCAACCTCATTCTGCCCTCAGCCAGCTCTCACCCTCAACCCCCAACCTGTCTTCTTACAACTGGTCCAAGCTGACTGCCTGTCAGCTCCCTCCTCGGGCTGCATTCACACAACATTCCTGGGTCTGATGCGAGTTGCAGTTCAAAACATCTGGAGGATCCTAGGTTGAAGAAAGCTAACTTACTGAGCAACGTGTTATTTTCTGCAATGGAGCTCTGAGTCCATATATATATATATATATGAGAGAGAGAAGGATTGAAGTTGTCATAAATATTCCATTGAAGTTAGATGACTCATAGCTGTTTGAGAGTCTTGTTTGATTTTGACCTATTTCTGTTCCACAGTGAATTGCAGCAACTTAATATATCTGTGATACCTTATCATGAAGAGCTTACTGTGGCAGATTTGGGGTGTAGTCTGGAGCTAGAGGAGGAGGATCCTACAAATCAGCTAATCTGTTCCTCTGATTGCAAAAAGCCTCCACTCCACACACATGCTTCCACCATACTGCTTGGGTTCCCATTGCTTTAGAAGAGGCTGTAAACATACCAGACAGCCATCTGATGTGATCTGTCCCTTTAACCAGATAAGGTTGAATGTTCCCTTGCTTGGAACATCTGAGTTATGAATAGCAACCCTTTATGCAGGTTAATAGGCTGCACTGATAATAACAGCCCCTAGTGGATGCCAGAGGTCACTCTAGACTGGCACCCCATTTCCCCACAGCAGACAGCCAGATGCCCCAGTGGAAAGTCCCAAAGCAAACATGGAAGCAATACCTTTATCTCCTGCTGTTGTTCCCTGAGTCCCCAACAAACAGTGTTAGAGGAGGGGTTGGTAACCTCAGGCCTGGAGAACAGATGTGGCCCTCCAAGCCTCGCTGCCTGGCCCTTGGGACTCTTATCACACCTCACCTTCACCACAGCCACCAGCCTTGCTTCACACCCTCCATGGGTGTTTCTGCCTGGCTAGAATATGTCCTTGAATCAGGGTCAGCGAGGGGCATGGCCTGGGGCGAGGGGCTGGCAGCAGCTGCAGGGGCTGGGCTGGTGAGAGTTCTGAGGGCCTGGTATAGAGCCTTGGAGAGCTGCATCCATGGCCCATTCCAGACAGCGCTGGCCAGTGACATCATTTCCACAAGCCACAAGCTGGAGCTGCAGTTGTGGCTGGACTCTGCTGAACACAGGCGTGAATTATAATAATAATATTTGCATCCCGCGCATCTGACTTGGTTGCTCCAGCCACTGTGATGTGCATCAGTCTGTTTGAGTGGCAAAGCCTTTTACTTCAGGGTCAGTTCCCATATCTATCAAATGAAAATAAAGGCGACTGATCTTATAGCACTTCGAGGCCAGGCATACATTAAAAATGTTATTTAAGGGATGTGTTCAGGAGTTGGATCCTTTTTGAATAAGGAGTGTTCTTCTTGACACGTAAATATCAAGGGTGCCATGCCATCCCCAGGGAACTATCAGCCCAATGAAAATGAATGAATGTTCCACAAGAGGAATATAGGAAACTGACTTATACTGAGGGCTCATCCACACTTACATTTTGCCCCATGCTTTCTAGGTCCATGTTTTAAAGTGCTATGTCCGAGCATTTTTAGTTTTAATTTTGCCCTGGTCCTTTCCCCATGAAAACCCACTCTTTAATGCTGAAATGAAACAAATGGCAATTTGGGTTTTCCCGCAATTGCTGTTTGCGCTGATTCAATGGTAAAGAGCAAGTTTTCACAGCAAAAGCGCCGTGGCAAAAAGGGTGGTGTGTGTGTCGTACACAGCACTTTAGCGCATGGACCTATGCCTAGAAACACAGCACAAAAGGAAGTCTGGATGAGGCCTGAGTCAGACCAATGGATTCTCTAGCTCAATTTTGCCTACAGTGAGGGACAGTGACTTTCCAATGTTTTTCCCAGCCCTTATGCCAGCCAATCTGTCAATTTCAGTTTCTCGTCTTCAGTTCTTCACATTATTGCATTGTTTTGTGAATGTTTAACAAAATATTCATCAGCATTTTAGTGTACAATTTTAACTAATAAACACATTTTTTTCCAAGCAATTCAAAAAATTTCCCTTTATGATGCATGTTTGTATATTATTTTTGCTGGTACATGCAATGTTATGCACACATTTCCCCAATATACACATTTTTGTGCAGGCTGCTTTGCAAAAATTCAGTCATATGTGACTTTCAAGAGCTAGCTGTGCTTCAGTTTGTTATTGTTTTGTAAAGTGTGAATTAGGTAGTTTCTCATTAAAATGTGAACTGAAATGACTTTCTCATCCTTCTCTCATGCGAACCCTGCTCATCTCAATAAGCTGAAGCCAGAAATATGGCAATTATCTGCCATGGGTGAACTATATGGGCAGGTTAGGAGCATCAATATTTTGGAAGCAGCATCTGATTTTTCTTGTGCACACATAAAATGAGCAATTTTGTTGAAGACCTAAACTAAGAAGGCAAGCCAAGGAATTACTTCAGCACAGTGCCCTCAGGTAACCTGTCACATTCAAGAATTGCATATTGTTGCTGCTACTCTGTTGCTGCTGCTGCTCTTCCACCCATCCCACTCTTTTTGTACAATTTCAAATGCTGCTACTTGCAGAGACTCATTTTGGCAGACTCTAATAAACCTCTTCATCAGTGCAAAGGAGGTGCAGCACTGCCTGGGAATCCTGAGGCATCACATAAGAGTAAATAAATCTTATAATTACAGAGCTGCTGTGTCCTTCTTCCCAGTACCACAGTTGAGCTCGGCACAAACTCTGATTTTTTATTTGTTGCATTTATATCCCACCTTTTCCTTCAAGGAGCTTAAGGTGGCACACATGGTTCTCTCCCTCTTCATTTAATCCCCACAACCACCCTGTGAGGTAGGTTAGGCTGAGAGATAGTGATCGGCCCAAGGTCACCTGGTGAGCTTCATGGCTGAGTGGGGATTTGAACCCTGATCTCCCAGGTCCTACACAAACATTCTGGCCACTGAACCACACTGTTCTTCCCTGACCACCAGCTGAGACTGCCAGCTTGTGGTTTCAGGATGGGCCTGGCATATACTGTGAATCTCCTCTATCCATCATCTTGTGGTGCTGCCCGGGGCCACTGCGGTTTTAATGATGGGTTAACATTCTCTCTTTGGTGGGGAACCTGAGTAGCTGTGTCAGCTGGGCTGGTCCTGGCTTGTAAACCTGAGACTAGGAGCATTGCTGTCCCATTGCAAGTCATGCTGATAACTGCTACCATTTCCAACTGCAACTCCCCTCAGTGTTTTGGGATTCTGGCCTCTTTCCTGAGCTGTAACCACTGAAGCTAGCAGCTGAGCTGGGAATGTCTTCAGAAAGTGTAGCAAAGAAGGGGGGGGAATGAAGCAATCCACAAACTCAAGGATAGCCAATGTGGTACCTTACAACAGTTGCTAGACTACAAATCTCATCATCCCCAAGCATTGACCATGCTTTGTAGTCTGGAATATCTAGAGGGCATCAGGTCGGGGTAGGCTTTCTGAGGGATAGCCAACATGGCATCATCCAGATGTTGCTAGACAACAATTCCCATCACCTCTGAGCATGGACCACGCTGGCTGGAACTTATGAGAGGGCACCACCTGAAGGGCACCATCTCTGAACTAAGTTGCTCCTGTCTTGTGGAACCTCAGTATCCCATACACCTGATGTTCCATCATGTTTTGATGCCACAGAGATCTTTTGTTTCAGTCCCCACAACACCCATGTGAGTTGTTTGTACAGTGGTACCTCTGGTTGCGAATGGGATCCATTCCGGAGGCCCGCTCGCAACATGAGCAGAATGCAACCCGTGACTGCGTGTTTGTGCATGCGCGGGTCATGATTCGCCGCTTCTGCATATGCACGTGACGTCGTTTTTGTGCATCTGTGCATGCACGAGTGGTGAAACCTGAAAGTAACCCTTTCTGGTACTTCTGGGTCACCATGGGATAAAACCTGAAAATGCTCAACCTGAAGCAAACGTAACATGAGGTATGACTGTATATAGCTGTAGTGGGTGGGGACCAGGCAAAAGAGAATTCTAAGTGCAGATGGAGGCTCCCAAAGCAGTCATGCCACACATTCCATTTTGCTTGGAAGACAGCAGGCAGCTCCCCAAGAGGATTCACAATAAGCACTTTGGAGAGGAACCAAGGGAGAATGAACAATGACTTCTATCAATACCCATCAGGGTCAATCTTGGAATATTACTGCCTGCAGTGGAAGACAATGGGACAAAACAGGCCAGGAAGACGGGGCAGGGAATTCCCTGGAGATCCATGTGGTAGCAAAGCTTGACAACTCGCCATTCCCACGTGTCCCACGTCATTCCCACTCTCAGTAACCCTTCTAAAAGCTTTTTAAAAAGAACACCCTTGGAGAAAAGCTATAACTCAGTAGTATAGTGCATGACTTGGATGCAAAAGTTCCCAGGTTCCATCCCCTGTGTCTCTTGCCTGAAACCCCAGAGGAGCCATTGCCAGTCAGTGATTTTGGCAAGCTGGAAATGTCATCTTGTTGCTGTTGTTTAGTTGTGTCCGACTCTTTGTGACCCCATGGACCAGAGCACGCCAGGCACTCCTGTCTTCCACTGCCTCCCACAGTTTGGTCAAACGGGAAATGTCATCCTTGTGGCTAAACAGTACTATATGTTACAATGTGGCCATGCATTGTATTATTGGGAGCCATTCTATCCTCCAGACAGTGAGTGGGTCAGGCAACGTTGCCATAGCTCAGTGACAGAGTACTTGCTCTGCATCCAAAAGGCCCCAATTTCGACCACTAGCAACTCCAGATGGAGCTAGGAAGCCTTGGAGAGCCATTTCCAGTCAGTGTGAGCAATACTGATATAGTTGGACCCATGGTAGTTTTCTATGTACCTAGAAGATAGGCTGGGACCCATCTCTGTCAGTGATGCTGCACACGCTCTGCATGCAGAAGTTCTCAGGTTCCACCCTGAACATCTACAGGGAGGATAAAAAAATATTCCTTCCTGAAACCCTGGAGAGCCACTGCTGGTCACCATTGACAGTAGCAAGCTAGAGGTCTGACTTCCTGTGTTTGACAGGACAGTGTTGGACTGGAGTTCCTACATTTCCCACTTAAGGTCATTGTGTAAAGCCCTGACTGTGGGGCTGCTGGAATTTCTCGTCTTCTCAAATCAAACATTTAGGTGCCTGGGTAGGACCAGGAAGCAGAGCTCTGTAGGTCAAGAGCTGGAGCCCTGAGTGGCAGGATGGAGCTATGGAAGTGTGTTGAGCAGGTTTGGGTGAGTCTAGGGCCAGAGCCCAGTATAAGAACAAAAGAAAAACTCAGCTGGATCAGGCCATTGGCCCATGTCTTCCAGCATCCTGTTCTCCAGTGGCCAAGCAGAGATGCCTGCGGCAAACCCCCAAGCAGGATTCAAGCACAATGGCACTTTCCCCTCCTGTGGTTTCTGGCAACTGGCATTGTAAAGCACTACTGCCTCTGACTGTGTAGGCAGAGCACAGCTGTCATGGCTAGTAGCCTTTGAAAGCCATCTCCATGAATCCATTAGATACTTTTTAAAAGCCATCCAGGTTTGGAGCCATCACTGCTTCCTGTGGAAGTAAGTTCCATAGTTTAACTGTGCTGCATGAAGAAATACTTTGGTGACTGGAGGCAGGTGGGTACTCTTCCAGCATCCCAATGCTTTCCTACCTGTGGGAGAGGCCTGACTGTATCTCCCTTCATCTTTGCAGTTCTGGATAAATGGTAGATGCGGCCAAGTGTTCTATATGGCCTTCCCTGCCCAACCTCTTGCATCAATTCTACCTTACACCCATACATTTGTGCTGGCTCCTCTCCAATCCATGCTCAGCAGGGGCTTATGTCCAGATTCTGAAGAACATATCTGATCTCTTACATTAAAGTGATCTGGGAAGGCGGCCTAAGAGGACTTGGCAGGGCCTGCAATACTCTGCTGTTTTCTTTTGTTGTGCTGTTGCCAGTGCATCAGCTGATTCATGTGACAGGACATGACCCTACTTCATCTTCCCAATATCTCATGACAGTCACCGAGCCAAATATCTGAGGAAGCTTGCCACAGGCCACTAGGGAGCTCCATCCCATGAATGTGTCTTGCTCTCTAACAATGCTGGATGGTGTCTGGGATTCATGGCCCTAAGCCAGAAAGCTTTCCTCGAGCTTCATGCCTTCCAGCAGTTTGGGACTACAACTCCCATTAGCCCCAGCCAGCACAGGTGAGAACTGTAGTCCAACTCAGCAGGGGGGGCAATGGGACTCAGCCATGACAGACGACTCTCTTGCACTTGAGAGGAGCACTACGCCATCATCTGTTCAAAAAAGGAAAAAGGAAAAAACTCTGAAACCCCTCCCACCACCAGTCATCTGCAAAATGCTTTCATCAGCCTTTTAAACATTTGGGTCTCTTTATCCCTTTAAGCTAGTTTACATGTGCAAACTCTCCTTTCGCCGCTCAGCCGCAGTAATGCCTTTTGGAATGGCTGTGTGCTCCAGATGTTCAAGGCATTTAGCAAATGGACTCTGGATTTATTTATTTATTTATTTATTTTAAAGGCACGGCGAGTCATCTGATTTGGCTTTCAATTAATACTGGATGCCCAGGTTTTGCTGAGATGGAAGGAGTGGCAGAACGATCCGATCCATTTCCCCTCCCTCCCTTCTCCTGCTTTGTCATGCACACGCCAATAGCGCATTTCATAAATCAATAGATCAATTCTTGCATCGGGGTGGATTGTGGGGATGGGGAGGGGGGAGGAAACGGGGAAAGATGCTTTGCTGCCTTCTCAGTATCAGCCCTCTTACCACCTAATCGGATTTTGAGAGAGACGATGAACACAGCCTGTTTTTGCATCGGCTTCTAAGCCCGCTGCTACTTTCCTCTCTCCCTTTATAGGCCTGCTCATGGTGCTCCAAAGAGGTGCAGGTCAACTCAAAGGAAGATTCCTCTAGCAAGACCATTAGGTGCAGGTGCTTTGTAAGACAATACGGCACTGGGACAACATTGGGCACCCTTGCGGATTCCTATTTTCCCCATCTGGACTTGAGCCTGAAAGACAAGGGAAAGTATGTGGAAGGTGGAGGATGAATGAATCTGTCAATTTAGGGTCCCCCCCCCCAATCAATCTTAGCTTCCATTCACCCTATCTTCACAACAATTTGGGGGTGAGGGGAAGTACTTCTTAGACATTTGCCAGGGAAGGAGCAGACTGAAGCCCAGCTCCACCAATTAACTGAGGAGGGAGGGGTGTGGGTGGGTGTGTAGAAGATGTGGTCTGAGGTTAGCCTCTGCAACCTAGCAGGGTGAAAGAGCAACCACAGGCTTGTAACTGCGATGAAGGAATGAGAAGGGAAAGTAATGGCTGTGGGCACAGGCTGGCATTGAAGCTGCATGGACTATAGGGACAAATGCAGCAAATTCATGGGAGCCGGCAGGGGAGCACATCAGGGTTGATGCACCTGCCGCACGTCCCCACAGCCACTTCTGCTCACTCTTAATTGGGAGGAGAAGGTGCCTCAATAGCTCCGCACTGTAAACAATACTAAAGAGGCCAGCAGGAGTGACATAACCCGTACCAAAGCCTTCAGCTTTTAATTCCTTTGTCTTCATCATGCCAGTGATCTCCAGGACCCCTGCCTGCATAAACAGAGAGGAAGATAGATAGATGCATTCTGCCAAATCAGATTCATTGTTTATTGCTAAGTTGTGGGTGAACATATCAGACAACACAGTTATTCTTCAAACAGCTCTTGTTTATTCATGGGCCAGAACAGAACAGAACAGAACAGAACTGAACTGAAGTGTTCAGCCAGCCTGCTTATATAGAGCTCCACTACAACGTAACTGTAACGAATTTCTGTAACTATCCAATCACTGAATGTCACTTTCAATCCCTTATTTGCATATGTGAACCTGAGTGAAAACTATCTACAGTATCCCCCTGCTGGCCCAGGGTGAGAACTTCAGTACATAACAATATTGATGGGCAGTTGTTTTCCAGGGTTTCAGACTGGAGACATTTCCAGCCCCTACCTGGAGATGCCAGTGAAAGTGCATAGGACTATCACTGAACTACAGTCCTTTCCCACAACATCTAAATTCTGTCTCCAAAAACAGAGGGCTGAATTTTGCATAAAACGCACAAACAGAGGTAAACTTAGAAATAATCGCTATAATTTAAACACAGAACTACAGCTTATCGCACTTTAGTGCTTTGTGATCAGGAGAGCAGCGTCAGGGTGATTTAGAAGAAAGAGAAAGAGAGCTGCTCTATGTACAGTAGAAAACACAACCTCTCTAAATTTATACGGGGGGGGGGGGATATAGTGTCCTTTTTTCCAGACTAAAATTCATGGATTATTCATTTCATTCAGTGCCTCCCAAACTCTGTTATGAGGACAGGCAAATTTATAGCTCTCTGCTGATTTCCTGATTTTCCCACACCAGCTTTCATGATCATATATATGCTGTCAACTTAAACAACAGTGGCTCTCCATCACTGCAGTTGTCACTGTTTTCCTACCCAACACACACACACACACACACACACACATCATTTCAGTGTATCAGTGCTTCAAAAGACCTTCTCTTTTTTTAGCATATTCTGCAGGGGAGATAAAATTCTGAGCCTAAGAATTCTGCTGCTGACTGCAGGAGACATTTGCTGCAGTGGCGGAGCTCCTGGGGGCGGGGCGTGCCACCTGTGGGGGCAGGGCACCCAGCGCGGGCGGGGGGGCAGCCGCGATGGCACCCTGGGGATCACACTGCCAGGGGCAGTGTGCTACCCCTGCACTCCTCTTCCTCCACCAGTGGTTTGCTGCAGATCAATAATCAACTCCCTGCAAAAAGAGAAGCCACAGTTTGCAAAACATTGCAAAGTACAATGAGGGACTTACCCTATGCATGTGTTACTCACATGTAGGACGTACCTGAATGGAGATGAGAACAGGGCCACATGTTTAGCCCCACATCTCACCATTATGTCTTCCTTAATAACACTATAATAATATTGTGTGCAGGTGTCTGCATTGCTAAAGGAAGACGATAGCTAGGAGTGGGTATAAAGTGGCTACTCTGCCCCAGTCTGTACTTGGGCAAGCAATATGTGCATAGGCCTCAGTGTGGTGCAGTGGTTAAAGTGTCAGACTAGGACAGGAAGAAGCATAGGTGGAACATAGGTTCAGCATGTCCCTCCTCCTGCTCCCTTCTATGTGTGAATCTCCCACCCCAACCCCACTAGTTTGCATCAGTTGGGCTGGTTGCCATGATCACATCTAGCTAAGCTCAGAAGAACAAGAAGGGCACACTACATGCACACTTCTTTTTTTTTTTTTTTAAAGTATGTCTAACCTATTTCCTGCAGTCTTTGCCAAATGTTTGGATGGCAACTCCCATCAACCCCAACCCCTTCCAGAAACACTCATGGAATTGGATAATTGAGAGCAGGGACACAGGACTGTCAAATTTGGCTCCTCCCAGTTGTTCATTTTTCAAATCTTAACTTCTTAACCATCAGCATTTTAGTGTGCATTTCTTCTAATACATATTAGTATGCAATTTTGCCCAATACGCATATTTTTGGCAAGCAATTTCCCTTAACAAAATCCACTCTTGATTCCTTGCACATTATTTTCACCAATATATGCATTCATATGCACAGCTTTCCCCTAAAATGTATGCATTTGGGGGGTTGGAGAATCACAAAATTTGGAAACGTCCAAGTGTCTCAGAATAGCTGCACTTCAGTTTCCATATAATTCAAGGGAGAGCAAATTTCCATTACAATACGAAGTGAACCAAATTTCTCTCCTCCCCCTCCACACCACCATCCCTAGCTGAAAGACAGCTGGATTTGCCAGCTGAGGAAGATCAGCATAAACTCTGTAGTTGGGTACAGTGGGGGTTTCTTTTCAGAATCCCCCCAGGATAAATTTTTTTTAAAAAAATGATATTGCCAAGCATAGCCATTTTAATAATAATAATAATAATAATAATAATAATAATAATAATAATAATAATAATATAATAAGAAGAAGAAGTAGCAACACCCAGGCAAAGAGGCCCAGATGAGTTTTCCTCTTCTAACATCCTGCGCTGCTTGAGCCCCTCCCCACCGCTCTGCTTAGTGCTGCCTAGATTTTAAATATTTCATTCAGCAAAGCCAGCCAACCAGCTCACTGCTACATGGAAAACCAGAAAAGCCAGATGTGGAATGGAGCCTAGATGGCTCAGTTAACTTCCCATTAAGGCCTATAAAGGCCAGACTACCCATTTTGTTATTCAGGTCTTTTAATTTAACTTATTTTTTTATTTTTTAAAGCATGCTTAAACTAGTCGCTGTTACTTTAAAGGAAAAGCAACCAGGAAACCCTGATCTAGAACATGCCCCCAAACTGATTTGGAGCACCACACCAAGTTTCCTGCCAGGAACCTCCTCTCTGCCAGCCGTCTGCTAAAAAAGGCGAAGCTTTTCCTTCGAGATAACAATCAGTCATTGCTGTGCTCTGTATCCACAGTCAGAGGCAATGGCCAGAGGCTACGGGAGGGGAGAGGGCTCTTGTGGGTCCTGCTTGTGGGCTTCCCACAGGCATCTGGTTGGCCACTGTGAGAACAGGATGCTGCACTAGATGGCCTGATCCAGCAGGCTATTCTTATGATTTTAGAAAGAGAGTAGGGAAGCACCAAGCAACACAGGCTGAGAGGTCAGGGGAGAAAGAGGCTCAGATGGTTCCCAGTGCACCACTTGGTCTCTCAGGGTCCTGGCTTCAGCAGCCACCACGAGAAATTTGCTTTCTCCTCCATAAATCTGCATGTCTTGGGTCTGACTGGGATCTATTTTGGGGTGGGAAAGAGAACGAACATCTTGTGGTTGCCTAGCAACTGTGTGTGTGTGTGTGTGTGTGTGTGTGTGTGTGTGTGTGCTTTTCTTCATCCATTTTTTCTCCCTCCCTCTTTCCCTAGAAAGGTGAACATCAGTCTTGTTGGCAGTGGCAAAAGGCATGTTAACCCTGGCAAGGCACAGGGCAGCCTGGGTTAGGGCTGTATTGTGGTGAACATCTGATGTCCCCAGATGCCTCCTATGATCCACACCAGAAGGTTCCTTGTCCTCCTCTTCATCTCACCTCCCTTTCCACCACTGCACAGCTTCCAGCAACCACCCTAGCAGAGCCATTTCTGTGTGGCAATCCCAGAGCTGTCTGCCCTGGATTCCATGTGAGAAATGAATGGTGGAAGCAGTCTCTTCCTCCCCTTGCCGTCTGTGATCTTACTATACACACAGAGACAGACCCACGGACTCACGGATTTGCAGGCAGCCTGCTTTTGATTCAAATACTTGCTGGCATTTCCACTATGCTAGCCCTAATGTGCGGCTGCCTTTGCCATTCCTCTACGAGAAGCTAAAAATAGAGGGAGAGGGGGGGATGTTTCACAATATATGAGCAGGCAGATACAGGGAGGAATTGCTTCCAAGGCAGCACAAGCTTGGATAGAGGCAGTTCAGGGCTCCCATTTTCACACTGAGCTCCCATCACCAGCTCTGCAAACTGCGCTATCAGTCTGCCTCATTGCACTCCCAGCTCCTTGTTTGCTCTCATGCTTTTGGCTCTAAGCAGACTGTACGTTGCAGCGGCGGTGACAGGAGGAGACGCCAGGCAACTAGGCAAGCGCATGTACGCACACAGCCGAGCAGATTTGTAATTTGCAATGCATGGGGGTGGGGGGAGCTTTCCTTGAAGTACGCAGGCCATATCATGTGCATTTGCTTTTGAGCTGCAAAAACGGATAAGGAAGCACGTTGGTCCCTTCCCCATTCATTAAAACCAGAGTCCATAAGACAAATGAATGATCGGATTCAGAGTGGTCTGGGCTTTGGGGTGAGCCACTCAGATGCTGAATGGCCAAACAGGCTTCAAAGCCTATTTATTTGTTATATTGGTGCCCCACCTTTCTGCCAATGGAGTAAAAGGCATCATGCACAGTTCTATCCTTTACTATCCCAACAAACCTTGGGAGGTAAGTTACTCTGATAGATACAGACACTAGTGAGCTCCAAGGCTGGGTGGATTCTTGAAAGGGGTTTCCTCATCCACAGGGCAGGTCCTCCCATGAGGTTTGGTGAGGCTGTAACCTCAGATAGCAGGCTGGGGACAGCCAGGAGGGGACAGCCGGGAGCACCTGAAAAGTGTGCTGCTCACCATCTGGCAAAGCAGAAGCATTCAAGACGGGTGTCAATAAATGTCTGTGAGACATGTGACTTAGAAGGGGTCTGGCCAGGCAGAGTCCCAGTGCCCTGGAAGACCACATTTGGCTCCTGGGACTGAGGTTCCCCACCCTTGCTGTAGAGGTTGCTGTAGTTCCTTCATCTGCTTATCCAGTGTCAGATTTATATATAAGCTAAGCAAACTATAGCTTAGGGCCCCACTCTCTTGGGGGCCCCAAGAAATTTAAAGGAAAAAACGGGATGTACATTTCCAAAACATAAGATCAAAAACAAATAAAACCTATATACAGCAACAGTGTTTTCTGTTGTGTAGGTGCAAATGGCTTTAGATACCTATTAGGTCCATAAATTACCATATAGCATATATTCAACACAAAAAACAGTGGCAATTTGTTGTTGACAAAGGACAGCTGGACATATAAAGGGCCCCATTACCTTCAGTAGCTTAGGGTCTCATCAAACCTAAATCTGGCCCTGTGCTTATCTGTTAAATAGCTCCTTGGAAACATATTGGTAATGAGTTACCAATATGGTCGTACCTTGGAAATTGAACGGAATCTGTTCCAAAAGTCCGTTCGACTTCCAAAACATTTGAAAAGCAAATCACGGCTTCTGATTGGCTGCAGGAAGCTACTGCAGCCAATCAGACGCAGCGGAAGCCCTGCTGGACATTAGGGTTCGCAAACTGGAACAATCATTTCCGAGTTTGTGGAGTTCAGGAGCCAAAACGTCCAAGTTCCAGTGCGTTCAGGATCGAAGGTACAACTGTAAAGCATACCCTCCAACGTACCTTTTATGAAATTTGGACACGTGTCTTTCAGTGCTGTGCTCTTGTGGGAGGCAGCTGACTCGCATGAGAGCATGGCACCACTGCAAGTGCCTGCACCAGCTCATCCTCCTCCCTGAGCACAGCAGCAACAGCGCTGGAGGGGGAAACAGGACATTCAAATCAGAAGTCAGGATGGCTTCTGTAATTCCGGGATGTCCCAGAAAATCAGGACACTTGAAGAATATGATAAAGCACAGCTAGGTAGCATCAGATATTTTTGTTCCAGGGTGTGCAATAACTCTACTTGATCCCAACTTTTCCCAGCAAGTGGGGCAAAGAGAGGTATCCAATCTGTTTGTCCACCCCACAGGGCCTAGAGAGGGACTAGTCTTTAGAATCTAGAGCACTACAAGGAATAGGGAGTAATTTGTTCAGTCCACATTTTTATGCAAACTTCCCAAACTTGTATGCAAACTGAAGCATAGTTGTGGTTCAAAATTCACACCTCTCCGCTTTTTGCAATGCTGTTCTCAAACAAATTTACGGGTACAAAAATGTCTACATTAGTGAAAAGTGCACAGGAAAAAATGCATATATACATTTTTGAAAGTAGCATACAAAAATGTACTCCAGTAGGGGGGAATTGTTTGAAAAAATGCATATACTAGGCAAAGTTGTGCACAAAATGCATATATTAGGGGAGGTGTACAGATTTATGCAAAAATTGGGCAAATCTAATTTTGCCAATAAGACACAAGTGCGGTTTGCAAGGAAATGCATTGCTTTATATGGAAAACAGCAATGAAGGCAGAAAACCATCAAAAGAAAGGCGGAAATTGTTATATAGCCAAATACATTAATGGCTTTCCTTTAATATAATTTGTGCAGCTGCACCTTAATTGCATTTGGACGGGGCTTCCAACTGCAAGCCTCTACCATAATTAAATTGTGATTCCCCCCTCCCCCTGCCATTATTACTATTTAAACGAAAAGGTCCAAGCTTGCTCCATCTTCCTAAAGAATTCCCACCATTAGGTTTCCATAGCAACTGAGGAGTTCACACCTGTTGACTAAACTCTGGACTACTTACCAGGCAAGAGAAGCTGTGCATCTACTATTTGGGTCTACGTGTGCAAACGTGTGCGTGCCTGCTTAGTTTTCAGATTGATTTTTACCGTTAACAGCTGTACAGTTTGCAACTGCTACAGTGCAGCTTACTCAAAGTCCTCTTTTATCGATGCACAGCTATTTGCCTTTGATGGGTCTATGGGCTAGTTCTCACATGACTTGATTGTGCATCACTTGAGGACTGGTAGCAAAATCTGGGCATTGTCTCTATTAAAAAGCATTACACTGGCCTAACCTACCCCACACCTCCAAACATTCTGCTGAAGAAAATCAGGATGTGCGTCTTTCAGTGCTGTGCATGAGACAGCATGGCACCACTGCAAGCGCCAGCTGCAGGCTCATCCTGCTCCCTGAGCTCGGTGGCAGTGGCACTCGAGGGGGGAAACAGGACATTCCAGCATCTAATACTAAACTGGGATGGTTTCTGTAATTCTGGGATGTCCCGAGGAGATCTGGATGGTTGCAGGGTCTTCTTCTTCTCTGGTGATCACTCAGTGTGAGAGCCAGTGTGATGTAGTGTGGTTTAGTGGTTAAGAGCAGTAGATTTGTAATCTGGGGAACCGGGTTCGCATCTCCGCTCCTCCACATGCAGCTGCTGGGTGACCTTGGGCTAGTCACACTTCTTTAAAGTCTCTCAGCCCCACTCACCTCACAGAGTGTTTGTTGTGGGGGAGGAAGGGAAAGGAGAATGTTAGCTGCTTTGAGATTCCTTCAGGTAGTGATAAAGTGGGATATCAAATCCAAACTACTACTACTACTACTACTACTACTACTACTACTACTACTCTTCTTCTTCTTCTTCTTCTTCTTCTTCTTCTTCTTCTTCTTCTTCTTCTTCTTCTTCTTCTTCTTCTTCTTCTGGGGTATGCTACCTCTAACATGTTGAATGCTCTCCCATTGCCCATTTTATTGGCACTAGGCTAAGGCATTGTCTCTTTAACTAGGCCTTTGGAAGTTTAGCTACCGTCTTTTGTGGTGCTCTTCTTGGGCAGGGGACAAGATTTGTCTTTGTGGTTTTGGAGAAGTTTTTTGGAAATTTTGTATTCTGTATTGTTTTAAAATTTTCTGACCTTTCTCAGTTTGCGTTTTATCTTGTTAAGTTTCTGCAATTTAAAAGGTATAAAGCAACTTACAGAAGTAAATAATAATGTTGACAAATAAGTATTTTTTGAAACAGTTTTCTTTAATGGGATGCGTTTTTATATGTTATTTTCAAAGCCAAATGATTTTAATGTACACTTTTTGAAAAAAACACTTGGGCAGATGGTGAACTGCAGCACAATATTTCAAGAAGTGATGATTTTGAAGGACAGCTGTGTTTTTCATTCAAATATTGTTTTGGGAAATGTGAATTAAACAAGTTCACATTAAGGCCCCCCTCTTGTGCTACACATTTAAAAGAGCATCATATCACTTTATACAGCAATAGCTTCCCCCCAAGAATCCTGGGAAATGTAGTTTGTTAAGAGTGCTGAGAGTTCTGAGGAGACCACTATTCCCCTCACAGAGATGCAGTTCTTGGAGTGGTTTAACAATCAGTCCCTCTTCCAGGGGTGGGGGGAATGAGGATGGAGCAGCATGCTCATTTGTCATAGAATGCTGACTGACTGTTGGTGAAAATGGGGTGGGGGGGAGGAGGAATGGAGTGGTCAGCACTTTCCACACTGCAATGTTTTGCTGCAGGACCATGTGTATAAAATGTATCTCTTTGCAAATCACCCAAACTGACTTGCGGCAAAATGACGCAACAAAACATAAAATACATTGCAACAAAATTAGATTTAAAATTGAGACTGATTCAGCAAAAAATGATGTTTTGCGTATACTGGGCTCCACAGCGTCTAACGCAGATAGATGCTGGCTGTGTGATGCTGGAAGTGCCTCACTGAGGCATGTGATGCTCTTATGGTCACTAAGAGACTTATACTTTGAGCCTGGAAGGATAAATGCTCACCATCTATTATCCAATAGCCCGAAGACCTTAATGCCCGTGCTGCATTTGAATGTACTTTCTGCCTTGCCAGGGGGCTCTTTTGGATTCAAGTAGACAACAAAGGAAACACCAAGTTGATTAACCATGTTTATTTGCTAGGTAAGCATACACAGCAGAAAGCACAAAAAAGCAGAGATCTCGCAACCCTTTGAGTTGCTGGGAAAGCTAATTCAGAGAAGCAGCTCATCCCCTCACTTTCTTCAGCCTATGGCTCACATTGGAACTTCTTTAAGCAGGGACACTACTGGACCTCATAAATTTTTTTGAATGTCTTATTTTACTTTGTTTTTAAAAATCCTTATTAAACTCTTTTTGAAGATACAAATGAAAAAATGAAACAAAACAGATGCAAATAGTACGTTATTAACAAGACAGCTCAATGACTATACACACTAATAATCTTAATGATTTATTTCTCCTTCATATTTTCTTTACATGGTTTGGAGACATAGTCTAGAGCAGGGCTTCCCAAACTTGGGTTTCCAGCTGTTGTTGGACTACAACTCCTATCATCCCTAGCTAGCAGGACCAGTGGTCAGAGATGATGGGAACTGTACTCCAAAAACAGCTGGAACCCAAGTTAGAGAAACCCTGGTCTAGAGTATATAAAGAGTGGGGTGGCAGGCCTTATGTTTTACAATGGTATAATCAACAAGCACTTTCCATATTTTTTTCAAATGAGTTCTTTATTTTTGGCCCCCTGGTTACCCTTAGTTTTTGTGCTAATTTCTCTAAAAGAGCATACTGCTAAATGTTTTAATAACACTGGTTGTTATTTATGTTCTGAAGCATCTTCTAATTCCAAGCCACAACTGATTGTGCAGCTAAGAGTAAATGACTGAGCTCATTATGATTAAGATCTAAATTTCCATCCAGAAACATATGTAACTCTATCAGCGATGACATCACCCAAACTTTCCCACCCTCCTTGCTACTTACTGCACAGCCAATGTGTGACTACAAAGGGTTGGCCAGTGGCCAAGGGAGACGGCTCACCTTTCCCCTTCTACTTCATACAACAGAGGTGTTTGGCAGCTGTCCAGTGCCTTATCTAGATGGCCTATAAGGGAAACCCACTTCCCTTATCAATGCACTTTCTCAGGCTGTGATCTTGCCAGAAGATCACAGCGCCCCCCTACCACCGCTGTGTGACAAAACAAATCCACTCCTGAAAGGATGCAGCCCAGGACTAAACAGGTTCAGACTTGCATGGAGACCCTACCTAAAGCATCAGAGAGCCAACATGTTGAATGCCATTCCTTCCTCATAAGCATATTTCATTGTACTTTCTGTTAACACCAACATTGTTTGGGTATTTATTCATACATTTGGGTAACATATATCAATCCGTAAACTAAGACAGCTGTATTGATGATTATTGTGTTTGAAATGTGAGTTAACGGTTTTGTGGTTGTTCCTCCCCCCTTTCTTTTCTGTATGATGTTTTTATTTAATAAATGTGCAATACAAATAAATAAAAAATGCATAACAACAGCAACCAATCTCCTAAAGCATCCAGTTCTAAAAGAACTCTGATGTTTCAGTTCTTCAAGTAACCAGTTATTTATTTTGTTGTTTATTTGCCTTTCTTCCATGATGGGGTTTGTGTTGGCTCGGGGGTGGGGGGGTATAAAAAGAAGAATTCCTGCAACGCTAAGATGCAGGTATGGTCAAGTTCTCTTTGGTGAGAGAACCCCAAAAGAAATATAAAGTCACAAAACATGCAGCAAAGTAAATCATGGAAATATAGTCTGTTAGACATTTGAGATATGCCCCCTTTAAAATGAGTTCCAAATTTTCCTTTAAAAGTTTCTCTCTTCTCCCAGCATAGAAAAAGACTACATGTTTGGTAAGTTAAAAATGGTTTACTTACAAACTCTTCAAAGGTCAGATTCATATGCTTCAGAAAATCGCATAGGCAGGAAATCTTGGCTTAGTTACAGTGGTGACAATTCCTGAATTATTGGCATAGGAACTCAAGAGTGAAACTATATGGGATTGGCAGAAATGACTGGCAGAATCCGAGACCAGGGAAAAGAGACAGCGGAAGAAGATTGGAAGAAATTTAAGAACTATCTTAAGAAACATTGTAAAATTAATGAGTGTTAAAATGATGCGGCTTTAGAAAGTAAGTGGATTACAGCTGTAAAGATTAAGTTAAAAGAAAAGAAAGGTTAACAATTAGATAAAATTAAGGGTGAGGATTTGCTGAACTAAAAATTTGAAAGTGGAATGCAGAAAGGGGAGGTATGAGGAGGTCGGGAAAGTAAGTTTTAAGAAAATAAGGATTTGAAATTATACTTGTTTTTCTTGTTTGTGTTTGTTTGTATTGTTGTATTTGATTATAAAATTTGTGAAACTTTAATAAATATTTTATAAATAAATAAATAAACAAATAAATAAATAAGGAACTCAAGAGTGGACTGTGAGAGGCATGTGGCTAATCTGGAGCAACCAGATTAGCCCCTTCAGTCACTGAGCTTCTCAGGTAGACTGGGGGGAGAACAAAGGCTTGATTACCTAGTCCTTCCCAAGGTGAACTAAGCCGGTCAGGACAGCTTAGTCCAGTGGTTTTCAACCAGTGCGCCGTGGCACCCTGGGGTGCCTTGAATGATGGTTGGGGTGCTGCAGACAACACTGGCGTCTATCCCTCTTTCCTTCCCTCCCTCCTCTGATTCCCTGTTGCATCTCTGCCTCTCCAAGACTTGCACAGCTGTTTGTTGCAGCAGCCCTGGCTACAAGCTCCCCAGGCGAATGGTGCCTCTAGGGCTGCCCAGGGGGTGCTTCCTGGGGCCCTGTGGGGTAGTGTGAGGAGGCACCTCTCTTTGGGGTAGGGGATCAGCTCAGAGAACAGGGGCAGCAGCAGCTGCCCAGAGGACTCCCAGAGAGAGGGGGGAAAAGAGGAGGCTGAGGGAACACTCCACAAGGGAGGGTGTTCAAAAAAGGGCGAGAGGCTGCCAGCCCTGCAAGCAAGGGGTGACACAGAAAGAATGAAGTTGGTCAAGGGAGCCATGGACTCAAAAAAGTTGAAAACCTCTGGCCTATTCTACGGTCTTAACCTCTTCATGCATTAATTAAACTTTAGCATGCTGGTTATATGAAGCAGGTTATCCCACAATTCAAGGGGGGGGGGTAATAGTAAAATTTTGTGGGCAACCTTTGGTGGATCATTTTCTCTTAGTAACCTCATCAGCTAGGTCAGGCTAATGGGACAAAAAAGTTGTAGGATAGCTGTCAACTTTCAGATTTGAAAATAAGGGATCAGCAGCCTCGAGAATAAGGGATTAGCAGCCTCACCTGTCCCGGGGACAGTCTATGGGATATCTAACAATCCGGGATAGCAGTGGAAAGCAGCGGGAAACGGCGCTGGAATAAGGGAATTTCCCACAAAAAATGGGAAGGTTGACAGCTATGGGTGGTAGTAGAATAAATGTTCCCTGGATAAATGGAGGATTTGAAATGCAAGGCTCTGTTTACTGCTATTATTTCAGAGAATTTACAAGGCAAATATTTTTGATCTGTGAATATCTGTTAAATTAGTTTTGACCCACAGTGTTATTTGGGGGGGTGGGGGGGTCTAAGGGCTTCCTCTGAATATTTGCTAATGTGATTACTGGCCCTGAACTGCCGTCTCCAGCTGGAGTGTTGATCTGACCTTGGCCTCCCTGTATTAAAAGCACTGCCCATGCAAACATTTCACCAATTATAACCAGGCAGGACTTTGAAGCTGCCTTTCGCGAGAGCCACTTGATTTAAACTAACCCTTTATTGCCAACTTTTATCTTGTACAATTCCTTCCATGTATGGAAACTTCACCCAACATTCCTCCCCATTCCACTTTATTATTAATTTATGTCTTGTTTTATTTTGTTTATTACATTTATATCCCTCACCTTTCCTCCAGGGAGCTCAAGGTGGCATACATGGTTCGCCTTCTCATTTAATCCACACAACAACCCTGTGAGGAATAGGTTAGGCTGAGAGACAGTGACTGGCCCATAGTCACCCAGTGAGCTTCAGGGCCGAGTGGGGATTTGAACCCTGGTTCCCCATGCCCTAGTCTGACACTCTAACCGTTACGCCACACTGGCTCTCTTATATTCATCACGGTTTGGCGAGAAAGAGGTAGTGGCCAGGATTCTACTGACTCGAGCTTATACACCAGCTTCAACCCTGCCGGGAGCACCATCACTATGTTCTAGTTTTCTCCATACTGAGTTACTGCAATGCACTTACATGGGGCTGCCTCTGAAGACATCTCTGAACCATCAGTTGGTGCAAGACACAGTTGTCGTGATTCCATAATGGGGACCAGGAGGGCTAAGAATGTAATATCATTTCTTAGCCAATTGCATTTCTTGTCTCTCTTCAAAATGCTGATGTTAACCTTGAGGCCCTAAATGGTTTAGTTACTTAACAGACCAACTAAGAACTGTGCCTGAAGTCTTGCTTGTGTGCCCCCTAGTGAAATTGGTTAGTTTGATGAGCATAAGATGGGTTCTTTTCAGTGCCATTTCTGCAGTTGTGGAACACTTGTCTAGTTAAAATTCACTTGACCCCTTAAGTTTTGGGATTCAAAAAAGCCTTAAATATTCTCTCTCTCTCTCTCTCTCTCTCTCTCTCTCTCTTACACACTCTCTCTCTCTCTCTCTTTCACTATTGCTTTTCTTAAAAAGCATTTAGGTAAGCTAATTCATCTCTTCCACCACACATCTGTTCATCTTTATCCACTCAGTGATCATATATTGTTTCTCTGTATATTCCTGAGAACTCGGCTCTCAAACCCTCCAGGGCTCAACCTCATCGCTCTCATCCTCAATTGTCAGGTACTAGAGTCAGCTGAAGGTCAGCAATAAAAAAACACTGGTGTCAGTGAAGTTAACTCTTTATTCAAAGAAACCAAAATGGCACAGGCCTAGCAATCCCAGTAGGACTTGCCCCAATGAGGCAGTTGGGAGGACTGAAGATTCCCACCTCCCCACAGCTGCCAAAGTCCCCTCCTCTCCTGGGTTCTTTCCAAGCATTCGGAGACTGCATCTGCAGCCAATCTCTCCTCGATCCTCTTCATCTCTCCTTGTGCTCTGGGAGACTGGGAAGGAGGGGAGCTGGCCACAGCAGGCGAGGGAGGCCCTCTGGACTCTTCAGCAATCAGCCTCCTCTCCAGCCTCTGCATCAGGACTGCTCTCTGTCCCAACCTCTTCCTGCTCACTAAACCCTGTTGCCTCTTCAGCTTCTGACACCTCCTCTTCTCTGTCTGCTCCCTCTTCTCCCTTTGACCACTCATCATCATCATCATATCACCACCAGTCCCTTGGCTCTGAGCCTTCTTCCCCTCAGGGGTCCCTTAGGGGTTCCCTAGCTGGTGCCTCCCACCATTCTTCTGCATCTAGCCAGTCAACTGTCTTCCTCTCCCTGGATCCACACATTGGGCTCAGCTCAGATCCTCCTTTTGCAGCAAAGCTGTGATCCAGAAGGTTAGCAGTCAAAACCATGCTGAATGTCAGGTCCTTGAAATTGGGCTGCACCTCTCCTTCCTCTTTATCAATAAGCTTTGACTACAGTAGTAGCTTTGGATTTTTGGCCAGGTTATGACTGCAAAGAGGGTTCCCTGCCTACCACCACCCTGCCCTTTGGGAGGCTCAGGCCTCCTTTCTTCCAAGGTTGCTTCAAGAACACACCACCTAGAAGCTTCTGTTGGAGTCAAGGAGTATCATTGACCAATCCTGTCAAAGAAGTCTTGCTAAGGCTCATCTTTCTTCCTGAGATCGGCAGTGACTCTGGAGGGGGGAAACAGGACATTCAGGGATCAAATCAGAAGCCGGAATGACTTCTGAAATTCTGGGAATGTCCCAGGAAAATCGGGACACTTAAAGGGTATGATGCTTATGGTTTTAATTCTATCATTGTTAAATGGTATTTTAATGACTGGGATTTCTACATTTTTAGCAGTTCTTGTTTTTATCTGTAAGCCACCTTAAGTTCTGTCAGGGAAAATGGTGGGGTATAAATAAATATAAAATTATAATAATACTAATAACAACTCCAAACCCAATCGTAGATCCAAATTCTGATGTAGCTGCATGATAACTGAGCCTTGGAATCAGATGGTTTTTGCACTGTCATTCCTCAGGGAAGAAGGTCACCCTCTGCAATCCCTCATCAAGCACAAAAGGTTATCTCACTAATACTTTGGCAGGATGTAGCCAACACCAAGGGGCCTTTTTTGTTTTAATATTTTTATATCCACTGTTTCATAAGAAAGGAGCTAAGAATTCACGTGGCTGCAGATTTTTGCCATTTGTTGCAGCTTTGAGGTTGTTGGGTTTTTTATTTGTTCATTTCACTTCAAAGCATCCTATTTTGAACTCATGGATAAAGCCCAAAATCTCAGGGTTTTCTCTCTCTAAGTAAACCCAAAAGAAAGTTTTTTATCGGCTGTAAGCCTCCTAAGCTAGGCATGCCAAGCAAATTAGGAATCTGCCAGAGACCTGGAAATCATTGACTCGTTCAGTACAAAGTGAATATCATCATCGGATGGCAAAATAAAATAACATGAGAAACTATTCCCAAGTCCGGGGCAAGGGCAAAATATATGAGTACTGTAACAAACTTCCTTTGGGGTTTATTGTACAGTTGTGTGCAACTGGCCATTCCAAATGATTTACCCAACATTTGAGCAGATGCGGAGGGTGGGTGGGTTGCAGGGGTACATGTAACAAATTTCCCCAGAGGACAAATTTCATTTTCAGGCTGGGACTTACCATTAGCAGCAGCAACAAGACATCTTCTGGGGCCCTGCTCAAATACTGCATTTGTTTTGTTGCTGCAAATGACAGCAGCAATTCTTGTGTCAGCAGCCTGGCCATCATTCTGCACCCTCCACAGTGCCTCAGATCTGGCCTCAATCTTGGGCCCCTCAGAACCAACAGCTAAATGCGGCTCCTCAGGAAAAAGCAGGACACCCCAGCAGAAATCATAGCCCACCTCTTTCTTTCCCCTGCACAAATAGGTTTTTTGGGGTGGGTGGGGTGTTTTGGGCTTGTTTTAGGGAAGGGACAGGCTGGAGGCAGCCTGTCAGATCAGGGTGAGCATGACCTTACAAGCAGGACTGAGTTCATACGAACCCTGCTTGCAAATATTTGATCCGAGGTGTTTGCATTTGCAACTGCCCACGACTGGATGCTGTGACATCATCACCATCCACAGCCTTCTGTCATGCACAGTGACAGACAGAATTGCTTAGAAACAGGAAGCCTCAACGTGTGCAGCCATCTAGTGATGGGACATGCACACTGCCTATTGCAGAATGGACTGGAGGAACACTTAAGCTGCAAAGCTGGGTAGGGCTTATTTACACTCTGAGTAGCACGGATCTTTGAAATGTATGGATAGTGCAGTAAATCCACATGGTCAATAATTAAACTACATACACCTGTGTTTGTCAGAGGAAGAAATTGTATGCAGGCATCACTGATTTTGCTGGGCATGTCGCCTGCATTCATATGCGGTTTCTGAAGAACTACAGGGTAAAATGAAGGGTGAGAGCTACTTTGAAGCTAGGCACTTAAATGTGCATCTTTGGGGAATATGAACTAGTTTTCTCAAACACTATTCAGTCATCCTTCAGCTTTTATCCATGGAGCAGATGTAGGCTGTCTACCCGATAGTTACATTCTTTCCCTCAACCATTAGGAATTCTGATAGCAAGATGCTTAGGCTGAAAGAGAGCTTCATGACTGAGTGGGCACCTGAAATATGGTCTCCCAGGTCCTAATCCATCACTCATTGTGCGCCCACTGACAACTGCAGTGCCAAGGCCAGAGTCACAACTGCTGTTCCCCCCATTTTGCCTCTGGCCATGCCCCACCACTGGCATGTGACCCCTCCAAATATTAGTTCGCAAGGGAATTTGGCCCTCAGGCTGAGAAAGGTTCCCTTGGCCCCCTAGTTTGCAACCTGCAGAAGCTGGAGTTTTGATCGCTGAACTGGACACGCTTGTCTATGTAATCAAAGTTTACTTTAGCTGGGGATACTGTTTGCTAGAAATCTAGGTGTTCTTGCAAAAGTGACTATCCTATCTGGCGGTGGTACAGTGACTGGTTGAGAAACTGATATTTCCTGGGAAACCACTCAGCTAAGAAATTGCCACTGATAGCATTAATTGGAACGGTTGGGAAAGGATGCTTTGCTCCTTTTGAAAGGTGGTTTAATGTAAAGATGGTCTGTGTGTACATTTCTTGCCCAAGAGCATGCTAAGCAAGAACATCTGCTGATCACTGTTCTCTGCGATGACTGATCAAGCTCACAAGTGCCATTTTAATAGGTAACCAGGGTGCTTGCTCCAGAAACACGGGAAACTGGGCAATGTCTTTCTCTTCAGTGTGTTATAGTGGACAAGGGCCTGGAGGAAACCTGGGTTCAGATCCTCACTCAGCCGTGAAGCCTGCTCTGTGACCTTGGGCCAATTGCTGTCTCTTCCAGGGTTGTTGTGGGGATGGAAAGGGGAGGGGGAGAGCCACATGTACCACCTTGAGCTACTTGCAGAAAAAGCAAGAAAGAAATGTAGTAACTCAATAATGAAAGATCTTGAGTCAGGCAGCCGGAAAAGCCCTAGATTGTGAGAACACCCCTCCACTGTAGACTCAACTCCAGGACATAAACTGTCAACTGTGCACCTAGATTCCAAGGCATGGCCTTCTTTAATTCCCTTTGGGGTACCATTAATAGTGTTTGAAGAAGCAGCCAGCCTCCATGCTAATGCTCCTTTCATTTAAATCTCTTGGCTTGGTTTCTAGTCAAGCCTTCCCAATTTAGCACAATTTTAGCCAGTAAGGTTAGCAGAAAGATGTAATGTTTGAACTAGCCCTGGATTCTGATAAAAAGGACATGGTTGTTCCTTTGCAGGAAATCCATTACTGCCATATTCTGCCACTCAAGCTTCCATCACCTTTTCTTTCTGCATTAATGCTGGACTTTTTATCTGTCCCTGGCAAATTCCTCAGGGTGTTCTGGTTTTTACTTTTTGAAAAATGGTAACCCTAAATAAATGCCATAGCCATAGCAGCTAATGGCCATATCTCCATATTCAGTGCACCAGGAGTGAGGAAATTCTGGCCAATGGGCAGAATCAGGCCTGTCCAGCCTCCCCATTTGGGCCATATCAGCCAAGCTATGCCCTCCTGCCCTATAAATCACATATGTCGGGTGTTTGTTCTTACCATCCTGTAGAGCTTGCTGTCACCAGCAAACCTGCTCACATCATAAGAAGCTGCCTTATAGTGAGTCAGAGTGTATTGGTCCATCTAGCTCAGATTTCTGGAAATACAAGCATACAGTGCTTACTAAATTACTAAACCCATGGTTAGAGGCAGTATGCTTCAGAATACAAGCTGCTGGGAGCCACAGGAAGGGAGAGGGCTCCGGTGCTCAGAAGGTTTCCCAATGGGGCATCTAGTTGGTCACTGATGGGACACTGGAGTGGATGGGCCATTGTCTTGACCCAGCAGGCTTGCCTTATGCACCATACGCTTACTGACACTCTCAGAGAACTTCATAAGGTTTGTTACGCAGGACTTACGTTTGTGAAAACCATGTTTATTTCGGGAAGTCTTGTTCTTCTATATGCTTGGCAATTTTCCTGGAACAGATGTTAAGCTAACCAGCCTGTGATTTCCTGGACCCCATCACTCCACGAATTCCATTTTAAAGATTGGCTTCCCTTTAGCCACTTCGCAGTCCTCTGAGTATAAGAGAGCCAGATTTAGTTCTCCATTTATCCAACAAGCTTTTGCTAGCCAGTGAGCTCCGCAAGGAGGCCAGCCGAGCCACATTCCCTGGTGACTTGCAGAGAGTGGGAAAATGTCCTGACTCCCTGGCATCTCAAAAATGGAACCTAGGAAGCTGCCTTATACAGAGTCACACCATTGGTCCATCTAGCTCAGTATTATCTGCACTGTCTGGCAGAGGCTCTCCTGGAGGGATGCGAAAAACATCCACCATTGACTCGTGGGCATAGCCAGAAACCAAGACCCTTGGATTGCTGTGCACCTCTCGGCACCTCTGTCTCTCCCAGCTGTGAGCTGTGTTCCCCCTTTCCATGATGGCAAGGAAGGCAAAGGTGTTCCCAGCAACTGGTTGTCACTGTGCAAAACTGTTTTTGGTTCTGCTCATATTTGCATCCAAGTCAGGCCAGACCTGATGAAGTGTGCAGGCCAGCTCAAGCCACCACCAGTCACTCACAATTGTACTGTTAGTTTGTGGCACCCGGAGTAGTGGAAGGAATGGCCTCACAATGAATAAAATACTGTACATGGTTTATTCTGCTCACAGATTTAGAGTTGCCTGGGTGCAAAATGCTGCTGCTGGCAGCCCAGTCTATAAGAAATCCTTTCGTCTGAGTAAAGAAAATTACATATTGAGTGTGTGAAAGCCTTGGCTTCTTTGCTGATGACTTTTTTCTTTCAGCACCTTGGTCCTAAATACCTTTATTTGGAGAAATGTCTCTCAAAAGTCTGCCTCCCAGCCTTGAACTCATAAGGTGCACAAATATTATTGATTCTCGCAAAAAGCCCCGGGCCACTAAACTCTGTTCATGCTCTCTGGGGAAATAATTATCCCAGCTGGGTTTGATGATAGGGAGAATAAATGCACAGCCTCTCTCTTCATAAACACCAGGAGCAGATAAACAACCCCACCCCCCACCCCTGCTTCAAAAGTGGACAGCAATCCTCTTTTACTAGAAATGGGATTGGAAATATGGTAATCTTCTAAATGGGCATGGCTGATGATGAGTTGATAAACATAACTGCTTTTTATTATAGTGATGAGGTCAAGAGAATGAGCATAATCCCGGCCCAACTGTTCCCAGAGTAGATTGCAGTCAGGCATCGTCTCTCCCCCAAATTGTCACATTTGGTCGATGTGAGGCATTCAACAGCCTCCCTGAGCAGGTTGCATAATATTACCAATGCTAAGCGTCTTTACTGGGAGCAAAACCTCACTAAAATCGGGAGTTACTTCTGAGTAAACATGTTGAATCAGGCTGCAAATACCACAAGGGAAATCAATGTATTCTTTACCTTTCCAGGAAGTGTTATAGCAGACTCAAGAACTCCACAGACTAGATCTGAAGGACTGGGACCTTGAAAATTGAAAATGAAAAGTTTGTGCACATTATGCATCTGATAAGCTACTTTCTCTTCAGGAGATACTTGATGTCATCAGGTGGAAGCAGAAGAGGTGGAAGATGCTTTTAATTCATAACAGCATATTGCATATTGCAAGCAGTGCAAGTTGCCACCTTTGGTTATTGCTAGAATGTATTACTTAGGTACAGACAGCTTTTGATTCAGATTCAGGTTAAAAAAAACACTGAAGCAAACAGATTCCTCTCAACTGGCCTCAAAAGTTTGGAAATTGCCTTGGACCTGATACCATCACACACTGCTGCTGTTGCTATAGCTTGGCTGCTATAGCATGGGGTGTGGTCTTTAGCCAGCACTGAAGAGCACATTCAGGAAACTTTTTCCACACACTGACATGCAGAGCCCTGAGAACTAGGCACCCACAGGTCTTGTGATGCTACCATGCACACCACATTCTGCATGGCAATAGATCAGCTAGCTTTCCCCAGGGACAAAATCTACCAGATCATTCTTGGACACACGCCATTTCCCAGCAATGGACGCACTGGTTGCCTGACTGGCTCCTCTTGCTCTTTCAAATTCCACTGCCATGGTTATAACTATTACATTACACTGCCTGAGTCCCAAACATCCCATAATCCCAGGGTTGCCAACTTGGCCCCCCCCCCAGATGTTGTTGGACTGCAACTCCCATCAGCCCCAGCCAACATGGTCCGGGGTGGCAAAAGCTGTAGCACAGCAACATCTGGGCATCATTTTGGCTATGCCTGCCATACACCATGCTGGACCTTCATTTATTAAATGACAGTTCTGCACCAGAGTCACAACTGAATCCTAATGAAGTTTTCAGTTTGTTTTCTAGAAAGGCTTTCCATTCTTTGAACCTTTTTGTTTGTTGGTTTAACAAAGTTTAATTAATTGTCTGTGGCCCCATGCCCAAGGTTAAACAGCTATTAATAACCTCTGAAGCAGGCAGCTGGAGATAGAAAAGAAGTAATTTGTGATACATCTGCTGCAGTTTGATGGGAGCGGCAGCAACATCCAGTTTAGCCAGAGGATAACCCCCCAATTTTTAACTCTGTGTTTTGCCACCAAAATATTGACAACATAGATTTGTGTGATAAATAGGCCCTTAGGGCAGAGGTGGGAAAACCTTTTGGCCAGAGGGCCACATTCCTTCTTTGGCAACCTAGTGGTGGGCAGGGTAGGCGCAAAGGTGGGTGGAGCAATGGATATGGCCCTTTAGTTTTGTAAAGCAGGCGACAATCCACATGTGCAATAGGAAGAGGTTCCATGCACACATTTCTGCATACTCCATCAATGCAAGCAGGAGGTCTTATCAACGTTTAAGGATACGCTCTATTCAGGCAAAGGCATTCAATGAGGCCCCAGAGCAGAGGCATTAAGTGGAGCACTCTGGATAGAGATGCCTGGGAGGCTACTTTTTTATTTAAAAAACTGCAGCAAAATTTGCATTTGCACATCCTCTTTTAAACACAAAGTGAACCAATAAACAACCAACCTGATTTCTTAGAAAATGTGTGTGTTGATTAACCTTGTTAATTTGAAAAGTGGAGAGTGGTGCCCATTTGTCTTCTCTTTGCTTTGCTGCCCAGGAAAGGACTTATTGAGGGACTTTTTGAAAAGAGGGAGGTTGGGGGAAGAATGGTGGGAATTGTATATTTACTGCTGTGTTTGCTTTGCTGCCTGCCAGCAAATGGAGCAGGCAGCTACTTTCGAGAGGGTCCTTGGCTGAATATGAGGGTAAGGGGAAAATATGCCAGAGAAGTGACTGTGGTGGCTTCCTGTGGTGGCCCTGCACGATCTCACTGGAACCTGGAAGCCACCGTAGCCATTTGACCCCGGTAAGTGAGGTGGCAGTGGGGACAGCAAGGTAGGTGGCATGCATGCAGGACAACACCATTCTGTTTTGCCTCAGGTGGCAAAACAGGTGGCAAAATGGGATGGGCAACCCTGATGGGAATTGTAGTCCAAAACATCTGGAGACTGTCACGTTCTGCTGCTTGCTGCTCTTCTATGTGGGATGATCAGAGTTTGCATGCTTCATGGATCCCAGAGAGCACCAGGGAGTAACAGGGAGAGAGACATTAAGGAGGAACTTCCTGATTGGGACGGTGGACTTTTTGCAAACACAGCAACAGCCATGGGTTGTCTTTGTTCATGGCCCAGTTCACATTATGGTTTTTCCACTTAACAGAAATGACAGCGTCTGTTGGGAGGGGGAGTTCTGATCCTACACGCTTCACATGCAAGAACAGGCCTTTGGTGTGTGGATAATTTAGAATCACACTTCTGCAATCATTATGCTGAAAAACATCATTAGGAGACGTCCTAAGAGGCACAAATGAGAACATGAAGCAGGCTTTTTTGTGGGGTCTTTCCCTGCAAGTGGCTGTCATGGGCAAGCAGTTGAGAAATGCCACCCTCTCATCACACTGATATATTCCAGCTTCAATCCTTTGCTGTCGCTGGCTTGATGCTCAAGAGCAGGGTGTGTTTTCTTCTCTCTTACAAAGGCAAAGCAGCCTGCATCTGGAGAGGAAGAGGGCCTTAATGAGAAGGACTGGCGATCGCTTGCTCTCTTTACTCTCATGTTCAAAATGTCTCTTTCTGAACCAGATTATTAAGCAATTTGCAGAGCCTTTGGTTGCATAAACATCTTAGCCTACAAGAAGCAAAGGGACGGTTATTATAATTTCCATCGGCTGTTGAAAAGCATTGTCATTCTACTAGAGCCCAGTAGGGATGGACAAATCTCTCAATGTCATTCTCTCCCAGTTTCTCGTTTTTCCAGTCCTAAATTGAGTTCTCCACATTTCAGCTTAAACCGCAATTTTTTAAGGGAAAAAAAATCCACCTGAAAATTCACCAACATTTTAGTATGAATTTCTCCTCAGAAACACAGATTTAATCAGCAGTGAAACTATGCTTTTTAAAACCAGGTTACAGACCCCTCTGGAGGTTTCACCCAAGACAAAAAACCTGGCTAGCCCCCCCTCCAATAGCTACAGTTCTGATTTAATGCAGTTTTGACTAATACAGTGGTACCTCGGGTTAAGAACTTAATTCGTTCTGGAGGTCAGTTCTTAACCTGAAACTGTTCTTAACCTGAGGTACCACTTTAGCTAATGGGGCCTCCCGCTGCCGCCGCGCCGCCAGAGCACAATTTCTGTTCTCATCCTGAAGCAAAGTTCTTAACCCAAGGTACTATTTCTGGGTTAGCGGAGTCTGTAACCTGAAGCATCTGTAACCCAAGGTACCACTGTACACACAATTCTGCAAACAATTTCCCCTAATATAAACTAGTTTTTGCATATTATTTTCATGGATATATGTATTTTTGTGCGTACTTTCCCCTAATATATGCATTTTGTATGCATTGTTTAGTTGGAGAACTGCACTTCAAAATATGGAGAATTGCATCTCAATTCATGTATTGCTTTAGGAGAAAACTGAATTTCTTCCCCTCCCTAGAGCCCCAACAGCTGAAGCTCCTTTCCCTCAGTGAGAGAGAGCTGCTCTGATTTCTGAATGGTGTTTGTAAACAGGGGCCTGTGAATGGGAAGATTAAGTACACAGGCAGCCTTTCTTGCTAAGAGGAAACCTGGGGGTTTATTCATTGAAGGGGAGGGTATCTGTTAATATTGGTGGCTAAACCAAACAAGATGTTGTCCCTGCCTCAGCTGGCTGCTTCCAGTGCATGTTACTCATGCGACACTCCAGCACACACATCCTTTGACAGATTGTGGAGAGGCGGTGACGGGGGGGGGGGGAGTGCAGAGAAGACCTTGGTTTGTTCCACTGCCAAAGTCAGCTTACCAAAGCTATTTACTATATTAATGGTAACAACATGGTCAATTCTCTCATCCCCTCCCTTTCCCCCTACAATCCCCACCTGCTTCCTGATAATGTCACACACACACACACACAGAAACACACACACAGGTTTTAGGAGATTAGTCCTGCATGTGGAAATCAAAGCTTGGCATCCCTCTTCTTGTTATCTCATTGCCCTATTAGAGAATGATTCCACATCTATCCCTGCACCCTCTGCAGGACACATGTCCAACGTGACTGGGGCAGTGGAGTTCTGCTGGCCTTCGGTCAGGCAAGGCAGGTGTCCTCCCTTACCCAGGACGGAGGTGAAATTTCTCAGCTCAAAAATCCCATGGTTACCCCAGCAGAATTTTCTGTTCATTTCATTGACTTCCTACACCAGGGGGATTGTTATCATGACCACTGTGCTGTGCCAACACCGTTGGGCGTGCTCATTGCCTGCCACTTATGCTTCAAGGCCGTGATCTTTAGATGGGGGGGGGGCATCATCACAACCAGCTGTGGGTTTTGTGGAGTCCTTGGCTAAGATGCCCCAGTGGATCCCTTTCCTGGGTGGATTCCTCCTCCTTGCCACTGCCCTTCATTTGCCCTGTAGTCTGGGCCCAATCCATGCCACTACGCAAAGGGGGAGGACCAAGATATGTTGAATCTAATGCTCCTTCCCATTGCTCTTTTCACTCTTTATATGCTCTGGCAGAGACATCCTAGTAGGACCTCTGCTGGAGTAGAAGCCTTGCCATATGACCAGCAATACTAACCCCTGGTGGAGCCTCTCCACTTATTCTCAGTTGCAGCCAATGTTAGTTCTACTCAGAGTAAGCCCATTGAAATTAATTTGTTGTTGTTGTTTAGTTCTTTAGTCGTGTCCGACTCTTTGTGACCCCATGGACCAGAGCACACCAGGCACTCCTGTCTTCCACTGCCTCCAGCAGTTTGGTCAAACTCATGCTGGTAGCTTCGAGAACACTGTCCAGCCATCTCGTCCACTTTCGTCCCCTTCTCCTTGTGCCCTCAATCTTTCCCAACATCAGGGTCTTTTCCAGGGAGTCTTCTCTTATCATGAGGTGGTCAAAGTATTGGAGCCTCAGCTTCAGGATCTGTCCTTCCAGTGAGCACTCAGGCTGATTTCCTTAAGAATGGATAGGTTTGAAATTAATAGACATGACCAATTGAATAGAAATTAATTAGACACAATGGTCCGTTTTTATAGTGTGTTCTCTGAATTTGTAGCTTGTTTTGTAGGATGTCCTGGGGGACTTTATTCTGAGCAAACATACAAAGGTTTGTATACTATACAATATGGAGGGGAGATAAGGTATTTTTATCTCCCATCAGCCCAAAACTGTTTCCTGAGCAGCTTATAATTATCAGCAATAAGACAAATCATCATGATAAAAAATGTATGTTTCCAAATCAGCCACTTTCTCCACACACACTTTTCACCTTTAGCACTTTGCACAAGAACCAAACAGAAACCTTAACATGCCCTCTTAAGATTATACTTAGCCAAAGACCTAACTCTGCTTCCACAGAGCGCGATAAGACACTTCCTGTTCCCAAACCTCCAAACTTTCTCATCTAGTAGATTGTTTTGTGTGTGCTGCAGCATGGGGTGGACATACCCCAAACACCTAGGGTATATGAGATTGTACTACATTAATTTAGGGGACATGGGTGGTGCTGTGGGTTAAACCACAGAGCCTAGGACTTGCCGATCAGAAGGTCAGCGGTTCAAATCCCCACAACGGGGTGAGCTCCCGTTGCTCAGTCCCTGCTCCTGCCAACCTAGCAGTTCGAAAGCATGTCAAAGTGCAAGTAGATAAATAGGTACCGCTCTGGCAGGAAGGTAAACGTATTTCTGTGCACTGCTCTGGTTTGCCAGAAGCGGCTTAGTCATGCTGGCCACATGACCCGGAAGCTGTACGCCTGCTCCCTCGGCCAATAAAGCAAGATGAGCGTTGCAACCCCAGAGTCAGTCAGGACTGGACCTAATGGTCAGGGGTCCCTTTACCTTTACTACATTAATTACACATATCATTTTCTTAACTAACTGACCAGGAAATGAGATAAAATAAAGTGTCCTAAAGGGAAAGGGAAAATTTCAGCTCTTTAGATATGTTTTTTACCCCTAGTGTTCAAACAAATCACTTGCCAATCACAACTCTGACTTCACTTGTTGATGAAAAAATGCCAAAATGGGACAGCAGCCAAGCTGGCTCATCTGCCTGCATGTTTTGTTTCCTAACTTTTTTCCTAAAAGGCCAATTGATGCACTATTTTTTTTAAAAAAAGGAAAGCTGAGAGTCTGGGTCCCCTTTTAGGCATGGTGGTATTCAGGTTTTTCCTCAGAGCTGACTCAATGAAATGAATGGACCGAACTTACTCATGTTCTTCAATTTCAACACATCTACTTTAAGTAAAACATAATTGAATACTATCGTATGTATATGGGGTACACAAATCCCTTAGCTTAAAAGAGGCAGGTGAATGTCATTGACCTCATGTCAAGAACAGTGTCACAACTTATGATGAGATATTTTTAAAAAATCAAATGAAGAGAAATCAAAATAAAGTTCCCTTTTCCCTCTCTCTATTTAATCTTGGGTATATTCAAGTGCAGGCCTCTGAACCTTGCTGTGTACCTCTCCCTCCTCCTTAACTTCACTTTGCTAATAATAGAAGTCAATGGGATTTAAGCGGCATAATTTAGCAAGTATTTCAAGCATTGTCTACAACACCACAGGCCAACCAGTTGCCTCCTCGGAAGAGGGCAGATAAGAGCCCTCTGTGCTCGATGCCGCGTGAAAAGAGCTAATCAGCGCTGCCTTTCTAATTGTTGGCATAATGATTTCAACATGCAAAAATTCTCAGACTGAATTTGCATGGCTAATGAAATAATTAAGAACCACCCAGCAACTGGAGAACATAATTGGGCATCCTGCAAGAAGCTTCACCCCCGAGCTCTTCTGCGATTCTGGAAACAGAATTGAAGTCTGCAGTTTCTTTCTTGCAAGGGGGCCACTACCCCCTGGGCAACTGCATGCGTCAGCTGCAACAGAACTCCATGTTTTCTAAACTCCTAGGACTGGCAAACCTTTTTCCTAGCAGAACGCCTATGAATCTCATTATTATGATTACCATTTGATTAATTTATATACCGCTTAACACTCAAGATGGTTTCTTAGTGTAAAACTAACCAGGGGAGAAATGTGATTTCACTTGTATTTTAAAGGCAAGCCTGCCAAATTCACGCTTTTCAAAACAATACACAAACCGAAACACCTTCATCCTTTGAAATTCATACTTCTCCAAATTTTTGCAATGTAGGTCTCTACCTACATAATGAGTACAGAAATGCATACACAGTAGAGGGAAATGCACATAAAAATGCATATACTAATGAAAGTAAAATGCACATACTGTATATGTGCATATTAGGGGAAATTGCTTTGCAAAACTGTGTATATTACGCAAAATTGCATATAGTGGTGTATGCTAGGGGAAATGTGTACTAAAATGCTAATGAATTTTCATGAGGACTTTCGCGAATGAAAACAACCTGGGAGGGGGGTTTCCAGCTACCCCAACCCCTTGTCTTTGAAAGCCTTGCAAGTGGCTGCAGGAGAAGGATGGTGATGAAGAAGAGGAGGAGTTTGGATTTGATATCCCACTTTATCCCTACCCGAAGGAGTCTCAAAGCAGCTAACATTCTCCTTTCCCTTCCTCCCCCACAACAAACACTCTGTGAGGTGAGTGGGGCTGAGAGACTTTAAAGAAGTGTGACTAGCCCAAGGTCACCCAGCAGCTGCATGTGGAGGAGCGGGGAAGCGAACCCAGTTCACCAGATTACGAGTCTACCGCTCTTAACCACTACACCACAACATGGGGAGCTGGCAGTGCTTCTAGTACCAAGGTGAAACTGTAGAGCTCCCTTGCTATTTTTGTTATTAAATGCTGCATGTCATTTATATAATCTTGCTATATTTGTAGTTCTGAAATGTTATTTATATATATTTGTTAATGTGTTTTGCTACATTGTTCGGAAATCCCTTTTGCTCCGTTTGGCTATGAAATGTGCTTTCTTGGTTGTAAGTCTATTTTAGCATTTTTGCATTTGTGGAAAAGTGGCATACAAAGAAAAGGAACGGGTGGAAGAAAATGTGGAGAACAACTCCCGCCATCCCTGCCCATTGGCCATGCTGGCTGGGACTGATGGGAATTGCAGTTTAGCAGCACCTGGAGGGATACAGGTAGGGATGAAAGAATCTTAATTTTGGTTTCCCATTTCCCCAATTCTCCGTTCACTTTTACATATTTCCACTCATGAAACTGCTTGTGAAAATTTGTTAGCAATTTAGTGCAAATTTCTCCTATTGTATTTGCCACTCATCGGGGCTTTTTGTACATGCTTTTTGTACATGCTTTTTGTACATTTTGTACATGCATTCCTACTGTTACTGCTCCCCTCATTGTATTCTCCATATTCTGTGCCACACACAAAATACACCTTTTCATAGTCATTTCCTGTAAGCAGACTTTTTAACTTTGGGGGGGGGGAATTAATGAAATCATCACTCCTGTGTACATTTGTATTTATTTTATTCATAAAACCATAAAAATAAAATCCAATTCACTTGATTCGCTCATATGTGCGTGCATGCGTGTGCGTGTGTGTCCAAGTCCATCTCCCCTTGTGGTTTATTTCTTATATAATTTCTAAGAACTGTGTGCCTTCTTCAACACTTCACACTACCACCTACTCCTTTTCCACCTGGGAATTTAAAGAAAATGGGTTTCCCCATCTTCACTGAACGTTACTTGCTTACACTGACAAATCTCAGGTCTTGTCTTTTTCCCCTGTTTTCTAAAACTTCCATGTCATATTCCTATATTTTAAATGCTTTTTCCTGCTCTTGATTTCTTGACAATAGCAACTTTGACCTGTAAGTTACTCCTGAAGGAAGAAGGAGAGCTGTACTGAGTTTTGAAGGGTCTGAGACTCTGGGATTGCAACACCTCTGGGTATGTTCCCACATTTAGACCTGGTTACAACATTGTCACCTCTTCTTTTTGCATTGGTAATAAAGCAGTTTAAAAATCAAATCATACACAAATGATATTGCCTTAATAAAGCCTCTCTCAATATTTAAAGGGGAAGAAAATATTTCAGATCATGGGGAATTAGCAAGATACAATAGGGTTGCTATATTCCCTAAAGTGAAAATCCGGACAAAGTTTTTGGTCCTTTTTTGGGGGGGGGGGAGGGATTTTTGAGCTTTTTGGGGGGAGGAGGTGAAGTTGTTCAGCTTTTTTAGGAAACATCTCCCACCCCCCAAAAAATAAGTCTTTGGGCTTCATTTGGATTTTTACAGCATTTATCTTTTTTAAAAAAATCGCCCTAGTTGCCATACGTCCGGGTTTTCCTGGACATTTGGCCAATTTGGCAAAAATCTGCCCAGACACCATTTTGACATTCCGATTTCCAGATGTGTCCAGGAAAACCCAGACATAAGGCAGACTAAAGGGAAAACAGAGTTATAGAAATAAACATACCAGCAGAATTAGGACAGTAGATAAAAGAGAAATTTCAACATAATTGGAGAAAGAAATTTGTTTGCTATTTGGGGATAAGATTATTATATAAGAACAACTATGAACTTTTATTTAAAAACTGCTACTTGCTTGTATCCAAGAGGGAAATTTAGATTTCTCTTCTTTTATGATGAATAGAGGCTGTTGAAATAACAATACCCCCCCCCAAAAAAAATATTATTTTTGGAAATGCTTATCAGCACTGGCCCAACCATTAGGTAGGCTGAGGCTGTCGCCTCAGTGGAATATAGTGGAACTATAGCGGAATATAGTGCAGGTTTAGCACTCATTTCTCTATTTGCAAACTGATTTTTTTCCGGAAGCAAATAACACAGAAATGATCACTAAACTTGCACTATATTCCACTAGAATTCCAGACGTGGCTTTAACATCATGTGAAAGCTCAAATATAATTTGGAAATTAACAGTTAAGGAAGCATTGTGAAAATGGAATAAACTGCCATGTGTATGCAGCCAAACATAATTATTGCCCCCTCCTTGTGCTTTAGATTGGCACTAGGCTGTTGTTGTTTTGTTTGTTGTTGTTTTTTCCGTGACTGCAAAATCCTTTAATATGTAAGATTTCATACTGGTGAAATATTATGACGATATTTTACAGAAGCTGCACACTCACACACACCCTTGCTAAGGGGAAAATGAGCAACACCTCATTACAATCCCGTAGCTATTGACTCTAACCACTCAAGTGCCATCTCATTTGGGTTCAGAAAACACCTTTTAGGAGGCATTCCACTATTCTTGCCGTGAGGATGGAGTGATTAGATTCACCTGACCCACTTCCTGCACATAAAACCAGGATGCAATTTCTCTCCCTCCACTCATTAAACCACACTTTATGGATTCCATAAGCTCTCTTGGTAGTAACTTGACAGTCTCCGTTAATGGAAGTTGTTTTATTCATGCACACCAAAGCATCTATTGCAAAACTGATTCCTAAGACTGTACCCTCATATAGGAGTTTCCTCCCTAATATTTAATGTCCTTCTCTGTGCAGTTTAGCTGCCTTTTTTTATTTGTGTGGTTCGTTTGAGGACAACCACTTAACAATACATGACTGATAAAGCAAAATGTGATGAATTTTTCTACTGTGAGGCCAACGGCTGCTTTCTGGCCTTATGAGTTACACTGGGAAAACAGCATGGGGAAAAGGTTAAACTCCCACCCCACCCCACTGCTCATAACAAATCTACAGTGCTACACACTTCTTTTCCTGTGGGGAGGGGAATGTAGATGGCCAGGAGATTCAGTCTTGTGGACTTCCCAGAGGTATCTGGTGGGCCACTGTGAGAACAGGATGCAGGGCCCATCTCACATTCAGTCCCTGGGCTCGAGGGTGACCATATGCCCTACTTTGCCCAGGGCAGTCCAATCAGATACAGTGGTACCTTTGTTCTCGAACTTAATCCGTTTTGGGAGTCTGTTCGCCTCCCGAAACTGTTTGAAAACCAAGGCACAGCTTCCAATTGGCTGCAGGAGCTTTGACTACCAAGGTACCACTGTACTTCTAATAGAGAAAGCTCATCCAAAACCTTGGTCTCAAAACATGAGAGTGGCTCTTACTTCGGGTTAAAGAAGAATGTTTTAATTCAGGCTAATAGCAGAGTGGCTGGAGCTGCCCAGAGTGGCTGGGGTATAAATATATCACCATCATCACCATCATCACCAACATCAATGCAGGCTCTGCAGCAAGTGCAACATCCAAAGGGTCAAGATTCCAAGGCCCATGAAGAGGCCAGAGGTTCATACCTGGATAGCAGCTACCAAGATGTACCAACAACTGACACGCCCCTTTTAAAGATGAAGTGGACTCTTGCCCTATGCATGCGTCATTCCATTTGAGCAGAAGTGCCTAATCCCATCAAAGAAGGCAGCACCTGGTTCTCAGCAAGAAGACTGTGTCCTGCTTCTTGGCCTCCAACTCAGCTGCCATGTCCTCCTGTTCAGACCCTCCCTCTTACTAGGTGAAGCCCCCCCCCTCCCTGAGGAGGCTCTGCTCTCTGCAGGAGGAGCGATGGAGAGAGAGCTGGCGGATCTGTTTGGCACCTAGAGGAAGACCTCCCTCCTCTATCCCTGGGTTCCAGCCACACATCTCCTCCTTCTCCCTGATTTTCTTCTGCTACCAAACCATGGCAGATCCCAATGGAGCTGAGGGGTCTGGGGCAAGGCCTCTGTTCAGAGGACAAGTCCTCTATTGTGCTTCCCCATTGCACTGACGTGAGGCTCGAAAGAAGCATTCTCGTGTAGTCAATAGAGTAGGTTGCAGGGTGTGCTTGGTTGTGTGGTGTGTGTGGTGCATGCACCATGTGCATGTGCCCACAGGACCCACAAAGAGTGACCCCTGCTCTGATGGAAGGGCTGTCTGGTCCAAGTCTGGTGTAAAGATAAAAATCTGAATAAGGGAGAGCTGTGTTGGGGGGCCCTTGAAGATGCCAATTAACAGTCAACTTGGATAGCTCAGTTGGTTGGAGCGTGGTGCTGATAATGCCAGTGTTGCAGGTTCGATCCTTGTATGGGACAGCTGCATATTCCTGCACTGCAGGGGGCTGATCTACATGATCCTCAGGGTCCCTTCCAACGCTATGATTCTAATAATAAAAAAGCACCCGGGTAGCAAACAGAGCAGGCACAGAAGACTCCTGGCCACAGCCTCCCCCACTGTGTTGAGATGCATTGTGTTTCTATTTGAATTACAGTAATTATTTCTAAATTTGCATCTCTACATATAAATTAGTATCTGCAAATTTTATGCAAATCTGCATATTCTTTTGTCCTCTTTTTGGCAGGGGGGAAGGGGAGACTGATGCATTTCCTCTTCTTTGGCAAGAGGTAGGGGGCTACCAAACTGATTTCCAAGACCGTGTGACACGATTGATCAGTTTCCACATTGTCACCATGTTTTCTGCAAAAGTATTATTCTTATTACTATTGCATTGTTAATCAAAGCGACAAATCAAAGAAAGCCGTGCGTGTGTACTGTTACAACCGTTCTTCCATTAATCCATTCAAAGTAACCCATTTATCTCGAGTCAAAACACTGAAAATCCATATATGACACACTGTTATCATGATATATATCAATGCTATGGGGTTGTAATTGCTGCAGCCGTCTGAGGAAACCTAATGCCTAATCTATGTTCCTGACACCCCATTTGCTCCAGCTGCAGCTTGCACAGCTGTTGCTGTTAAATTTGCAGGCGGATTATCTTTCAGTAGTGAAACGCCTGTCAAATTTGATGGGCCAGGAAAGGAATGGTCAGTACAGCTCTGCCCCCCCCCACCATAAGCCCGACCCTCTCACACTAAGGATGTGCCTAGGAATGAGGGTGAAATGACTAATTCACACTTCCCATAATAGTACACAGCCAAATGCAGTGTTCTTTGGAAATCTGTAGTTCTCTTAATTTTGCAAAAAATTCAGGGCCAAAATTATTATTTACTCCAACAATTTATGTACATAACATTGACATTCTATTTTCCTATTGGTGTACAATGAAGTTACAAAAGGGATATACAAAATACCGTATTTTTCACCCTATAGGACGCACCGTCCCATAAGGCGCACCTAGGTTTGGGGGGGGGAAATAAAGGGGGGAATTATTTTTCCCCCAGGCGCGGGGCTGGGGAAGCCCGAGCTTCCCCCGACCCCAGCCCCCAGAACGGGCAACTCTCCGCAAGCCGTGGGAGCCCGGCGCTGGGCTCCCACGCTTTGCGGAGAGTTGCGCGAAGTCTGGGCACGCTGAGCTCAGCGCACCCTGGCTTCCGCATGCAGGCTTCAGTGAAAGCCTGCATTCGCCCCATAGGACACACACACATTTCCCCTTCATTTTTGGAGGGGGGAAAGTGCGTCCTATAGGGTGAAAAATACGGTATGTACCAAAATGTATTTATTATGGGACTGTAGGCATAGAAAGGCATGTATTATTGGAAAACAATGTAGAAAAATGCATAAGGGAAAACCGCTTACGAAAATTCAGAGAAATATGCATTTAAATGCGGGTGAATTGTTGGGGGGCTTTTTCCACCACCTCCACCACCCCATGCAATCTGATGCAGAAATGTGAGGAAGAGAGAGACACTGAAACTGACAGATTTATCATTCCTGGGTGCAGCAGCAGAAAAATCCACAGGAGCAAGCATTCAAAGTGGGACTAGTGGTAGATGAGTTAGGGGGCTTATTATATGCTCCATAAAAGAGGCCCCCAGAACTGCAAACTGTTCCTATTCTGCAAGGTTTGACAGGGTGACCCCAAGCTCCCAAGGGAGCTCCAGTCCTAGTTCATCAGCAGGTGGATAGAAGGAACAATTTACTGGCTCACCACTGAGCTTCCTGCTCAGATTCCTACCTTCCATCCTCTCCTTTCTTTCCTCCACTCTCAACTAGCTAGGTTCTTCCAGCTCTCTTGCACCAAAGCTCCTTGCCAGCCCCAATGCCCTTCTTCCTGCACCTTTGCCCCAAGCCAGTGCATCTCCACCTCTCTCTCTATTGCTCTGTCTCTCACTCAGTCACTCTCCCAGTTACTCGCTCTATGTTGCTGCCTCTGCCTTCTGTCCAGCTCCAGTAGTGCAGAAGCTGACTCACAGCTCTGTGATGCTCGCATCTCCTGCTTCAAGCTGGGGCAACGTAGCACAGAAAATCCCCTTTGAAAGGCCACTACATTCTCCTTCTAATCTACCTGATTCAACTTCTAGGTGAGCTGCTAGGAGAGCACAATGGCGGCTGGCTCTCAATCTCTACAACCACCCTGAACACAGGGCACTTAGCAGTGGCTACAGAGACTGGACTTCAGCAAGCACTGACTTTTGACGCTTGCCTAGAATTTGACCAGTTTTCTCCATCAACATTTCTCCATTTGATTCTTCCTTATGCTGTGTGTGGAAGAACAAACTGGGGCAATTTGCGGGCAAATTGAGATGCCTTTGAAGCAGTTTCAGAAACCACAGAAGTGTTTTCTGGGGTGAGGGTGGAGGGGGGCAGAACGGGGCCAAGCATATCCATATTATAGTTTGTAGTAGAGTTTGTTTCTATACTGTTTTGGGGCTTAAAGGTCCTCAGACCAGGGAATGGCATATTAATGCAACAATAGATGCAATGCAGTAAATCATCAATCAAAATGATGGAGTGAAATCACAACATAACAGGACAAGAATAAAAGGAAGTCTTCCCAAGCTAAAAGATGAAAAAGTTCTGTCATCAATACTGTATCCCACATACTTAGCAGCTAGTAACCTGATCAGAAAATGAAAGGTATTACCAAAGCTTACCCCAGCTATAGGAATTAAGTACCACTACCTCTATTTGCTCAGTGATTCAGAGCAAAAAACAACCAGTTTAATTTTAAAAAGATTGGAAGTAGATCCAAAGTTAATAGTTGCAACAACTGGGGAGAGTCCAGGACTACTCCCTATAGTTTCTAGGAAAGTACAATCCCCATAAAGCCAAAAAGGATGGGTTGTCCCTGGTCCTCATTAGGATAGATGAATCTATAAATTTCATTTTCTCTGCATTTTATATTTTTCCATTTCTTCTCATATACACATTTTTGAATGTGAGATATACACATTTCCTCCCATTGAAAATAGTGATTTGCCATTGGTGCCTCTCTAAAGCCAGCTTTGACCACCCTCATTAATCCACAGTGGAAACCTTCTGGGTCATGCTGTTCTGGCTGCTGCTTCTTGATTCGCCCACTCAGCAGATAAGAACCCAATTTGCAATTTCCCATAACTGCAAATTGATTGATTGATTGATTGATTTAAACAATTTATACACCACTTATGTACAGTGGTATCTCGGGTTAAATACTTAATTCGTTCCGGAGGTCCGTTCTTAACCTGAAACTGTTCTTAACCTGAAGCACCACTTTAGCTAATGGGGCCTCCCGCTGCTGCTGTCCCACCGCTGTGTGATTTCTGTTCTCATCCTGAAGCAAAGTTCTTAACCCGAGGTACTATTTCTGGGTTAGCAGAGTCTGTAACCTGAAGCGTATGTAACCTGAGGTACCACTGTACAATCATTTCTAAGTTGTTTACAAAGATGAAATCCCCCCCCAAAAAAAATCAGTTTAAACTATCAAACATCAATTCAAATACAGTGGTACCTCGGTTTACATACGCTTCAGGTTACAGACTCTGCTAACTCAGAAATATTACCTTGGGTTAAGAACTTTGCTTCTGGATAGGAACAGAAATTGTGCTCCAGCAGCGCAGTGGCAACAGGAGGCCCCACTAGCTAAAGTGGTGCTTCAGGTTAAGAACAGTTTCAGGTTAAGAACGGACCTCTGGAACAAATTAAGTACTTAACCCAAGGTAACACTGTTCCTGCTGTAATAATATAAAAAAGTATTCATTGCCAGAAGTTGAATATTGCCAGAAGTTGAGCAGGAAGGGAGCATGTCTGACCTTAGCTGAAAGACAGCTCCTTAAAATTGGGACCACAATACTAAAAAAACCCCACTCCTGTTGGATATAAGCCATGCATCAGAGTCATGAGGGACTCCAAGCAGTAACTCACCTGAAGGCCTCAGTGATTGGGCAGGAATATTAGGGATTAGCCAGTCCTTGTTAAGGGCATTGTTAATCCATGCAAGAACATTGAACCTGCCCAATGCAGGCTTTTGAGCACTGGAATTTTATGGTGGTGATATTTTATCCCCATCAACAGTCTAGCTGAAGGGTGTTGCACACCTGGAACCCTCGGACCAGGCCCTATAGCCATTACACATTCAACCATGTGGGGAGGCTATGCAAATACAAATCGAAGCAGCAGGGACATGGGTTAAGAGTTGTGAGGATATACCTATTCTCCTCACAGAGCTACAATTTGCAGAATGGTATAACCATCAATCCTTTTTCACATGGGACACTGTGAAGGAAATAGGGGTCTCCTAACATCTCTCCACACCTGTAACAGTTCCCAGAATTCTTTAGGGGAAGCCATGGTATCATGGTGCTTTAAATGTGTGGTGTGAATGTGGCCCTACGTTACAGACGTTAAAAGGTTTAACAGTCATTTAAACTGTACTGGGAGAGTCCTAAACATCTCTTAATAGCATTCTCGGTCTCCCTCATCAAAATATGATCTTTTGGAGAAGCCATGGCAGCTAATTGGTGTGTGTGTGTGTGTGTGTGTGTGTGTGTGTGTGTGTGTAAAAGTCAGCGGCATAACTATGCCATAAGTGCGCTGAGGAACTAAGCACTATGGAAATATTAATGGCTGCCAAGCTAAATATTTCTCTTGAATAATATTCCTCATCGTCTGTTGCACAGTTAATTGTTTAAATGGGTAGCACACTTTTTGCCACCTGAGCTCTTTGTTCCATTTCCACACCCTGGCTTATGAAAATAAGCTGCTCAATTACTCCCTGCACAACTTAAACTTCCTACTTTTTATCTCCATCACACCACATTAAAAAAATGCTGCAAGAATATGGTGGTTAGCACTGCAGGAGACCCTTTCTTTTTTGAAAACTGTTTTTGCTGGTTTATTTCCCTCCCCTCCCAAGGCCAAGCGTGATTTCTATTCATTTCCACTTTAGCACAGCCTTGATATTCAAAGACACACACACAGACAGACACACACACACACACACACACACGCACGCACACACACACACACACACACACACACGGAGTGTTGGCTTATACTGCATTTCCAAAGCCTAATGCAATCCACTCTCAAGTGGTAAGAATTTGGGGTCAGTCATGGCTGGCTAGCTTGCCAAGACAACACAGTCAGAAAGGATCTAGGTGAAAGGGGGGGTACACTGTTTGGGAGCCTAGGGAGCCATGAACCTGAAAAGAAATTCCTCTGGTGAAAGGATTGTGGAAGGAAAAATGTTTTGTTTTTTTTTCAAAGTCAAAGGTCGACCAGCACAAGGACGTAATGTAAGGGCATAAGAAGAGCTTTGTTGGATCAGTCCAAGTCCATCTGATCCAGCATCCTGTTCTCACAGTGGCCAGCCAGATGCCCTAATGGGAAACCTGCAATCCAGACCTGAGCATCAGAGCACCAGGAGACCCCAGCTACTGGTATTCAGAGGCATACTGCCCCCAACAGTGAAGGGACAACATAGACATCATAGTAGCCTTATTCTCCATGTATTTGTCCAATTCTCTTTGAGGGCTCATCCATACTTCCTGTTGTCCTGCTGCTTTGCCCCAGAAGAAACTGCTCTTTAGCGCCCAAGCAGAGCAAATGGCAATTCCGGTTTTCTCCAGATTGACGTTTGCTCTGATTTAGCACTAAAGAGCAAATTTTCCATGGGAAAGGAGTAGGAGTAAGGGGGAGACTGCTCAGACCCATACCTAGAAAATGCTAGGTTAATGGTCTCTATTGTCCAAGTCTGGTTTAAGGCCATAGAAAGGGAGGGTTGGGGGGAGATCTTGAAGTTGCCCATCAACAACGGGCTGCAAACTGAGTAGGGCTACCTGTCATTTGGTCTCTGGCTTCATAGTGAGATGTGTTGTATTTCCATTTAAATTATAGTAATTATTTCTAAATTTGTATCCATAATGCACATTAGCACATGCAAATTTTATGAAAATTGGTATTCTGCTCTGATCCTTTTGGGGGTGAAGCATAAGTAAGCAACCCTATATAGGGTTGAAGAGGTGGTTTCAGCACCAACTCTCTTGGCCTTGGCAACCCGAAACTGTAATTCTAGTAGAAGAATCGGGGTCTCCTAACAACTCCCAGCACGTTTAACAAATTACAGTTCCCAGAATTCCTTGGAGGAGGCCATGACTGTTTAAAGTGGTATCATAGTGCCCTGTGGAATGCCCTCCCATTGGATGTCAAGGTGATGGACAACTACCTGACATTCAGAAGACATCTTAAGGCGGCCCTATTCAGGGAAGCTTTTAATGTATGATATTTTAGTGTTTTTTGGTTTCTGTGGAAGCCGCCCAGAGTGGCTGGGGAAACCCAGCCAGATGGGCGGGGTACAAATAATAAATTATTATTATTATTATTATTATTATTATTAAATGCATGCAGTGAATTTGGCCAAACTCAAGATAAATGAAATCTTTTTATGGCTAATATCAGCTGGTGTTACTCCTTCTCTTTTCTGTACTGCATTTGCAAATAAACAAACAAATGTTGTTGTTTCTCAAATGCCTCAGACATGTCAGTATTTGGATTTGTGGGGGAGAAAAAGGCTGTCAAAAAGGCCACCTACCTAGAGTCATCTAGTCCAACCCCCTGCAATGCAGAAATCTCAACTAGATCATATATGACAGATGACCATCCGACTTCTGCTTAGAAATCTCCAAGGAAGGAGAGCTCACCACTTCTGGTTGGAGTCTGTTCCACTATCAAACTGCCAGAAAGTTCTTCTGATGTTCAGCTGGAATCTCATTTCTTGTAGCTTGACTTAGCTTCCTCTTCTTTCTTCATTTCTTTATTTTATCTGTTTATTCCACTTATATTCCATCTCTCCTCCAAGGAGCTCAAGGTGGTATACATGGTCCCCCACCCCGCATTGTATCCTCACAAAAACCCTATGAGGTAAGTTAGGTGAAAGACTTATTATAAATCGGGGGATGGATGCAAGACATTCAAGGGTCTGGAAACAAAGCCTCATGATAAATGGTAGAGGAAGTTGGGGTGCTCAGCCAGGAGATTGGGAGGTGATGTGATAGACATCTTCAAATATCTGAAGGGCTGCCACGTGAAAGAGGGAGCAAGCTTGTTTTCTACTGCTCCAGAGGGTAGAGCCCAAATCAATGGATTCAAATTATGAGAAAGTATATTCCATGGCCAGTTGGAAGCAATATCCTTCTGGAAAACAGTTGCTGGGAACCACAGCGGGGAATGTCTAGTCAGCCACTGTGACAATAGGATGCTGGACTAGATGGGTCATTGGCCTGATTGCTATAGAATCATAGAACTGTAGAGTTGGAAGGCATCCTGAGGATCACCTTGTCCAACCCCCCTGCAAGGCAGGAATATGCAGCTGTCCCATATGGGGATCGAACCTGCAACCTTGGTGTTACCAGCAGCATGTTCAAACCAATTGAGCTACCCAGCCAGCAGGATTGTCTAATGTTCTTATGCCTTTGGTTCCTCTGGATGAAAGGGGTGTGTGTTTGTGTGTGTGTCCCTTTGCCCTCCCCAATAAAATATTTGAGGGGGCTCCCCCCCCCCAAGTTGCTGGGCATTGCCATTCAAAAACTGTGGGTGCACCACATCACGTGATGATTTTATTCAAGTTGGCATCCCTGTGTGAGTGTGAACTAGCATCCTACACAAAGATAAGGCGTGCCCCCATTGCCCCGCCCACTTCGGCCTCTTGTCCCGCCCACAGCTGGCAAGTGGCCCCCAAATGGTTTCCCGGGAGGGAATGTGGCCCTCCGACTCTACAAGCCTCCCCATCCCTGATCTGTAAGCTCCGCCGAGCCCTCCCCACTTCGGCTGCACAACTGCAGAACTGGGAGGGAGGGGAGGGAGAGAGGCTCCTTGGCGGCGGCGGCAGCAGCAGCAGCCGCATCTCGAAGCGGCTCCTCGGCCCGTTCTCTCGCTCGCTCGCTCGCTCGGCCCGCTCTCCTCCTCCTCGCCGAGCTTCCTCTCGGCCGGGCGGGCGCATGCGCGGGCAGCGCGGGCGACGTCAGCCAGCCCAGCCTCGCCTGTGCAAGGGAAGGCAGCCTCGGCGCGGCTCAGCCCTGGCGCACTCGCCCGCCCTCCCCGCTCCCTCCCTCCTCCTCGCCTGGCTGCTGCTGCTGCCGCTGCTGCTGCCGCGAGCTCGCGTCGCCCCTTTCTGCATTTCTTGCCATTAGGATCGGCTGAGCGATGCGATCGCTCGCAGCCATCGCCGCCGCCGCCGCCCATTAGAGACCCCCAGGTTCGGGGGAGGGAGGAGAGGAAGACTCGCCAGGAGGAAGGAAGCGCCTCGCCCCGAGAGCCGTCCAGGCAGCAGCCCAGCGACGAAGGCAGGCATCCCGCCGGCGACACAGCCGCCCAGAGGGGAAAGGGCTCGGCTCTCGCTCCGACGCCAGCAGCAGCCCCAGCGCGCTCGCCACCCGCCCGCCCGCTGCCGCGTCCCCCAAGAGGCCGCCCAGCTCCAGACCAGGCAAGGGGGCGCCCAGAGCCCATCGCGCCCTGCTCCTTCTCCCATCGCAAGAGATCTCCCTCGTCTCCTTCCAGCGCACCCCCCCCCCCAGCAGCGCCTGCCAGCCCCCGGAAGGCTCGGCTCTCATTTGGATGCATTGATTTGCTGGGGCTACGGAGACGCAGAGCCGGGAAGGAAGAAGGAGAAGAGCGAGGGGGCAGCCAGCCAGAAAGAGAGAGAGAGAATCTGTATTATATTCCCCCTGGTGCTTCATTTTAATTTATTTTTGACATCTAAACAAAGATCTACATCCCCACCCCGCTTCTTCCTATCTTGCTTTTCTGCTGCGTTGGTGGTTGTGTTTTAATTTTTGTTTCCCCTCCCGTTTTTCCTCCTTGGAGTGTCTGATAAAAAGGGGGGGTTGGGGGGACCGAGAGAAGTGTCCGCCAGCCCGGGAGAACACATTTCCCGGCCACCATGGGATGTACACTGAGCGCCGAAGAAAGAGCCGCCTTGGAGAGGAGCAAGGCGATCGAAAAGAACCTCAAGGAGGACGGCATCAGCGCGGCCAAAGATGTGAAGCTGCTCTTGCTAGGTAAGCGGGCTCGAGCCCAGCTGCGCCCCCTCCCTCCCTCCCTCCACACCCAGGTAGGATTCTGACACAGCCAGACCCCCCCCCCGGTCCAGCACTCCCGTGTGTCAGCCCCTATCCCGGCCACCTTCCTATTTAGATTGGCATTTCAGCTCTGCTTGCCACATTTGTTGGGCAGAGCCATCGCTTTCCCCCCTCCCTCGAAACAAACAAACACACACACACTTATTTGCCATTCTCGCCCCACCTGCCTGCCTTGTCAACTCTAGAGCGCAAATACGATCTTCTCTCTCCAGTTAAAAGGGCGGCGCGGGGGGGGGGGGCGGACACCCATTCCCTTCCACCAACTAGGTGTGATTTATTTTCCATCCTCCATCTTCTGCCCCACCTATTGTACAACTATGCTCCATCTCTCCCCTCCGCTATCTCCCTCCCTCTCCCCATCTCTTACACACACACGTACACTGGCAGGCCCTTTCCTTTTAGGCATGATTTTGCTGAGCCTCATTGCATCATGTGCAAAAAAAAGTAAAATAAAAAAATCCATTGTATTGCCCAAATGGAAACCTTCGATAGCCCACCCAACAGGTATGATTCTGTGCCACCTCCCCATTCTTCTGCATTGAAAACTACCCTACCATTATCCCTTTTGCACGGAAACCTCAATTGCACAAACATGATCTCTCCTCTTCGCCCCCCCCCGGCCGTGGCAACCATTAGTGCAGCTGCTCCTTCCTATGTAATCTCCTTGATCTCCTTATATTATCACCCTCGCCAGATCTTGCCTTTATCGGGGTTTTATTTTTGGCTTTTTGTCCTAACAGGGGCTGGGGAATCCGGGAAAAGCACCATCGTGAAGCAGATGAAGTAAGTCCCCCTTTGAGGATTTTACATCATCACAGCAGTCTTATTTAGCGTGTGTGTGTTGTGCCTATCCCAATGATTTTAGCATGTTGCCATTCAAAAGGGAGGGGGCACCACCCCCCGATTTCTTGTTGTGGGAATTGGCAAGGCGGGGTGGGCTTGGGGGGGGGGGAGAGACCAACGGGGAGGGAAAAGGCGAACAGGTCTTTTTGGTTGTATGAATGGGCGTCCGCCATGTTTGAAGTGGGAAGCTCTGCTTGGGGATTGCTCCTTGCTGGCTGCCTTGGAGGGGCCCTCTTGCGGGGAGGCCAACATCTGGAGCAGGGATTGAGGAGGCTGGGAAGGCGGATGGGCAAGAGGGGGGTGGGCATCCAGCCCCACCCCGCCCCACCCTCTCTCCTTTTTATGCTAACCAGGGAAGCTCCAGGTGTCCGCTGTTCTATAGCTTTGGTGCTGAAGTGTGGTTGCTCTGCTGCTCTCCCTCCTTCGCCACCCCAAAGAAAGGAGGAGGGAGCAGGGAGGGGCTGGCAGGGTCCTGGGAAGGATGTGCCTGGCCGAGATCGTCCAACCAGGCGCAGCCATTAAACATCACACTGTCAATGAAGCTTAATGTCGGGATCTTATCTCCTTCCCTGAGCTCCCTCCTGATCTCCTCCCTCATTTGATCTCCGGACATGGGCTGCTTAGGCAGGATCGCCTATCTCTGCTTCATTTCTCTCTTTCTATCGGGTGGTGGAAATCTGCTCATTAGGCAGATTTAAAGCAAGCCTCGCTGACGCTTATCGTCCTCTCCCCCCCTCCCTTCTTCTCCTTTCTAGATTTGAGCCTCTAAACACCCCCCCCCCCATTTAATTAATTATGGCAGAATTTGGCTTGCAACTGCAAATTAAGCTGGGATATGGGAGGAAATAAATCAGCAGCCAGCTAACGAAGGATGCAGCTCCGTCCCCTCTCTTTTTACGCACGACACCCAAACCCCGCTTAATTTCGTCCCCAACACCTTAACGGGGCGCCATAGGAGCTATTCCGGTCAACTTCCTTCCTTCTCTGCTCCGCAGCGGCCGATCCTGCTTAACGATCTATTATATTGATTTGAAAATCCCATGAGGTGTGTGTATGTGTGCCAGGAAGAAAGGCTGTGTTTGGGCAGCTGGCTAGGCACAGGTGTTGCGTAGCCCCATCGTGCACCCAGGCCGAGCGAGTGAGGGTGCCGGTGCAACGAACAAGTCGCTGCATCTGGTTGCACCTTGCTTTGGGAGGTGGACGAATGGTGTTCCTTTGGGAAGGGGGACATCGGTTGGGGAGTGGGGAGTATGGACGATGGGATAGAGTGTTCCCATTTTAGAGAACGAAAAGAAGCCAAAAGGTGGTCGTGGGGAAAGAATCCCAGCATTGCATTGCAATGCAATGCTTTGGGTTCCCAGTTGCCGTTTGCAAGGCGTTTGCCTTGCAAGAAAAGGAGAGCGAGGTTTGCTGTTGCTGACTGCAAGAGCCTTCCCCGCCCTTTAGGCGGCTTGCGTGTTGCTAAGCGAGAGAGAAGGAGAAATGCACACTCGTTTGCAAAGCTGCGCGCTTCCTTTCTCTCTCTCTCTCATACATACACACCCCTACAGCGACCACTGTGTGTTCTCCGACCCCTGGGCTCTATTATCTCTTCGCTTGTTCCTGGGGTGGCAGGTAAAGGTTTCAGGCTGTGCAAGTGGTGGACAGCGCCCAGAAGAGACTCGAATAGGCTCTTGGGAGATCGGCAAGACTCGGCTTGTCTCGGCTATTGTCGGGCGCAGCGCTTGTCTTGTCTTCGGAAGTGTTCGGTTGGGGAAAAAAATGCGTCGGCAAGGTTCGGCCCAGTTCGGATACTGGATTACCATGATTGGAACACATGTATAATTTGCATTTAGCTGTGATTCTTCTGACTGGAATTGCAGTCCGGTCCTCCTCCTGACTAGAAATCTTTGCTCTGGAAGACCCTGGCCTAGACTAGAGGATAAAGCTGCTTCTAACAGTATATATTCTGAGCTGCCCTTAGTGCTGGGGAAGGAATTTAAAACCCTGACAATTTGAATGTTGCCATTATGAACAGTTTTTACAATGCCTTTCCTTCCTTATGCATGCAGCTGGGAGGAAGCCCCTTTGAATTAAAGGCATCTTTCATCTGTGCAATGGATTGTGCTCCACAACACAAACAATTCATAGTTCAAATACATTATTTTATATCCGTTTATCCTCCCAACATCCCTGTGAAATGGATCACTTTTATCTTCATTTTGTGGACAGAGGTCTGAGAGATGCCTAGTGGGTGAGCTCGTGTCTGGTCAGGGACTTTTGTGTCTGTGGTAGAATCCAGATCAGAACCCAACCTTCTCATGGGATTAATGAGGGTGGGTAGATGTCTTTAAACTTCCAGTGTTTTAGGGAAACAACCAGTCATCAGCAGTGGCTGTACTAATAAGGAATTGCTAAGCATGGGCGGAGGCCATCAGCTCCAGCCAGCATGGCCAATGGTCTGGGATTATGGGAGTTGCAGTCCAGCAATACATGGAGAGCCACATGTATTGTAAGGTTTGTGTGGTGGGAAACAGATGAGTTGGATGCAGCAGTCAAAGGCAGCTGAACTGTGGAATCAATGGGACAAATTATTCACGACTTAAGCCAACCTCCCAGATGCTTGAGCTCTCCAAATGGTTTGAATCATAGAGTCGTAGGGTTTGGAAGAGACCATGAGGGTCCTCTAGCCCACTCCCCGCCCCCCTGCAATGCAGGAATCCTTTGCCCAACATTGGGTTCAAACCCACAACCCTGAGATTAAGAGTCTCATGCTCTGAGCTATCCTAGCTTGGGGACTTTGTGGGTTGTACTAAAATAAAATTTAAAGTAAAAGTCGGCACTTTGCATAGTTGTAGTGATGGCCACCGACATGGATGACTTTAAAGGAGGATTAGACAAATTCATGGAGGAGAAGGTTCTCAGTGGAGGCAGAACACACAATGGTTGTGTTCTTCCTCCACTGTTGGAGGTGGTATACTTCTGAATGGCAGATGCTGGGACTCACTGCTGCTGGCCACTGTGAGAACAGAGTGCTGGACTAGATGGGCCTTTTGCCTGATCCACCAGGCTCTTATGTTCTAAAAAAAGAAAAGGAAGAAATCTGGGATTATCATCCATTTATTTATTGGCATTTGATCTTCTCACATTCCACCCCAGCCTTCAAAAACCGGGTGCCCTCCAGATGCAGCTCTCAGCAGCCCTGCTGGCTGGGTCGGATAAGAATTGCAGTCTAATAATAATAATAATAATAATAATAATTTATTATTTGTACCCCGCCCATCTGGCTGGGCCTCCCCAGCCACTCTAGGTGGCTTCCAACAAAGATTAAAAATACATTAAATGTCCCACATCAAAAACTTCCTTGAACAGGGCTGCCTTCAGATGTCTTCTAAATGTCAGGTAGTTGTTTATCTCTTTGACATCTGATCAGTCCAAACATCTGGAGGGCACAAGTTTGGGGATGGCTGACTTTAATCATTAAGGAACTTCTTCCACTGATTTTAGTGGAACTAATTTGGCCTGCCGGCCAAGTGTGTGGTCTGCTACTGAGCTATAGACCTTCCTTTTTTTGTTTCTATACACCCACTTTCTTTAAAACAAAAAGGAGGAAGAGGCTTTGCATAGCCTGTATTTCATTGCCGTTGTTATTATGAGGTATAAAAAAGCAACTTTTGTTATTATTAACATTTTTATATTGCTTTTCCCACGGATCTGTTGATTATTTGGAGTTGATGTCTTAGAGGAAGGGAAGGCATTTGCACTTATTCGCCTTTTAGGAATTCTAGAGAACTAGCATTCTTTAAATGTGCCTTAATATATGGAATGGCCTATCACTTAATTCAAACAGTAGGAGTGGAGGGGGGATAGGAAACATTTCAGCTGAATTCCAGGGGGATCATTTATATCTCTCTCACACACTCAAACACACACACATATATATTGCTAGCAGAAATGCACAGATTGCATCTAATAGACATAATTTGTTATATAAGGCAAGATCAGCTTAACAGGAATTGGTTGCAGAACAGGAATGGATTAACCAATTTGACTGTGTCACCTTCCTTGTGGCTAGGTATCTTTCTGTAGGATTCTTGCTGCCAAGATGGGGAATAGATAGTTGGAAGTTCTCATTCTAGAATTTTGTCTGTGATACCTACTTTCTGCAAAAAGTAGACAAAGTAGTTAACCTGTAACACTGTGCAGGTCTGTAAGAGGGGGCTCACGTTGCCCCCTCGATGCCGCATTCATTGCCTCTATGTTAGAAACTAACTTCTAACTTCATTTTCTCCCTGACACGGGTTGCTGGTTTTGTTTTGTTTTTAAATAGAGGAGTGTTCAATTACATAAGTCCCACCTGCTAGCTGAAGTGGTACTGGCCACAAACTGGCAACATCATCTGTTGTGTGGCCTAGTTCACACCTTGTGGGGTTGTAGCCAACTAAGTTTGACTTTGATAGAACCACAGAACTTAAGAAATATGGCTAACTTCAGTCCATTAATTTTTGGATCTTTGTGACTTTTCAGTATACCTCAATATGTGTGTATCTAGATCTAGATCACCTTTCCCTAACCTGGTGCCCTCAAGATGTTTTGAACTCCAGCTCTTACTAGTTCCAGGCAGCCAGTTTAAGGATGATAGGTGCTGTAGTCCAGATCACCTTCCTGGTTAGGGAAGGTTCATCAAGACCAGGGTTTCCCAAACTCGGGTCTCTAGCTGTTTTTGGACTACAACTCCCATCATCCCCAGCTAGCAGTAGCAGTGATCAGGGATGATGGGAATTGTAGCCAAAAACAGCTGGAGACCCAAGTTTGGGAAACCCTGATCTAGATAAATTCTGCAGCTCCTGACCATATACATTTATATCTCACCTTTCATCCAAGTCTCTCCAGATGTTGAGGGACTCCAACTCAGTCCCAGCCAGCATGGTCAGGGATGATGGGGGTTGCAGTCCAGCAACATCTGGAAGGACAAACATTAGCTTAGTCTGGTCTATGCGTCTCTTACCATCCCCATTTCACCCTTCCAATTGGCCATTGAGAGTTGGTCACTCCTCTAACCAGTCCACCACACCAACTATTAAATAAGTGAATGGTCAAATATGTTTTGCAGTCTTTAGTGACTCGTTTTGGCTTCTGCCTTTCTCAGTAGCACACAGTTGGGATTTCTATGTACGCTTGCATGCTCCCTTATATTTTCTCAATGGATTTCAAACAGACTGCTGCAAGCAATAGCAGCGGCAGCTGAGGCTCCGAGGTGGTGTAGCACTGCTACAAATAATACAGCTAGTCTCCTCATTAGTCTGTGCTGTGTTTGCATCAGAAAGTGCATTCCTCACAGGCCATTCGCAGAAGCTGAAAATAGGTCTTGGGTGTTATCTGCAAGATTACAAAGGCATGTAAAGTTGTTCTGCATGCATGTTTCCACCATCAGGATTTGTTTGTGGCATTGCTTGGAGAGGCTGAAGATCTTTGTTCCCTGAGAGAGCACTACAAGAGCAAAATACTGCTAAAATCAGAACAGGGGGAAACATAGAATGATAGGCCCTATCTGCACCGTATACTTAAAGCAGTATCATACCACTTTAAACAGTCATGGTTTACTGCCCCTCTCAAAATAATCCTGGGAAGTTTAGTATGTCTAGGGTGCGGAGAGTTGTTAGGAGACCCCTATTCTCCTCACAGAGCTACAAGCCTCAGAGTAGTATAGCAGTCAATTCCTCTTCTCAGGGAACTCTGGAATATGTAGCTCTGTGAGGGAAATAGGGGTCTCCTACCAGAGTGCCAACTTGAATAAAATGATGTGGGGGCCCAGGTAAGCCACACCCTGCATAGTTGATCATATGACACGTTGCACACACAACGTGCCCATCAACTGGGGACAGGGCTGGCCCCCTCAAATATTTTATGTGGGGGCAAAGCCCCCTAGGCCCCTAGGAGTTGGCTCCTGTGGTCTCCTAACACTCAGTACGCTTAACAGACTGCAGTCCCCATGGTTCTTCGTAGGAAGTTACGGGTGGCGCTGTGGGTTAAACCACAGAGCCTAGGACTTGCTGATCAGAAGGTCAGCGGTTCGAATCCCCGCAACGAGGTGAGCTCCCGTTGCTCGGTCCCTGCTCCTGCCAACCTAGCAGTTTGAAAGCACATCAAAGTACAAGTAGATAAATAGGTACCACTCTGGTGGGAAGGTAAACGGCCTTTCCATGCGCTGCTCTGGTTCGCCGGCTCCCTCAGCCAATAAAGCGAGATGAGTGTCACAACCCCAGAGTTGTTCACGACTGGACCTAATGGTCAAGGGTCCCTTTACTTTTACCTTTATGGTTTTTTTAAGTGGTGTGACACTGCTTTAGAGATATAGGGCAGATGGGACCATAGAGTTGGAAGGGACCTGTAAGCTCATCCAGTCAAACCCCTGGTTCATGCAGGGAACTCAGTACTGCAGTATCGTTGATAGGTGCCCATGTAGCAGCTGCTGAGAGACCTCTAAACAAGGAGAGCAGTCTGTTCCATCATGTTATTAGGGACTACAACTCCCATTAATCCTTGCTGGAACAGTCATTGGGCAGGGATGATGGGAATTATAGTCCAAAACATCTGGAGGGTATCTGATTGGTTAAAGGTTAGACAGACTAATGAACTAACTTGGGATATAAGGCACCTTTCTTTTTTCCATTCTCTATCACTTTTAAAGAAGGGACTCGTTTATTTGTTTATTTTGCCATACATGGCAGCTAAACCTCTGGTTTAGGTGTTCTGCTGCATTTTGTACATTTATATATGCATTTAATTTATATCCCACCCCACTTCCCAAGGGGGCCCACACATGCCCCCTTGAGACATGTCTGGATGGCAATTGATTGATTGATTGATTGATTGATAATGAAAATTGACCTCAGGAGAAGGCAGAGCCAGGGGATTGTCTACTAAAACCTTATATAAGCCACTTAATCTTTAATGCCCTTTACTTTATGATGCTGCTGAAAACGAATTGTTGATCACATAGCTCTACATTCACACTGAGGTGGGCAAAGAAACTGGTGTAAATAAACATATATATTTACATGCTTTGGGGGGGCAAAACCCCTCTCAAGGCAGCTGGATAAAACCAGTAATAACCATTAAAACAACAGCCAGTTTTTTAAAAGAAGAGTTCAATCACAATGGCTAAATTGTCAGGGACAATATGCACAGGAATGCAGGTTTCAGGGGACCATGAGTGAGAACTTTGAGAACAGGACAGTGAACAAGACAGACCTTTGGCCTGGTTCAGCAGGGCTGCTCTTATGCAATAGTAAGAGACAACATTAATTCCATCAGTCCAATAAGCACATCTCAAGAGGAAAATAGACGGGACTTCAGAGCCTTTCAAAAGACTGGTAACGCCAGGGCGTGCTAGACCCTGGGTGATAAGGCATTCCAGAGACAAGGGGTCACTGCAAAGAAAGGCCTCTCTTTCTCTGTCTTTTGCCAAATCTTTTTTAAATGATTTTCAATATTTTACAAATTGGTTGCTAATTAAAACAAATTGAAACAAATTTAACATAGGAAGGCCTTTCTCTAATGCTCTAGTAACCCCCCCCCCCCACTACTTGAACATTGCTTTTCAAAGCCTTGACAAGTGTCAACCGCTGCTCCCAGCCCAGTGTGATTGAGGGGAAATGAGGTGGTGCTGCGGGAGTGGAATGGAGCAGGAGTTTGCACAAATAAATGGCAAGGATAATACTTTCCTCATCTCCTTCAACGTATTGATCAATTGCATCCAATGGACATTGACAGTGCAAAGTGCATTCTTCCACTATGCTGGAAAGCTGTTCCTAAAGGAAGTGTCTTGATATTGCAAATTGGGCTGTTGGAATGGGAAGAGTGTACGTGAGGGAGAAAAGCTGGGAGTTGTTGTTGATGATGATGATAATTAATCCGGTGGAAGGAAAAGAACTGCTTCTGTTGAATATGCTATCTAAAGCCATCTGAAGAAGGAACTTGTTTCTAGGCCCTCGTTCATGCCGTACATCATACTGCTTTAAACAGTCACAGCTGCCCTAAAGAATTCTGGGATCAGCAGTCTGTTAAAGGTGCTGAGAGTTGTTAGGAGACTTCTAGTCCCCTTCCATAGCTACAATAGTTTCAGAATCAACCCCTCTTCTTGGGGAACTTTGAGATTTGTAGCTCTGTGAGAGGAATAGGGGGTCTCTGGTCAAGAGCCTGCACCTTTAGCAAACTAAGGCTCCCAGAATTCTTGGGGGGCAGCCACAACAGTTTATAATGGGGCTTCCCAAACTTGGGTTCCCAGCTGTTTTTGGTCTACTCTTCCCATCATCCCTGACCTCTGCTCCTGCTAGCTAGGGATGATTGGAGTTGTAGTCCAGAACAGCTGGAAACCCAAATTTGGGAAACCCTGGTTTAAAATGTGCTTTAATGTATGGTGTGAAAGTGGCCTATGTGTCTTGGGAGGGGGATGCAAGGAACTGTAGCTCTTCTCAATATGTGGACAGCAGAGGCTGCAAGTGCTTGGTGATGAGGGCAGATCAATCCACTTAAGAGTACTATGCCATGGAATCACTGACTGTTAAAGAATACTATACTACAGACTCATACCTCTCCAAAACAGAGGAATTGCATTACTCAGTGCTTTTTTTCTAAAAAAAATATGTTTAGGGGTACTCTGCTTTTGACTCAAGAAAATCACCGTTTTATAGTTCAAATCAGGAAAAATAAATACAGTAAATGGAGACAAGTACAAAGGTTCACAAAATGTTTAGGGGTATGCGTACCCCTGTGCGGCCCCAGGAAAAAAAGCACTGGCGTTACCTGAAAATATGACAGAAGAGACTCTAAAATGTTTCTTTTTTAAAAGTAGCGAGGGGGAGTTGATGGGTAGTTACCTCTGTTCTTAAATCTCATATTGGAATGTCCGGCTTGATAGTGTGGAAGGATTTGTAATGCTTTTTACCATTGCTATTGGAAGGATATACTGTATTGTAGATTGATTGATTGATTGATTAATTAATTTTAATTCATTTGAAATGTAAGCAGTCCTTGGAAGATTTTGTTTTGAAAGGCAACAACTCAAATAAAGAAAGATAGGGGAGTTAATATTCTGGGGAAATGGGCATTTTGATGGTCCAGGTCCAGGTATATCTTTGAGTTTGCAGCATGGACCCCACTCTCCATCCAAGGTTATCATCCTGATGCTGCAACCCAGCAGGAGATGCAACTAGAAATGGAGGAGAATTTTAATTCAGTTTGCAACTGTAGGCAAACTTATCTGAGATAAGAGTTCTTTCTAAATATGTATTCACGGCTTGGGGAGGTCTTGTGTGCCTTAGGAAGATTTGGAGTGCAATTGTGTTTATTTTTTGCTTGCCACACTTGCAACTTCATACACCATGGCTAGCCAGCTTTACAGCATTTTCCTCTGAATGCTGCAGTCCTATACACATGTCCCTGGGGTTAAGTCCCTTTATGTTCAGTTGCGGCTGCTTCTGAATAGACATTAATAGTTGGCAAACTATTATGCAATCATAGAGCTGCAAGTTCTTCTTCTGTTGTGCTGAAACCACCAAATGCTCCTCCTAGACATATTTGCCTGATGCATTGTTGATACCAGTTAGGTGCTAGGCAAAGACTGCCCTATCCTCTCATTCCTTAAATGATATCTTAAGTCAGTGTGTTTTCTTTTAACAAGTTGCTTTCAGCTGCATTATTAATCTGCTGCTTCTATTTTTGTAGTTTTTAATGAAGGTATTTGATTATGTATTTTATTGCACAATATAATGTATTTGTTAGCAGTGCTGCGGCTTTTTTAAGTGAAAAGGCAGCGTATACTGTTAAATATACAATATATTCCTTAGAACTGTTTGAAACTGTTTTAAGAAATTTGGGTTGCAAAAAAGAACTGCATGCACTCGGAAGCAAGTTTTCCTCACATTTTGGAATTTTTAGTTTGTGTTTTTAGTTTGTGGGCCACATGTGTAAGTGTAAACAACACATAAATCCAAAAACTGAGGTCATGAGGTATGGCTGAATTTCTGCACAAAAGGCTTGGGCTCGATCTTGTCTGAAAATCATTCTTGGGCACTCTTACATGGAAGCGCTTTCTCTGTCCATAGAGGTGGAAAGAATAATGGATGTTGCTTTTGTTGTTTTACTGAGAAGGCAATGGCACTCTGTACATGTGCAATGGGACACTTTCCTCAATATATGCTTTATAAGTATTATTGTGATGAAAACAGCAAAGTTAAAAATGGCAGCCCTAGCAGGTTCCAGTTGCCACCACATAGAATTCTGGGTCTTCTGAAGCTTAGTGCAACTGACTTAGTGTGCGAATCAGCTGATTGGTGGGGTTTGCAATGCCTGGTACATGAGATTAGCTGATCCACAGGTCTAAAAAACCCTATTTTGAGTCAGCCACATCCTTATCTGCCCCACATCTGATGCCCAATATGACATCAGGTGTGGGGCAAGTAGCTGAAATTGCAAACCAAATGGCCTGCAGTCCAGACAGGCTCCTTCTCTTATAGATAATACCCTGCACACCACTTTGATGTACACCCCATGAAGTGGTCTGTAAATTTGTTTGATAAGTAAAAAAAGGTAAAGGACCCCTGACAGTTAAGTCCGGTCGCAAACGACTCTGAGATTGCGGCACTCATCTCGCTTTACTGGCCGAGGGAGCTGACGTTTGTCCGCAGACAGTTTTTCCGGGTCATGTGGCCAGCATGACTAAGCCGCTTCTGGCAAAACTAGAGCAGCACACAGAAACACCGTTTACCTTCCCGCCGGAGTGGTACCTATTTATCTACTTGCACTTTGACGTGCTTTCGAACTGCTAGGTTGGCAGGAGCTGGGACTGAGCAACGGGAGCTCACTCCACCGTGGGGATTCGAACTGCTGACCTTCTGATCGGCAAGCTCAGTGGTTTAGACCACAGTGCCACCTTGAGCTAGGTAGATCAATGGTCATACTCGGTGTAACACAGCTTCCTATGAGCCCATGTAATTGGCAGAGGACAGGTTACTATACTTACCCCTCTGTTAAGATATATGAATCAACACTGATAAATATGTTGAGCAATGTTTGTGCATCAGGATCTGTGCAAAACTTCTGGGCAAAGGAAGCTGCAGCAGTAGAAGGTGATCATTCCAAAAAGTCATCTTGCATTTTATTGCTGCCGTGTTCTGATTGATTACTAGACCTGACTTGAGAAATCCTTCTTCTCTAATGAGAATCTTTTGACTTAACAAAGCAGAAGTCTTCTGGGTGCATATCCTTGTTTCCCCGTAATTTAGCTAGGGGGTGAATTTATAGCCTCCTGTTTTACAGCTCAGCAGAAAAACCCAAAGTGCTGTATCAACTTGGTGATTTTCAAGGTGGTTGCTGCATGGCCAGTTTTTAAATGGGAATCCTGATTCTGCTAAGTGTCTGCATTTATAATGTATTTGGATTGAAATGGGAAGTCAAGTTGATGATCCTTGAAAATGTCTTCTGCCTGGGGAATGCACGTTTCAGAAAGGAGGGCATGTCACCCCTCACCTTCATTTTGAACCAGAGGGTGGTGGACTTTCTGCCTTGGGGTACCATTTCCACTGTAGTTCACCTGCTGTGGGGGAACCTCTTTGGCTGAATTCACAAAGCAGTTTATTTCATTTCGCCAAAATTCTCTTGGCTGCTAATTTTAAATAATGATATCTGAGCTTTTACACAATGTAACATCCGCTTCTGGAAATTTGGCAGAATATAGCATGTGTGCGGTCTGGAAAATCACAGGAGTCAAGTGACAGAATTTGGGGCAATATACTGGCATATGGTTCTTTCCTGCTGTTTTCATGGGGAAATCAAAGCACACACGTGTGGCTAGGGTGACGCAGGAGCGATGTTGTCCAGTGGTGCTCATATCATGCCACAGGCCCGTTTGAATGAAATTCAGCATAACATGTTGGTATAGTATTCAAACAGCCACAGTTCCATATCAAAATAGGTACAGTGGTACCTCGGGTTAATTACTTAATTCGTTCCGGAGGTCCGTTCTTAACCTGAAACTGTTCTTAACCTGAAGACCACTTTAGCTAATGGGGCCTCCTGCTGCCGCCCCACTGCCGGAGCACGATTTCTGTTCTCATCCTGAAGCAAAGTTCTTAACCTGAAGCACTATTTCTGGTTAGCGGAGTCTGTAACCTGAAGTGTATGTAACCCGAGGTACCACTGTACTGCAGTGTGAAAGGAACATTAGAAAGTGGGACACAAACACTAGCCTTATAAACAGGAAAATGAATGCCTGGCATAGTGAACACCTTGCTTTTGAGAGTTGTGAAAAGCAAGTGTTGAAGAGGCAGCAAATCAGAATTTCGGAGCATTTAATGAGGCTAAGGAGAGGCCAAGGGGGGACATTTGCCTGGATGTGAAGAGCGATAAGGGGAAACCCACACCTTCCTTCACTTCCTCTGTAGGTGAGGACAGCAGAGTTACTCGTGTGTGCGCTTGGTTACCTTGCAGGCGAGAGAAAGAGAACAGCACAAAGTGTTTCCTTAGTTACCCCGGAGGCACGTCAGCCGCTCATTGATATTTATCAGATAGAGTTTATTAGATGCAAGAACAAATGGCTTGTTGTACAGGGATTAGCTGGAAGATCCAGACATCCATTTATTCCTTACCCAAGCAGCCATGGACATATTGTTTATTGTTTGGGGGGCAGGAGTGGCTTTTGATCCACTGAAAAGGGAGGCGATTGGCCAGGTTTTCACGAAGGATAGGAGAGTTGCCGTGCTGAATCGGTCCATCTGGCATGGCACCCAGTTCCTCTGCAGCCGGGAACCAGAAGCTTTCAGGAAATTTGCAAGCAGGGTGTGATGGTTGTAGAATGCCCTCTTCTGCACCACCTCATTTCTAGTGAAGAAAGGAATTCAGTCTCTCAGAAGGGTCGCCATTAGCGCATCATCGCAAGCAGTTGCAAGAGCTCTACCTGCAGCTCAATGGCAGGGCATCCGGTTTGTGAACAGAAGGTCCCAAATTCAATCCCAAGCATCCCCAGGTAGGCCTGGGAGAGAACCCTGCCGGAAGTCCCAGAGAGCAGCTGTCAGTCAATGTAAAGACAATACATGGACCAGTGGAGTCTTTTTCTGTATGCAGCTCTCTCTGCACCTATGTAATTCCCCCCTCCTTTAAAAGGCAAATAACTTATGCTAGCTGCCACAATGCATTTCATAGGTCATGCCTTTTGAAAACAAACATTGTTTATATTAAATTGACTGTGCATCCATTTCTGGGGAGGATACCCAATTTTGTGCTTTGAAATAGTGGGTGTCCCCTGCCATTGTATGTTTTCTTTATACCATTTGTGATTTTATAAATCTCAGAAATTTATTTTCATGATTACAGTGGTACCTTGGTTCATCCGTTCCAGAAGTCAGTTCCAAAACCAAAGCCAAGGTGCACTTTCCCATAGAAAGTAATGCAAAATAGATTAATCCCTTCCAGACTTTTAAAAACAACCCCTAAAACAGCAATGAATTTTACTATCTAACGAGACCATTGATCCATAAAATGAAAGCAATAATCAATGTACAGTACTATAAAATAAATAAGACAGCGTTGTGGATGATAATTTTTTTTTTAAAAAAATAATTCTTATCTGCACTGATGAAAGTCATTGTTTGGATGGGGGGCTTTTATCTATTTCCACAGTCACACAATCAATCAATCAGTAGCTGAACTGGGTTCCACACAGTCACAAAAACAAATTAACCAAAAAAAGCCTCAAAAACAAAAACGCAAAATAAATAGCAAAATCAAAAGCACCAAACTTAATCTATTCTGGAAGTCTGTTTGACTTCTAAAATGTTCAAAAACCAAGGTACAGCTTCTGATTGGTGCAGGTGCCCCGGAAACAATAGCCAGCAACCGCATCGGATGTTTGGCTTCTGAAAAACGTTCGAAATCCGGAACACTTCCAAGTGCGTTTGAGATCCAAGGCATTTGAGTACCAGGGCATTTGAGAACCAAGCTACCACTGTATTCATTAGTTATTTTATTTCAGCTGTTTATATTTATATATGGCGTAATCACCAAAATTTTCCAAATGGTGTTTATAAAAATTGCAAAAGGCATATGGTGGATAAAATGAATTGCAAAAATGGCAAACATCCTTAAAATGCCTGCTGGAATAAATAGGCTCCCTCCCTGTTGAACGACAGCCGCTTGATAAAACCCTATCTGATCTCAGCCAGGAGGGAAATCCACAGAATCCTCCGCCACATGTGGTCTGCAGCTGTTCCAAAATGGTGTTGCCATGATTGTGGAAATCACAGCAACATGTTCACATACTACATTTTTTAAAAAAATCTTGATCCCTTACCTGTGGTAATCAGTAGCAATCAGATAGGATAAAGCTGATGGCTTGCATGTGTGAATCTGGCCCCAGGAGTTACTATCACAGTTTCAGAAGACAGGAAGGAAAAGATATTAATCTGATAGGAAAGACCCACTGAATAATTAATGCCTGGTACCATGGCTGTCTTTCATTCAAGTACAAAAATACCCTCCTCCTCAGCCTCTTGGGTTTTATCAGATGCAGGAGCTGACAGCATTCTTTATTATGATGACTTGTCTGAAATGGATCAGGAACATTATAACAGAGTCAAGATAGGAAAGGTGAATTCTTAAATGTTCGCCCTGAAAACAACTGTGGGTTGCATTTGACTAAGTCATACTCAAAGCAGCCATTGAATAACTTAAAGTTCAGTAGGTCTACTCTTGAGTATGGCTAAGCTGGATAAGTCCACTGTGGGCCCAGGAACTTGAAATGATTGTCCTTATTAAGGTTGGTATTGGGATCTCTGAAGATCTGATGAGTGAGATCTCAAATGGACATCTCCCCTGGACCATAACTAATTCAAAACTGTTCTCTCAAGCAAAATTTTATTCAATGTTAATTATTTCTTTCTGAATTTTGATTTTGTGTGTTTTGCAATTCTTCAGCATTTTAGTACTCCTTGCTCAATAAACAGATTTTAGTGTGCAGTTTTGAATAATGTAATGTGCAAGCATTTTTTCCTGATATAATGGATTTCTGTATACTTTCGCTAATATAGTCGTTTTTATGCAGACGTTCCCCTAATATATGCATTTATGCAAACATTCTTTGGTTGGAAAACTGTGCAGCAAATTTCAGGTAAGTGCAAATTTTAAAGCATGGCTGTACTTCTGTTTTTACATGGTTTTGAAAAGTGTGATAGATTTGCCTTGAAATGTGAACCAAATTGAATTTCTCTATCCTTAGTCTGTAGTAGAGTCACATTTTTCTGTAGAAGGTAACTAGTCCTCCACATTTTGTTGCAAGGAAGGTTTTTGTTACAAAGGGAGGAAAAAACCTTCCCAAGCATCAGTCTTCAAGCCTCATGGAGCAATCGCTGGTGTGGTTGAGTTGCTTGGTGGTTTTCTAAATGTAGAAGATGCTCAAGAAATCTTAATGTCTGCAGCTGGTGCTCGCTAGAAACATCTGAATGATGCATGGATGAACGGAGAAGGAAGGAAGGGAAAGGCCTGGGAGGAAAATCACTTACGGAGATATGGAAGAAAATTCAATTAAACAGAAGGCGCAGAAAAATCCAAGGCAGCAATGACTCCCTGCCCAAGGCTACCAGTGACTATGGAAAGAATGGAGAGCAGCCACAAGTCTAGTGAAGAAACAACAAGGAAAGAAAGGAAGGCAGTGGAAATCAACGCACACAAATGATGGTGGGACTGTAACCACTGAGGCATGCAGTAAAATGTTCCATCACCATAATCCCAAACAGGAGTGCTCCTTTTCAGGTTTTCAGCCAGTCAGCCATGCCTTCCTCCATGATACTGTAAACTGTAGGGGACTGAAGCAGGACTTTACAAACACATACTAGGGGTAGAGGAAAAATTCAATTTAGTTCTCATTTAAAAGTGAATCTACCTAATTTGGACATTCAAGAGGAGGAAAATAGTCAAACTGAAACAGCCATCCTTTGACATTCACATTCCTCTGAAATTTGTGGTGCTGTGTAACCTTTACAAAAATGCATATATTCATTTTAAAAAAAAAAAAAACCAACAACACACCAAACCACACATACAAAATGCATTATATTACAGGAAATCGCTTTGCAAAAAATGTGGCAGATTAGGCAAAATTGCACACAAAAATGCATATATTAGGAGAAATTCACATCAGTACCAAATGAATTTTCATAAGGACTTGCAAGAAGAAAATCTGCAAACTGCTATGCAAATGTGGGGAACTGAACTTAAGACTGAGGGAAAACTGAAATAGACAGATTTGCTCCCCACCCCTCCTTCTAGATTTCTTTTTCAGCTGACACTTAACATTCCATAGCAACTGCGTCTGCTCAGTCCTCACTGGATTGGGGGGAGAGCCCATTCTATATAGTTCACCTCTAGCTCAGGGATGATGGCAACTCAAACAAGATAGTGAGGAGTGATGCTGATAGATAAAAAGTGACAAAGCAGGACAGTTATTGATATATATCTCAGTTAGATAATAAAGCACTGGTTTATTTAATTTTGTTTTAAATTACCCATGCCACTTTGCAGTTCCGTATGATAGCTATGAGCAAGTGACTCCTTTGTGTGCTGAAGCAGACTTGGTACCCAACTGTGGCTGGCACGGAGCTTCTCTATGTGATAGGACGATGTGACATGTGCTGCCTCTCAGCAGAAAAGGAAGATCACACTCTGTTTTATTTTTATTTTTTTGGGTGGTGCCCGGTTTGTTTTTCAGATGGAGAAGAATCAGCTCCTTCAGCGTTGGTGGATAAATGAAGGATGCGTTTCTGTATTGATCTCCTCATAAAGAATGTTTTGTTTCCCTTGTTGCCTCTTCTGAGTCGAATGAGTCTGATGAGCTCTTTAACATTTTACTGTTTTACTTTTAAAACGAGGAGAGTCAAAGGGTGACCATTACTCCCTTTCCCACTCCTCTGTCTAAATTTGAGGACAAGAGAGAGTGTAATTTAGGAGGAGCGTATTTACCTAGTTTTCAGACCCCATTCTTCAGCAGCATACGAACATAACGAGGGTCCTGCTGGATCAGGCCAGTGGCTCGCCTAGTCCCACACCCTGTTCTCACAGTGGCCAGCCAGATGCCCATAGGAAGCTCACAAGCAAGACCAGACAACAACAGCACTCTTCCCAACTGTGATTTCCAGCTATTGGCCTGGAGAGGCCTCCTGCCTCTGACCCTGGAGGTAACATGTAGACATCCTGCCAAATAGCCATTGGTAGCTTCATCCTCCATGAATTCATCTAATCCTTTTCTAAAGCCACCCCAAGTTGTCGGCCATCACAACCATGGGCTGTGTTAACTATTGTCTGTCCTGAATTGTTTCCATCTTCAGCTTCAGTGGATGGTCCCACTGCAATCCAGTATTATGCCAAAAGCTCCCCATCCATTTTCTCCACACCATGAGTTGTGTTTAAATCTGTAAGTTGCCTTGAGTCCTGTCAGGCAAAAAAGTGGAGTATAAATAAACAAATACAGTGATACCTCAGGTTACATACGCTTCAGGTTACATATGCTTCTAGTACCTCGGGTTAAGAACTTTGCTTCAGGATGAGAACAGAAATCGTGCTCCGGTGGTGTGGCAGCAGCAGGAGGCCCCATTAGCTAAAGTGGTGCTTCAGGTTAAGAACAGTTTCAGGTTAAGAACGGACCTCCGGAACGAATTAAGTACTTAACCCGAGGTACCACTGTAAAATCTATTTCAAGGTAATTCACTGATTTTACATCACTGGGCATGGGTGCATTTGGGAAAGCAGGAAATACTCCTCGAGAGGTCCAGAGGGTGGCAACACGAGAACGGGCCTTCTCTGCAGTGGCTCCCTGTCTGTGAAATCCTCTCTCCAGGGAAGTTTGCCTGGCACCTTCATTATACAGTGGTACATCGGGTTACAGACGTTTCAGGTTACAGACTCCACTAACCCAGAAATAGTATCTCGGGTTAAGAACTTTGCTTCAGGATGAGAACAGGAATCATGCGGCGGCAGTATGGCGGCAGCGGGAGGCCCCATTAGCTAAAGTGGTGTTTCAGGTTAAGAACAGTTTCAGGTTAAGAACGGACCTCTGGAACGAATTAAGTTCTTAACCCGAGGTACCACTGTACACCTTTAGGTGCCAAGCAAAAACATTCCTTTTAACCAGGCCTTTGGACGCGGGTGGCGCTGTGGGCTAAAGCCTCAACGCCTAGGGCTTGCCGATCGAAAGGTCGGCGGTTTGAATCCCCGCAGCGGGGTGCGCTCCCGCTGTTCGGTCCCAGCGCCTGCCCACCTAGCAGTTCGAAAGCACCCCCGGGTGCAAGTAGATAAATAGGTACCGCTTACCAGCGGGAAGGTAAACGGCGTTCCGTGTGCGGCTCTGGCTCGCCAGAGCAGCGATGTCACGCTGGCCACGTGACCCGGAAGTGTCCCTGGACAGCGCTGGCCCCCGGCCAATAAATGTGAGATGGGCGCACAAACCCCACAGTCTGTCAAGACTGGCCCGTTCGGGCAGGGGTACCTTTACCTTTATCTTTACCTTTGGTTGATTTAATTGACATCCTATGCCCTTTTAAAATGTGGGGTTTTGGGGTGGGGGGGTTATTAGGTGGTTGTTGTTTTTATTTTGATTATGTGTTTTGTGGTTTTATATTTTGATTTTATTCTGTGAACCGCCCTGAGACCTGCGGGTATAGGGCAGTATATAAATTCAATAAATAAATAAATACTGCACAATGCAGACATTGCATTGTGATGGTCTACAGGGTGGGTAGAAAATAGATCGGAATCTACTTCAGATCTTTTGATGATTTGCAGTAAGTAATCAAGGGTTTCTGGGTGCCAATTGTTTCCAACACCAGTCACAGCAAAATGACTTTTCACCTAAATTAAGCTGCTGCAAGGAAGGAGTAGGTGTTTGTATGAAAGGGCCATGAGCTCAGATTAGTTCTGGTACTGAAAATTAGTTCCTACCCTAAGAGACATCCTGCTTTTTAATTTTCACTGTGTGTCTTTTGCAACTGGCTCTGGTTGGTGGATTCAGTTCAGGACTGTGGCCGATGAGACTTGTACTGTAGTCCAAGACACATGAAGAACACTAGGTTGACAAAGCCCTGCCCTACAAGGTCAGCGGACTCTCTGGCCCTGCGAGATCCTGACTTGTTTTGAAAGTGCCCCTGGGGGAACAGTAAACTGTTCTCTTTGATCTGTAGTCCTAGGAGGTCCTTTTTTTTTTTTTGCAGAGTGGCTCATCCAAGCCCTGCAGTGCCAGAGAAATCATAAGATGTAAATGCAGCAATCTCTTTGAAGTTATTTTAATGTTGTCTTCTGGTTTGTGAGCCTGTGGCATGTACTGAGATCACATTGAAACCCTTGAGTTTTCCGCTTGCTGTCCCCGCCCCCGCCCCCACCACACACTATGGAACAATATAAATTTCCTAGCCAAAAAAAGGCAGGCTTGCCACAAGGACAGATTGTGTAAACCCACTAAAGCACATGATGAAGCAATGAGGAGGAGGACTTTAGTGGACAGGGAGCTTCCTGCAAGTCTGGATCTTCTGGTCAGTTGGCACCACTGAGAGCTTTCCTCCCATTGTGAATAGCAGGCAAGGACAAGATCCCAACTGGGACTGTAGCATGCATGGTTAAGGGATTAATATCTCCTTTCCCCAACCACAGTCTTGATCCAATTCGAGGCCCACACCCAATTCTGTACTGGGTGTTTGTTTTAAAAAGGAATCAGCCACACAAGGCCATTACATGACAAACATCTGGTCTACTTTAGCCAAGATACACACTTTTAACACCCTGTTTTTCCTCCCAGCAAGGATTGCATGGCTCTGGACCTCTAGCCCATCACCATTATACTTTGCTGGCGGTTCCCTTCCATCTGCTGTATTCATTTACTTTACAACTGGCTGCCTTCCCTTGATTTGAAAGCAGAGGGCTTGTTCTTTGGATGAAAGATATACTAGGACAAACACAATTGTCCTGCAATCTATTATTCTGCAAAATTTATCTCAGCAGCTGCAGTGCGTACGAAATGGCAGGCTGTGTGCTATCTGCTGCCTCAGAGCCAAACTAGAGTGAGGTCGTGCTCACAGTTAGTGACTGTGTGAATGGTTTTTAAAAGTAAATAGCAGGAAGTGGGAGGTGGGGAGGGTCCACATCAAGATCCTAGTCGGGGATATGAGCCTTTCACCCTGTTTTAAAAAAACCAAGTATTAAAGGTGCCCAACACAAAAAGCCAAGGACCTCTTTGCCTGTAATTTGGTAGACTTCATCAGCTCTGGAGGGACTATTATGCCTGCAAACTTCACCCACTTCTGTCAAAAGAAAGGAGTTACAGCTGTTCTTTGATTTCTCAATAGTAAATGTAGGGGACAGGGAGAGATCCTTGCTTTTTTCTGAATCAGACTCTACCTTAGACTCCAGGCTGTATTAGACAGCCTCCAAGGTGCTCTGAACTGAGATGAGCTGCTTCCCAAAGCACCAAATTGGAGTTTGAACCACATAGAATCATAGAATCATAGAATCATAGAATCATAGAGTTGGAAGAGACCACAAGGGCCATCGAGTCCAACCCCCTGCCAAGCAGGAAACACCATCAGAGCACTCCTGACATATGGTTGTCAAGCCTCTGCTTAAAGACCTCCAAAGAAGGAGACTCCACCATCTGGTCTGTGCGTACCCCTAGTAATTGTATTTGTTGTTTTTCATATTTTTCTGAATGTTGTAATAAAGCTCTGAGTTTTAAAAAGTGCCAAAAGGTATAAATCTGGTTCATTTTAAGTTAAAAGTGTACCAAATATGTATTTTAGGGCAAAATGCATTAGATGTTCTTGCAATTTAAAAAATTCACAAATAGAGGTAGAAATAGAACAGTAGGGACTTACCATCAAACTCATCTGTGATTGACCTTGGGCTAGTCACTACCTCTTGGTGTTCCCTGTTTCACAAGGTTAGTATTGGGATAAAATGGAATTGGTGGTATATGTTCCATAGATGCTGTCCGTATCTCATTGGAAGAAAGGTGTGACACACAAAAGTATCAGTAAATAAAAACACCGCCTTGCCATTTGGGCAGGAGGCAAATCAGCTGTGGGGAACCTTTGGCGCTTCAGAAGTTGCTGAACTATAATTCCCATCACCTCTGACCATTGACCATGCTTGCTGGGGGCTGATGGGAGTTTATTTATGCAGCATCTGGAGAGCCAAATGTTCCTCACACCAGGTCTAAACAGTTATCTCTTTTGGACTCTCCTATCAGATCTTTTTGCAATTTATACATATCATTTTTTGGAAATAGAAATAGATTATTATTAATAATAACAACAACAACAACAACAACAACAACAACAACAAATGGCTTAGAAAGGTATGGGATGTTTTCTGAAGTGAAGCTTGTGGCTTATCAAAGGTTACCAACACAGTATCATGGAGTATAGGATGCTTTGATGCATGTTCTATATCATTGGAGTTCTCTGTATCTGGTATGGAATCTGAGCACTTAAATTTGATCTGATAAGCTTCATGCTATTGAGCTAGTGGACTGAAGTTGCCAAGAAACTGAGCAATGAATTGAGACTTCCCTGCTTTGAATCTCACTTCTGCCATGTACACCCTGGGTGGCCATGTGGCCTTTCCGCCTTCTTCCAGCAATTTCATGCTAATCTACCTGGCATGGTTGCAACAATGCCATGCTTGCCAAGTGCCCTGAACATTCAAAAGAGGTATGTGTGTTCTAAGTGTTGTGGTCTCTTTTTTATTTTGTTACATTTTATAAAGATTTGCATCCTGCCTGTCTAGAAAATATCCAAAAGCTTTCAGATGGGTTGAAAGTACGCAGGCTATAATGAAACAGGAAAGACTCTATCAAATAACATCAATTAAAGCAGTCTAAAAACTAAGAATAAAAGCGGAAATCAGACTGTCTCCACTTCCCATTCAAAAGCAAGGAGTGAGTCCAAGGGTTCCCCCGTTCAGAGCCTACCTTTAATCCTGGGTACAGGAAATGAAATCACTCTGCCTTGGGCACCTGCCTGTCATATTTCTGGTGGCGGGGGAGCCTAACAACAATAACTATGGAATAGTAATTTACTCCACCCAAACCAACAACTTCCCCTTCCCTCCAGAAGGTGGACTGCAAATATTCTGGTTGGCAGTTACAAGTTGACAAAGGAGTTATCCCTTCTCACACTTGTATGAAGCTGCCATCTCCTGAGTCAGACCGTCTAACTCAGAAGTTGCTCTTCAGGGTCTCGAGAAGAGTAAATGGTGAGCCTGAGTACTGAACATGGAGCCTTGTGCACTCAAAGGATACACCCTGCCACGGAGCTGCAGCCCTTCGCCATGAGCTCATAGGTATTGAAATCCCAGGGAGAGCTCTTAAGGATTCTGTGATGCAAGCTAAACAAGGGGCAATGGGGGTGGGTGTCACTGGAGAATACTGCATAAAAGAGTGGACTGCACCAGAGAGATGATAAATGCACATCGTTACCTTACAGCTGCTTTTCCTTTCAGGTAATGGCTTGTAAATTAGATGGTCAAATGGTGGCTGGAGATGATAAATATTACAAGAGGGGAGAATGGATAAATTACTTCAGGAATATTCTCAAGTCAGCATGTTCAAAGCTCTGCCACAAGCATTTACAGTCAGCAGACTGATGTTCTGTCAAGCTGCAGAGCTACCACATGCAGGTAATTTGTGGCCCTAGTGGTGGTGAGGCAGGGAGATGCAAAGGAAAAGCCTTGCTGCCTCCTACAGCAGAATGATACCATTCAAGGTTCCTGCAGGGCTATGCTAAATGAAACAATGAGCGGCTTCTTTCCATGACTGACCTTTGTTCTGCCATCAGAAAATGACTCCAGACTTTGAGGCTGGGGTGGATTAGCAGTGGTCTTGGGCTGCCTCGTGTACATTATCTTTTAAACCCACTGAGGGGGGCTGCATTTCTAATTCAGCCCCACTAAACATTGATCAGCAGCTCTAAGTTTTGTTTGCCATCTCATGAATCGGAGCTCATCTGATATGACATGACACAGTCCTACAATTACTTTGGGGTAGCCTGATTGATGTTCTGGTTTCCATCCTTGAACTGGACTGAAACGGGTTACGTTAGAGGCCTGCACTGTCGGGAGCCTAGCTCTGTGATGCTAAAATGCATGTAGCGGAAGGTGTGCTTCTGTCGATACCTGTAAAATTGTGACATCAGTACCATTAAAAGTCACAAGACCCCTCTTTGGCTCAAGAGCTGATATGAGCTACATCGTAATCCCCACCCTCACCCCGGTGATCTCCATTGAGTTTAGATGGTGAAATGGTGATGGAAAGAATCCATGTCAGGAGTAAATTGGTCCAGAAATAGCTGCAAGTGGATCTAAACACAAGAGAAGAAAAAGTGGCATTCTAGGATGGGGTACAGCATTTAGTAGGGACATGGGTGGCGCTATGGTCTAAACCACAGAGCCTAGGACTTGCCGATCAGAAGGTCCGCAGTTCGAATCCCCACGACAGGGTGAGCTCCTGTTGCTCGGTCCCTGCTCCTGCCCACCTAGCAGTTCGAAAGCACATCACGTGCAAGTAGATAAATAGGTACCACTCCGGCGGGAAGGTAAACGGCGTTTCTGTGTGCTGCTCTGGTTTCGCCAAAAGCAGCTTAGTCATGCTGGCCACATGACCTGGAAGCTGTCTGCGGACAAACGCTGGCTCCCTCAGCCTATAGAGCGAGATGAGCGCGCAACCCCAGTGCAACTGGACCTAACGGTCAGGGGTACCTTTACCTTTCACAACATTTACTAGAAATAGCTATAGCTTGCTAGACAGTGGTCACCCCATGGTGGCAAGCACAAGGAGCACCTCGTAGGGGAGATGCTTCTTAGCAGAGTTTTGGCAGTGTAGTAGTTGACTGGTTCTACCACCCCACCTATCTTAATCTTGCTAATCTGTTTGAATTAGCAGGGATCAGAATGAGAAGAAGTTGGCCATTTGATGGACCATTGTGAGAACAAGATACTGGCCTGATCCAGCAGGTGCTTCTTATGTCCTTTACATTCTTTTCTATTTCCAGCAGCCTCTGGGTTTTAAAAATGGTAGCGTGTATAGTTCCCTCGCAACATACACACTTTGGGCTGCCGTGCCGTTAATGCAGGGAAGGGTTAACAGCCCATTTGACGCCAAGCGTTAAGCATGTCATGTAATTAAGAGGTAATGTTAATGGGCAGGATGACTTGAAGTGGCAGGACCGCGGTCCCCTGCCGATAGATTGAAAATAAAAAGCCAATGTGCAGCTGGGCTACTAGTTGCGATGATCAGAGAGATGTTTATGCTTTGACAATGTTATTTTCCAGTGGATTAATGGTGGAGAAAGTGAGTCATTAGGCAGTGGGGTTCTCGTTAAGTCACTCTCTTGATTCACTGGCAAGGGATGTTTGGCCAGCCTGTTGAGCATCCCCGTTCTGGTAGGATTAGAGAGGAGATGTGTCCTGTTCTTTCAATCGATGTGAATGATCACATTCGCAAGAGCAATTTGAAAATATGCCTGGGCATGGCATGAAGCGGATGTTTTAATTGCCTGGAGGAGGGGGAGTCAGTTTCTCTTGTTTTGAATCAGCCAGAGCTGTTTTTATTTGTGACAGGTCAAACAGGCGCATTAGAAAGGGTCCACCACCTGGGCACCTCAGAGACCTCTAATCCCATAATGCCATCGGAATGTGCCTTGTTGCTTTCTGACTTGGGTCAGATTGAGGGTGTAATCCTAACCTCATTTACCTGAGAGTAAGCTGCATTGAATTCAATAGGACTTGCTTTTGAGTAACTAATGCTCAGCTGAGACCTATTGATGTCAGTGGGACTTGACTGAGTCTTGACCGCTTATTGATTTCACTGGGCTACATTAAGCATGAGCCTGGATCCAATTCACCACCAGTTTTATATAGTGGACATTCCATTTGAATATGTACCATCTTGTAAGCTATACCATTTGCTATGCTGGAGCAAATCTAGTTTTCCACCCCCCACCCCCACCTCCCAAAGTTGTAAATACCCTCTATCCAAAAAGTCAGAACACAAAATATCCAAAGCCTGAATTTCTTCTAAGTATTGAAATGTTAAAAACTTCATAAAAACGCACCGGGTCTCCCCCCCTCCCTCTCTTATTAATGTTTCCATGGCATTGTGTCATGCACACGCCTTAATCAAACATGATTATATTATATTATTTATTTATTTATTTAAGAAATGTATCTACTGCCCTTAGTCAAAAGGTGACAGGGGGTTTACAGCATAGTAACATAATAAACAATGGAATGTAATACGTAAAGTAATATCCCTAAAATACAAAAAATTAAAACTCTTATATAATTCATTCTAATGAGCATTACATAACAATACACAATGGCACATAATAAGCAGCAGTGTCAAATTATTCAAGATGTCAACCTTGCAATACATTCCACAGAACAACACCTGCAAAATAAATATAGGTACATAGTGTAACGGCGATGATGTTTGTGATTTTGTTCATTATAATAATCTTCTTCACTAATTTGCTCTATAGAAAGTGGTTTCATAAATTTGTAGTACTTCCAATTTTCCTTCTATGGTTGTTTTAACACCATTGCTTATTCCTTTTAATTTGTTATATTTTATCTGTAATTCCCCCCTCCTTTTCTGTTGCCTCTATAGCTTTTTATCCGTGATGCTTCAGAAGTTGTGTATCTTGATTTCAGCAAAGTCCCCCATGATGCTATTGTGGAGAAGCTGGTAAAATGTGGACTGGACATGGGAACTATGTGGTGGGTTTGTAGCTGGTTGACTGACCAAACCCAAAGCATGCTTCCTCGCCATTATGGAACAAGGTGTCAAGAGGGGTGCCACAGGGTTCTGTCCTGGTCCGTTGTTGTTAAATTCCAAGTCATCTTTATAAATGACTTGGAATTTAAATTTATTGTTGTACATTGTTTTAACTGTTTGTTTTCTTTCTGGGATTGTATCCCCAAGTGTGTTTTATAAGCTGGTCTCCGACCGTAATAAATTATCTATAATGACTTGGAAGAAGGTATTGAAGGGACGCTCGTCAAATTTGCAGATGACACCAAACTGGGAGAGGGAGCGAATGCCGCAGAAGACAGAATCAGGATTCAATATGACCTTACCAGATTGGAGAACTTGGCCCAGGATTGACAGGAGATATAACCAACTACTGCAAGAGATTGCAGGCAAGACAACAGCAACATATCATCTTCATATAAAGACCAGTCCAATACCCTTTAAAAGAGTCATAATACAAGGAGATAGCTCATTACCTAAGCTATTTACTCCCGCCTTGGAAGATGTGTTTAAAATGCTGGAATGGTTTTAAAAAAGGATTCAACATCAATAGAATATATCTAAGTAATCTATGATATTCAGAAGATATAGTCATAATAACCAAAGATTGACAAGAATAACAAGAAATTCCGGAAGAACTAAACAAAGAATGGAAAAAGTGGGATGAAGATGACTCCAGCCAAGACTAAAGTGATATTTAAAGAATTAGACAATAAAGAAGCAGAGCAAATTGAATGACTATTTAGGGCAAAAAAAAAAAAAACATGCTGGGAAGGGAAAATTAAACAGTGGAAATAAAGAGGCGATTAAAACAATTGTAGGCGGCCTTTGGAAAAGTCAGCTATATAATGAAAAATAAAAACATTTCCCTAGATTTGAAAGCGAAAGTGTTCATGCAGTATGTGCATATTCATTTTTATTCATATTACTTGTGATGTGTTATGGGGCGGAGAGCTGGACTATGACACAAAGAAACATGAGCAGCTTAAGGATAACACAACATGCCATGGAATGGACAGTGCCAGGAATATCATTAAAAGATAGCAAAACTAATAACTGGATACAACAAAGATTGAAAGTCACGGGTGTAGTGGAATAGACTGTGATGTTAAGATGGACATATTCAGGCCATGTGGCAAGAGGAGATTCAGGCTGTTTGAATAAAGCATGTTTATATGGAGTCACTACAATTTTAAAAGACCCAGGCGATGACCAGCTATGCGATGGATAGGCAAACAGCAGCGCTTATGTGGATACAAGAAGCAAACAACAGAAAGTGATGGAAAGGACTTGAAGAAGCATATGTCTAAAGATAGTAGGGAGCAAGAGGGGGAGAAGGGGGAGAAGTTAGTTCAGGGGGTTGGTTTTTAAAAAATCATTCTGAGGTGAACCTGTTCTGGGAAAGGCTCTTGATCAAGTGTCAGTTACCCCAGGCATAACTGCAAAATTAATTACTGGACAAAAAGGAGATAAAGAGGGAAAGAACTATGAAGAAAAAGAAGATTTTTCACAAAAGAAATAATTTTTCACCAAAGAAATAATGGAGATGTTTGGATTGCTGTACAAATGCTCAGCTTGTGAACTATATTTCAAGAGTGGATTAGGTCCATACAGTGGGACCTGCATGTGATGTATAATGAACTTATGGAGCTGGTTGATAAAAGAACTAGTGGCCACTTGCTTAGATGGCTTTAAAGGGGTATTAGACAAAAATAGGGAGGGCAATTTTGTGAAGCAGTACTCCCAACAGAAAAGAAAAATGTGTCCAAAATGGTTGTATTACTTTATTTGTTTTTTATTATTATATTGGTTAATCACTTTAAATAATAAATAAATAAGTCACAAAGTAACATAAATAAAATCTTGTTCTATTAGGGTAAAGCATGTACAAAACTGTGTATATTGATGAAAATGTACAAAAATGTGCTACATTAGGGACACTTGCTTTCAAAAATGCATCTATTAGGTAAAACCCGCTGATGCAGAAATTGGATGAATGTAAAGTTAGAAAAATGAGGAAATTATAGAAACTGCAGTTGATGAATCTATCCATCCTTGTTGATAGCTCAGTGAAATGTTCCCCTCCAGTGCCAGGGAATACCAGTTTCTGGGTGGCAACTAAGGCCAGGGTGAGATTTCTGTATGTTTTCCCTTTACAGCTTCTTCAGAACGGTTGGAGAATTTCCGTCCTTCCCTGGAGAATATTTGGTAAAATAGCCTCCCCAATTTCACCGTCAGTTGCATTCATGCAGTTAACACTCATTTTATCCACATAGCAACCTTGGGCTGGCCAAGTCAGGAATATGAGTGGCTACAGCTAGAGCTTCAGCCTTAGTGAAAGTCAACCCCTCCTCTTATTAACCAAGGATGAGGGGAGGTTGCTAGCATCAGATCACCTTCTAGGGCATTGAGCTAGTTAGGGCGCTTTTGTGTAGCACTGAATGGGATTAGCAATGTGTATTAGCTGAATTGCCTTAGGCTGTTTATGTACCACAGTATCCTAAAAATCAAAACCTTTGGAAAGAATTCCTTATTCTAGCCTTGTTTCTTTGCGAGATGGGTGCTAGAACACCTTGTGAAGTAGGCTAAGAAATAGTGACTGGGCCCAGGGTCGCCCAGTGTAGCTGAGCAGGGATTCGAGAATCTGATTTTCACTGATCTAAGTCGAACACTTTGTAGCTCTAATCGTCACAAGCTCCTGTATCACTTGGCCACACTGTATTAATTCTGAAGCTGGTTCTGTGGAAGACCTGACAGTGGTTATTAGATACAGTGCAGAATTCTTCTTCTTCTTCTTGGATCCTTCAATGGCTGCCAGTTTCTTGGAACATAGACACATTTGCCAAATGTTCTGGGTTCCTCTTAAGGGCAAGCCAACTCATCTCTGTTGACAGAAACTTGGGCATTTGATGAGAGAGACCAAAGTACTCCTAGCAGTACAGGCAAGATCTTGGCAGCCATAGCACAGCACCAAACAACTCAAGAAGAGAAACGTCTCTGAGATTTGCTACTTTCACTGTATGAAATGAGCACACCAGCCGTGTACAGTACATGCCAAGTTCAACAGAAGTTCACGAAAGCCGTGGAACATGGTGTTGGTCACACAATCCAGCTTTTTACGCATTCTTGGTCATTCTTTTTTAGTCCAGCAAATACGGATTGGTTTATTTAAATCACTATTTTGAACCAAGTTCCTTGCTTGCTCTTTTGTAGATTTCCTAAATGGCCATGCATATCCTGACACAAATCTGCCTGCAACTCAATGAGATTTAAATACCCCTTAGAGATTTCTGTTGAAATAATTTATTTTGTTTTATTTTATTTATATGCCACCAAAGGAGGCAAACACTTCTGTGATTAAAACAAAAGTACAATTAAAACCAAAATAAAGGCATATTTAAAATATTTTAAAAGCTTTAAAAAATTATAAAAACAATAAATTTAAGAAAGATGTAACCAAATCATGTGTCTGGATAGACCCACCAAAACAAATGTTTTCAGCAGGTGTCTATACAGTATTATTTACTTATTTACTTATTTATTTATTGAATTTATATACAGCCCTATACTCAAAGGTCTCAGGTGGTTCACAGAACAAAATCAAAATATAAAACCATAATATATATAATCAAAATAAAAACAACAACCCAGTAACCCCCCAGTGTTGGTGCCTGCCTTATACTAATGTGAATCATACAAAGTGGTATATGACTGAAATAAATAAATAAAAGACAAGAAAATATCATAATCCAAGACCTTCAGTCTTGCTACCAACATCGTTTTTGTACTACAGAAATTTTAGGTTGTATCCCGCTAAAAGTTCTACTCAGAGTAGACCCATTAAAATCAATGTACGTAAGTTTATCCTGCCCATAAATACCAGCACACCTCCTCTGAGTAAGGCTAACATTGGCTGCAACTATTTGCTTTTATTTTATTAAATATTTATTATAATTTCAACCCATCAGGTTGTGTAGGATAGGGTATATCTGGTGTGACACCAGAAGTGTGTGTGTGTGGAGGAGAGGTCATTAAAACATCATAAAAAAGAGGACAGAGGTGCATATTTGCATAAAAATTATAGGTGCCAATTTATTCATATAGGTGCAAATTTAGGAATAATCACTATAATTTAGATAGAAACATAGGTGTGTGTACTCCATGGTGGAGAAGGTTGACAGGTGACTCTGCTCCATCTGCTCTCCAGGCTCTAACTGTTGTTTGGCAACATTAAATGTGCTCTCCCTAGGAGTTTTCCCTTGTGATAATTCTTTAAGGAGAGGGCCTTTTCAGTTGTGGCTTCCCTCTTGCTCCCTCCGGAGAGGTATTTTCTTTTCTTTTATTATTTTATGCAATGCAATGCATTGGCTCTTAGTTTTGTGTAAGTCGCTTGGAGAGTTTTTACTGTTTTAAGCAACTACTAAGTCAAACAAATAAACGCTACTAATACCTTTAAACAGAGAGCCCTTCAAATAGAGGACTATCCTCTGTAAAGTAGGACACATATGAAGCCTGAGGCGTTGTTGAACAAAATTTCTAGTGATCCGAAGGGCAGCCCTCAGTCTTTGGCATCATTCGTTGCTCTTCTCCGTGAATAAGCAGGCTGCATTATTCAAAATAAGAGTTGTGCCCGTGTTGGTAATTTATTCACGTCTCAGAATTCAGTGTTGCTCGTTGCATAATTTGACACAGAATTTTGACTGAATATGGAATTTTCTTTTAATGTGGAGTATGCAGAGCAGAAATGGCGAGTGATCATCCACAGTAATCTGACGGGCCAGGCTTGATATGATTGGACAAGCCGGAAGATCAGCATTGCCTTGGGTCTTCTGGAGCAGCTGAGTCCCCTCCCCCTTCCAAAAAAAACCCCAAAACCCTTTTCTTCTTCCTTGCAGTATTTATGCAAGCTGACACAGGCCACAGTGTTTGATGCATAATGGATTTCGAAAATGTGTTAGAGCGTCATTTATTTAACGCTTTAAATATTTAGATTCTCCACAGCTAGTTTACACAGCCCTCCCCTGTGCTGAACTATTTATAAGGCATTGTAAACTTCTTGTCCAAAAGAGAGTTGTCTCCTTTAGGGGCCCTGGGCTTGCGGGGAGAGCAGCTCCCTTTCACAACACCGACCGGCTTCTCAGGGGTCCTGGGGCCTGTACTTTCTTAACGACTGACATTGCAAAAACAATGCAAGACGTTGGTTTGTCTTTGGCCAGCCTGCTGTGCAAGCCTGACTTCCATACAACTAGAGCCATTGCCTATCGCTTGAAGGTGGTTGGTCAGTCTCTTCCTGGGGCAAGTCTCTCAAATAAATATATACATAGCAAATGGTGTGAGGTAGTTGTTCCAGTTCCTTGGGGTAAACAAGGGGTGTGCCAGGAGGTAATCTGGGGGGTATGCTGGGAATGGGCCTGGGGAAGACATGGATCCAAAGGTACCAGTGCTTTACACAAATCAGCCATGCCAGCTTAGCAGCTTTTTTTAAAAAAAGATCTTTTTATAAAAAAGATTTTTTTATTTAAAAAAATTACCATTGTTCTCAGTTGGAGGGAAATAAGTTTTTAAAAACAAAAACAAAAAAGGACAGGGAAGAAAGGCAAGACTGCTTCCCCAGCCTACCTGCCCCCCAGCTGGTTGAAAAATATAGATCCCAAAGGCAATCTAAGATATATGCTGCTTTTGTAGATTTTCGTGGTGCATTCGACTCAATTGACCGCCCAAAGCTGTGGAGGAAACTCGCAGAACTAAAAATTGATCAGCGCTTATTGATTCTAATACAAAATCTATACTCTTCCAATGTCTGTCAAGTCAAACTTAACACCATAGGTCATCTTTCATCAGACATCCCAATCTCGAAAGGGGTAAAACAAGGATGTATTCTTGCCCCCTTTCTATTTAACTTATTCTTATCAGACTTGCCAGATCATCTTCAAAAAATAGAATCACATGCCCCTAAACTTAATCAGAAACCAGTTCCTCTCTTATTATACGCAGACGATGCAGTCCTACTATCATTAACGAGCTTGGGTCTGAAACGTCTTATATCTTCTCTGACCCTTTACTGCGAATGTAATAAACTCTCTATAAATTACGAGAAGACAAAAATTTTGGTCTTCTCAAATGGTTGGAAACTAGAGAAATGGAAAATAAGAGGGCAAGAAATCCAACAAGTAAAAATCTATAGGTATCTGGGAATCTTATTCCAGAGCAATCTAGGGTGGGCAAGTCATCGCACAAATGCCATAAAACAGGCAAAGTGCACCTCATCAGCAGTTGCCCGTTTTTATTATCAGAAAGGTAATCAATTTATTCCTGCGGCCAATCAGATTTTTCAAACAAAAGTGCAAGCCCAGATATTCTATGGAATCCCGCTATGGATTCAAGCATATAACAGTGATTTAAATAAGATTCACTCCAGCTTTCTGAGACGTATTCTTGGACTCCCAGCTGCGATCAAATATGAAACAATGTGTGCAGAAATAGGCATACACACAATGGAATACTGGGCCTGGTCCACCTCAATAAAGTACTGGTTACGCTGCCATTTTCGCTGCTCTCCATCAAGCCTGCTCGCTGATCTGCTCAAAGACCCCTATAAATCAAGATGGTATCAGTACCTCGAAAAAAAGATTGAATCTTTAGGCATCGAGCTGGAGCCCCTGTATAATTCCAATGAGCAATACATTTTCCATAATATCCTAGCTAGACTAAAGGATGTGGAGAGACAAAATATTATGGCAGCTGTAAATAAAATTTGCTCCCCCATATTCTATGATTTAAATATCTTAGATAGCAGAGTCAATTACGTCACTAAATTAATAATCCCAGCCCAACGTAGGGCTTTTATGCTGGCCCGGTTGAATGTCTTTCCCTCAGCATTTGTCTGGGGAAGATATCAAAACATCCCTAGAAACAAGAGATTCTGCAGATGCTCTATGAATGTCCCGGACACTGTAGAGCATATTCTCTTTCATTGCCCATTGTACAGTACGCTCCGTCAATGCGTGCTGTCCCCTCTTTTGGGTGGTCTGGAACCCCAGCAAGGTGAATGTGCGGGATTCTGCCTATCCGACGTTGACCAAAGGGTAACGGCGGGGGTAGCCGAGTTTTTGGCTGCAGTCCTCCAAGGAGCAGGATAACAAGGAAAACCACTGATTTTATATGTATGTATATATATGTGATTGTGGCCAACTGCTGCCTTTTTGTATATGTTTCAAGGCTTTTGCATGTTGTTTTCCTTCTTGCTGTTTTTGTTTGCATGATGCCTAATAAAGGTTTGATTTCACAAGTCAGAACCCAAATGAATTGCTTCCCCATCCCTAGTAACTACCAGTGCATTTTGATATCTCTGTTAATCTTATGATAGCTATTTGGAAGGGAATGCAATGTTGTGTCCTGAAATGCATTGGGAATCTTCCGTCAATTTACTTGGCTTTGCTGATTGCATTTCCCCTGGAATAACCTCAAAGGCTGCTCTGTGTTTTTCCAAGGGATTTCAAGATCCTCTGCTTGGGTCACTTGCCATTTCCTTCTCTGGGGTGGGGGGTGGGGATGCAGCCTGAATAAACAATGGAGAGTTTTGAGTAGTTTTCTGTTTCTATTTTGTTGGGGAGGCTGCCAGCATCATGGCAGCTGCCTTTCTCCACACTCGACTCCCTTTTGACAGCAATGTGAACCACAAGCCAAATCCTCCAACACTTTGCTGGTTGACGCAGCTTGAGTGGCAGTCTCATTCTCTCAGGCACAGCTTTTTGTCTCCCCTTCTATTTTTCCCCCACACAGTATTTTTCTTGCTCAGTAGTAGAGAAGCATCCTTGATTTACTCGTCCAGTGATAATGGCTCCTCACCCCAGGGGAGCAGCTTATTTGTCCCCTGCTTTAGTAAGTCAAGTGTCGGTGATTGGTCTAGCATCGCATTTTCCAGTCATGACCTACTCAGTGATGGGGAATCCAAATGCAGCCCTCAAGGGCTCTTTAACTGGCCCCTGGGACTCTGCACAGGCCATGCCCCCTCCCTAAGCCACACCTCTCGCTGGCCGTGCCCCACCCCTTCCTCAAGTATGTTTGCATCTTCTTGATCTGTGATAAAGCTGCTTGCTTGCTTGGGTGAAGAGATGTGTGTTTGGGAATGTGCATAGAATATATGACTGCACAAACATAAGAATCTTATCTGTTGTACCACCTACCACTGGAATTTACCTCTGAAAAGGTTGCTGAAGCCTAAAAAACTGGGAATGGAAGAGCATGTACTAATAATTGCTCTAAGGCTGAGACTGCGATTTACTGGGGACAGGTACCAGAAAACTGGGGTGATGCTTAGTAAATAGAGACTCCTGGAGCACATGACATTGTAATACATAACAAGTGAACATTTGAGGAGCATCGTGGGGATTTGGGAAATGTCATCCAGGACAGACTTCGGCAGATTGAGTAGATGAGACCAATAGTGGGTCCAACGGTCAAGAAGGCAGTTTCTGCATGTGCTGTAGAGGGAAGTATTGGGGCTTGTCAACCTGGGAAAGTAGCCCATCTAGGAGAAGGAAAATTCTGATCCTAAACCTTTCCTGCCTTGCGTTATATCTTCAGGAGAAGCAAAGGCTATGGACTAAACCCTACACAATCCAGAGTGGAGTCCCTAAGATAGTTGGATGGCATCTTGTACTCCTCCTTCTGGCAACTCCTGCAGCCAAGCTGGGGCCAAATGTATAGCTCTTTCTTTTGGACCACTTCAGTGAAGCCAGGGGTGTGTGTGTCTTGCGTTCTGGGGAGGTCACTTGCGTTCTGGGGAGGTCACTTCGGTGCTGCTAGCACAGTGGTTTGACTTCACCCCCAGGGGCGCACTTCATTGTCTCTTGAGACAAACCGGTACCAACAACCCAGGAGTTCCTTCCCTCCTTTGCTCACTTCAGTTTAGGATTAATCAACTGTGTTCATGTGGACAAAGTGGAGATTGCAGCAGACTTAAAGCTTTCTTCCCCAGCTAGGTGCCCCCCCCCAGGTGTTTTGGACTAAAATTCATTTCACCCCCAGCCAGCAGGGCACTTTATGAACTTTTTCTTACGAGTCCTTTTTACAGCTTCTTTTAGTCCTTTAATGGATTATTTTACACATATTTCTTCAACATTGTCGCCCTCTATAGCAGAATACTTATTCCTTCCCACAAAGCAGCCTTTCCCTCATCCCAGCCTTTCACAATGGAGCCTGGCACATTTTCTGCTTTTCATCACTTCCACTCATAGGTGGTGAGAGTCTGGACAGGGAGTAAATAACACCTAAAGCGTTTACTGGATGTGGAAGCATTAACAGTTTACGCTGAAATCTTGCTTCATTTTCAGGTTTGGCTTTCTCTCACTCCCCGCCCCCCTAGCAACTTCTTGAATGTACAAGTCCAGATTTGGTACAGGATTTAAGAGCAAAAGGAGACAAGCAAAAAATCTGTGTGGCTCATCCATTGCTGGGCTGTACCATTTCCCACTGCAGATGTCATATTGACTATGGGAGTGTTCTTCCCTCCAAAAAAAAATCCCCAACACACCCCGAAAGAGCATTCAAATGTTTCATCTGGCAACAGTTGAACAAGAAAGAATTAAAGCTCCAGGATGCAACTGTGTTGGCCCATTTCATGTGGACTGTTTGGACACAGTGCTATCCATAGTTGAGCATTTTGAGAGTGAGCCTAGGTAACCCTCTGTCTCACATGCCCCCCTCCTCCAACATGGCAGCAAAGAATTCAGGAACTTCAGCTTACGTTTCAGAATAAACCTAGTTTACTGTCTCATCCAGACCCAATAAACTGTGATTAATCTTAAGTATGGTTTATTGAAACAAGACAATTTCACAACACAGTTTAAGAAACTGCTTAGCAAAAGCAGTTTAATGTTTGGATGTAACACTAAACTGTGGCTTGTCTAAAATGGAAACAGAAATTTCCAGATCTTCTTGCAGTTATCCCAGAGCATAAAAGGAGTGAGGAATGTGTAAGCTAGAGGCTAGCTGTTATCAACACTCTAATCACTGCCTCTACACTTGTCGGAGAACAGTGAGGCCCAGGTTAATACATTCAGCCAAATCAAGTGGTGAAGCTTTCTCCTGGATTGTGCCATTTCAGGCTGAATGGGGCAATCCTGTGAACAAAAATGCATAGAGAGAGCTGGTATGCTACAGAAAAGAGTTCAGCCTTGCCATTTTTACAGCATGCTACTTTTCTGTGTGCAGGAAGCATTTCCACACAGATATAGGAACATAATCAGTGTAATGCATTTTATATATCGTTGTTATACGTTTGTGTGTTTTAATGTACACTTTCCCCCTCTTTTTGTACACATATTTTGGTTCAAGGATTGCATCGCAACATTCAGAGATGTGCGAATTTCAAAGGATAGCCACGTTTCAGTTTGTGTATTGCTTCAGGAAACGTGGATTAGGCAGTGTAAACCAAAGCGAATCTCCCTTCCGAGAGTCCAACCTAGACTTTGCTATCAACAGATATAAAGAATGTGCACTGATACATTCCTTGTGGCTGCACTTACCCACTGAGATTAATCATAGGAAAATACAGGAAGCCGCCTTACACAGAATCAGAGTGCTGGTCCATCTAGCTTGGCATTACACTGACTGGCAGCAGCTCTCCAGGGTTTCAGACTGAGGTCTCTCCCACCCCTACTTGGAGACGCTCTGAATTGAGTCTGGGCCCTTCTACCAACATGCATCAGACCCTGAACATCTTCTAATGCTACAGCACTTCCTTCTTGGCGTTTGATGCTGATTAATTCCAACTCATCTGAGCATACAATCCTTTACATTTTAATAGGTGTGATGTCTCTTACACTAGACCTATATAGCCTTTGTTTTGATTTTCCTCAAAGACTCCTAGGAACTGAAGTTTGGCCGTGATGGTGCATCTCTGTTAGAGATGGGTGTAAATAGGTGCCCTCAGACTGTTTTCTGATCCTCTTCAAGCCGTCAACATTGGGTGGGATTGAAATAACCCAGCAATACACTGCCAGGCCATTAAGAACAATCTAAATAGAGATTGGGGGATATATATAAAGCTCCTTGGACCAAACCAAGCTTCAGAAATGTCTGGGGCCTCACTCGCCCTGATGCATTGTAATCCATCAGAGGGATGGGCTTGATTACATCCGTAGGCAAGGAAGGGGTTAACATTTGAGAACGGCTTAACTCAGTTAAACGAGGACATTTACAGCTTGGCAGCACTCGAGCTGTATTCTGGTGACCTTCTCTATCTCCTCTTGCATTGGTTTTAGGGCAAGCCAGATTAAGGCATGATCTCCAAACGGTCTTCGGTTTGCTAAGCTTGATTTGAGTGGCAGGAGTGGAATCCACTGCCGGCCACAAGCAGGATTAAAAAAAGAACTTGCTTGGGATTTCCCTGTGACGTGGATGGGTGGGAAGTGCTTGATTGACAGTCGTATGTCTTTAGTCACAAACAAGTGAAGAGTCAGGTGCTGGAGAGGCCCATATATCTACCAAGTCAGGTTTAGGGTTCTTGAATTAATCCACAAAGCCCTGGACAGGTTGGGCCCAGGATACTTTAAGGACGGCTTGAGCCTTTACTTACTGTCTTGATGAGAGAGATAATCTGGAGGAGTGCTCTTAGGCATTGCCCATGTTACAGAAACCCAACTGGCCTCAACTACAAATTGGGCATTTAGTGTTGGTGGCCCCATGCTGTGGAACAGTCTTCCAGCAGAGGTTCAGCAGACACCTTCACTTTTGGTTTTCCTGCATCTCTTGAATACTTTTTCGGAAGACAGTCACATGCAGTTAATTGATTAGCCAGTCATTTTAATCCCTTTGTGCTGTTTTTATGGTGTTTTATGTATATAAAAACTTTTACAAATGTATTTTTTAAAAAATGTATCAAACTGTATCAGGTTCTCTATAAATAGCACACACACCCTCTCCAAAATCAGCTAATGTTGCAAGGTGGTTGCATGAAATGACTCCGGCTGCATGCTGTTTATTGACTCCGGCTGAAGTGTCGCAAGAACGATGTCCTCCAGCTATGGTCGGACTACAGCTTCCATCATCTCTAACCATTGGCAGCACTGGGTAGGGCTGCTGGGATGTAGCTCAACAACATCTGAAGAACATAATGTTGGCCATCCTAGCCACAAGTAATGCGAAGGGCTTGGCTTGTACCCCACCCTTGTCTCCTAGCCCAGTACAGCACTGGCTCCGAACTCTTCCGCTTCATTCTAAGTAACAACTGAGACCTCCTTGTGTTACTTTCTGTCACGGGCAGAGAGCAGTTCTAGGGGAGAGGATATTTTAATTGGGAAAATGCATGGAGAGAGGATTGAAACCACTTTCCCTCAGCATCATTGTTCTAATCCGAACCCCCCCCCCTCAGCTGCTATTACATGCTTTTACATCTGTGGAAGATCTGCTGCTTATGCCCAGTAGGGCTCTTACTGACATCAGGTGGTGAGAAATTGGAAATTTGCCATTGGAAATTAATCAACATATGCAAACGAGCAACTACAGCAGAAAAATGCACCCACTCTTTGATTCAAAGGGAGAATTCGGAGCATACTTAAGAGTGTTCTGCTGACTCTTCTTCATTTTGGCTACAGCTTGGAGCTTTCCATGTCATGCATCCATTTATTTTTACATTTATATCCCAGTTTTCCTCCAAGGAGATCAGGAACAGGAAAGGTGGGCGAAGTTTGCTCAAGGTGGCCTGGAAGGCAAATAGCTGGAGCCTGGCTGGCTTAATAAGGGCCAGGTGGTCATGTGGGCCCTGAATAAAGGTGTCTCCAATGTGTCCATGCTGAACCTGCAACTCTACCTTTCCTGAATGGGCTCTACAGCTCAGCAAGAGGATTCATTGAGCCACCTCTTATTATTTTTTTATCATAGGCCACATCCACACCATACATTTAAAGCACTACAATACCACTTTGAACAGTCATGGATGACCCACAAAGAATTCTGGGAGCTCTAGTTTGTTAAGGATTCTGAGAGTTGTTTGGAGACCCCTATTCCCCTCACAGAGCTGCAATTCCCAGAGTCCCCTGGGAAGAGTGATTGATGGTTAAATCACTATGGGGACTGAAGCATTGTGAGGGAAATAGGGGCCTCTTCAAAACTTTCAGCATTCTTCAACTACAACTCTCAGAATTCTTTTGGGGAAGCCATGATTGTTTAAACTGGTATCATAATGCTTTAAATTTAAATTTTGTGAATGTGGCCTTAGCTTTTACGGAGGAGTTGTAAAAGGCTGCATACTTTGACTGCAAAAGGATTTTCACCCCTCACCCCTCCCATGTTTTTAACTGATCTGTTTCATTTTTTATTTTGTTTTTTGTTTTTAAGGGAATGCTTGTACTGTGAAACTGCCAAAATGCCCTGGGACATTTTAATAACATCCCTCAGGGATGAATTGTTGTGTTTGGAAGCCATCCTTCTCCTGTTCCCATTCCGGACTTAGTCAATTTTCAGCAGAATGCCTTGAGAAGTAGGATTCAGTTGAGTTACAAAACTCAAACATTCCTCTGATTATTTCCCAGGCTGGATTCACTGCTGTTTCTAATAGGACTCTGATCTGAGCTTTTCCTCTTCCCAAATATAAGACATTTCCACACACAAAGACACACACTCACTGGCCGCAAACCCATGTTCACTTTTCCTGGGAGTAAGTCCCAGTGGGTAAACATGTCTTGGGTTGAGTTCTTTGTGCTGATTTGAAACCTTGGTGGCGGTTGTGCATCAGCATCAAACCTTCACAGTTAAATGGGGGGGAGGCACTGTTTAGGGAGATTATTATGGGATGCAATTTGCCACCCAAGCTGGGGTTGCCAGCTCCTAAAATAGAAGGTTCTGGAATCTGGGCGGAGGGTTGAGGACGCAGCGAGCCTAGTAAGTAGGCAAGAATTTATTTATATTCTTCTTCAATGGTATTCACAGCAGCCCCCATCTGAAGTGCATCGAGTACAATACCAAAAAAATCCAATTAAAACCCATGCCATTCGGAGCCAAGAGCACCAATTAAAAGCAAAACATAGTTTAAAAACAAAAGCAGATCTGCAGCAGCATCCAAGCAATGCCTGATAAAACAAATACAGTCTCGATTTCTGTTGAAAAGAGTTTAGAGGGGAAGCTTGACAGATCTCAGTGGGAGGGGTATTCAGAACAGGGGTGGGGGAACCAACCATGGGTCCAGAGACTCATTGCAACTCTCCAGGCCTCTTCAGCTAGGTGTCGGGACTCCCCTCAGGCCCTGCCTCCACAGCCCTCATCCGCCTTGCTGCACACCCTCCACAAGTGTTTTTGCCTGCCCAGAATTTGTCCTTGAACTACGATAATGCCCCTTGCTGGGGGGGGGGGTGGAGTTGCAAATACCTCTGACTCTTGTGTAGTTGGAATGTTCCCTACTGTAGGGGGCCACAGAAAGAATGTGGTTGGTCAAGGGAGCCATGGACTCAGAAAGGTTGAAAGCCACTGATATAAGGCGTTGAGTAAGATAGACTTGGATTTGGTATGCATAAACCTTAAAGAAGCCCATTTTCCATTTTAAGTTGCCATCTAACCTTGCTGTCATTGGCTTTATTGTGGTTAAGGTGTGTGTGTGTGTGTGTGAGAGAGAGAGAGAGAGAGAGAGAGAGAGAGAGAGAGAGGAGAGGAGAGGAGAGAGGGGGGGAAACAACCATTCTATCTATCAATGACTGTGTAATTTGCAGCTTGGTAGGGGCATTGGGGGGGGGGACTGTTACTGCTTTCATCCAAAAGACAAACCTGTGCAACTAGTGAGATGGTACACATGGGCTGTGAGTTTATTTGTTCCCCACCTTACTCTCCTCACCCTGGCAACAGGTGAATGCCAGAGCTTGGGGATCCTATTCGAAAGCACGTCAAAGTGCAAGTAGATAAATAGGTACCGCTCCGGCGGGAAGGTAAACAGCGTTGCCGGGCGCTCCTCTGGTTCGCCAGAAGCGTCTTAGTCATGCTGGCCACATGACCCGGAAGCTGTACGTCGGCTCCCTCAGCCAATAAAGCGAGATGAACGCCACAACCCCAGAGTCATCCACAACTGGACCTAATGGTCAGGGGTCCTTTTACCTTTACCATCAATCTAAATATTTGTGTATTTATATGAAAATATCTCTATGAAATTGTTTTAATATATGTTTTTATCGTTGATGTTTTTACTGTTACATTGCTTTGAGATTTTATAGGAAGTGCTTCATAATGGGGTGAAACAGGTAGAAAGAAAGAAAGAGAGAGAGAGAGAGAGAGAGAGAGAGAGAGAGAGAGAGACCCAGAAGCAGTTTAGCAATAAAAACATCCACAACAAAAACAAATCTAGAACAATTTCAGGTTCAATACAGATGCAGACAGGGATAGAAAAAAAATCTACTTAGAAGGCTTGTTGGGAAAGCAGGGTCTTCTACAAAGAGAACTGACGCCACTTCTATGATGTGTATTAGGAGGAAATTCCCAAAAGGAGGTGTCATCACATTGAAAGCCTAGTTCCTACATGGTGCATAGTAGCCCTGTAGTGGGACTTCCAGATTTGGGGGCTCCCACCAAGAAGGCTCTGCTGTTTGTGGCAGCCTTCCAGAACATCCACAAGGAAGGGGCCACCAGAACTGATGTCCCAAGAGATCTTGATCTCCAAGCTGGTTAGTAGTGGGAAAGATGCTTCATTTGCCTGGGTTCTAAGCTTCTCATGGGTACCAACAATCTGACTCGCAGCATTAACCAGTTAATTAAAAAAGTGGCCTCAACTCACCAAGGCATTTGCATGCTTCCGAATTCCTATCTGACAGAGGAATTGTCATTTTAATTTAGGAAACGCTATGAGACACCCCAGAGCAATTTACAATATATTAACTTATTTAAGCAGTTACATATATAATAATAATAGTTAAAACAATTGCATGCAGGAAAGCATGTTTTTTTAAAAAAAGATTATAAATGTAAAACACAGTTTAAAACAACAACCGTACACACACAAATTCATTTCAAATCCAAGACAGATACCAACTCTGCTAAAAGATTTTAGAAGGCTTGTAGGAAAAGTGGCTGTTCCCTCAACTGGGGCCATTTGACTTGCCTTAGCCAACATCATAGCTGCTCCCGGCTGACCTCAAAGTGTTTGGACAGATATGGCTGACATCCATCTTTCAAAAGAAATTTGTCAGTGATGAGCAGTTTCTCTTCTGCTGGCCACCGTAAAGAGCCATGGAAGCTGACGAGGGCAAGGGCGAGAGACTGAGTGTGTGACATTAAAAGGGTGCCCAGGAATTTAAGAGGGCAGACAAGCAGAACTTCTAACTGATGCTTGGAAGTTCTGCTGACATGTGAGATCCGCTCCCACCCCAGACTTTCTCATTCTTATCACAGAAATTGTACCGATGGGTATTAACCTCACCACTGCCGCAGTTGAGAACACTCTCAGCCCTTTCAGTTCTCATTCTGATTCAGCTGTACCCACAGCTGAGCATAACATTATAAGCATAATTTATCCACTGCTCGCTGGTAAAAAAAAAAACAACAACCACACACAAACACACACACCTTGAAGTACTTTTCAAAAGAGACGAAACAATAAAATTATCAGTGAAAAGAATTAACAGCAATAGAACATTCAAAAAATTAAAGCTGACAATAAACTAAAAACAGATTTAAAAACACATCAATATTTTAAATATCTGGCCAGCAAAAATGTTTTTAGTAAGTGCTGAAAAGAATAAAACAGCTTTCCCCAAACTGATGCCCTCCAGATATTTTAGACTACCACTCTCATCCACTCCAGCCAGCTGTGTAATCAAGAAGAGGTCCAAGAAGCTGAGGAACAGCAAAACCAAGGAGATGGTGGGGCAATGACAGGTAGTGGCTTAGCAGATGTCACACACTAATTAAAAAAACATTAAAAATATTTGAGTGGAGTGGGGGAAGAAGGCTGTTAGCACAGCTTTTAATGTTACCCAATAAAACGAGTATACATTTGGGGAGGGGGGAACTATCTTTAGAGAAAGCAAAGGGGGAACTTTTTCTCCATGGATTTTCTTTTCCTAACTTTGGGGTTATTTCTTGGTAGACCAGAACTTCTATTACTGCCATTAGTGTAATATGGATTCAGTGAGATTATTTTAAGTGCAGCAGTGGAGATAAGCCAAGCTCTTAGATGAGAGACTTACCATACCCAGAGGCTGTTGCTTCCTCTGTCCACAACATCAAGTCTAGACTAGCAGAGGTGCAGAGAACTATCTCTAATGCATAATGCAGTTTTTCTGTATAATAGAGGTGGGCACAGGGCTTGGGACCTTCTCCCTGCCCTCTTCCTCCTTAGGGAATTCTTCAAGTACATTTGTTTCGGGGGATGCCTTTTATGTGCAGAGCTTACTCGCTGATTCTGGCTTTCTTGGAACATGTAATATTAGTAAGAACACCTTGTCTCCGGTGCAGTCCTCGCTCCCAATGCACTTAGCGTAAATTCTACAACACAAGAGCATCAGAAGACCAATGTTCCCACAATCACCAATCAGATGCTTCCAGGAAACCCACAAGAGCAAGGAAGGGGTAGCCCTCCCTTGCAGTTCTCTCTAGCATTTAAATATATACTGTCCCCAATGATGGAGCTTTCTCCATAATTCTCCTTCCCCGGTTTTTAAGCCGTCTAAGCAAGAAGCCATCAACACACTTTGCGGTGGGGAATTCTCTAAATAAATTATACATTGTGTGAAGAAGTGCTTCCTATGGTCTTTCTAACTCTTCTGCCAAACAATTTTGTTGAACGATCCCGAGTCTTAGTGATCTTTTCATACAAATGCAGATGGTTGCGTATTATTCAGGCATTGCCTAGGGAGCTAAGAAGAAAAGGGTCCTCCTCAAACTGAGAGAGTTGTAGGAAAAGCTCCAGTTGAGATGTAATTCAGAAGTACCTTCTACCCAAGTGAGCCAGGGACTGAATTCTGTACCAAATGCCAACATTTGAATGTACATTGTGATGCAGTTGTGACTGCAGGAAATCTATGTAGAGTTCCCAGAGCCTTGGAGGAGTTTGAAAATTACTCTGCCCCTTCCCCCCATCATTTAAGTGCTCCTTGTGCGCTGCATGCCCATTGGCCAGCTCTTAGTTATCAGGCTATAGACTGTGCAAGGAGCAAAACAATCTTGTTTATTATTATCCTTTGAAAAGCTCTAGCTGTGCTTTGTTGTACATCCAGCCAGGAAAAGGGAGGTGGTTTGAAGTGGAGGAGGGAGAGGCCATTCTTTTGCTGTTATGAATTTTGAAAGGCAAAAGTCCTGATTAATTGCCTTCCAAATGAGGAGCGGTGCATGCAGCTCCGGTGAACAAGCGGCCGGTCTCGATTCCTTTGTGCGATGGCTGCGCTCAGGAATCCGGTTATGACAGCCACTCACATCTGGTGGAAGCAATTATTTATAGCCTTTTGGCAGTTCGTGCATTCGCTACAAGCATCTGCTTTAGTTCTTTGGCAGCCAGAGGGCTGGTGACAAAGGAACATCCGCCTGCCATTGTTACAATGGAAGCCAGGGTTTTTTTAGCGGCTTGGTCCTGACATATTGCACACGTTCCCAGACTCTGCCAGTGGAGTTTGTACCTGCAAGGTGCCGAGGGCTCTGGCGTGCTACACCTCAGCATGTCAGCCTGTCGCTAGTGCTCCGAGCTTTTAAAAGCACAGGCGAGGCAACTTCTTCAGCACTCCAGGCTGAATGGGAAAGATTTCCCATCCCATTTTCAGATTTATCTTTTACAACCATGAGGGCTAGAAACTTAGGGGAAAACAAACTCTTAAAGTGCAAGGCATTTTTGAAAAAGTATTGGATGCTGCAGGGCACCTGTGCTTTTGTTTATAGAGCCAGTGTCATGGCTGTCATTTTTAGACCCTTCTCTCTAAGAATTTTACTGACCACACATCTCTAGTCCAGTGTCCTGTTCTCATAATGGCAAACCAAATGCCCCAATGAGAAGCCCACAAGCCGGACCTGAGCACAACAGCACTCCTCACCTGCAATTCCTGAAAGTCATGCAAAAAATTTACTAGAAAGCAACAAAACTACTCATTACAAATTTAGTCAAATAGTACAACATGCAAAAATTAAAAGCAGCATGGCAAGGAAGGTTTAGTAAGTATACCAGTCAGGAAGAACTTTATTGTCTCTCTTAAGCAAGAGCAGAATGGGACGTTTCTTAGTGATGCCACTAAGTCCACTGCCACCTAGTGCCTAAATTATACAATGGCAGTATCCCATGACTTCTCTCTCTCTCTCTCTCTCTCTCTCTCTCTCTCTCTCTTTCTTTTAAAAAATTCAGTGAAACATTGCCTTTCAAACATCTAATAGTTGAGATAATCTCCCACTCCTCTAAATCTCAAAGGCTTACAAATAACTGAGCTGGATGAAGTGACAATCTGAGGAGCAACGTTGCTGTCAGTCACACAAGATGTCTCTGTGTTCCTGGTGGGGAAGGCATAGGATTTCTTTCCTCACAACAATCCAGGGTCATTTTGTTATTAGAGCTTCCTAGTTGCTTGGTTATCTGTTGTCCATGGTCAGCAAAATGCTTCCTGGCCATCTCTGAAGCACTGCAAAGAGCCACCCTGATCTGTTTTTCACAAGGTTTCTTGAAGTGGTGGCTCACGGGTAGCCATTTGGATGTGATGAAGCCTATTTTCAGAAGCAGACAGAGAAATGGGCAATGCATGGGCTTAAGCCTTAAGCATCAATATGCACTGCGACCCATTCCAGGCATCCAATTGGGGGGAAATCTGTCACTTTCAGGAAAAGGCTCTCTTGTGGCCAAAGTACATCATATTCTCACTAAACTTACACAGATGGATTCCTTAAAACCCATTTTTATTTTCTTGATGATTGCAGTTATACTGACACATAGCATGATTTCATCAATTGTCCCATGCTTAGTTAGTTAGTTAGTTCGTTAGTTAGTTACCATACTTTTTCGTGTATAAGACTACATTTTTGTGTTAAAATTTGGGACTCGTCTTATACACGGATAGTGCATAGGGGGGTTTTCTTGATTTGGAGTCCCCCAAAATAGGGGGCGCCTTATACACAGGGGCGTGTTATACATGGGAAAATGTGGTATTTAGTTATTTAGCTATTTATTTTCAAGCATTTATATGCTGCTTATGTTCTGTATAATCTCTAAGCAGCATTCCCTCAATCTTTCCATTTCAAACTTGCCTTGTAAGAGGGTATAGATTCTACATGGTTTGGCTTCAGGTGTGAAAACAATGTCCACAGGTTCTCCTTTGAGTAGTAGATCAGGTGTCTCCATGCACTTCTAGCCCTCCCGGTGTTTTCATGAGTCCCATCCTGGCACTGAGGAGATGATCCAGTGGACACAAACATTTCCTCTCTGCTGCTTGTGGGTGTGCCTGAGTATCCAAGGCAGGGTAAGACAGAGGTGGAGAACTGGAGTCAGCCGGTGGGCCAGATCCTTAATTTCCTCACCCACTGGAAGCCAGATGTGACAGTGGGCGGGGTTTGGCATCAAAATGACATCATTTTCCAACTTTTTAATTTTTCCCATGCAGGCAATCAGCTGATTGTTGGGGCTTGCAGATGATGGGTGTACACAGCCTTTGACCCAGCTGTGCCTTTACCTGCCCCTCACCTCACTGGCCAAATAGGAAGGACCAGTGGGCCTAATTTGGTCTTTGGGGTGGATGTTCTCCACCCCTGGTATAAGGCGTATCACAGTGTGGTTTACAATATAAAAAAACACAAAAATACATTACGCAGTAACCCACAAAAACAATAACCCCTAGTTTAAAAGCTCATAGATTGTTTAATTTACCAAACGCATGGTAGAAGAGGAATAAGAATTTTTAAAATATTTTTTATTATTTATACCCCACCCATCTGAATGAGTTGCTCCAGCCATTTGCCTGGCACATAAAGATATGCGCTTCCTTGGGGAATGCATCCCACAAGCAGGATCCTGAATAAGTTTTGAACAAAACAGTTGTCCCCAAAGCTAGTGTTGTCTAGTGGACTAAGACATGGGAGACCAGGATCCTAACCCTCACTCAACCCCTCTACAGCCACAGCAGACACTCTTAACTCTCCCAACAGTTTGATTTTACCCCTAAAAGTGCACTCCTCCATTGTCTCCCCGAGACAGACAGGTGCCAACAAAACGATGCAATTAACACAGGACTTAATTCTTCACAAACATGCTAAGGGCATCCAAGTTAAAGTCCTCTATTAACTGAATTGTATGTGAAGTTGATGGATGACTTAACTGAGAAACCAATTACTTACAGAATCGCCGCCTCCTTGCAGCTGCCAGCCCTCGCTTTGAGATCTGCTGTTAGTACTGTGGTCCATGAGAAAGGCCTATGGAGTGGTGATTCAGGGCAGGGTATTCTTAGTGGGGATGCCCCATTTGTGAAGCTCCCTTCTTGGGGTGATGCTGTGTCCCCCACATTGTTGGCATTTAGACCAGATTAAAGATGTATTTGTAATTTCGGCCTTTGAGACGTAAATGTCTATTGCCACCTCAGCTGCTGGTTTTATTTTTATTTTTATGGAAGTATTTTAAAGGGCTTTTTAACTGTATATATTGTAGTTTTGTGAGCCCTGGGCTCCCATGAGAGGAAAGGTCAGCATGAGCTCCTCACCCAGCACAAAAAAATAGAGGGGAAAACAGGGGCAGAGAAACAGCTCAACGATAACTCAACATGCTTAGTAGGCTTGGATTTCTGACTGATGGAGGAGGAGGACGATGAAAAAACCTAAATAACAGGGGGAGATGAAACTGAATGACTGTAAACCTGAAAAGCAGCACTGCATGCTGCAATATTTTGTTGCAGGCGCCACTTTTTCCTTTCAGAAAGCCCTTTGTCTAGAACTCCAAGCAACAATCTCTCTCTCTAAAATGTTACGCAATACTCATCATATTCATATATGCTGACAAACGACTCAACAGTTTCTCCAAAGGCCTCCTGCGCTTTTTGACAGAAGCAGGTCCTTCATCAAGCTCATTCATCTTGGGGATGATGCTGGGCATCAGTCTTTGCTAGAACAGTCCCATAGTTGTGTTTAGGGCAAAGGTAGAGGATTTATAGACATTGCTGGTTTCTTTTCCCATCACATTAAGGAGTGAACTGACTTGCACTGTTCCTTCCTCTTTGTTGAGCTTTGGGTCCAAGAGACAAAACCCAAGCAAGGCTTTCTTTCCATTCAGGCCCTGCGGCAGGTTTATAAAATCTGAAGGCTTCAGGTGAAGAGAATGATACCATGTTCCTTGTTTTAAGAATCTGTGAGTTTCAGTCTTTACTTCTGACAACATGGGAAATGAATGGATATTGGAGGCATCCACTTGGCGCTTAAAGTAGGCCTATATTAGTAACTCTATACAGAGAATCTTAAAGAGATTGCCTAAGGCTATATAGCTTTGCGACACCTACACCTACCCAGGTATTCTTATGTTCTGGAGGGCCTTCTCAGTGGTTGATTCCCTGCTATGAAATGTTTTGCCTATCTGATGTCTTTCTGACTCCATGCAACCCCTCTTTTGTATTTTACCAAGCCTGTAAACCATTTCATTCCCCATTAAAATAGGTACTATCCTGCTGCTATATGGAGGAGGGTGCTATACTTCACACACAGCTCCACCCCACCCTCCACAAGCTCCAAAAAACATGACACCTGGATAAGGTCCTCTGAAGAAGATCTGGGATTTTCCAATCCGGTGTGTGTGTGTGTGTGTGTGTGTGTGTGTAAATGTCAGAGGATTATGATCCCTTTCAAGAATTGCATCCAAAGTACAGTGGTACCTCAGGTTACAAACACCTCAGGTTACAAACACTTTGGGTTACAGACTCCACTAACCCAGGGTGAAGAACTTTACCTCAGGATGAGAACAGAAATCGCATGCCAGCAGCAGGCCCCATTAGCTAAAATGGTACCTCAGGTTAAGAATGGTTTCAGGTTAAGAATGGAGCTCCAGAACAAATTAAGTTCGTAACCAGAGGTACCACTGTGGTGTTGAGTAACATGCCCCGCTAGCCCAAAGATTTATGGTTGTACAATGCGTCTACCTTCCTTCCCCGCCCCCCCGACCTTACGTGGTTGTAGACCATGTTGGGAGACTGTGCTGACTTATTGAATAAGACCTTTAAACCTTCAAATCAAGGTGATAGTTTGAGTTCTGAGTCTGATAGGGAGAGGCAGGACAATGAACAATAGTCAGAGATGATGGGAGTTGTAGTCCAACACATCTGGAGGGCACCATTCTGGCTACATGTATATAGAGTGTGCTCTGGAGTGATGAGTTGTGTTCAGATTGAAGTCACCTGTTCTGGCTTGAACAGTAATGGTCCATGAAGTCATTCCCTCTCTTGACAGCTCTTTGGATGTAGGGAGACAAGAATCTGAATGCTCCTTCTCCGGAACCTAATGTGATTAGCCTCCCCACCTTGCCTTCCACTATATACAAGTTACTGGAGGTTACTCCTGCACAACCACCTTCAAACATATATTGAGTACATCAGTATTGTATAAGACACACAGCACACTCTTGGAGGCAAAGTAGTTAAACCCCAGTCCTTGCAGGGAGGGGAGCCAATGCCACCTTATCCGTTTTCATCCGCTGTCAATTCAAGCTTGATAGGAATAAAAAGAATGGGTATGTTATCAATGGGCTGTAGCAGCAAAATGGACATTTGATCCAATTTGTCTTGCGTTCTGGGCTTTTATGGTGGCTGATGACAGCTTAGGGGTTTACATAAGGAGGCGGAATTGTTGAAAGAGGAGCGGGGAGGGGGGGGACATTACAAAGCTGCTTTTATTTCCGTCCAGTTTAAAGGCTGATTTGCAGAGAGAGAAGCTTTAAAGCATCAGCCTCCATTTGAGCGCTGGAGACAAGGTGAGGAAGCTGAATTGGAAGAGCAGGGATCATCCACAAGCTCCTCAGCCCCCCCTCCCCACCCCCATCCATCTATGAGAAACCTCTAAGAGGATTAGTAGAACGAGTAATTCATCAGAATGCAATTATGTAACATTACCCGAGAAATAACGAGAACTCTTCATTTTGTGCAGAGATCGGGATAGCCACAGTCAGGCTTCTCCTCAGACCTTCTGGAGCTCTTGCACAGTGGGTGACACTGTGATAGGACCTATGCCTCTCTGTGTGTGTGTGTGTGTGTGTGTGTGTGTCTTTGCCCTCTCCCTGTCAAAAGGACAGGTTTGGCTTCTGTTCAACCGAAAGCCAGCCCTGTCTAGAGGACCACCAGGTCAGTCTACTGGGCTAAGCATCTAAGGGAATGTGCCCATGACAAATCTGAATGACTTTTACGGCTCTCTAAGGATCTAGCTATACTGCAGACAAAATCGGGTTCCTCAATTCTCATGGAGCAGGGAATTCTGGGGCTATCTATCCAGGGAAGGACAAATCTGTTTGTTTCTCATTTTTCCAACCTTAAGCGACGTTCAACCCATTTCCACATCAATCTGTTGATTTTGGGAAGGAAGAAGGTCTGCCCCCATATCCATGCTTTCTCCTAATACATGTGAATCTTTGTAAACAAGACCCTGGTCAATTGATGTGGGGAGAGGTGGTCCTTGAGATATTGGGGTCCTCAGGCTTTATAGTACAAAACCAGTGCCTTGAATTGTAAGCGTTACTTGGCTGGAGATCTGCACAGCAAAATTCAGAGAAGTGTGAATTTCAGAGGAAAGCTGTGTTTGCGTATTGTTTCATAAAGTGGACAGTTAAGTAAGTTCACCTTTAAGTGTGAAGTGCGTCAAATTTCTCCCTCACTGCCACCCACTGATCAGGGCAGGCTCTGAATGGAAATGAATGGGCCTGTTGCCATCATGTGCCGTTTGACCATCAGATTGAAGATTTGGTGTGGGGGAATGGAGTGAGGAAGGACATTGTCTGTATTCTCTTCAGAGCTTAGCACACAGCTGACAATGAATGTTAAGCAGGAGTGTCTGCAGCTTTTGTGCTTAGTACCCATTCTGTGGTGTCTTAGAGTCTCTGACTCTTATTTTCCGCTTTCCTTCCTGGCTCTACATCAGAGGATGGGAAGATTTTTCAGGCCAAGGGCCAAGTGCTCTTCTGGGCGACCTTCAGCGGGAGGGGCACATGTGAGTGGTCAGTGGGGCCAGAAACAAAAGGAGGCAGAGCAACAAATATAAATTTCACTGTTGTACAGTAGGCAGGTCTCCACAGACACTCACCCATGCACCTCTCTTTATTCCATCCAGACAAACAAGGGCCATGTTCAGAGTTCAAGGAAGCATCCCAGCCAGGCAAAAGCACTCAGGCCGTGAAGCAGGGAGGGGTGTGGCCTAAGGGATGGCAGTATGCCTGAAGAGAGTCCTGAGGGCCGGGGGGGGCTGTGCCCCTGAGGTTCCCCACCCCTGCACTACAAAGTTGCAACATCTTATACCTTTCCCCCCACCTCTTTCCCATGGTGAATTGCCTTGCTTTCCTTTCCTAGGGGCACTTTCCTTGCCCCAGATCACAAGACTGTCTTGGAAAGTGCCAGATATAAAGGGAAGGAACATAACTTTTTCTCTTTTTTTCCTATTTAAATTCCCCTCTCCTTATCTGAGGCTCATGAGAATAGCTGTTCATCACACACTGGAACCATTTCTGGACTGTTACCTTTTTTTGAATGGACTGTACCTTCATTGAGTTATTACCCAATAAAAAATACAGGATTCCTACAGAGAGAAAACTGCAATATATGTCAAAGAGGAAGCCTCTTACCCATAATAAAATGGGAAATTTACCAAATAAGTATAAATGGTAGAGGCAAATGCATTTAAATCGACACAATGGACGCTTTCTAGCCAAAGCTAAGCATATTGAAGCCCCACTGACAGGAAGATGCTTAACTCTCTTATTGACATCCATGACACAAATGCCCTTAATCTGTGATCATGCTGAATGTACAGTGCTTCATTCTGAGCATAGAGTTTTCGATTTCCATGGTAGTTCATGAAATGATGGACCTCTGAACCATGGAGATTTGTAACACAGGGAATTATAAAATATTTAATATATCAAATTGTAAAATTGTAAGAAGAAAGGGGATAGAGAATACTGGGGCTCAGGATCATTCAATGAAATTGTTTGTCAGGAGAGGCAATAGAAAGTACCCCCTTCCAGGCTATATAATCCATTTAGAGTAGTCACTTCCGCAAGACGTGCCGGTGGCATTTGCTCTGGATAATTAGGTGGCTGCAGAGGGTGCCAGTTTCCTCTGCTGTTATCCAGCTTAACAACTTTAGTCAACCATCCCTAAACAGGCGCTCTCCTAAGGATGCTGCACCCCTGACCACTGGCCATGTGGCCTGGGGCTGGTGGGAAACATTTGGAGGGCACCATGTTGTCAAAGGCTGATCTTGAGTGCCTAACAAACAATAAGGAAGCAGAACGAGAATGGGATGGCATCAGAAAGGGGAGAACAAAGTCACCCCTGCAAGTACACCCAGGGTGTGTATAGTATTACTTTCTGTTTTAATGTACAGGGGAAAGGGATTAGGTTTTTGAACCAATGTTTTTCGATGCCCTGGGAGGCCACAACTGAACATGAACAGAGAAGGGAGGCAAAAAGGAAAGATAGTTTTTCAAAACATCTTCTCTGGTTTCTGCAGGCTTTTTTGCTTGTTCTAGAGAGCCTTGAGATGTTATTTACTGACCTCTTCTCCTGCGAAACAGACCAGATGAGCAAAGCAGACTTTTGTGTCAACACTGTGTGGAGAGCGAGCGAAGGGGAACCAGAGATATGGGGAAGTGGAGATGAAGGATGCGAGATGTTGTGCCCTTTTTGACTCCGGAAATGAGTTTCTGGGCTGGAGGGGCTGAAGCCCTGCAAATGCATCTCCCTCTTCTTTCCCCATTTCCCTTCCAATCTAGGTTGAAGGCTGAGGGGGGTGTGCAGAATGCATCTCGGAAGCCTCGCCTCTTCCATCCTGGTTGCCTGCACTTTATCTCCTTGACGTGCTCTCAGCATGACACAGCCCCCTGGAATGCTTGCCTGCCTGCCCTCATCGGAAAACCTTGGCACATGCAGGATGCCACGCGGGCCACTCTGGCCTGGCCATAAAGATCACAATGCAGCTCTGAGAAGAGGCAGTTTGGAACCGTCTCGGAAGGACCAAAAAGGCAGGGCCTGATTTGAAGAAAAAAGAAAAGCAATGAAAACATTAACGTAGCCATTACATGTTGGAACAGGTAAAGTCAGGCAAATTATATAGCCTGCTTCTTCTCTCCTGGTCCCCTTCCCACCGGCCCGCCATTTTGAGTCTTACTGTAGAATTCATTTTGATACCATCAGGGATCCCTGTGATAAAATCAGGAGATACTCAGCATGGAGACTAAATGGTAGAACATCTACCAGGTTCAATCCTTTGTCCAGGTATGGCTGGGGAAAGGACCTGCCTAATAACCTGTGAGCAGCTGCCAGTCAGTGTGGTCAAGAGCAAGCTAGATGGAGCAAGCATCTTAGCACAGTTTAAGGCAGCTTCCTAGGTTCCTGCTTTCCCATGTTGAGGATGGGGTCTTGACACCTGGAATTCTGCATGTGGCACCTGTCCTGGTATTCCCTGCAATGGGCTGCATGCATTTCAAACAAGGACTTCCATCAATTCTGATTTAGTACTGAGGATGGGTCTCTCACATGCAGTCTGCGCTTTTTTCTCGCGTTGATGCCAGGCTGGCACTGCAAGGCGCCAGCTGAGTGGCTGAATTGAAATACAGACAAAATACAGAGCAAAAGGAATCACCCACCCGCCATTCAGTGGCTGCCTTGGTCCATGCTGACGAAATTGATGCATTTCACAAGAGCTGAGCCAAGATGGATGGCTTGCAAGAGTTGTCTTTCTGCAACTGCAACAAAAGAAAAATGGGGAGAAGGACCGTAGTGCAGTGCTAGAGCACTTACTTTGCATGCAGAAGGTCACAGGTTCAATCCTGAGCATCTCCAGATGGCGCTGGGACATATCCCTTTCTGAAACCCTGGAGAACCTCTGCTATCTAATTTGGTACTGACTTATCCTTTGCCCCACACTTTCTAGGCACAAGTCTGCACTTTCTTGGTCCATGTCCTAGTGCTTCTTTTTTTTATTTTTGTCCCACTGCTTTCCCTAGGAAGATCGACTCTTTAACGCTGAATTGAAACCGACAGCAATTCGGGTTTTCCCTGGATTGCCATTTGCTCTGATTCAGCCGTTAAAAGTGGGTTCATGCAGGCAGGGAAAGTGACGGTGCAAAAACAAACAAATGCTCGGACTTCAAAGTGTGGCTTTAAAGGTCAGCTTCAAAGTGCAGACTTGTGCCTAGAAAGCGTGGGGCAAAGGTAATGAGCCTTCAGTGTGGACAGTACTGAGTTAGAGGGACCCAATGGTTTGCCTCTGCAAAAAGCAGCTTCCTGTATGAATCCGTGTTCAGGTGTGTTCTTTAGATTCGCACAGATAGCAAAGTCTACACTGTGCTGTCCAAAGGGGTGAGGAATAAATTCAGTTTGTCTTATATTAAAATGTGAACCAAGTCCTACCTAGCCCTGAAGAACCATTGCCAGGTGGTATGGGCAATCTAAGCTAAATGGGCCACTGCTCTGACTCCTATCTTCCTAAATATTCCATGTCTTTTCTTAATATTGGAAAGAGAACTCTACAAAGTTGGGAGCCCCATTGGTTCCAGTTGCTTTTGAAAATTGCTGCCATTGATTATTAAAAACATGAATGAGTCCTTTTCCATAACAATTATGTTAGTCTTTAGGCACCATGGGACTCTTTTTTATTTTAATTTTTCTTTCTTTCTTTTTGCATAGCAAACAAACTAATAGGACTGCTCTTCTGGAACTGGAAAAATGAAATTGTTGACTGAAATACCTGGGTTAAAATATTCCATGTCACACAAGTTTGACTGAGAAAAAAAATCAAAATCCATATTATTATTATTATTAATTAGTCAAGTTACAAATGTAACTCAAAGCAACTTACAATAAACCAAACCAATACATTAATATCTAAAAGACCATTCTATTCTTTAAAGAAGCAGGATTAAAACATCTCATGCACTCAAGGAGACTGAATAATTGAAAGCCAAAGTCCAGGTGGAAATTTTATTTTTATTTTTTTTGTAATTATGGCCAACAAAATGTATTAGGACAGCCAAAATGTCATGAAATCATATGCAGTCTTTTGATTTCTCTGGAACACTTATCAGCAGAGCCTGAGGGGTGGCGGCATTGGCTAGTGTTGAAGCCTTGGATGAAGAGTTATGGAGAATGCAAAAATGTGCACCCTATTTTGTAACATTTTTGACTGACCTATCTAAAGGTACTCTCCTCCTAATATGCATTTTGGAATTCTTGATTGACATGCAGTTGATCTTTATTGCTCTGCCAGTCAAAGGAAACCAGCCCCACAGGGTTCTGTTCTTTTGCTTCTGTCCTTGATCCAAATATGTGCTGATTCAATTGGTCAAGTTTATATATAAAGGATGGAAGTTAAGGGTGCCAGGCATCAGCTGGTGATTAATGGCTGTCTAGGAAGAGGTGATAGTGGCAGATAATCCAAGAAGGCTTATCCGATTAAGTACAGTTTTGCTAAGATTCGTATTAGCCCAATGTTTACCTCGCAGAGACCATCCCCGCCCCCCGCCCCATGAGATTTGCTTTCTCTGTGGGAGAATGAGAGGGTTATTTTATCAACTTGAGCGGGACACAAAAATTGGGAATGGGGAGATGCAACGACATTTTGGAGATGGATTGGCCAATTTTGGCATCAGCCTATGTGATCTGTTGCATTAAATAAGCAAAGAGGGTAAAGGCTCCTTGAGTAGCCCAGGACACGCAGAGCCTGAAGTCTGGCAGGCAGCTGGTAGAATCTGCAGCTGTCTCAGTCTCTGCAAAAAAATTTCAACCTCTGGAATTGATATAGGTGACTTTGGAAGGAGTGCACCATGCAGGACCTTTGCATCGTGGCTCATGGAATTAAAGAGCTTTTAACCACTAAGTGGGCTTTATGGACTTCAAAGTGCTCTAGGGAAGTTAACAGGACTTCTGTTTTACTTGCTGAAGGATATATCTGCCCTGTGAGGCATGCAGTGTGGACCGCTGGAACATTGCAAGGAAATTGACTCATGATGAAAAGGCTTCTGTTTTGTCAAGCCTTTTTAGAGACTCAATTAACTGTTGGCCATTTGACCCTGTATTTTATGATTCCATGATGTTTTAACGGTTTGGATTGTGTTTCCGGTATTCACTGCTGTGAAATTTTTTCTTACGAGCTGGTGGTTTATAAATACTCCCATAAATAAATATAAGTAAATAAATACACCAGTTTCTGAAATTTCTTAGTGACCCTGATAGACCCTATATTCAGCCTCCCTAACCTAATGCCCTCCAGATGTTTCAGAACACAATCACCATCAGCCCCAAACATCTCGAGGGCACCAGCCTGGGGCAGGTTGCTGTGTTTGGCAGGTCCTGTTTTGAAATACTGTGAACTTACCTCCAGCGAATGTTCAGAATCTGTACTCTTGCCCCATAGCCGTTGTGGAATTTGAATATCTCCTTGCCTTGACTTCTTTATTTTAACCACTTGAATCCTGTTCAAGTGGGAAACTGCAACAAGAAAGTTGCAGTGTGGTATGTTCCTGTTGTGTGTGCCAGCCAGCCAGACTTGCCTTCCTCCACTTCTGTTCCTCTAGCTACCTCCCCCCGCCCCAATTTCCCAGTCGCCCAATGCTAGTGCAGATACTCATCTGTCTCTGGCCACTGAGCATGCTCCGCCATCCTTAGGCCGATACTTCACTCTTGTTTCTCAGTGAACCTGTTTGGTTGGGTGCGATCCTGTTGTGATGCTGTTTTAGAGAGTAAGAACTAGCCGTAGTTCAGTGGTAGTCCTACTTTTTAAAAATAACAATAACAAATTCTGATTAAAATGGACAGTAAGGGCAGGAGCCAAGGTGGGAAATACTTTGGGCTTTCTTGATTGTACCTGTTATTAACTTTTAATGGCTAAAAAGCCATTTTCTAGAAAAATAGGTGCAGGTACTCACCGTGAAATTATTACAGTAAGTGCCACACTTTTTAACCAGAGAGAGAAAGAGAGAGAGAGAGAGAGAGAGAGAGAGAGGGAGGGAGAGAGACAGAGAGGTGTGCCAGTACTGCGTACTCTTGAGTACCCCCTTGGGGGGGAGCACTGCTTTTAAATGCTTGCATGTACTACAGTGGTACCTTGGTTGTCAAACTTAATCCATTCCGGGAGTCCGTTCGACTCCCGAAACCATTCGAAAACCAAGGCGTGGCTTCCAATTGGCTGCGTCGGACGTTCGGCTTCCAAAAAACATTCGCAAACCGTAACACTTGCTTCCGGGTTTGCGGCATTCGGGAGCCGATTTGTTCGGGAGCCAAGCTGTTCAAGTACCAAGGTACTAATGTAATTACACATGTCAAGACACAGATCCATTTGCTGCAAACAGGAATATCTGCTTCCCTCTGTACTGTTTGAGGTTGGGCTATAGTTATACTATGGGCTATAATGTGCATTTGTTTTGCAATTGTTTGTAGAGGTTTTATTTTTAAATGTTTCTAGATGCTTTTTAATAGTTTTTTATGATTTAATTCCATTTTCTTAAGAATGTATATTTTTAACATTTTGATATTTGCTGCCCTAGGCTCCTTTGGGAGGAAGAGTGGAATAGAAATTTAAATAATAGTACTAGTAGTAGTAGTAGTCAGAGGTCTCCATGGGAGAAGGATCCATACTGGCACAGTGATAAAAACATTAGTATATCTTAGTATATTGCTTTCAGAGAGGAAATTTTTGTACATCTCTAATCTGTAGAATTCCAGGAATTGCTCTCCTGATAAGACACTTGGTCCCTTTACCAAAGAGAAGGTATCATTTCCCTATTTTGGAAGAGCAGTTGCTTTTCTGATACAAAACTACCAAAGTGTCTTCTCTTTGATTGACACTGAAGGTGTTGTCCTTCCAAGGGCACACCCTTTGACCAATTTATGCTTAGGTAGGCACCTTCTCAAAATATGTGACATTGCTAAATTATATTTGGGTGCTCACCTTCCCAGAGGACAAAGCTACTGTCAAGAGGTGATTCCTGACTTTTGCATCCCAACAGCAAAACATCTTTACATGTTCAGGACTCTGGATTCTGAGCTGCAGGTAAAAGAGCAAGTAACTACCACAGTGAGGGACGCGGGTGGCGCTGTGGGTTAAACCACTGTGCCACTTGGGCTTTCTGATTGAAAGGTCAACGGTTCGAATCCCTGCGGTGGGGTGAGCTCCCGTTGTTCGGTCCCATCTCCTGCCAACCTAGCAGTTCGAAAGCACATCAAGTGCAAGTAGATAAATAAGTACTGCTCTGGGAACGTAAACAGTGTTTCCGTGCGCTGCTCTGGTTTTGCCAGAAGCGGCTTAGTCATGCTGGCCACATGACCCGTAAAAACTGTCTGCAGACAAACGTCGGCTCCTTCGGCCAGTAAAGCGAGATGAGCGCCACAACACCATGACTGGGCTTGATTTTCAGGGGTCCCTTTACCTTTACCTAACTACCACAGCCATCCCTAACCTGGTTCCTTCCTGCATAGCCAGATTTGGTGGGGCTGATAAGATTTGTAGTTCAAAACAGCAAGAGGACAGCAGCTAGCAATGTCTGAGCTACAGTAATATAATGTGATGAAATTTTCCACCAGGCAGAGCAGCTTTAGCTCAGCTACATGGGGCAAAACTTACTGAAATCTAGAGCTGTAGACCAGATTCATCCAAGGTCCAAATTGGACCTGGGAGGGGGAGGTCTACATTTTATTGGAGTCAAGGTGAGACAGCCCCTGATCACTACAAGTTGGGATGAGTGACCCAGAGCCACCCAGGGCTGTCAGGGCGTGGCATCAGGCAGGAAGGAAAGGCAGACATGACGAAGAAGAAAGCTAAAAAGCCATGAAGAGGAAAGACCTTCCAGGCATTTTTGTGGGAGAAGGGGGTGCCCTTCTTGCCAGGCCTCTTCTCTTTTCTGCATTATATCCTCCCGCTTAACAATCCAGTCCTGTTGTGTTTTTCTAATCCACGTTTTAGCTCTCTGGCCAGCTCTCCTCCTTTCCCTGTCTTCTGCCCCCTCCTTCAGCCTCCTGGCAAAGCAGCACCCCTAACTATGCATTTTGCATTTCTTGCAATCTGGATCGTGAATGCAGAGCAGATGGCGTGACTCCGCTTTCTCCAACCCAACCTGAGTTGGGGCTGATGAGAGCTGTTGTGTAGAACAGCTGGAGGGCACCCGTTTGGCAAAGGTTGATACAATATAATTATCTCTGTGCACACAGAGGCAGAATTTTGGGTGTGCAACCTTTCACCTTTTGCTAACTTTGAAAGCCCTGTTGCTGGAGAGGTTGTGCCAGTCATTTGTGTGCAAAAGATTCCAATCAACTTTGTTTGGCCTAAGTTTGAGGTTAATTTTTAAAATAGGGGCAGGTGAGGCTTCTGTGACTGGAGGCGTTTTATCCCTACTAAAAACTTTCTAGCTGTTCAAAACAGTTTTTATTGTTAACATTGCATCAGAAGTCTGATGTAACATGAAGCGAGTGGTGACCAGTGCAATTAAACTTTTAAATGCCTCGCACCAACCCTGTCTTCCTCTTTGATGGTTCTAAACCAGCTTTCCCCAGCCCGGTACCCACCAATGGGTACATGATTTTAATAATCAAGAATGGTGGGAATTGTAGCTCAAAACATCCAGAGGGCAGGCGACTGGGGAAGGCTGGTCTAGGGCCATGAGAGTCACAGGTTAAACAATAAAGAACTTTCAGAAATCAGGACCAGATCCAGGTTTGATGGAGCCTTCCATAGAGTATCCAGCATCCAGTCAATTTGAAAGTGCCTCTGGCGTAATGCTGTTCAGGGACACTGTTAGGAAACTTAATGGCAACTGCTGAATCAGGTGTTGATGTGGGGCTTGTAAGAAATATTAAAAGCTACAGAGATTTTGGAAGGAATTCAATGTAGCACTAAGTTCAAGGCCCTTAGTGGTTTACTTGTTATGAAGAAATGCATGAATTCTATACACATCACCAAATAAGAGGATAAAAAGGGTAAAGGGGACCCCTAACCATTAGGTCCAGTCGTGACTGACTCGGGTTGCGCACTCATCTCGCTCTGTAGGCCGAGGGAGCCAGTGTTTGTCTGCAGACAGCTTCCGGGTCATGTGGCCAGCATGACTAAGCCGCTTCTGGCAAACCAGAGCAGCACATGGAAACACCGTTTACCTTCCCGCCGGAGCGGTCCCTATTTATCTACTTGCACTTTGACGTGCTTTCAAACTGCTAGGTTGGCAGGAGCAGGGACCGAGCAATGGGAGCTCACCCCGTTGCAGGGATTCAAACTGCCAACCTTCTGATCGGCAAGTCCTAGGCTCTGTGGTTTAACCACAGCACCACCCGCGTCCCTCTAAATAAGAGGATAGGTTTGCAGAAAATCTGCACCTCACCTGACTGGCTGCCACATCATATTAAGGTGGAAAACAATAAGCCAAGGTGGTCTGTGTGGGAGAGAGAGGGAGAGGGAGAAGTAGAGGTTTTGGCTGATGCTGGAATCTGGAGAAGCAGAGGCATGCCTTGCTCTGTGCCAGACCCAAATCTGTGACTTGGAGCTTCCCTGGAAACCTAATAGGGAAGCAAGATTTTCATGCTCTGAGCCCCTCCATCCTACACTCGGGTTGTATATATGTGTAAATAAAGATCCCACAGCCTCCATGGACCTTCACCCCAAGGAAACCAAACCCTGAGAAAAGGCAAGTATCCCTGGAGTCTCTTGCCACTCGGAGATTAGGGTTGCTCAGATCAATATGTACGTACATCAATATGTGGATTGATATTGTATGTAGACCATCCCATAATGAAAAGTTCTCTGGGCAGCTCAGGCTGTACTTGAGTGCCAGGGGAGGAAGGGGAGTTGGGGTCTCAATGGTTGCTGGTCTAAGATAGGCATCCTTTTATGACTTGTCAAGCCCTGCACACGCCCCTTTGAAAAATCCTGAGCTGATCAATATGCTTTCCTTTTCATGTTATTACCCTTAGCCCTAGGGAAACTGTGCAAAGCTGGCAATTCATACATGTCTGGTTTTCTCTCTGGGATCTTGATGAGATGAAAACTGTTATGACATGGAGATTGAGTATTACTGTGACCATGTGGAACCCATGTGGTGCCTTCTTGGGCCATTATGGGTTGTTTTTAAGGATGAGTGGTTGTTGTTGTTTCCCTTCCGTTTCAAGATGTATCTGAACTGTTTGAAATGTTTTATTGCAGCCTTTCTGGTGCCTCCACTCTTGGAGGCATCATGCCTCTGAACACCAGCTGCTGGGAGTCAGAGGAGGGGAGAGCGCTGTTGCACTCAGGCCTTGCTTGCAGGATTCCCACAGGCATCCAGTTGGCCACTGTGAGAACAGGATTCTGGCCTAGACGGGCCACTGGCCTCAGTCCACTGCTGAGCAGATTTCTGGTTCTTTCTCAGCAGCATCTTATATATTCTGATTTCTGGGGTTTGTGAATCAGCTTGAGATTTGAATGCTTTACAAAACCCAAGATTATGTTTCTAAGGGTCCATCCTCTGGGCTCTGAAAAAGACAGCTGGGCCCTTTGGCCATTTGTCTCATGGGCCTTAACAAAGGCTCTGTGGTCAGAACAGAGCAGCTGATCACGTGCTGCTTGAAACAGTGCCCATTAAGAGACAATGGGATACAGCTGAGTCTTCCCACCACCCACCCAGCCCTGGCTACAAGTATTCTGCACCATGAGCCAATGTAATAATAAGCAAGGATTGGGACGCTACTGCTGGTAGCACTTGATGTGCACACCGAGGGAATGTAGATGAGGCTGTCAGTAGGCAGATTGCGATTGTGAAACGCACCCTTTTAAACCTTGCTAAGTATGCATTTGACAGCTGGATAAATTTTAATGTTTGCATTTCTTGAAACCTGTAGCCAACCCTTCCACAGAATTGGTTATTTTGAATTAGACTAAGGAATGCAGCCTTCCAATGCCTCTTTGGATTCTCCAACAGCACGCAATCTCTCCTTACCCTTAAGGCATGGCATAGCCAAGGGGATGCCCTCCAGATGTTATTAGGACCCACCACTCATTAGCTTTAACCAGCATGGCTGACAGGCAGGGATGATGGGAGTTGCAGTTCATCAACATCCGGAGGGCAACATGCTAGCTAGCCCTGCCTTATAGGCCATGTGTGAGGTTTCCCTTTGCCAAGCCCGACTGATCCTCTGCTTCCATGAACCCAACATTTGATATTTAAAAGTGGGGGGGCACACACACTATTTGGGTTGGCCCTGCTCACTCAGACCCTGATATTCCCATGTTTCGTGGGGGAGATCTATGTAGGGCTCTTACTCGAACACAAGTAGAACCCTGCAGGTGATCATTGATGCATTGTGGGCATTCCCAACTCAACATTGTATGACCAGGGTTTAGGTAGCCATCTCAACATCTCCTGTGTCAGCTTTATCTGGCTCAGACTTCTCTTTGAACAGGAGGGATATTTGTGGACATTCTGTGGTATCACAGAAGCTGAAGCTCATGGAAAGGATGGGGCTTACTGATACGACAAGTGATAGCTTTATAGTCAATATTGACAACCACGTGGCTTTTTTATCATTTCATTTGTAACTTTCCCTGCCCAAAATATCTCAGCCAAGACATACTGCAGCCATTGTTATCAGGAATAAAGCTAGGGTAAGCTTTGTAAGAGCTGAGCTTGGGACGTGGAATGGGGGAGCTTTTTGCCAGGTTGAGCAAGACATGCACATTGCATATCACAGGGCCTAGCTACATGTTACATTAAATGTTTTGCTTGCAGCTACATCAGTTCCACTCCCCCCACGCCACCACTTTAATCCTAGTACACATGCCCCATTTCCATTGATGCTGCAGTACAGTATGTTGCAATTAGGCCATGCTCTCATGGAAATGGGAGGTAGAGATCCCTAGGTTTAAAGAGAGAAAACATTTAATATAAACATGCAAAAATTTGGAAAGCAGAAGAATCAACATCACCATACCTTGTATTGTCTCAGGGTTCAGTCAAACTTTAACAAAACTTTCACTGACCCTCCAGAGGCTTTTGGCTTCAACTCCCACCAGCCACAGCTAGCATGTAGTCCAAAACATCTGGAAGGTGCCAGTCTGGCAAATGCAGCTCTTGCATCATAACAGAGGGACGAAAGACAGCAGCATGCTGACATACTGTTCTATGGAACAGAGTAAACAGGCTACAATCTGAGTCAACTTTGCCACCAGGGAATGGAAACCACCAAACCCTGCATATAAGGAGAGCCTGCTGGATCAGGCCAGTGGCCCATGTAGTCCAGCATCCTGTCCTCGCAGTGACCAACCAGATCCCTGTGGGAATCTTGCAGGCAGGACCAGAGCACAACAGCACCCCCCACACTTGAGATTCTCAGCAGCTGGTATTCAGGGACATACGACCCCTGACAATGGAGATAAAACATGGCCGCCATGACTAGTAGCTATTGGCAGCGCTATACTTCATGAATTTGTTGTTTTCTGGGAATGAATTTTGACAGTGTTCTCTCCTACCTGTGGTAGTAGAATGTGTCCTGGCATGATGCAGGCAAGGCCCCTTTAACCTACATCCCTATACCTGTATGCACACTCTCTCTCCCACACACCTTTGGTCCTCCAGATGCTGCTGAACTACAGCTCCCATCAGACCCAGCAAGCATGACCAATGACCAGTGATGACGGGAGTTGCAATTCAGTAACATCTGGAGGGCCAAAGGTTCCCCACAACCAGGATAGAGAAGTCCTTGATGTATTAGAAAAGGGAGTGTTGAGGAGTGACTCAAAACAAAGGCAGCTGTCTGAGGAGGGAATACCAGGAATCATTTATTACTTAAACAGCCTCCATTTTTTTGCACTCACAATCAATTGTGGGTGTAATTTTGTGGGCACAGTGAACAGCAGCTGAATGCTGAACTGTGCAATTGCATCCACAAATCAGCAAGAGGAATTATGTTATACTGCCAGTATCTCTCTAGCTCTCTCACACACCTACACACACACACACACACACACGTTTTTACAGTTTTCCATGTGCACCGTTAGAAATAGGAGACAGTGTTAATTCAGTTCACATTTTGATGCAAACCTGCTGAATTTGCATTGCCAACAACAATGCATGATCCCAAACCCAGACAAAATTTGCAGTTCTACAGATTCTGTGGTATACTTCCTTATGCAAGAAAGTGGCCATTTTTACCAAAGATGAAGGTCTTTTAAAACAACAACTGTATTTTTATTTTTTCCAAAAACAAAAAGACTCCACTTAACTTTACAGCAAAAGAAAACAAGAGCTCTCTCCAATCAGGCCAAAGGCCCGTCTAGTCTAGTCTCCTGTTCTCACAGTTCCCCACTAGGTGCCCCTATGTGAAGCCCGCAAACAGGACTTGAGTGCCACTCCCCACCTGCAGTTCCCCAAAACTAGCATTTGAAGGTGCATTGCCTCTGACAGTGGAGGTAGAACAGTAGCCATTGACAGCCTTTACCTCCCTGAATTTGTCTTTTGAAGGCATCCAAGATTCATTTGTTTGATTTGTTATTGGGAAGAAGGAACAGCTATCCAAGATGCCATGGTGTCCTGGAGAATATAGTTAGCAGAACTCTGCTTTCTAGCTATGTGAATGGATGTGTATTTTATTTTATCTAGGCATAGAGACATTTCTATCCCATCCTTTTAGTGCATATGCCAGGAGTGGGGAACTTTAAGCTCTGGGCCCAAATACAGCCTTCCAGTCCCTCTGTCTGACCCTTGGGGCTCATCCTAAGCAACACACCGTGTCCTCCTGCTCTGTGCATTCTTGAGCTGTTGCAGTGTTCACGGTCTCTGCGCCTCCCCCTTTAAAAAAACCAAAACCCATCTTGTACACAGTTTTATTTGTTTTGCTTAATTCCCTCCAGAGTTTCTGCAGGCCCAGGCACCACCTGCTGTTTGTGCCAACATGTGATTGCCATCTGCAATGTGTTTGCTTATTCCCATAAATGAAAATTGCTGATGAGTTGTCGTGGTGCAGGTTCTTGTCCTCTTGTTATTTTGTGGCGTGCCTATTCCCAGTAGCCAGGCCGAGCTTCACCTGAGCAAGACTGGCTGGTTTATTTTGAAAGGGCAGAGGGGGAGATACTGAGGCATTGGTGTATTGTCGTTGCGTTCCGCCTAGAGGGCTGAAAATGCCCCCTAATGTTGCCGCCATGACCACAAGCTGCAAAGAAGGGCAACATGTTTGGTTCAGTTACCACTGGTTGCATTCATATTCTGCCTTCACTTTTCATTCATTCATTCATTCATTTTATTTGTATACCTCTTTGTATGTTGGAAAGGGACACAAGTGGCACTGTGGGTTAAACCACAGAGCCTAGGGCTTGCCGATCAGAAGGTTGGCGGTTCAAATCCCCATGGCAGGGTGAGCTCCTGTTGCTCAGTCCCTGCTCCTGCCAACCTAGCAGTTCGAAAGCATGTCAAAGTGCAAGTAGATAAATAGGTACCGCTCTGGCAGGAAGGTAAACGGTGTTTCTGTGTGCTGCTCTGGTTCGCCAGAGGCAGCTTAGTCATGCTGGCCACATGACCCGGAAACTGTACGCCAGCTCCCTTGGCCAATAAAGCGAGATGAGTGCCCCAACCCCAGAGTCGGTCATGACTGGACCTAATGGTCAGGGGTCCCTTTACCTTTACCTTTGTATGTTGGAGGCAGTATCACTCAGGTGGTAGAGTGCTGTTGTGCTAACATCCTGCTTATACGTTTCCCATCAGATCTGGTTGGTCATTGTAAGACCAGGATGGAGGACCATATGGGCCTTTGGCCTACTCCAACAGGACTTTCCTTTTGTTCTTATGTTCACGTAGTGACTTCATGGCAGACGTAAGGACCTCTTGTCTCACAGTTCATGCTCTGAGATTCTGGCTACACTTTATGCGAAGGGGTGGGGAGCTGGTCACCCTCCAGATATTCCTGAACTCCAATTCCCATCATCCTCAGCAAGCATGGCCAATGATCAGGATACTGGCCATTGTAGTTGAGTATCATTGGAGGGGGCACATGTTCTTCACCCCTTCTTGACACATGAAACGAAGCCACATATAAACCAGGCTTCGAGTGTTGTGAATTCAGAAGAATCCCTCAGAGATGAGCAGAGGACGCTGGAGGGGACCACAGAGCCGCTGATTGTTTATCTGTGCTCATTATCTCTCTCCTTTAGCTGCTAATTTCCCCTAAGGGTTGGGAGGGGGGAGCAAGGACAATTAGCAGCTACGGAGAGATCAGATGAGCACTGATAAACAACAGAGGGAAGAATGTGGCCAGCATCTTTGACATCCCCACCAGCTTCCCGTGACCATCTCCAGGGGTCAGAACCCAAGGAGAGCCTACTGGATCAGACCAGAGGCCCATCTAATCCACCACCCTGGTCTCAAGGTGGCCAACCAGATGCCTGTGGGACACTGGCAAGCAGGACTGGAGCACAGGAGCTCTTTCCGCTCCTGTGCTTTCCAGCAACTGGTATTCTGAAGCCTTGGAAGCAGAAGATAGCCATCATGGCTAATAGCCATCAACGGCCTTCTCTTCCATGAATGCTTCAGAATTTTCAGTAGCCAGAGCCAGGCTTATATGGAGCCAGTTTTCACCAGTGGCGTAGCGTGGGTTGTTAGCACCCGGGGCAAGGCAAGTAATTTACGCCCCCTAACCCGTGGATTTGCGCACCCTAACCCTAACCCCCAGATGTTGCGCCCGGTGCGGCCGGGCCCCCCCCCCTGCACCCCCCACGCTACGCCACTGGTTTTCACACAATGCAAGCAATGTCCATTGTCCAGCTCTTAACACTATGCAAAACCTTGGGGATTGGTTTGGGAATGACTTCATTGTAAATGAAGCACTATTTCAGACTTTTACAAGCTCATTTGTTTCCTTCCCCTCTCTCAAAGGATCATCCACGAAGATGGCTTCTCGGGTGAAGATGTGAAGCAGTACAAGCCTGTGGTCTATAGCAACACTATCCAGTCACTGGCAGCCATTGTCCGTGCAATGGACACTTTGGGCGTGGAATATGGAGACAAGGAGAGAAGGGTAAGTGAGAACCCAGGAACAAGGGATTTGCTGTGGGCTGGTTTGTTCGTTGGTTTGTTTCATAGAATTTGGTTGTCTAAAAACCCTCAAAGTGGTTTACAAAGAGAATAATACAGTAACATCAGCGAAAAAGCCACAAAGAAACTCTACAAATCACAAAATCAGCAAAACTGAAAACAGATTAAAACATACACCCACATTCTACACATCTGGTTAGACTTGCTAAAAAAATTATGATTTTAGCAGGTGCTGAAAAGAAGACAGTGAAGGCACTTGCTTGGTGTCAATAGGCAGGGAGTTCCAGAGTGTAGGGGCTGCCACACTCAAAGACTGAGATCTTACATATGCAGAACATTTTTATGTGGCGCCTGTAAAAGTGACACTTCCACAGATTGAAGTGGTCAAGCAGGCATATACAGTGGTGCCTCGCAAGACGAAATTAATCCGTTCCGCGAGTCTCTTCGTCTAGCGGTTTTTTGTCTTGCAAAGCAACCCTATTAGCGGCTTAGCGGATTAGCTCTATTAGCGGCTTAGCGGCTATTAAAGGATTAGCAGCTATTAAAGGATTAGCGGATTAGCAGCTAAAAGGCTATTAGCGGCTTAGCGGCTTAGAAAAAGGGGGGGAGCGAAAAAAAATCGGAACACTTGCAAGATGTTTTCGTCTTGCAAAGCAAGCCCATAGGGAAAATCGTCTTGCGAAGCAGCTCAAAAACGGAAAACCCTTTCGTCTAGCGGGTTTTCCGTCTTGCGAGGTATTCGTCTTGCGGGGCACCACTGTATGTGGGGTAAGACAATCTCACAAGTAAACTGGTCTCAATTTATAAGTTGCAACAATAAATAGATTTTCAGCAATGACAGGAACATGAAAAAACCCACCAACTTGTACACATACATTTTTAATATGTTTTTGTTTATCACTTGTTGTTTGCTGGCCTGGGCTCCTCTGGGAGGAAAGGCAGGATATAAATTTAAGTAATTAATATCTCATAAGCCTATAGGATGTAAACTGCAATGTTCCAGTTGCACATGCAAGCTGATTCTGGAACTACTTTGCACATTTTGCACAGCCATTCTCATTGTCTCTCTACCAGCAGGTATACAACTGCTGAATTAGAAACTAATATTTCGGGTGCTATTGCAGTATGAAAAGTCTTGCTGCCTGGGTAGAATGTGTTATGGAACACTAAGTGATTTTTGAAGGAAAAGCTCATTCCGCAATAACACCGTTTTCCAAACTGGTATTCCCCACCTGTTTTGGACCAAGGCAAGTGGGGAGGGGCACCAGGTTGGAGACAGCTGCACAATAAGGCTGGCTATTAATGGCATAAACAAATGAGTGGCAGGTAGCAAACGATCAGGGTTGCCGCTTTTCTTCCTGGGCAATATCATTCGGGGTGCGCAGTCAAAGGACTCTCCATTTTGCCAGTGGCGTAGCGTGGGGGTGCAAGGGGGGCAGGCCACACCAGGCGCAACATCTGGGGGGGCGCGCTCGCTGCCTCCGGAGTCGCCGAAGAGCCTCGGGCGCAGGCTGTAGCAGAGCCGCATGTCTCGCGGAACCGACGAGCTGTGCGCGCGTCCGGGCTGAAGGCGCCCGGCAGGCAGCGGCTCTCAGCGCTCGCCGCGGAGGACGCGCCAGGCAGCCCCTCCTCACAGCCCCGCCTCCGCCGCTGCTGCTGCAGCTGCTGGGCCATGTTGCATTTTCCTCGCCTCTCTGCCCCCCTCCTCCTCCAGGCAAGCGGCGTCGTTTGGGCGGCAGCGCCAGCGGCAACTCGCAGGTTAGGGGTTGGGGGGACGCAAATTACTTGACTTGCCCCGGGTTAGGGGGTGCAAATTACTTGCATTGCCCCGGGTCAGGGGACGCAAATTACTTGCGTTGCCCCGGGTGCTGACAACTCACGCTACGCCGCTGCATTTTGCAAGAAAACTCTCTGCACATGAATCTTATTCAAGCATCTGCCCTCTTGCTGTTACAGTTGCAGAAGAGCAGGCCAGCATTTGCTAGCCCCACCCCCCCTCCCATCCTCACTCAGCCCCACTGTCCTCAATGGGTTGGTAGGGGAACATCTGAAGTGAGGAAGGCTAGACTGAGACTTGGCCATCCAGATGCCAAAATTGCGAAACGGCACAACTTTCCCCCCTTGTTGTTATTTATTAGGGTCGGCAAACCTGTTTGTTTTGGTGTTTTGCTGCAAATATCAGGACTATGTAACCGTTGTGGTTAAAGCAAGGAGGCTCCTTTTTCTGGTTTGTTTATATGATATGTCAGCGGCGTTGTATATTTGTACGTTGATTTTCCACCCAGGAGCAAAAGGCTGTGTATTCCCCACCCTTTACAACAGCCCTGTGAGGTGGGCTAGGCTAAGTTAATACATGTGTGTAGGCAACAGCTTTTGTCAATATAGTTTTGGGGTTGGGTGAGTGTTAATGCAAGGGTTGCAATCTGAATGCAATGTAGAAGGCCCAGGAAATCCTTCTGGCATCCCTGATGATGCCATTGCAGTGGTCCCTGGCCATCTCATGTCTCCAATAGCCAACACCGGATGTGAAAGAAGGATGCAGAGAAGCAACACTGGTGATCATGCCAGTTTGGGGTAGGATGTGGCATCTCCTGGCACTCTTCCCACAGTGGCCCTCTGGCATGTCTGGCTGCTGACCAAGGTACCACTTTCACAGTCCTGTGAGTGTGAAACTCCTTGTTTTTGGTGTTCTTACAAAGCCACGCTTTTTCCCATAGAAAACAAAGCAGCTCTTGCTTACTTTAAGCACATTGTTTCTTTTGCATCAGAGGTTAGCAGTCTGCTCTGGGTGCAGGTGCATATTTGGAGGTCTAAAAAACAGTCATGGACAGTCATGTAAAGTGCCTACACCATTTCCCAAAATAAATTTTAAAAATAAAAATGCAGTCCCCATAACAACCAAGCCCTTTGACCCTAAATTAGAATAATGACCTGCAATAACTCAGGATGTAGATTTGAAGTTGTCTATGGCAGATCATCCCATCATAGAGTTTTTAGAACACAGTTAGATAACTGGCTTTGCCACCCCTCCCAAGCTGCCATTGTGCACCAGGTTCCAGTTGCTGGACCTCAGGGTCTTTATTTTAAAAAACAAGGTAGAGCCCACAAACCAGCTGTCTTCCCATGCCTACTGCAGAGAATGATAATCACCTGAAGCATAAGGACTGTCTTTGAACTGTGGCATTGAGGTGCCTAAGTTAGGGGAGCAAACTTGTTCTGAATAGTCCATGGACTCAGCTAGACTGGTAAAGAAAAACTGATTTATATGCATTGTATGTGCGATATAACATTGTGCCACCAGATGGCGACATGGAGTCCCGCTTTTCTCTACCTGTTTTCCCTGTTTAAATTTACAACGCTCTAAGCTGAAGCACTTCTTTGATGTATCTAGATCCAGCCCATGTGACTCTTAGTTCTGCTCTGGTAGACTTCATTTCTGAGTGTCTAGCTGAGCTGCATGGTGATTTCCCATGTCAAACGGCTTGGCTGCATCCCTTCATTACTGGAGCTTATTTAGTTGAGAGTTTGTTCCTGGAAACACCAGCAGTTTTCTATCTCCTGGTCAGCTCTTTCCATATCATTCTGCTGCGGTGCAGGGTTGTGTTGCAAAACCAATTCCCTGCACTCTGTGGTGGGAATGAGCTATGCGCATGCACATCAATCACTTGGTTTTTCACAGATCAGTAGCTCAGTGGGAATGACTCACAGCTGAATGTGTGAACAGATGCAAGAGCTTTGTAGGCTGGAGTTATGATGAACTGTGGCATTAGATCTGCCTTGGCTTATTCCTGTCATATACAGGCCTGCACTTAATGTGACCGTTATCAAGTGCTGAATGTGGAGGCCTGTGAATTAGCCTCCCAATGGTTATGGTGTTGAAATTTATGGACTGGGGGGGGGGGTGTCAGAAGGAAAGATGGGTCTCTTAATACTCTGCTGGTGGTGAAGACTTCATTGAAGAAGCTCCTCACAGTACCTTTCTTTGTTGTGGAAATTGCACGTAGTAGATATGGGAACTTCACCAATGGAGGATAGAAAGGGTGCAGAAGGAGAGAGGGAGGAAGGGAGGGAGGAAGAGTTGTGCTCATGTTGCTTTTTGAACTTCTATCCTGCCTGCTCCCATGTCTCGCAGCTCATGGTTGCTGCTCCTTTCCAGGCCCAGTTCCAGACGCTCACATTTGGACTGGGAACTGCAGGTGGGGAGAATGGCTCTTGCACTCAGGTCCTGCTGGCAGGCCTGTGTTTAAATAGGACAGTGGACTAGATGGGTCTTTGGTCTGATCCCATGGGCAGGCTCTTGATATGTTGTTAGGTGCATCCGCTCAGCTCCCACTCATTTTCCTATTGCAAGCTAGGGATGATCAGGGGAGGAAAGCACCATCGGGCAGGAGCTGTACTTTTCGTGTATTCCTTTTACTGTTCAAGGAAGATTATCCGGCATGAAATGAAGTTCAATACACATTATGTAGCATAAAAGGAGAAGTTCATGCAGCCCTGTAAAATGCAAATGGGTCAAGGGAAAATTCCTCTGGTGTTCCATGTCATAATCAAGTGGATTATTGTCATTCTTTAGCGAAACCTGAGTTCTAAGGCCAGCCACCTAAATAAAAGAGAGAGAGAAAGACAAAGAGAAAGGGGGGGGGAATGAATGAGCAGCACTTTAAGTCTGAGGACTTGTAGAAATTGGAAATTGATTTTCAAGCTATTTCCAAATGGGAGTGAAGAATGCTGGGCAATGCCTTTGGACTGCCTTCATGTTCATTATGGCTCTCCAAGTATGTCAGTTCTCAGATGAAACAAATAATTTACTAAGCATAATGCAGCTTTATTTTCTAGCCTGAGGGACGTTGCTGTGCCCATCATGATCTCTTCCGCTTTGTTCGTTATTCAGGAGGCTTTTTCTAAGGGGCATTTCACCATTTGCCCCATGGCCAGCTGTCCGTTCTGTGCTCTGCCATCCCCTTTGTTTATTGCTGCCTCGACTGCTCATGATTGGTTGCGCAATTCCTTTTCTTGCCATCCATTAGCTGGCTGCAAAGGGGGTTTCGCCAAGTGGCATGGCCCTCATTCTCCTCTCTTGTATATGTTCCCAAGAGTTCAGAAGCAAACAAATCTTCCCTTGATGCAGAGAGAACCATCCCCCATGCCTCTGTCCCAATGGGCCCTGTAGGTGAGGCCTGCTCAAAATGGAGGATCTGGCGCAGCAAAAGGTGGGTGGCACCAAGTGACCAGCCACACAGGATGATGGAAGCCCCCCAGGACCAGCTCCAGTCACACTGCGTAGCGAGCAACCCCCTCAGCCCCAAGCCCCACATGAGCAGATAGTCCCTTCATGCAAGTTAGGTAATTTTAGACTCTGGGCTAATGGTGTTACTGGGGTGGCTCTGTAGGTGGCAATGTGGCTACTTCATTTGCTTCACAATGTGACAAGCCCACTCTGCTGTGTTTGAGGTCCTTCATCATCATTCTCTGTGAATGGGATGGACTTCTACCAAAAGCCCCACCCTGACAGGCCCACTTTGATTAAAATGTGGAAGAGTTACTGAAGAGTTGATAGAATGGTGACACAGGCCACATCTCCCGCTCATGAGACATCAGTTGGGCCATACGGGAGATGATTTTGTTGCTGCTCAGGGAGTGCACCTCATAACCTTTGGATGGCAAATGTTCTAAAATGGGAGGACATTAGGGTCAAAATGACTGCAGTCCAGCTGTTGCATCAGCTAGCTGGTACACAATAATACCGGAATCAATCATGTTTAATGCACACTGGATTATGTAAACAGCCAAATAGGGCTTTGATATTAATTGATGGGAGAGAGAAATTTTCCAGAGTAGACATTCAAATGGTAGCTTTGCCAGATTCTGTTAAGCTATTTGGAGGCAGTAGTGTGGCTCAAATTAGTAGTTGGGGTTGTTAGGAGAATTTCATGGAAGAAGCACTGAATGTGTCCTTGAATGTTATTTTTCTTACGAATTTTCTTACGATTTTTTTTTTCTTTTTAAAAAAGCAAATTTCTAGACCTTATGGTGGTAAAGTTCTTCTTGAAAGTTCCTGGGCAATACCAACTCAAATGCCTGAAGTATGAGAGCACACTGAACAAATCTTTCGGAACCTGGAGTTCCTTGCTGCTCTTGAAATAAAATAGGAAATAGGAAAAGTTATAAAAAAGAAAATACAGTGTGTGTGTGTGTGTGTGTGTGAGAGAGAGAGAGAGAGAGAGAGAGAGAGAGAGAGAGAGAAATCATGCATGATATATGCCAACTTGGTAAGGTAAAGGTCAAGGGACCCCTGACCATTAGGTCCTGTCGTGGCCGACTCTGGGGTTGCGGTGCTCATCTCACTTTATTGGCCGAGGGAGCTGGCGTACAGCTTCCGGGTCATGTGGCCAGCATGACTAAGCCACTTCTGGCAAACCAGAGCAGCGCACGGAAACACCATTTACCTTCCCACCAGAGCGGTACCTATTTATCTACTTGCACATTGACTTTGACGTGCTTTCAAACTGCTAGGTGGGCAGGCGCTGGGACCAAGCAACGTGAGCTCACCCCGTCGCGGAGCTTTGAACCATCGACCTTCTGATCGGCAAGTCCTAGGCTCTGTGGTTTAACCCACAGCGCCACCCGCGTCCCCAACTTGGTACATTTTGTAATAGTTGCAGCTTTTCCTGGGGCAGGTTTTCATAGAATTTATATAAATATAAAGGGACCCCATGGGTCATCTTTTCCAACCCCCTGCAATGCAGGAATCTAACTAAAGCATCCATGACAGATGGCCATCCAACCTCTGCTTAAAAACTTCCATTGTAGGAGAGTCTGCCACCTTCTGAGGTAGTCCATTCCTTCATCAAACAGCTTTTACTGTCAGAAAGTTCTTCCTAATGTTTAGTTGGAATCTCCTTTCTTGTTTGAATCTGCTACCACCCCCAGAAACATAACTATTTAGGTTCCTGTGAATAGTCAACATTTGTTGCATAGAATGTGGGGAGAATTCTGAGAGAGTTATAGTTTGCTAAGGTTTCTGAGAGTTGTTGAGAGACCTGGAGTGGCTTAACAGTCAATCCCTCTTCCCAGGAAACTCTGGAAATTGTAGTTCTGTGAGGGGAATAGGGGTCTCCTAGCACCTTTAACAAACTACAGCTCCCATAATTCCTTGAGGGGAGGCATGACTGCTTAAAGTGGTATTATAGCATTTTCAATGTACAGTTTGAATGTGGCCTAGTTCCCACACACTAGTTCCCTAGTGTGTGCACGCTCAGAGGATGACCTCCAAACCATCCTAAATATCTTCGCAAAAGCTTGCAAGAAGCTTGGCCTGTCGCTCAACATCCAAAAAAACCAAAGTGCTGCACCAACAAGTACAAAATAACCCCTCTGCAGCGCCACAAATCCAACTCAATGGTATAACGTTGGAAAATGTTGATCACTTCTCCTACCTAGGCAGTTATCTTTCCACAAGGGTCAACATTTATGCCGAAATCCAGCATCGCCTGAGCTCTCCTGATTGAAGTGCAGAGTGTTTGAGGACTCGGACATTCGCAGGGAAACCAAAATGCTTGTTTACAAAGCTATTGAACGACCAACCTTGCTATATGCTTGTGAAACATGGACCACTTATAAACGCCATCTCCAACTCCTTGAAAGATTCCATCAACGGTGTCTCCAAAAAAATTTGCACATCACTTGGGAAGATAGGTGAACTAATATCAGTGTACTGGAAGAAGCAAAGATCACCAGTGTTGAAGCAATGATTATTCAACATCAACTTTGTTGGACTGGTCATGTTGTGCGGATGCCTGATGATTGTCTTCCAAAGCAACTACTCTATTCTGAACTTAAAAACGGAAAGCGTAATGCTGGTGGTCAACAAAAGAGGTTTAAAAACTGTCTCATTTCTAGCATATCCAAGTGGCAAGTGGTGGGAATACTCCTGCCTGACACCTGGAGAGTTGCTGCCACAAAGGCTTATTTAGGCACAGGGGAGAATTTTGATTCAGCTTTCAAGTAAAGGTGAACCTGACTAATCTTCACTCCCTGATACAGTATGCCAGCAGTAACACAGCCATCCCTTGAAATTCGCATTTATCCAAATTTTGCATAGCGATTCGCAGGCCAGGCAATGCGTACAAGTATCGTGTGTGTGAAAATTGGATAAGTTAGTGAACATAACCCTAAAACAAGCATTGCATTGGGAGAAATTGTTATGCAATTATATCTTATGAGGAACGGTTGAGGGAGCTGCATATGTTTAGCCTGGGGGGGGGGGAAGGAGACTGAGAGGAGATATGACAGCAAGCTTGTTTTCTGCTGCTCCGGAGGGTAGGACACAAACCAATGGCTTCAAATGACAAGAAAGAAGATTCCAGCTAAACATCAGGAAGAACTTTCTGACAGTAAGAGCTGTTCAACAGTGGAACCGACTCCCTCGGGAGATAGTGGACTCGCCTTCCTTGCAGGATTTTAAGCAGAGGTTGGATGGTCACCTGTCATGGATGATCTACTAGAGATGCCTGCGTCATAGAGGGGTTGGAATAGATGGCCCTTGAGGTTCCTTCCAACTCTACAATTCTGTGGTTCTCTGTAGATCTGCCCTCTGTAGCTTTGAGGATTCTACAGCGGAGTCCAGCTTCTTGCCTGAATTCCACAAAGTGGTCAGGTGGGATCGAGAGCAGTCGGCCTGTGAACCCTTGAGGGCTTCCCACTCTGCCGCCACCCCTGTTTGGGAAGGCCTGGTGGAGGCAGAGGGACGTGGAGCCGTGTGTCTGTCCTTGTCTGTGTGGCTCTCCTGAAAATGTAACTGGAGTGCCGACCAGTATGGTGTTTTTGAAGTCTGCTCTACATCCTGGTCATGTATCCTCTGTCGTCATGACAGCATCTCTAATCCTCACTTAGAAGTAATCATTTAAGCCCGCTTCCTTGATTCTCTTTGAACCTGGAGCTGCCTTTATCAGGGTGAGAAGAAAGAAAGGAGCTATCAGCAGCGTAAAATATGAAGCTGGACTGGACCAGGATACGGCCGACCTTCTCTCTCTAGCCACCTTTGAGTGTGGCAACATCGAGACATCGAAGGGTGGAGGTCCACTAATTAAACTGCAAAGGGAAAAAAGCTCTTTGTCAAACAATTCCCCCCCCCCAGCAAAGCCTTCCACATTATTTTGTGTTTAGTTCCCTTCCATTTCTAGCCCACTTTTGTTCCCACTGTGAAACACAAGGTGTCATAGATGGTTTACAAGAAGTATTAAAAATTATCTGTGAAAAGAGTTTAAAAGCAAGCACTTAAAACATTTGAAGGAAAATCAGAATTAACAAAGATTCAAACATGTTGACATCTACATGTTTGCCTAAAGAAAAAAAGCTAAGTGTGGTCTGAAACAAAAGTGGGCAGAGCAACAGATGGGACTTCAGTCATTGTGTAGTAAGCTATTTTCCAGTCCTGCAAGAGCCAGAGGTCTCTGCACAAGCGAGAGGCATTGCTGCAGCTCATGTGCATGTTCCTACCAGGCAAAACCACACCAGGAGGATGCAGAGCTGAGTTTGAGAGACCCTGAGGACTGCATTTGGCCCCCAAGCTTGAGGTCCTCCACTCCTGATTTTCATCCTCCACCTGGTCTGCTCCACACTCCCATCAGCCTTCCTAGGATCCATACCTATGTTTCCTGCATGATTGTGACCTTTACTTCACCTAAGCAGCAGCATCAACTGCTCCAGCCTAGTCCAGTCCTGCCGTTCCACTTACCAACGTGAGTCCTTACCAAAGTGAGTCTTCTCACTTCTTTTGGTTCCTGGGGGGCACTTTCCTCTTTCTGGGAGTTGGGTGGACTGTTCCAGGCTGCTCCAGCCTTTGGGGAGGGGCCGTAGCTCAGTGCTAAAGCTCCTGATTTGCATGCAGGAGGTCACAGCTTCAATCTCCAGCATCTTTGGGGTAGGGCTGGGAATGTCTGCTGCCAGTCAATGCTTGACAACACTGAGCTAAATGGAGCAGTGGCCTGACTCTGGAAAAAATAGCTTCCTATGCTGCTAACCTTTGGGCAACAGAGACATAGGAAGGCTTTGCTGCCTGTTGAGTTAGCCGCAGGAGGGAGACTGCTGGGATTCCAGAAAGCGCACTTCCCCATGTGCGCAGCCGGAACATGCCACCAAATTCAGAGCCAATCAGGTCTGCAGGAGGCAGCAAGCACATTGCTGTTGCCTAGCAACTCTTGTTCATTTCTTCCCTGGGCAAGAGCAGAATCATCTCCACCACCGCCTCACGCACCTGAGGAATGAGCCGCTCTAGTCTCCGGCAATACAAAAAGTGTCTAGTGATGATACGGCCAGGTTAGGCACATTGAAATCAGCATGCTTAAATGGACCTAAATCTGTGCTGGAGATTGAGCTATGAATTTGATTAACCTTGCCTTTAGCATGGACTAAAATAGTAGCCTTCAGTAGCCTTAGTCAGGAACCAGTTTCTCTCAGCCTCAGCACCTGGGATCCTGACCCTACCTTGCAAAGTTGTTGTACAGATTTCTGAAATGATATATGTAGAGTGCTGTAAACACTTGAAGCTTCTTTCTAGGGCTGCATTCATACAGCAGATTGTTCTGTTTTCCCAACAGAATCTCGTGAACTCTTCGTGCTCATTCGTGCATGAATTGCTATGCATTTGCAACCCCATTAACCCAAACAATTGTGGGGTGAATTTGGGGGTGATCTTCTGACATACAGTTCTTTCTTGCTGTGGGGGAATAGAAGCACATGTCGCAGCGAATCTGGTGGCATACATAAGTGTCACACTGCGCCCACTGATGTACATGATACTTAGCGCCACATGGTGGTGTATCACTTCAAAATGCAACAGAAAAAAAGGAAACAGGGAGATTATAACCAAGAGAACTTGCACAAGAATTCCCACATCTGAATGCACCCTAGATGTTTATTATTGTATTTTATAAAAAGGTCCAGAGAGGTAGCCGTGTCAGTCTCTTGTGGCAAAAAAACAATTAAAAGAATCTCGCTGCACCTTAAGGACCAACTCATTTATTGTTGTGAAAGCTTTCGTGGACCCAAACCTGCTTTCTCAGATGTGTCTCCTTTCTTAACAGTCAAGGCAGAAGCAATGGCAGGAACGCCTGTCTTCTGGGTGCTGGGTGCCATCTCCTGCCTGCTGTTCAAACCAAGAGAGCTTGGTCGTGCATGTGCTCAGCTGTCAGTGAGGAGACTGCTAACTCCCTCCCCTTCTGAATCTGTGGTGGGCTTAGCCCAGCACATCTGCAAAACTGGTGGAAAAACAGTCCAGATGGTTCCATTTGAAATTATTGTTTTAATTTCAATTTACCAGGAAGGGGGTGTTTTGAGGGATTACTAATGGGAAAGTGGTCATGTGTCCATCAGCACATGCAGAGTGACAGACTCGATATTCAGGGGGGACAGGGACGTGCCTAGCGCCTGTTTGGTGTTCTTTGATCATCATGAATTGTGCATCTCCACCAGTTCCAAAAATAAGAAAGGCTTGCTCTCAACCACCCACCTAGATGGAAGAAATGATGAGGTTTCTTCAGGGGCATCTTCCAGCTAATAGATTGGCATTTCCTTTGCTTCTGGTGACCCCCCTCCTTGGCTCAGGCCATGTTCTGTCTATAAATGACTAACTTTCCATCATGATCATAGCTCTGCCCTGAATCCCCTTTGCTGAACCCCCAGTTCATACAGCACCTGGTGCAGCATTCCGCTTGGGAAGCGGTGTGGAAGCACAACCGCACAGATGTGAAGAGGGTATTCCATGCTGATCGCATAAGTACCCAGTTCATGTCAAGTCAGGTTTATTTAGATACCCCAGGAATGGGGGACCTCAGACGCAAGGGCCAAGAGAGGCCTCCTAGCCTTTCTGTCTGCTCCTTGGAATGGTCCCCAAACAACACTCCTCACTTGACCCTTCTTTGCTCCCTGAGTGCTTTTGCCTGACTGGAATGTGTCCTGAACCCTGACAACGCCTCTCGCTTCTCCGGGTGGAGGATACACATGGGTGTGTGATTGTGTGTGGAAACTAGCCTACTGTATAAAGGTAACATTCACCTTTGTTTCTCTGCCCATTTTTCCTCTGGCTCCTCCCACCACTGGCATGTGACCCTCTGAATAGAATGTGGCTGTCCTTGGGTTGAAAAAGGTTTTCCACTCCTGATATACCTTTTATTTTTGATTACTGTGCTCAAAGTGGGTTTGAATGCAGCACTATCATCATCAAGTTTGAAATAAGTTCATCCCAACAGAGATGCTAGCTGACCCAGACCTTGCGATCATCATCTGTGAGGCCGTTCTTCATTTGTCTCCTCTGCAAGAGGTCCGGAGGGCAGTAGCACGAGAACAGGCCTTTTCTGTGGTGGCTCCCCACTTGCAGGGATGCTGTCCCCAGAAGAGCTTGTCTTTGCTACATATCTTTAGGTGTTAGCTGAAAGCATTCCTCTTCTCCCAGGCCTTTGGCTGTTTAAGCACTCTATGGTCTTTTAAATATGTTTGTAGGAGTGGGGAATTATTGGTTTGTAATGATAATAATAATTTATTATGTATACCCCGTCCATCTGGCTGGTTTTCCCCAGACACTCTGGGCGGCTCCCAACAGAATATTAAAAACATGATAAAACATCAAACATTAAAAACTTCCCTAAACAGGGTTGCCTTCAGATGTCTTCTAAAAGCCAAATAATTGTTTATTTCTTTGACATCTGATGGGAGGGCATTCCACAGGGCAGGTGCCACCACCGAGAAGGCCTCTGCCTGGTTCCCTGTAACCTTACTTCTCGCAGGGAGGGAGCTGCCAGAAGGCCCTCAGTGCTGGACCTCAGTGTCCGGGCTGAACGATGGGGGTGGAGATGCTATGTATTTTGTGTTCTCATTTTGCATTTTTATGTTGTGAACCCCCCTGTGATTGTAAGATGAAGGGTACTATACAAATTTAACAAAAATAATAAGAGCTGCAGCTGCCCCTGGGCCAAGGTTGCATTGCACTCCCTTGCCATACCTGTAGGCCTCTGCTCCACCAAGGTAGTGATGAGATCAACAACGTGTCAGACTTTTGCGGGGGAAGGAAGGCATGGCTTGGAGCTTTGCCAAGGCCTTGCTCTGAGGCTTCCCTGCAGGGTGGCCACTGTTGCATTGTGATTATTATTAATAATAATAATAATAATTTAAATAAATAGTAATAATTTAAAAAGAACAACATAGCAGTATTTGTCAATGTTAGCGGCTACCTTTGGTCTGAGATTTCCATCTTAGGCAGCCTGATGCCAACCAGCTTCTTTGGACTACAACTCCCATCAGCCCCAAACACCACAGTCTCCACACATGTGGAAGACACCAGGTTGGGGAAGGCTGATCTTACGCAGTCATTGCCTCCTCTTCGACTTGGCAAGCAAGGGGTTTGCAACAGCAGGAGGGGGAGAAGGGGTGCAGGGCTTGAAGGAAAAATGGATTCACAAAGATTCCTAGGAGAATATGCTTTGCTTCTTGGTTTTAAGTTCTCAGCTATTTCCACTTGCATAAACGCTGGCGGCTTTTCTGAGTGTGCTTCCTATATTAAAATACAGCCGCTGCCACAGGGAGATTGTGAGGCAGAACAAAAGAGACCTAGAAGGGATATTGAGAAGCTTGTGACACTAACACAGGATTAATGATGAGGGGACTGTAGTGTTCACTGTTTGCTCCTTCAAAGATAGCAGCAGCTTCTGATGCACCCAGGAGAGAATAAAGGCCAAGGGACATAAAGCATTGGCCACGTGAGAAGGTGCAGCAGAAAGCTGGAAAGAAGATGTAGGGGGCAAATAAGCTAGTTCTAAGCCAACTAAATTATTGAGATGGGTTTTTTTATTGGGGAAAAATTATTGGCAATTACCTTTGCAGCATATGATACGATACGATACGATACGATACGATACGATACGATACGATACAATACAATACAATACAATACAATACAATACAATACAATACAATACAATACAATACAATACAATACAATACAATATCTTTATTGTCATTGTCCCATACAGAACAATGAAATTGAAAAATCTACATAAGACATTCAAAAACCCCTAAAAACTCTGAAACCCCATTTTAAATTACAACATACTCCTATAGAGACTCCTTGAACTGTGTTTAAGACCAGAATTGCATTTGGGTAGAAACTGTTTCTGAGGCGGCTAATCCTAGTCTTTATACCCTGTACCTTCTTCCAGAAGGCAGAAGCTGAAAGAGATCATTTCCGGGGTGTGCACCTAGAGGAAGTGATGCCACCGAACTAAATAATTCCCCAGTTTGGAATATAAATTTAGAATTTATATTTACCAAGTGTATTGGCATTCAGAACCAGGCCATTTCCTTCTTCAACTCAGGTTGTAACCTGCACAACTCTTTTCTCGCTTGCCCTCTAAAGACCAGCAACTGTGGGAGCCACACAGGGATGGGGAAGAGATTGACTTGGCATTTAAGGCTGAACCTGCCTAGTTCACCGTATGCGAACTGATATGCAACCAGTTCTCTGAATGTTGTAATGCAGTTAATGCTATGGGGAAGAAATGCATATTGCAGGTAGTATGTGCATAAAAATGCATGAATTTGTGAAAATAATATTGCAATGCATTGTATTAGGGAACATTGCTTTGTAAAAATATGTGTATGAGGCAAAATTGCATGCCAACATGCATATTAGGAGAATTTTGCACTAAGTTACTGATGATTTTTTTAAATAGTGAACTGGTGTGGAATTGTAGAGAACTGAACCTAAGATTGGAAAAATGAGAAACTGAGAGGAACCAAAATTGATTTGTTTGCTTATCCCTAGTGATGGCAAAGGGGGGGAGAGAGATCTCTCTTACTCCCCAAACTGCACACTGCTGCAACAATATCCATGGAGCCATGGAGAACACTGGGGAATAGCTTTCCGGGGCACTTGAGCTCTATCAGCTGCCATAGGAAAATTATACTTCCCACAGTCCCTAATGTTAAAAATGCTGTTAAAGCTGCATTTTAAGGGCTCTCTCTCCACACCCTTCCCTACCCACGGCCATCACTGCTGAAGCAGCCATAGCAGTAGACAATTTTACTGCTTCAGCAGCAGCCAAGGAAAGAGGTTTGGGGCCTTCTGAGTGATGGAGTTTGCATCAAAATTCAGATGAGAGGTGCAGGCCCCATTAGACTCCTGATGACTGCACTGAAATTTGAACAAATCCTGAATTTGGCTCTGAATCAACCATTGTATTTTCAGTTAATATTTGTGCAATACCTTGCTTTGCCAAGCCCAGCTCGTAATTGAATTGACTCATTTGGATATGCCCTTACTTGGAGAAGAGAGTTCCTGTAAGCTGGTCATCTTGGTAGCCAGGGGCCAAAACATTATGCTAAGCACACTCTTTGTTATTTCAAAAAGTGCTGTTCACTCTTTAACTGTTTCAGCCAACCTTTTGCATAGTTCAGTAAATAACGTAATTGCTTACAAAATCTCGGTTGACTGGTGGCTCTTTGGAGTCCACCAGTATTTGCGTCGCACCTATTTGTCTTGGTGGAAGAGAAAGGGAACAGCTGCTGCAGTATGAATCTGGAAATGGTGGCAGTCACAGCCAGCAAGGTTGAGGGCTACTCTCTAGGGCAGGGAGCGCAGCACAGTGCTGGGTTGGTGGCAACAGGCACATCTGTGCATGTACATGACATGTGCTGCCCCACCCTCCTTGCCTCCCCACCCCATCCCAGTCCCGGCGGTTGAGTGACAGTGCCGCTGCCTGGAGAAGCAGAGAGCTCTTGCCCCATAGCACCCATCTTTGCCTCTCTGCTCAGAACAATTTTGAATTGATCCCCAGGGACCCCATGGTGAGCCAGTTAGTCTCATTCTGCTTCCAGATAATCACAGGCTGCCCAGCCATTTGCATCGAAAGACATTTCATGTAGGAAGAGCTGTCATTTCCCCCTGTGTGGACAAACATTTTAAAATAGTTGCTGAGTCATCCTGCTGAGTCATCCAAATTTCTGGACATACTTGCCATTTCAAAATGTCTTCTGTGCTACTGAAGGGGACTTTGGTGCAAGTTTCCACCCTTCGCCTCTGCAACCCATGACTTTTAAGTAAATCGCTGGGACTTCCACATGGATCTAAGAATGCCTTTTCTGTGTCATGCTTTTCGGGTGGTGGGGCTTTGACTTAGGGGTTTTCTTTTATTTAACTCTCGAATAAAGCCAGCGAGATATGGAGATGATAATTTTAGCATGCACTATTCTGCCCCCTGGAAATGTGACGGTTCACTTTCATGCTCCTCCTGTGACTCATCAGTGTGTTTGTCGATTTGTCTGCTGTGCAGGTTAGCCTCCTAATAAGGGAACAGATGCATCTGAATCCTGCTGGCTGTTTTAGCATTCTGGAGAAGGGAGTGGACTCCCGTCTGTTAGACAGGCACAGAGGAAAATAGGGAGACACCTTCCACCAAATCAGACTGTTGGTTCATTTATATATATTTATTTATTTCATCCCACATTTTGCTCCAGGGTGTTATAGGTGACACACGTGGTTCTCTCCCTCCTCATTTAGTCCTGTGAGATAGGTTAGGCTGAGGGGCAGCGACTGGCCCAGACACACCCAGTGAGCTCCATGGCTGAGTGGGGGATTTGAACCCTGGTCTCCCAGCTCCTAGCCTGACACTCTAACAACTGCACCACATTGGCTTGGTATTGCCTTCACTGACTGTCCCTGGGCCAGATAGAGAGGGCTTGAGGACCACATGTAGACCTGGGGTGACCCATTTCCTTCTCTACTCTGTCATCATGATGTGGGTGAGATACTTTCTGATGCAGAGGCAGCTATTTTATTTGTATTGCTTTGCCCGTTCGTTGAAATTAATAGGCGGAAAAAGTTTTACAATAGGTCTGGGAATGGTGTAAACTTGGACATGAGTATGTTTCCCCTTGATGGGCCACATCTTGTGGGACAATGGCTCATTGTAGTCATTCTTTTGAGGCGTTGTCATGGCATATCTGTTTGCAGTAGTGCCCCCGCCAAATCCTATTGGCCCTCATCCTGTTGGATCTTAGATAGGATCCGGTACAAAATGTGGCATCGCTTATCAATATTGTTACTTATTTCCCTGGCTGGCCAGAGTTACCATCTCTGCCGGATTCTTAAAAAACTACAGATCTCAGGAATCTTTGGGCAAAGCCCATAATCTGTGAAGGACGCATAGTATAGTAGTAATAGTAATTATTATTCATATTTATTTATTTATTTATTTATTTATTTATTTATTTATATCCCGCCCATCTGGTATGACTTCTCCCCCCATTCCCTCTCTATACCCAGGAGGGGTGAGGGGAAGAGCCCAGGCTGTTTTCTAAAAGGGAATCGTTTGTAGTGCAGCAACGTTTAACCTGGTGGCTAAGAAACCAAACTGACAAAATATCCTGTGGAGTTGACTCAACCTGTCAACAGGGCCACATCACTTCCTTTGATAGGCGTCCCCTAAAGGACTCTACGGAGGGTCTTCCTTGCATCCCATAGTTCTTGCAACTTCAGCAGCCACTGCACGCAACCACTGTGGGCAATGCGGCACTTGAAAAAACGAAAACTTGAAGCATTGAAACCTTTGCAGGAGCTGACACAAGGAGCTCATTAAAGCCATGGCTGATCTCATCTATTTCTCAAGGGGTTAAACCCTCAAATCATTGAGCTTTTTCTGCAGCCGTCTTAATTCCTCTGGGCCTCTGGTGGTGTTGCATCTTGCAAGTTCGGCTTAATTGCTGCTGCTGTTGCTACTGCTGCAGTAGCAGTAGTTGGCTCCATCTCCTTCCAAAGACAAGAACACAAAAATAAATTCCACATCCACTGTGGAAGCTGCATTCCAAGGAGTGGCTCTTCAGCCTGAATGTTGAGCTGGGGAGGCCCCCAACGAAAGGTTGCATGAGAAGATGCTAACCACTCCATGTTATTCCATTCTCTCTCTCCTGCCCAGGGTTTCCTTCTACTTCATTCCTCAACTACCCATCAGCATTTTTGTCCTTGGGCGTGGTTGCATCCTGCTTTTCTTCCACAATCAAACCCCAGATGCTGTACAGGATGTCCCATGCAGGTATCCCATTGGGGCAAAACTAAGCAAAACAAAATCACTTGGTTATTGACCAGGATCTTAGCATCCTGTTGGCTCGGGCTCCAGTTTAATTCTGGTTAGATTTTTGGACAATTCATCAACTGCAACATTTCTTCAAAAGAGATATAGATAGAAATCAACAGGGGAATAACAAGAACCAGGAGGCTCTGTAATACTCCAGAACTTGGGGTTAGCCAATGAAACTGAATGTTGCAAAATTCAGGGAAGGCAAAAAGGAAGTGTTTCTTCACACTGTTGAGCTGTGGGATTTGCTGCCACAAGGTGTAGAGTTGCTACCAACAGACAACTTTAAAAGGGGGTTAGGCAGTATGACAGACAAGGTATCAGTGCCTACTAAGCATGATGACTGCGTACTACCTCCACTGTATACTACCATCGTACCTCGGAAGTCAAATGGAATCGGTTCCGGAAGTCTGTTAGACTTCCAAAACATTCAGAAACCAAGGCACGGCTTCTGATTGGCTGCAGGAACCTCCTGCAGCCAATCAGAACCTATGGAACCCACGTCGGACATTCAGATTCCAAAGAATGTTCACAAACCAGATCACTCACTTCTGGGTTTGTGGTGTTCGGTAGCCAAAATATTTGAGTCGCAAGGCATTCGACTTCCGAGGTACAACTGTACCTCTAAATGCCAACCACTTGGGAACAACCACAGGGGAGCCTGTTGCTCCTATGTCCTGCTTGGGGGATATATGGCATACCTTGATTGGGGATACCTTCCTTGGGGGATATATGGCATACCCCCTCCCCTCCATTCTAATGGAGGCCGAACATTCAGAAGGACATAAGAGTTCTGCTGGAGCAGGCAAAAGCTCATCCAGTCCAGGGTCCTGTTCACACAGTGGCTAATGAGATGCCTGTCAGAAGCCCACAAGCAGAAACTGAGCCCAACCGTGCTCTCCCCACCTGTGATTTCCAGCACTTAGTATTCAGAGGCATATTGCCTCTGATGAGAGATATGAAACATGGCCTGTATTCAATGACCGCCTTATCCTCCATGAATTTGTCTTACCGTTTTTTAAACCCACCCAAGTTGCTAGCCATCACTACATCATTTGGGAGGGAATTTCATAGTTTCACTACATGATGTGGGAAGAAATGCTTCCTTTTCTCTGTCCTGAATTCAAAGGATGCTTTGACATATCCCCAAGGGAACCAGACTCGTGCCCCCCCCCTTTAGTGTGGCTACGTCTCTTTAGAGAACCGTCGGGAGAATAGTGAACCCTGATAAAAGCTGGCCATCCCCAAAGGGGGCAAGCCTTGAGAGGCCCTTTTCCTCACTTAAGAAAAATGATCTCAACAAGGACCGTCTCAGTCCCATTAAGGACCTTGAATGTGTTTCAGATGAAGTGTCTCCGCAGCTTTTGACGCAGAAGCACTAAAGAGGACATCATCATCATACATGCCGTTCCCTGAAAGTTCATTCTGTGCAGAGAGAGAGAGAGAGAGAGAGAGAGACCTTATTCTTCCTAAGTGATATACCTTCCACCAGAGCTAGCTGGAGCCAAGGACACTGCTGAGAGAAAGAGGGAGAGAGAGCATCGCTCTATCAAAAGCATGTTATTGCCAGAGGTGGCTGCTTGAAAAAATTGTGAGAATTTGCTGCCCAGGCAGGTAGCCTGTAACCGGGCAGATCTCAGGCCATGGGATATGGAAGCAACCCACCTGTATGTGCAGGCATTGGGTCCCAAATTCTCCTTGCTGTCAGAAACTTGCAAGTGCCACAGTGACCCCTGGTGGGTGAGAATTGTTATGGCTTGCTGCTGCTGCCCTGGCAAGTCGCACCACCCTCTCTAGGAAAGGACTGCCCCCATATTAAGGAAGCCATACTAATGGTCCATATCTAGTAGCCCCACATTGTTAACTGTGGTTGGCACCAGTTCGCCTACTGCAGAGAGCTTGTTAACCGAGGGACCTTGTACAAACAATTCATGAACTTACCTCGCTTCTCAATTAGAAGGGCCCTGTTGGATCAGGCCAGTAGCCTATCTAGCCAACGTCCGGTTCTCACAGTAGTTCCCCCAGGAATGGTTCTGCCCTGTCCTGCCCCCTATAACATGGGTGTAATAATGATGGGTTTTATTTGCATTGGCACGAACAGAAAAATATATATCTTTTCTTGGATTCTGCCACTTCTGGCTGTGGATTTCAGAAGATTGTGTAAATAATAATAATAATAATAATAATAATAATAATAATAATAATAACCATATACACAGAAAAATGGGCTAGCAAGGGGGAGGATTCAAGCTGTATTGCTAAATCCACTTCAGTGGCGTAGCGTGGGTTGTCAGCACCCGGGGCAAGGCAAGTAATTTGCGCCCCCTAACCCATGGATTTGCGCCCCCTAACCCTAACCCCCAGATGTTGTACCCGGTGCGGCCGGCCCCCCCTGCACCCCCCACGCTACGCCACTGATCCACTTACTACTGAGCACTGAAGTAGATGACCTGCAAAGCCCTTTGAAACTCTTTGTGTTTCTAAACTTCCAAGCAGACATAAGGAGGGTTGTGCTATACACACCATGACTTCTCCCTGGTGTGATTACTATTCTTTGTGCTGAAGAAGCATTCAAGTGTGAAGCCTTTTGCTCCAGACCGAAGTGGACACACACAAAAAACACCATTGGCACTTGATATTTTGCCTTCAAGTATAACCTTCTGTGTGAAATTGACGTACCAGATAACTTAGTTCTGACCAAACTGCGGGAGGCAGTGGAAGCCAGGAGTGCCTGGCGTGCTCTGGTCCATGGGGTCACGAAGAGTCGGACACGACTAAACGACTAAACAACAACAACAACAACAGATAACTTAGTGTATAGAGGGAAAGTTTCACTGGCAAATCCTGTTGATGTCTTCAGTGTATTAATATCTTATAAACTTTGTTCTTTGTCCATCACATGCAGCAGGGAAAGTGGCATGTTTTTTGAGAGAGAATGACAGGAGGGGTGTGTGTGTGTGTGTGTGTGTGTGTGTGTATGTTTGAAGGTTTGGTTATCTTTCTGCAACTGAAGTGCGTGAGTTATTTGGGGAGGGTCTCTGCAGCACAGAGAAAGAGTTGTTATCAGAATCCCCCTGCTGCCTTGAATAGATAGATAGATAGATAGATAGATAGATAGATAGATAGATAGATTCTTTATTGTCATTACACAAGTGCAACATTGCACAAAGTGCAACGAAATTGGATGCCATCCCTTAAAACAACAAAAGCAAGACAACAACAACAACCAAACAAACCACATTCCAGCCACACCCACACCACACCCATCAAACTCCCAGGTCACACTAACGAGTTACAGCATTCAAAAGGGCCACAGCTCTTGGATAGAAACTGTTTTTCAGTCTATTTGTCTTTGACTTGATGTTTCTATATCTTCTGCCAGAAGGCAGTAGTGCAAACAGACAGTGTCCCGGGTGAGATGAATCCTGCAGGATGTTATTTGCTTTCCTAAGACAACGGGAACCGTACAGTTCTTCCAAAGATGCGAGAGGATGACCAATAATCCTTTGGGCTGTGGTTATGACCTTCTGGAGCACCTTCCTCTCCCTAGCTGTACAACTGGAGAACCAAGCACAAATACAGTATGTAAGAATGCTCTCTATGGAGCCTCGGTAGAAGGACACCAGCAGTCTCTCACTCAGATTGTTCTTCTTTAAAAGTCTGAGGAAATAAATTCTCTGCTGGGCCTTCTTCACCAGAGCAGTGGTATGTGCGCTCCAAGTCATGCCCTGATCGATAGCTACTCCCAAAAACCTGAATTCCGCCACCCTCTCCACCCGTTCCCCGTTGATATACAAGGGCTGAATGTCCGCCTTTTTTTTCCTGTAATCCACCACCAATTCCTTGGTCTTAGCCGTATTAAGAGCCAGATTGTTCTCTCCACACCAAACACAGAGCCGCTCCACCTCGTCCCGATAGACGGACTCATCCCCTCCTGAAATGAGCCCTACCCATTCCAAAGGTTGTTAAAAAACACACACACACAACCCCAAAATATTGTTTTAATTAAAAAAAAAGTGTTGGCAATGATGCTTTGCTTCCCCCTTGAGCCTGTGGTATGAAAACAAGTGACCGGCAACAACTTGAGCAGAGGTTACCCTCCAGATATCAGATAAACAAATCCATATGATTTGCTTGATGTCTCAGTGGGAAGCCCACATCTAAGTGCAACAATGTTATAATCACAGTAACACCCCAACTATCTCTTTCCTTGCTACCAATATTAGGAAATGCTTTGAGTAGCACTGACTGCCTTCTGTGAATGGGAGCAGAGTGGCCCTAACAAAGCCATGCTGGCTCATTCTCAATGCAGGCCTGACCGTTGGAAATCAGCCTCTCTCAGGGACTGGAAGGTCTCAGATTAAGAGAAGAAAGGGAGGAATTTCTCTGCAAGTTTACAATCACATGGCTGCCATTTTCAGAAATTATCTCTTGGGGAGTCGGCAGGAGACGGGCCGAGTGGCAGGATTTCCAGGGCAACTTCTGCAGGGCCTCATCTCAGGATAAGGCAGCCAGGCACTGGAAACGAGCAAAGCTTTTTGGACTAGCAAGTTGACTTGACAAAGTGCCTTCCTACAAAAGACAACACACATCCTAAATAAATGACTGAATACCACCATGAGCCTGCCATGGATCATCTGTTACTTCTTAGATCCTATCCAATTTGAAAAAAGCAAATAGTCATCCAAGGTGCTTGGTGTTCAGGTTTCCTAAAGTGCAGGTCTGCAGAGACAAGGCTGGGTTTCACCATAGAATAGGACCACAGATCCTTGTCAGACTCCTTTATCTTGTCTGTGTGGAGGAGAGTGCCCATACATCAGCGATGCAGTTGGGTAATTTTAGACTCTAGACTCAATGATCTTACAGGGATACCCCTCTTTGTATGGTGATGTGCATCACTCTATGTACTTCTAAATATTTTAAGTAAGGTGGCTACGTGTCACCAAAAAAGAGAGGACAACAGTGGGTACAGATAGTCAGACTGAACAGCCCTTCAAGTAGAGAACCCCTTTAAATACAGAAATGTCACTTTAAGGTCCTGCAAATAGAGGACTGTTCCCTGTAAAGGCTGTCAGTGGCTACTCGCCAGTGTGAGTGTGTTCTACATGCACTGTTGGAGGCAGCTGCTGAATACCAGCCACTGGAAATTGCAGGTGCAGAAAGCATTGTTGCACTCAGATGTGGGCTTCCCACTGAGACATCAAGTTGGCCACTGTGAGTACAGGATGCTGGACTTGATCAACCGTTGACACATGGTGACCCTGGTAATAAGGCAGCCCTTCTGCATCGGGGAGACCTCCTGCTCCATCTAGAGTGTCTGCCCCCAAGTCCTGATGGCACCATTGCCATCCTTACAGCTATGTGGGGCCAGGCTCTTCATTCATCAAGAGTACATGCCAATGGTCCCAAACATAAATATCTACAGAGACAGAGGGCACCCCTGTCTTGTACTTCTCTCCAAACCAAACCTATTCAAAAGAATTCCGTTTGCTCTTACCTGTGATTTAGGAAGGAGTTAAAAAAATTTTTTGCTAATTCCTGATGAAATCCCATTTTTTTCCAAAGTACCAAACATAAACTGCCAGTATGCTTTGTCAAATGCCATTATATAACCATTTAAGGCCTTTCTCTTGGTTACCAATCTTAGGTGATGAGCTCTATCCAATGTTGAATGAAATCCTCTTGCTCCAAATGCACTATGGTTTATATTCCTGCCTGAGCTCCAGCAGCCAAACTCACTGTTATTATTTTAACATCTACATTAGCTAGAGATTGAGTTATAATCTGCACAGTTAGGATGGTTTTTGCCAGACCTAGGTGTATTAGAAATATATGGAAGTTGACAGGGTACCTAATTCAAAGGCCAAGTTTAGGAGCCAAAATTCTTAAATATGTATTGTACCATTCTGCAGAATAATTGTCTGGCCCTGGCACTTTCCTGGTCTTCATTTGTGAATGTCGTTCTGAATCTCTTCCCTCTGTAATGGTTTTCAAAGAACTTCCTTCTGCTTCATGTTGAGCTGTGGGAGAACCAACTGTGAGAAAAAGGATTTAAAAGCATAGCCCAAAAGGATCATTATTTTTCCTGTATAATTTAGAACCATACTTCTGAAACTCTGAATTTATTTCTTTTGGTGTTGTGTATACTGTATTGTGTTCTCTTGTAATCAGTGGAATATAATTCTTACTTTGTTTTTGTTTTAAACAAAAAAAAACCCAACAAATCTTCCCTGGCGCGCCTCTCTCTCTCTCTCTCTCTCTCTCTCTCTCTCTCTCTCTCACACACACACACACACACACACACACCATAAATGCAAATCCAGCTTCACCAGAAATTATTCAACTCATACTTAGCAAGTTGCAAGCTTTGACAAAGATCTGGGGAAGGGGAATAATTGTATTAATTGGGTATGAATTGGTATTGTTATAATTTGGCTATTATTGGAATAATATTGGAAAACTAATAAATTCCAATAATAGCTAAATTTGGCAAGAGAAAAAAGATCTGGGGAAGGGCTTGCTGCAATTTGACTCAAATAAGACTTCACTGGTTTCTCTAAGTTTTCTTCTTTCTAAACTCTAACTGATTTCTTATGGGAAGCATATTATACAATCCAGCCTCAAATATAGGCTTTACATGCTTCCTATTCAACAGCTCATGAAGAAGTTGTACCCTCATTACTTTCAAAATATTCCAGAAGTTCAGACCCCCTTCTGTGTTTTAACATTTCCATCATTCAAAAGTGCAATATGTAAGCACCAAGAGCCAGAAGTTTTAACCACATTAGATGACTGCATGGTAAGAGACATTGGAGCATGATCTGAAATAGCACTTGTATCTAGATGGCATGCTGTTACATATTGAAGCAGGGGAGAAGAAATCAAAAAGTAATCTAACTAGAAACAATTTTAGTGTACTGATGAAAAAACTGTAATCATGTGGATATAGGGTGCTGTAGGTGCCAAACATCCATCAATTCAAATTCAGACAGGTATACTTTAAGCATTGGACTTGCTGAAGATTGGATTTTGCAGGGGGCGGGGAGTATTCCTATCTAAAATTGGTTCAAGAATATCATAAAATCTACCCTCTTTACCACCTGATCATAAGTCATATCAGTCTAATAGCTCAAAAACACATGAAATCATAGAATAGAATCATAGAGTTAGAATAGACCACAAGGGCCATCGAGTCCAACCCCCTGCCAAGCAGGAAACACCATCAGAGCACTCCTGACATATGGTTGTCAAGCCTCTGCTTAAAGACCTCCAAAGAAGGAGACTCCACCACACTCCTTGGCAGCAAATTCCACTGTCGAACATCTCTTCCTAATGTTTAGGTGGAATCTTCTTTCTTGTAGTTTGGATCCATTGCTCCGTGTCCGCTTCTCTGGAGCAGCAGAAAACAACCTTTCTCCCTCCTCTATATGACATCCTTTTATATATTTGAACATGGCTATCATATCACCCCTTAACCTCCTCTTCTCCAGGCTAAACATGCCCAGCTCCCTTAGCCGCTCCTCATAAGGCATCGTTTCCAAGCCTTTGACCATTTTGGTTGCCATCCTCTGGACACATTCCAGTTTGTCAGTGTCCTTCTTGAACTGTGGTGCCCAGAACTGGACACAGTACTCCAGGTGAGGTCTGACCAGAGCAGAATACAGTGGCACTATTACTTCCCATGGGACGCGGGTGGCGCTGTGGGCTAAAGCCTCAGCGCCTAGGGCTTGCCGATCGAAAGGTCGGCGGTTCGAATCCCCGCGGCGGGGTGCGCTCCCGCTGCTCGGTCCCAGCGCCTGCCAACCTAGCAGTTCGAAAGCACCCCCGGGTGCAAGTAGATAAATAGGGACCGCTTACCAGCGGGAAGATAAACGGCGTTCTGTGTGCGGCTCTGGCTCGCCAGAGCAGCGTTGTCACGCTGGCCACGTGACCCGGAAGTGTCCCCGGACAGCGCTGGCCCCCGGCCAATAAATGTGAGATGGGCGCACAAACCCCAGAGTCTGGCAAGACTGGCCCGTTTGGGCAGGGGTACCTTTACCTTTACCTTTATTACTTCCCTTGATCTAGATGCTATACTCCTATTGATGCAGCCCAGAATTGCATTGGCTTTTTTAGCTGCCACGTCACACTGTTGGCTCATGTCAAGTTTGTGGTCAACCAAGACTCCTAGATCCTTTTCACATGTACTGCTCTCGAGCCAGGTGTCACCCATCTTGTATTTGTGCCTCTCGTTTTTTTTGCCCAAGTGCAATACTTTACATTTCTCCCTGTTAAAGTTCATCTTGTTTGTTTTGGCCCAGTTCTCTAATCCTTCTCGGGGACATTCCCAGGGGAACTGAAGGAAGCAGTGGTGCGTCCACTCTTAAAGAAAACTTCATTAGATCCCTTAGACCTATCCAATTACCGCCCAGTTTCAAATCTTCCATACCTGGGTAAGGTAATTGAGAGAGCGGTTGCTGAACAGCTTGGTAGGTTTCTGGAGGAAACATCGGCATTAGATCCATTTCAGTCCGGTTTCTGTCCTGGTTTTGGGACGGAGACGGCTCTGGTTGCCCTAACAGATGATATCCGTAGACAACTGGATCGAGGCGGGTCAGGGCTGCTGATCCTTTTAGATTTGTCAGCAGCCTTTGACATGGTCGATCATGATCTTCTGGACCATCGCCTCGCAGACGTGGGGATACAGGGCATAGCCCATAACTGGTTGTGCTCTTTTATCTCTGGTCGGGGACAGAGGTGGCACTAGGGAGGGAAATGTCGTCACGCCACTCCTTGGTGTGTGGAGTGCCACAGGGCGCAATTCTCTCCCCGATGCTTTTTAACATCTTTATGCGCCCCCTTGCCCAGATTATCCGGAGCTTTGGGCTGGGCTGTCACCAATATGCTGATGACACTCAGCTCTATCTGCTGGTGGATGGCCACACTGACTCGGCCCCGGACATACTGACCAGATGCTTGGAAGCTGTGGCTGGATGGTTTCGTGGGAGCCGATTGAAACTAAATCCTTCGAAGACAGAGGTCCTATGGCTGGGTCGGGATGGTATGGGGATGAGGGACCAACTCCCTTCTCTTGAGGGGGCCCAGTTAGTGTCATTGCCTTCCGTTAAGAGTTTGGGTGTAATCCTTGACGCCTCCCTTTCCATGGAGGCGCATGTTACAGCAACAGCCAAGGCAACATTTTTCCACCTTCGCCGCATCAAGCAGTTGGTCCCTTACCTTTCCCGCCCCGACCTGGCCACAGTGATCCATGCGACAGTCATCTCCAGGCTTGACTACTGTAATTCGCTCTATGCGGGGCTGCCCTTGAAGCTGTCCCAGAAACTCCAGCGGGTACAGAATGCTGCAGCGAGGCTCCTCACGGGGTCTCTGCCATGGGAGCATATTCATCCAGTGCTTTTCAAGCTGCACTGGCTCCCGGTGGAGTACAGGGTCAGATTTAAGGTGCTGCTTTTGACCTTTAAAGCCCTTCACGGCCTAGGACCCTCGTACCTACGGGACCGCCTCGCCTGGTATGCCCCACGGAGAGCCTCAAGGTCCATAAATAACAACACCCTAGTGGTCCCACGCCCTAAGGAAGTTAGATTGGCTTCAACCAGAGCCAGGACCTTTTCAGCACTGGCCCCAACTTGGTGGAACGCTCTGTCTCATGAGACCAGGGCCCTGCAGGATCTGATTTCTTTCCGCAGGGCCTGTAAGACAGAGTGGTTCCGCCTGGCCTTTGGCTTGGAGCCAATTTGATTCCCTCCCCCCCCATTTTCTTTTTTCTTTTCCTTCTCCTGCAATGAGGCTACATTTTAATATTTTAATGTTCCATTATTTTAATGTTGTATTTTATTTTTGTTTTTAAGTTGTAATCATTCATCTTGTTTTTATTATTGCTTGTAAGCCGCTCTGAGCCCGGCCTTGGCTGGGGAGGATGGGGTATAAATAAAAAATTATTATTATTATTAATGAGCCAACAGTGTGACGCAGCAGCTAAAAAAACCAATGCAATTCTTCATCTACCAGGCTTGTAATTCTGTCAAAAAACGAGATCAGGTTAGTCTGACATGACTTATTTTTCAGAAATCCATGCTGACTATTGGTGATCACAGCATTCCTTTTTAGGTGCTCACAGACTGTTTGCTTAATGATCTGCTCCAGAATCTTCCCTGGTATTGATGTCAGACTGACTGGGCGATAATTATTTGGGTCCTCAATGTTGTAGGAGAATCAAAATTTGGTTCAAAAATGTTCACTACTGTAATTACAGTGGTACCTTGAGTTACATACGCTTCAGGTTACTGACTCCGCTAACACAGAAATAGTGCTTCAGGTTAAGAACTTTGCTTCAGGATGAGAACAGAAATCATGCTCCAGCGGTGCGACATCAGCAGGAGGCCCCATTAGCTAAAGTGGTGCTTCAGGTTAAGAACAGTTTCAGGTTAAGAACGGACCTCCGGAATGAATTAAGTACCTAACCCGAGGTACCACTGTATCATGTTTGAGGTCTTCTCCATCAAATTAAAATATTCCCCCAGCTGGATCGACTACTGTTTGTAACGCTGCAACACCATCTATAAAAACAGTGTATAAGAATAGCCACACCTTTGGAATTATTAGAATACACATTAGCATATACTTTTCCCACCTAGTCTTCATAAAGTCTCTCTTTATCTTCCACCAGAAGATAAAGAGAGGGCTCCAGAGGGTTGCGCAGAGCTGCACGGAGCCCGGGAGTGCAGGCAGTTCTGCACAACCCTCGGGAGCCTGGCGCGGCTTCCTGAAGCCTGGAGAGCGAGAGGGGTCGGTGCGCACCAGGCTTTCAGCGAAAGCCTGTATTCGCCCCATAGGATGCACACACATTTCCCCTTCATTTTTGGAGGGGGAAAAGTGCGTCCTATAGGGCGAAAAATACGGTAAATGTAAAATATTACAGAGAATGTTACATAGCAGGTGATATTCTTCTCTTTCACAAGTAGGCACTCCCTGTGGAAAGTTTTGTGCTGGTCAGACCCTTGTTTTTCATAGCATAGTCTCCATTCCTGGGCTATTGGTGAAGAAGCCCATGGGTTGACAACTGGAGGTAGACAGCAGGTTGTCCTGGGGTGAGAAACTTGGGGGAACCAACTGTAGAACTTGCATGTGATCAAGGACCTGATCTCAGACTATAAAATGGTATCTTCTTGAGTCAAAATGAGAGTAGCCCTAAACATTTTTTTTAGGAAAAAAGTGTGCGCACGCACACACATATTATATATATATGAATGATAAAAGTATACAGTACACACAAAAATTAAAACATAAATCAAACCATAAATCTATCCTTTAAAACCAGGCAAACAAGATGCATTATCAGAGTTAAATTAGGACAGATTCCAAAAGCACTCAAGATGGGTGCAAAGCAAGGCAAGGGAGGGGTGTGGCCTGTGGAGGGCCCCGTTGGCCCGAAAGAGATGCCTGGGGGCTTCAGGTCTCTCCCTCCAGTCTGTTCCCTAAAGGTGCCCTTGCTGATCCCACACCAAAGACTACATCCCACCATGCATGATGCAGATATCATTTTGCACCCAAGAGGCATGCTCATCTTTCTTTCCCTTCCCTCAGAGATGCTTTCAAACTTTTTCTCACTTGTGCAGAAGTGCCAAGCCACTGAGGACCTCCGCAACTGGCCAGCGTGCTGGTACATGCCGCCCACAGCAAGTTAGAAATTAGATGCCCACTCGTGTGTGTTAAGTGTTCCGTCTTCATTGGAAACAAAAGCAGGTTTTTCCTTAAGGGGAAAGCCTCTCAGATCTCTCATTTTCCATTTCCTGTTATTTATCTAGCAGGTTCTTCAAGAGGTGAAACAGATGGTAAAACAAGCGAAATCAGACTTGAAATAGAATCCGTCGGTGTCTGGAAGCTTTTTCACCTAACCTTGTACTAATGCAGTGCAGACAAGTGAGGTTATTTGCCCAGATTTTTACAGCAACCAATTCCAAATGCTTTAGGAACTATCCCAACGCAGTGTGCTAATACACAGCCCCGTTTCCCGCCACCCATTCCTAATCCCAAAGTAAAGAGGCCAAAGTTGAATCAGAGCCAGAGAAATGCCTGCAGAATCAGAATGGCATTGGGGGAAGTATTGTCTAGGCTTACCAGGCGTTTGGATGTTGCATGTTAAATAAGCAAATGTGGGAGGGGTCTGTGAGGATATGTGCCCTGACTCCACCTCCCACCGCCCTCTCCATTGCCCCCCACAAGGTGAAGGGTGACCCCGTCTGAAACAGGGAGCCTCCTGGGAAATCAGGTTCCTGCATCACTCATGGAGTTCCCAAAAGTAAAGGAAGCTCCCTGCTTCATTGAGGGCAGCAGAGATGGTGACCAGGGGGTGGCTGCACCGTGCTTAGATGATTTTGAACAAGCCTCCACTAATTCCTCCTTGCTTTGCTGTGCAGTGTACGGGGGGGGGGGGATGATGCAGCCTCCTTTTGACCCACCAGCTCCGTTGGACCTGACAATGATTTTCAATGCATAATGGATTAGCACTTAGCCCTGACAAGCCCGCCTCCTTGGCTGCCCCCATGGGTTAATGAAAGACAATTCAGCTCCACTGGTGTATCTCCGCTCCCTTGCATAAGGCACTCTGCTTTCCAGCGTCTCCTGGAATCAAATGCATTTCCAAAGGCTTTCGGGAAGGGTAGCACATCCGGCTAGGAGGAGAAGCTGATTTCTAAAGGATATTGGGACACGCAACTTGTCTCATTGCATCAGACCAAGATCCAGTCAGACCCAAGATAGAGAAGCTACGGCCTTTCAGAGGTTGGGGAAGGGCTGTGGTCAGTGGCAAAGCCTCTGCTTTGCATGCAGAGGGTCCCAGGTTCAATCCCTGGTATCTCCAAAGGCTCCTTTGAAACCCTAGGGCAGGCATCCCCAAACTTGGCCCTCCAGATGTTTTGGGACTGCAACTCCCATCATTCCTAGCTAACAGGACCAGTGGTCAGGGATGGTGGGAATTGTAATTCCAAAACGTCTGGAGGGCTGAGTTTGGGGATGCCTGCCCTAGGGAACCACTGTCAGTCAGTGTAGACAGTGTCTATGACAGCTTCCTATGTTCCCATGTTGTTGGACTCCAGCTTCCATCAGTACCAGCCAGCATGACCAATGGTCAGTGATGGTGGGAGTTGTACAATGCGTTGTACAGGGAGGCTGGCCTGGCACCTTCATTATACACCTTTAGGCACCGGGCAAAAACATTCCTCTTTAACCAGGCCTTTGGCTGATTAACATTCTATGTCCTTTTAAATGTGTCTGTGGGAAGGGGGTTATTGGTTTGGTTTGGTTTGTTCTTGTTCTTATTTTTATTATGTACTTTGTGTTTTTATTTTGCAATTTTATGCCGCGAACTGCCCTGAGATCATTAGCTGAAAGGCGGTATAAAAATTTAACAAATAAATACAAAAATTAAAATACACAGGGACCTCTTCCAGCTCCATCTGGAGAGGCCAATGATAGCATGCAAGTTGTGAACATATCTGAACAATTTACTTGTAAAGCATTGTTTTGTGCAACCAAGGAAACTGCCTTATGCTGAGCTAGACCACTGGTCCCTCTAGCCAGGTCCAACCCTGGGGTAAATACTATCCTGGGTAAGGATTGTGCCTGTTCTCCCCCCCTCCCCGGTCAGTTTTGAAGGGCCACCCAGAGGGTTGATAGGGCCTGGCGCAGGTGTGATGTTTGGAGGGGGCACACATGTATATACAATGGACCTCCCAGCTTATTTCACACATGGACTACAAAGTCTCACCTGCAGCTCCTCCTTGGCCTGTGGTCAAGCAGAATGACAGATGTGCTTCACTTTTTATTATATGTGGATAAGGGAGTAAGGATTAGATTGTACTCTTCCTGAGTACCTCCTTCAAATCCCTTTGGCAGAGCTTCTTTCTGCTTCCTTTATTGTGGCCTGCTGCCGAACTTCTCCACTACTCACTCAGGAAGGTCCTGGGTCATCCTACGGCTTTTCCTGTGGTAACTGTCGCAAAAAAATTGTCTCCAGTGACACCTTGCCTGGAAATATTAGATGGCATTCGCTCTCCAGTGGTGGCCAATGATATGCACGGGACCCAAGGCAAGAGCCCCCTTGTTTTGTGCAAGTTTCCCCATTCTAGGCAGCCTTCAAGCTTTGCAATGTATAACTTGTGCAAGATTGAAAAACACAGCTCTCCAGATATCTTGGGCTGCAATTCCCATCAGCCCCATCTTGCATGGAATGGGGGGGGGTGGTTCAGTTTTCATTTAAAGGCAAACCTACCTACTGGTAATTCACACTTTTCAGAACAATATGTGAATGGAAACACTGCCATCCTTCAGAATTCATAGTTCTCTGAATTTTGCAATGCCGTTTTCAAAGTAATGTGTACAAAAATGCATAAAGTGTGCATGGAGATGCATATGCTAGAGAAAATAATGTACAAAATGCATTGTATAAAGGAAATTGCTTTGCGAAATTTTGTATTTTGGGGGAGAGAATCACCCTAAGGGCGGATGGATTTTCATGAGGCATTAAAAAAAATGCAAACTGATTTGTCAATGTTGAGAATTGAACCTAAGATTGGAAAAATGAGAAATGGAGAAAAATGAAGATTGGCCGATTCAACCGTCCCTAGTTGGCAGAGACTGTAGCAGAGCATGAGTGAGAGAGAGGCCCACTAGGATATGTCTTCATCCCCTGTTGGGGTTTAGTCTACCGTTTACTCTCAAGACATTAGCTAAGCAGCATAATCAAGGTGACACAAATTATGTGTGTATCTCTCTTCCTTGAGCCATTAAAAAAACCCAAAACCCTTTATTACCCAAGATGCTTTGAGCACTTCAAATCATTTAAGGACTCGTCTTCTCCACTAATGGATCTCTCTCAGATGAAAACATATTCATATTTATATACAACACAGGCATCCAGTTGTGATTAAATTTGTATGGCACAACAGCATGGAAGCCATCGCCTTAACAAGCGAACAATGTGAACAGAGGGGGAAACATAATTTCTTAGTGCCACGGAAAAATTTTACGAATTCTGTCTCTCTTCCTCTCCCCTCCTCACTCATGCTCTCACGCGCACACACATGCGCACACAAACAAATTCACCTCATCGTCATGAGGCACTTGAGGCACACTTGAGGCAGGAAATGCAGTCAATGAAAAACGCAAATCTTAGGGAGGAAATCTGTTTTCAAAGCACACGTTAAAAATCAGGATGCATTCTTTTACAATAAAATATGTAGTGGAAATAAAGGTAAAGGTAAAGGGACCCCTGACCATTAGGTCTAGTTGTGGCCGACTCTGGGGTTGCAGCGCTCATCTCGCTTTATTGGCCAAGGAAGCCGACGTACAGCTTTTGGGTCATGTGTCCAGCATGACTAAGCCGCTTCTGGCGAACCAGAGCAGTGCACGGAAACACCATTTACCTTCCCACCAGAGCGGTACCTATTTATCTACTTGTACTTTGACGTGCTTTCGAACTGCTAGGTTGGTAGGAGCTGGGACCGAGCAACGGGAGCTCACCCTGTCGTGGGGATTCGAACCACCAACCTTCTGATCAGCAAGTCCTAGGCTCTGTGGTTTAACCCACAGCACCACCCATGTCCCTATGTAATGGAAATAGTTTTCTTTAAAAATAAATTCAAAAATCAGGGTGGCATGAAGCTGATCACAGAGTGTTGTTTTTCTTTTCTTTTCTTTTCTGAAAAGGTGGGATGACAAAGGAACAACACTATTAGAATAACCTATTAAGTCTGTAGTTCCCAAGTCATGCAAAGTAACAGTTCCACTTTATTCCACATAGAATCATAGAGTTGGAAGGGACCCTCAGGATCATCATGTCCAAACCCCTGCCATTCAGGAATATGCAGCTGCCCCATACAAGGATCGAATCGGCAACCTTGGCATTAAGCACACCACACTGTAACTCCTGCCGCATTCTGCATCAGCTGGAGCTCCCAGACCAGGCCCAAGGGCAGCCCTCACCTAGATGCATGGCAGTATTGCCTAGTGATCAAAGCTGGCAGCAACTCAGCTGGGCCTGTTCTGCATTGGCCTTCCAGTCATGCTAAGCTTGCAACGTTTGTTGGTTTTAAAAGAAAACAACTGGCAGGGGGCTGGGGCGTTGGATGGGAACACTTTAGCTATTTTCATTAAGCTCCAAATTCTGTAGGTGGCAAATAACTTGCGCAATTCCCAGCTCTCCTGAAAATGTGGCTGCAGCAAAAAGAGATTAGTTGTTTTAGGCTGTAAATATTTGATGCCGCTGCCATCAAGTAAGAGATGGGGGAGAAATTGCATCGGGATGCAACTCTGAAAGAGGGTTGGATTCTGAGGCCTGATGTAAGCTAGCATTGGCTCTTCTGGTCCAAGCCATCCACTTGACAGAACAAGAGAGAACTGTTTTGAGGCCTAAAAGTGCAGGTGGACTTCAGCAATACTGAAAGGTTTGCATTTCTAAGAACTGAGGCAGGTGCCACTTTTCAGGGCTTGCTTACAAAACAACTACTCCGAAAATAGCCCATTCATGTGAGCACAGCAAGAGAAATCATTCGCAGGAGTTTACAGAGGGGCCTGACGATCATCTATTCCAGCCCTCTGCAATATGCAGCTGCCCGAGCCCTGCGGGATCAGACCAAAGGCCTGTCTTAACCTTCTCCAAACTGGTAGCCTCCAGATTTTTTGGACTGCAAATCCAAAGCTGCCTGGGGCTGATGGGAGTTGTAGCCTAAACCTTAAGGTTGGGCAAGGCTGACCTATTGACTCCAGCATCCTGTTCTCACAGTGGCCAACCAGGCGCCCCAATGGGAAGCACCTAAGCCAGGCATAAAGATGAGGTGGTTCCTCCCTTTAGGTTTGGTGCTCAGATTTTCCTCACAGCTAATAACCTGTGATAAACTCCTCCATGAATCCATCCAATTCTTTTTTCCCCAAAGAATTTCAGTAGATAATATCTACAGCAGCCATCTTCAGCATCTTCTGTTAGCCATGCTCTCTGGAGGAAATGGGAGTTGTCCAAAATGGCTGTGATGTCTGGGGACGATGGGAGTTGTAGCCCAAAACATCAAGAGGGCACCAGGTGGGAGAAGGTGTGGAGAAGTTGCCCCTTCCCTCGGATTCAGGAGTGGCTGGCAGAGGAGGCTGGTGTGGTGTTGCTTACCTGGCAACCCAGCACGGAGGTTGCTGCCAGTAACCCAAAACATGAGGGGAGATTGGTACAGCGTGGGAACAGCCAATCCAGTGGCGCTGCACACACTAGCCTGCTGGGCCCAATTTAGTCCAGCAATCCGTTCTCACCATGGCCAGCCAGATGCCTCTGGGAAGCCTGCAACAGGACCTGAGCACAGCAGGTCCCCAGCACCTGATATCCAGAAGCATTACTGCCCCTGCCAGTGTAGGAGGAACATAGCCATTGTGGTGAGTAACCATGGACAGATGTAGCTAAACTATGGCTACTGTAAGAGACGGTGATGGCCGCCAACTTCAGTGGTTCTGACAGAGCATTAGACAGATTCAAAGGGGAGGAGGCTATCGATGGGTGCAGGGGTGTCAACTTGAATAAAATATGAGGGGGGCAGGTGAACCCCAACCCGCATAATCAATCACAAGATGTGGTTCATTTGAATGGCAATGTCCATAAGCTGGGGGAGGGGCCTGGCCCCCTCAAATATTTTATTGGGGGGTGGGCGAAGGGACCTCAGCCCCTAGGAGTTGGTTCTTACGGATGACTGTAACAATGGCTATGTTACGCCTCCATTGTGAAGGGGTTGCTGTGGATCACAAATGGGGTGAGTGTAGTTTTGCTCCAGTCCTGCTTGGGACATCTGATTGGCCACTGTGAGAACAGGAGGCTGGACCAGATGGGCCTTGGGCCTAATCCAGCAGCTGAGCTCGTCTCATGTTCTTCACTTAAAAGCCCTTCCTGTTCTCCCTTCTTCCAGTTCTTTCAACTGGAGATGGGCCAACCAGCCCTGTAAAGTGGGGGACGTGGCCTCCCCAGATTGAACTGCACTATTTTTCTGCCCGAGGGCTCGAGGAGAAGCCTGCCTCCATCCTGGGAGCTGCAATGCCAGCTTGGGGCAACAGTTCCGCTCCCGTGGTTTCCTTTTATTTCTGTGGTGCTTTTTGCTTTCTGGCAAGAGACGCTGCCACTTGGCAGAGATGGAGCTTTCCATCTGGAAGCCCTGAATGGAGACAAGTGTGATGTTGGCGGGAACATGGGGACATGTCTCTGCCCTCTCAATAGCCCCATTACTGGTCTCTGGGACTTTCTAGCAAACAGGAGGGGCGGCACACAGCTTTCCAAGCCGGTTCGAGCTGTCGGGGAAAGAAGTGGGCAGTGATTACTGATGGAGAGTAGGGGTGGGAAGGCCTTTTTGGCTGAAGGGCCACATTCTTTTTGGGGGGCCACATGCCCCTGGTGGGCAAGGCCAGAGGCAAAAGTGGCCAGAACACTGGGTGCCCATTTCACCTTAATACAAGAGGCTAGTTTTAACTCTCACTCACACACCCCTCTCCATCCCCCATCCAGGCATGTAAGAGGCACTATCAGAATTCCAAGCTGCTGGTTCTCACCCCTGAAGCTTTAAACCAGCCTTCACCAACTTGTCTCTCTCTGGATGATTTGGACTACAACTCCCAATAGATTAGCACTCCCACCATCCCCATTCTAAGCTCCTGTCTGCAAGGGAAGAGGAGTCGTCAACCACCCTGCCCTCCCTTGTGGGCAGAAGATGCGGGTGGAAAACCCAATCTGAAATTGCCTCTGTAATCACAGTAAATCAGCTGCAGTGGAAGCCAGCAGGTTGGCTCTCGTGTACAGTCTCCAGCCCCATAGGGAGCAGGCAGGAAGTGTTCCATCTCACAAGGTGAGCCAGTTCCCCTGTCAGCTCCATCTGATCGAGTGCAACAGGGGTATTGTACAGCAGATGACTTGGGAAATGGGAAAGGGCTTAACATCAGGCAGAGCACTGAAGGCATCATCACCTAAATTGGTCTTTCGGGGAGGGAATGTTCCACGCAAGGCCAATAAACCCTCCGTCCAGATTTCTGTATCAGGGTCATTGCTACATCTTTGCAGGCAGTTTGAGGTTCAGGAACAGGGAATATGGAGTCTTGATGGGCCAGTTCACACTGTTTCAGGTTCCTATGGCCAAAGAGTCAAGTCTCTTGTCTGGTTTGAAAAGTGGCTGGATTCTTTGGCAGCAGTGTAGTGGTAAATTTTGAAGTGCAGGAACTCATCATAACAGCCCACGTAGGCAAGCCCAAGGGAGAGTTTAAAAAACACAGGCTGTAATGTGTTTATGTTTTGATACACACCCAGGAATCAAAGAGCGATAGTACATAGCAAGAATACAGAGTTTAGTAGCAGAACTGCAATTCTATGCGGATTTTCCATGGGCGTGAGCTTTATTGAACTCCACAGTGCTGACTTCTGAGCTTTACGTATTGACCTTTAGCAAAAGATCTTTAGTCAGCTGAAACACCACCTTTGGGCTTTAATTAGGAATGCAAACTGTATTGCAAAAAAGTGTTACCATTTAGATTGCTACCGTGAAGGAGTAACCTCATCAAAGGAAAGGAAAGAAGAATCCAGTCTATGTTTGTTTGTTACTCTCCATATTCTCTGACTTCACCGATGCCGGAATGTCACAAACAAACTTGAGAGCCTCATTATCCCTTTGGTCACTGTTCAGAACCTTGCTGCTCTGGCAGACGACGGAATTGCTCCTACTCTAAAAAATGTCCTGCACTCTACTGTGCACCATTGTGCAGTGAGAACTAATGCTGTGAGTGAAGCTGTGGCTGCCTGTGTTGTCCTCTCCTGTTTCTCCTGGTGCCCTCTCTGAATCCCAGCTCATGGACTAGAGGGATCAGGTGGAACTACCTCAATAAAAGCCATGCAATTAGGATACTGGGAAACGGCATCCATCTTTGAGCTTTACTTTGCCCTTCTGAATACAGTGTTACCTTGGGTTAAGAACTTAATTCGTTCCGGAGGTCCATTCTTAACCTGAAACTGTTCTTAACCTGAGGTACCACTTTAGCTAATGGGGCCTCCTGCTACCGCCGCGCTGCCACCTCACGATTTCTGTTCTCATCCTGAAGCAAAGTTCTTAACCTGAGGTACTATTTCTGGGTTAGCGGAGTCTGTAACCTGAAGTGTCTGTAACCCAAAGCATCTGTAACACGAGGTACCATTGTACTGCCCTTTAACAAACTAGGAGTTGGTTTTTGCTGTTCTCCATTCCCTTCCTCCTTCATCATTGACACTTTTCAGCAGCTCTGGTACCGAGGCTTTGCTGAGCTCTTCATTAACTAACCTTGGCAGGGTTTTATTTTTGTCCTTGCACCCCACCCCCAAAAATGCACCCCTCCCTTCCCCCACCCCCTCGCACTCTACTTGGCAGATTTTCCTTTTCTGATGTTGTTGTTGTCTTGCCATCACCCTATTCATTTTCCATCGGCTGCCTTCATTCTCGTGGCCTTTTGCAGCTAGGAGACAAGGCGTTGCCTTGGTAACAAAGCCCTTTAGATGGTTGGAAGCTCTGGGATCACTGCGCTCAGTCCTGAGTACTTTCTCTTTTTTATGTTATTTTTATTAACCAGACAAAGATCCATCAGGCTCACTGCTAATGGAGCAGTAACCAAGGGAGATGGAGGGGAGGAGCCTGCCGTCCCTGACCGCACTCCTTCCGTCACCAGCACCTTCCTCCCTTCCTTCTCCTCTGCAGCACATTGCTCGGCAGAATGTCTGCAAGGAAATTGCAACTTCTAAGAATAATATCTCAGAAAGAGAGCAGGGGGGGGGTGCTATTATGTGTAAGCTCAGCTAAGGTAAGAGAAGTGTCCAGTTCAGGAAAGCTCAAGGGAATACGGGAGTCCGCACTGACTGGCAGCAGCTAGGGATTGAAACCTGGGACCTTCTGCATTCAAAGCAGATTTTCTAGCACTGAGCTTTGCCCCTTCCCCAGAAAAAAAAAATACCTTTTCTGTCTTGGCTTATTATGTACCTTGAACATAGAAAGCTGCCTTATATTGAGGCAGACCTTTTATTTCATTCAAAAGCATTTATGAACTGTGTGTGTGTGTGTGTGTGTGTGTGCTATGTACGAGCAAACAATATATCACAACATCAAAGCAAAAACTCAACTTACAACAACAGAACAGCAGTATGTCAGGGGACTCAAACACACAAAATGGGGCCCAATCTTGTGGACCAAAAGATAAGCCTTCACAAGATGTCTGAAGCTTTGGTCCATCTAACTCAGTATTGTCTACACACCTATTGGCTGTGCTTCTCCAGGGTTTCAGGTAGGGGACATTCCCAGCCTTTCCTGGTGATGCTGCTGGGGATTGAAACTGAGGGTTGTACTCCATCAGCCTACAGGATCAGTTATATCTTAAACCATATACACTGGCAAACATCACTGGCATACAAATCTGCTGTTTGATGTGTTCTGCTACCAGGGATCCACAAAAGCACCCACTGGCTCACTATTTTTTTTAATTATTCTGGAAAGAAAGGCTCAAAGAGAACCCCACCCTTGGGGAGAGGGAAACTGGACTCTCCTTGAGGTTGTGCTGAGACTGACAGAAGGTTCTCCTACAACAAGACTTGAGTTCTAGCCAGGTGGTGTTGTCTAAACCCATGTTGGGAGGAGCAGAGTCATACAGACTAAATCACACACACACACCGATGCTTTGGCTCAGCCCCTGCCCTTCCCACCTTGAGCGGAAGGACCCAGAGGGATCCTTCCTGTGTTCGGCTGAACCCTGATCATCCCACTTCTCTCTGAGTGTGTTTCCAAAGCTCATGATTCTAGAATGATGAAAACAGTTACAGCCTTTTATTGTTCTGGCTGAGGCACCAACAGAATGACTAAACATAATTGATTGTGTCCACAGGTGTCTGTTCTCAAAGCAACTTGTTGTCTGATATTTTGTTTTTATGAGTTTTTTAAATAACAGCAACGGGTTAGGCAATTTAAAAAGACTAGTATATTGAAGCAAACAATATCATGATAGTGTTAATTCAGTTTCACTTTCTTTTATTAATTTGAATTACTTCTCCTTTTTCCGTTTCCCTTTATTATATCATGCAAGGATTTATTTTTTTTCCCTTTATGGAGCACTGACCTTTGTTGACAATCTCCTTATAGTTATTGTGAGGTATAAAGAGAGAAAAAACCCTAGTGTTCTGGAGAAGAGGCTGAGCTGTGAACCAGGAAGCCCCCAGCTCAAATCTGGTCTTTGCCATGAACTTCCCCAACCGGGTGCCCTCCAGATTTTTTAGACTACAACTCCCACCAGCCCCAACTAGGGGTGGACAAATCTATCTACTTCAGTTCCTCATTTCTTCAGTCTTAAGTTCAGTTCTCCACATAACTGCATCAGTTTGCCTGCATCAGTTTGCCCGCCACCAGCTACACTCCACCACTGTGGCTCACTCTTTGCCATGCCTCCTCCATCACTGCTTGGAGGTGGCCCAGGGAAGCCCCAGCATGCTGGGGCGGGGAGCATGGCTGTGGAGGACGCCAAGGCAGGGACATGGCACAGTTGCTGAGGAGCAGGAAGCAGCAGCAGGCATCCAGCAGAAGCGAGAACCTGGCGGTGGCAAGTGGTGAGCAGTTGGCGGCTGTGAGGACAGGAAGTAGTGGCGGTGCCTGGCACCAGGGGTTTTGCCGCAAGCAACAAAATATCCTGGGCCAGCCTGGGGATAATAATACAAACTTGTCTGGTTATGAGGACCACAGCAGCAATATCTGTGAAGCACCACGGAAACTTGAAGCAGTGCTCAAATTACTGGGCAGAGTGGAGTTAGGAAGTTGAATTGTGTTTTTTAAAACAAAACAAAAAACCCTCACCCTGATTGCTTCCATGTAGCCAATTAATCTCTAGCAGCAGCTATAAACAGTGGCAACTGCAAAGGTTCGGAGGCCAGGCTGAGCACGGTTGCAAAGCTTTAAATAAGTCCTGTTATCATTATTAATTACTCAGAGCAGTGTATCTTATCAAGAACATGTCCAAGGATGGGCTTTTAACCCCTGTGGAGAGTATCTCCACTCTCAAACCAAAATCCAAAATAGTACCCATGTTAAATGGTCCACAAATTAATGATGGAAAAATGTCACTTGGCAGTGATCTATCTCGGGGGGTGGGGGTGATTGCATGCACTGGCTTTAAAGGCAGATGTTCCACCAGCCGTGCAAATGGAGCTGGCTAGCAGGCTGCAGCACTCGTCCAAATTTGGTAACCTGCGAGACATCACTACTCATGGTCAGGAAGGAAGGAAGAAGTTGTTTTAGCCACTGAAAAAGAGCAGCTTAAAGGGGATCAGATCTGATGGGCATAGAGTGTGACAGAGGCAGCAAGATGAGAAAATGCAAATTTAGAGAAGATATGGGTGGTGTGGTCTACTCTTTTTAAAAAATACAATTGGACACACATCTGTAGTTAAATACAGCTCGCGTTGGATGATTTGTAGGGTGCTCCCTTCATGCTGGGAAGCCGCGCCGTGCTAAGGACCCAGTAATTAGTTGCCTGTTCAGAGCTCAGCGCTGGAAGGTGGGGACAAATATTCACGCTGTAATTAATGTAGCAGAATTGTCAGCGCATTGGAGATCTGGGAACATCATCTGTAGGCTGCAATGGACTGCCCATGGGAAGGAGCCCCTGTCGTTACAGAATGCTCATGCCCTCCTTTCTTTACCTTGTGTTAACTCACAAGAAATATACACTGTGCATATATATGGTGCTATTTTTCTAGAGAAAGTGTTGCTGGAACTCACCGTGAACTTCTTCCTTGTTCTCTTAGAATGGTAATGGCACCCACCTGAGAGGTGCTGGAGCTGAGCTCTGGTGAGCTCTGGCTGGGGAAAAAAAGCCATATATATATGTTGAGAGATGGAGGCGTTTTCCTTTATGTTTCTAGATTTCCCCTGTAGAGAATCACAGCAGTTATAGAGGGAGGGTGGGGGTCAAACTTGGTCAGCAAAATAGCATGGAGGGAAAGGGTTAGCTTTAACCCTCCCCATTTGACCACCCTGACTGGGTGTGAGAGAAAAACTAAACAGCACACATCTCAGAGGGCAATGCTTACCTTGCTGCCAGATTTTAAAACTCCTCAGATTTAAAACGTTGCCTTTTTTTTGTCCTAGAAGCTTTATTCCACATACCAAAAGTATTCCCACCCATTTTAGCCATTTCACAAGTTGCTGGTCAGAATCAAGAGCATGTGAATAGTTGCAATGCTTCAGGTGAAAAAGAGGACAGGACTGCCGCACCTTTAACCGCTTTGTGACAAGCTACAGCTACTGGCAGGGCTCCTGTACCTTTAATAGCTCTCACTCTCTCCCCACTCACCAAACAATTAAAGTTTCAGGAGCCCTGTCTTCTTTTTCACCTGGCTACTCTAGACACCATAAAGAAAACAAGCCTCTTCAGTTATTCTGTTAAAAATTATTTGGGGACACCCTTTCAGCGGTGGCTCCAGGTGACAGGGGGAACAGTAGCCAACAGGCCCACCAAGTTCCTTGACCTGTAGCGGTCACTCCAGGAGGATTGTGGGAAATTCAAAATGGCAGACTGCCTTTCAGCCACTGCAAGATAAGCCAAGGGACTGAGGGAGGGCTGGACCAACAGTCAACATTGCTGGGAGCCATTTGTTTGTTTGTTTGTTTGTGCATCTTTATCCCATCTTTCCTCCAAGAAGCCCAAGGTGGTATGTATGGCTCTCGTACTCCTCCATCTTACCCATACAACCGCCCTGTGAGGTAGGTTAAAGTGCTAGTTGGTGGCTGGCCCAGGGCCACCCATGAGCTCCATCACTGAGTGGAGGTTTGAACCCTGGTCTCCCAGGTCCTAGTATGACACTCTCACCACTGCCCCACACTGGCTCTTGGGTGCCTACCAGTGCCACTGGCCCCGATCCTTCTCATTCTCTTTTCTTGCTCACAGGGGAACAAGAACTGGGGCAAGGACTCCACCCCCCATTCCTTACGCTTAGTGCATGCCTGCCCAGCAGTAATTCACCATGATAAATAAATAGCATTGCTCTGTAGTTATAAGCCTCAGAGAACCCTGAGACTGTAGCAGCTGAAAAACAGAGTGGGGTTTTTTTTATAAAAAAAAAAAGAAAAGAAAAGAAAAGAAAGAAAGAAAATGGGAAAACAGCCAGGGTGGGAAAAGGAATAATTGTGGCACCTTTCAACAAGCTGCCTTTTCTCTCCCCCTCCCCTCCGCCCTGGTCCAGCCATCCCTCGAGTGCCCACTTATATATTTTTAGCTCTCTCCTGTCTGAAATACCACCGTGGTATTCATTAAACAAAACCCCAGTGGGATGGAAACTGCTAGGATGCAGAGGGGTGGTGGATTTTTTTTTCCCCTTCCCTGTTTTGTCTTATTTAATTGTGCACTTCGGTACAGATGGCATAGCCTGGCAGGAGGTTTGAATCCCACTGCCTCGGAGGGCTGGCTGGGGAGGGAGGTGGAGAGTGGAAGGCTGGCCTGGAAAGAGAAGGGGGGGGGGACCCAGCCAGGTCACATTTCAAAATCTTACCTGCTGGGCCCAGAGGGGAGGGGGAGAGATGTTAAGGTCACTCACAGTTTGAGACATGTCCTGGAGAGCTCGAAAAGGAAGGGGCATCATCTCTGCCTGGACTGTTAATTGCTTGTTAAATCAGCTAACGAATGCATATCGTGGAGGCCTGGGCTCGGTGCCCTTTCAGTGGGTGGCTGCGTTGTGTGGAGATCCTTTGGTGCATGCGTGTGGCTGTTATTTTTTCTTTCCTTTTCAAACTTGTTCAGTTTTAAATGAAGCAAGTTTTCAGGGGAGGAACCCTTCCGCCTTTTTCAATCCAATCTGCTAAGGTGGGAGTTGGCAACCTTTTTTAGTTCCACAGGCATATTTTGATTTTTGTGTGAGTGCCTCTGGTTACTTCTCTCCCCTTTCTAACTCCCCTCACCCCAGAGAGAGAGAGAGAGAGAGTGAATGTATGTACATGCAAATGTCACTTTTCCAAGGGATCTTGGGTAAAAGTTGGATCCAATAGATTCAGGCAGATCTTTGAAACATGTTTTCCACCAGCAACGAGCTTTTATTGAAGCTTTTATCGAAGGCACTGTAATTTTGAACATCGCTGTATTTTTGTGAAAAGTGTGTTCTAGAAATATTTAAATAAAGAAATGGAATGGAATGTGTTCCTTCAGCTAAGGTCCTTTTGGTCCGTGAGCACTTAGAAAACAATGCTATAATTACTGAGACCCAGCTTGGGGTTCTCATAAACAAGTCATGTCAGACAAATCTCTCTCTTGCTTGGTGTGTTAGGGGGATGTCGTAGATGTAGTGTATCAGTTTCAGTAAGACTTTGGACCAAGTCCCCCATGATATTATTGCAGAGAAGCTGGTAAAATGTGGACTGCAAGAGGTAACTGTTAGGTGGATTTGTAACTGGTAGACTGACCGAACCCCAAAAGTGCTCACTAATGGTTCCTCATCAACCTGGAAAAAAGTGACAAGTGGGATGCTGCAGGGTTCTGTCCTGAGCCCGTTCTTGTTCAACATCTTTATAAATGCCTTGGATGAAGGTATTGAGGGGCTGCTCATTAAATTTGCAGATGACACTAAACCTGAAGGGGTAGCCAATGCCGCAGAAGACAGAATCGGGATTCAAGATGACCATAACAGATCAGAACTGGGCCAAATCTTACAAAATGAATTTCAATAGGGACAAGCACAAGGTTCTGCACTTAAGCAGGAAGCTGCCCAAATATAAGATGGGAGACACCTGGCGTGTCTGTAGGACATGTGAAAAGGATCTAGGGGTCTTGGTAGACTATAAGCTCAGCATGAGTCAACAGAAGTCTAGTGTCCCAGTCAAGGAAAGTAACAGTCCCACTCTATTCTGCTGTGGTCATACGACACCTGGAGTGCAGCATCCAGTTCTGAGCACCACGATATAAGAAGGATATTGACAAGCTGGACTGTGTGCAAGAGGAGGGCGACCAAGATGATGGAAGGCCTGGAAACCAAGCCTTATGAGGAACGCTTGATGGAATTGGGTATGTTTAGCTAGGTAAAGAGGAGATGAGAGGAGATAATGATAGTCATCTTCAAATATCTAAAGGGCTGTCGCATGGAGGATGGAGCAAGTTTGTTTTCTTCTGCTCAGGAGGGCAGAACTTGAACCAGTGGGAGGAAGTTACAAGCAAGGAGTTTCTGACTAAACATCAGGAAGAACTTTCTGACAGTAAGAGCTGCTCAACAGTGTAACAGACTTCCACAAGAGGTGGTGGACTCTGCTTCCTTGGAGGTTTTTAAGCAGAGGTTGGATGGTCATCTGTCATGTGCAATCTAGTTGAAATTCCTGGATAGAAGGCAGTTGGACTACATGATCCTTGGGGTCCCTACAAACGTTACAATTCTGTGATTCTATGGTTTGAGGTACTCTTCAAGGGATCAAAGGGGCGGTAACAGGAGGAAGGAGCTCAAGAGCTTAGGAATTCTCTTTGGGGCAATTTGTGACCTCTGTTCTGAGGAAATGTGCCAAGGACACATTTATGTCACCGTCTCCTTTCCATTGACTTTTGATAGTTCCTTCATAAGGACTTCCACTGGAAAGGAGATCAAAGTGAAAACCATCATGTGGGGTTTTTTATTTTTTTTAAAATGAGTGGATGGGAGGTGCCATTTCTGCTGATCTGGTGGGTTCCAAAATAACTCCTCTGTCTTGACACATTAGCTCAGCATCTGTCCCAAGCTGAGGATCTCAGCGTCACTAGAGATGTGTTCCTGTCCTGCATCCCTATTTAGATTTTGTTTCTGCTATATCATCACTCTCCATTGATGTCCTTCCTCTTCCCTTGTATCATAAATCAGATCTGTGACAATTGGCATTCCTTGAATAAGGTGCCTTTTCACAAGATAAGCAAGATCTGTCCACATAGCAGAAAGTGGAGAGAAAATACCATTTCTCATGGAACAAGATAGGTAGGAAGGACGTGGCATAAACAGGAGCGTAAAGCTGTTGCAACACCTTGGACGCTTATCAATGCACCATGATTTAAACAGCAACAATCTAGGCCTCAGACCTGGGGGCCAAATGTGGCCCCCAGTCCCCTCTATATGCCGCCCATATGTTTTTGCCTGACTGGAACGTGCCATTGAATTCTTTCTTGTGCCTTGCTTGCTTCAATTTCTCCCTGTTAGAAATACTTAACTAACTGACCAACTGACCGATTGTATCGCAGATAACTCACTTCTGCCCCCCCCCCACATAATGCCTGCCCCCCCCAAAAAAACCCCACAAATCCTGGCTACGCACATGTAAACGACTTAAAAACAGCAACAATAGAGCATTAAAACTATCAATAAAAGTATGTTAAAGATAGGTATTTAAAAGTATTCAAAAGATAATTAAAATCAGCAATGGGCTTTAGAAGACATGTCTGGTTAGGCTTGCTTAAACAAAATGGTTTCAAACGTGTTTGCCTCCAATGAGAATGTGGTATGTGAGAGTGCCCTCAAATTGTGCACCGGTTCCCTGTGAGCCTGGGATGGACCCAAAGATCCCTAAGTGAGATTCTGCTCACAGAATGGAGTGGCCTTAAGTTTCAGCTTCTCATTCCCTTTGCTACACCAGAAAAACCTGCTCTTTAGGGATAGGGGAGCGCCCAGAACCAAGTGGGCAATAGAGCAAGGAAGGAGGAAGAATCGGCAAAAACCGCCTCCTCCCATGGAAGGACTTACTTGGATCAGCCAACCTCTCATTCCTGACCTAATTTTAAAGTGCTGGGCACATTCTAAAATATAGTTGTGGGAGGGAAAGCAGCAAAAGTGCCCCAATGGCCTTAGCTAAGGGCTCGTGAAGACGCACAATGTTTGGTTTCTCTGTGCCCGATTACTATACACTTGGGGCAGGTTCCTCTCTGCATACGATGGCAGCATTACCAAATAATGACTTGCGTGCATGAATGAGCCTCTACTATGGTAATAGCACCACCAGGAGGGAACGTTCATGTCTCCTCACAGCATTGCAAGTGCCATGCTTTTCGACAGAACCGCGTCACACATCCATCTCCCGTCTGCCAAGAGATCCACTGGTGCACATGTATGGGTAAAATAGGCCCACGTGACTGGCTTCCGAGCGGGTGAAATGATGGCGTCAAAAAGCACGGTGCTCCCGGGGGGTGGGGGGAGATGCGATGTTTGACAGCCATCCTTAACTGCAACAAGACTAACACAGAAACAACGATGACAAGAGAAAGAAGGAATTAACATCCAAAGGTTGTAAAATGCAATATTTGAAGGCAGAATATCACGTACACAACTGTGAAGTATTCGTGTACCTCACTGGAGCTATTTAGAGAAAGTATTTTTTTAATGCAAATTGATATAGACATGCATTTAGTCATTTAGTCCAATGTCGTTAAAGTGAGTGCTGCACCAGAGGGAAATTTCCCAATATTTTTTTTTAACCCACTCTTCATCAATTAATTCCAAAAAGAAATCACACTTGAAAATTATCAAAGCAAAAAACAGTGACATTCTGTGGAACAGAGCTTGGGGTTTCTGCTGCATTTGCTTGAATGTCAAGGTGGCCAAGGGGGCTGGTGAGTGTCTTTCCTTTCCTTTGCACAACCGTCTCCCCAGCTTTCCACATTACATTGCTTCCTCCTGGCTATCTGTACTTCAGTTAAAGCCCAGGAGAAGGCAGCATGGGGTAAGTCCTCTCCTGGGACTTTTTTCAGATCAGGAAGCGTGGGTGGGAAGGCTGCAGAGGCCTGGAGTAATTTTTTGCTGGAAAGAAAGAAAATGTGCAACAGTCTTGGCCACCTCACAACGATAAGATAAGCTTGAAACCCCACCGACATTTTGAGAACAAGACAGAAAAATGCAAGGGGAGGAAAAGTTTGAGAAACAGGAGGATGGATTTTGGCACAGCACTTGTTTAAGCACGTGTGCAAGTTGAAGGATTGAGGACAAGTCCTTAAGGACATGTTGGTTCTTAAAGAACTGATATCCTGACAGCCAGATTGCCTCCAGGACCACAAGCTTGCATATCAGCCCCTCCCAAAGCAACTCATTGCACATTTTTGCCAGCTGTGAGATGCCTTCTCCTCTCACTCTTCCCAACCATCTTCCTTGAACACTTCAGTCTGAAGCCCAGAACTTTTAGCAACTGTAGAAATAACAGCCAACAACCTGCTGACTGATGCCCCAGACTGCCTACATGGGGCCAGCATAAGCATGTGTGGCAGGCTATTACAAGTGAAGGACTCCTTGAGGTACACCAAGGCTGCAGACAGCATTGTTAACATGAGTCAACAACGTGATGCGGCCGCAAAAAAGCTAATTCTATTCTAGGCTGCATCAACAGAAGTTTAGTGCCCAGATCAAGGGAAGTAATATAGCTGTGGACCATTTTGCACATGTCCAATTGATGCACAACCGCCAGCGTGTGGGTTCTTTTGGACCTGGAAAAGGGCAGAACAAGGGTGGAATGGAGACAGGGTGGGCTTGTGCATCACAAAATTGTCACTGCCTGCAGTACTGCTCTATTCTGCATTGGTCAGACCCCACCTAGAATACTGTGTCCAGTTCTGGGCACCACAATTTAAGGATATTGACAAGCTGCAACATGCTTAAAGGAGGACAACTAAGATGACGGAGGGTCTGAAAACCAAGCCTTATGAGGAACAGCTGAGGAAGTTGGGTATGTTTAGACTGAAGAAGGAGAGACTGAGAGGTGATATGATAGCCATCTTCAACTATCTAAAGGATTGTCACATGGGGATGGAGCAAGCTTGTTTTCTGCTGCTCCAGAGGGTAGGACCCAAACCAGAGGATTAAAATTACAATAAAGGACATTAAGAAGAGGTTTTCACTTTGACAGTGAAAGAAACTCCCTCAGAAGGTGGTGGACTCTCCTTCCTTGGAGATTTTCAAGTAGATGGCCATCTGTCAGGAATTCCTTAGTTGTGATTCCTGCATTGCAAAGCGTTGGGCTAAATGGCCCTTGGAGTCCCTTCGAACTCTACAGTTCTGTGATTCTGTTTTGCTTATAGAGACCTGCTAGCATTCAAGCGTGACCTGCGACAAAATGTTGCAGTGTATCCTCACTTCCTAACAAGAGTGCTCCTGGTTTCCAGCCAGCCAGCTACGTGCTCCTCCAAACAGTTGCCTTTCTGTTTGCATGTCAACTCTCCGTTTTCCAGTTCTCTTTTCCGACTGACACTGGGCATTCAAGCATGCTTAATCTTCATTAGCTTGTTGGGGGGTTCGTGTGTGTGTGTGTGTTGTGTGGGGGGGGTGGAGTGTCTGTCCAAAAGTTAAAGAGGAACTGATAGGAGGAGGTGGCACTTGAAAGGAGTGGAGAAGATTGCCAGCAAAGTTAAGGGAGACTATAATGAAGGAGTTGAATCAGGGGTCAGCAAACTTTTTCAGCAGGGGACCAGTCCACTGTCCCTCAGACCTTGTGGGGGGCTGGACTATATTCTGAAGGGGGGAAAATGAATGAATTCCTATGCCCCACAAATAACCCAGAGATGCATTTTAAATAAAAGCACACATTCTACTCAAGTAAAAACACCAGGCAGGCCCCACAAATAACCCAGAGATGCATTTTAAATAAAAAGACACATTCTACTCATGTAAAAACACGCTGATTCCTGGACCGTCCACAGGCCAGATTGAGAAGGCGATTGTGCTGGATTCGGCCCCTGGGCCTTAGTTTGCCTACCCATGAGTTGAATCTTCATCCGGTTAAAAGCCATACAGTTCTCTTCCTGGCTGCAAAGTTGCTTTGTAAGGCTCTCTTTTTAAAAAAAAATAAGAAGTTAATTTATTGTGTATATCTCTTTTGCTTATGTGTTAAAATTCTATTTTAAAAATGACATCATTTTGAAAAGCTATACAGCATCTAGTGCAGCTCATTACAATTGTTACAACAAACAGAAAAATCATTAAGCAGACCTCTTCAACCCTCAGCAAGTGATCTGGGGCAGGGAGAGTTTGGGAATCACCGGACTAGAGTATAGGTAGGCAGCCTATCTGGCTCAACCAGGCTCTCCCCAGACCTGCATTGCTGCTCTGCAATGGCTCGTCCTCCTTTTAAGTCATTGTATGGGGAAAGCTTTGGCAAGCAAGACACAGGCTGTGGGGCCTTACATTGCCAACTCCTGACCACAGGATCATTGTCATCAATTGCCATCGTATTTTCCTTGGCATGCAGTTTCTCCAAATTATAGTAGCGCCGCAATAAATTACACTGTGTCACTGCTTGGCTTGAGAGGCATGTGCACCCAACCCATTGCTGGCGAACAAGCACCTGCCCCTTCCAACAGTGTCTTTCTGCAGTTTGAAGAAAACAAATTGATGCATTCTAGCAAACAGCTTCCTCAGCAGAGCTACAGCACTGTGTGAAGGTCTTGCCAGAAAAGGAAAAGCTGCAGTCATGCTTCAAAGGTAGAAAACAGAAGAAGGAAGATGGGGGGAGGAGAGAGAGAGAGAGAGAATGAATATTCTGATTATGTATATTAGTAACCAGATATCTGATGGATAAGAAAAGTTAATGTAGAGAACTTCCAAATTGTTGCTATTTGGGGGTAAGATTCAATTGCGTACATGCAAATTTAGTTTGCACCATTATAGTTGATTGGAGCTCTTGCACCGCAAACCTGCTTGCCCTGCAAAATCAGACTTCTTGCAATAAGGAAAGTGGTGGGGAAACACAGTGGGTAGTGGGGAATAATGTTTGCTACATTGACTATTCTCCCTGCAAACTTTTTGCAAGCAAATCAGGATGAGTGCTCAGTAAATGGGTGATTGGTTGTTATAGTATTATTATTCCAGAGTTTAAGTATGCATACAACAGGCACTATCAATTCCTCCTTTGTTCTCCTGGCAGAGGTGAAGCAACATATGCTCATCGATTATGCTGTCCACATTAAGGGAACAACCTTATTTGGGCTGCAGTTGACACCACCATCATCATCATCAATTGTGAAACGTCAGCAAATTTGCATGTATTTCCTTACTTGGTCCAATGTATCCCACATCTGTAGGGCTTGGGTAGAAGGGCACAGTTATGCAGGGCACTGATGCTACCCTGAAACCTCAGAAGTTCTCTCTAGACTCCCCAGGCTATTTTAAAATCTCACAAGGCATTGCTCACACACCCTTCTGTGCCTATTTTTATATCGTTAAGGACTAGAAACTTCATTTCTAATGCAAAACAACAAGTGTGAAATTCTGTACTTGCTTCCAAATTCACAATTAGTGGGTCACCAGAGACTCACATGAGTATCAGTGGGAAATGAGCGGGAGTGACAAAAGCTGGTGGTAATTCTTCAGATAATGAGTGCCTTTCTCACTACATGAAACTAAAACAAATGGGTTTTGTAGGAAAAATGAATGGTTTAAGAAATTGAATGTTTTTCCACCTTTTGGAACCTTCCTCCCTGTGGATTCTTCAACATTGTGCAAATATGACATGTCCCGCTTCTTCTCTCTTTCTCTCCAGGCTGATGCAAAGATGGTTTGTGACGTTGTCAGTCGGATGGAGGACACAGAGCCCTTCTCTCCAGAACTCCTTTCAGCAATGATGAGACTTTGGGCAGACTCTGGCCTCCAAGAATGCTTCAACCGGTCCCGAGAATATCAGCTCAACGACTCTGCTCAGTAGTGAGTATCCCATAGGTCCCATAGGTCTCAAGGAGAGGCTATAGCTTTCCACAAGCTTTGCACCCATTTTAAGGCACTTTCACTTAAAGAGTTCGAGACAGCAGGACTGTTGGAAGCAGCAACTTCCAGCAGTGGCCCATGAAGGGGACAGAGCAGCAGCAGTGCCTTCCCAGTGGAAAAAGTGCTGCCGTTCTCTGGGGTGGGGCGGAACAGTGATAAGTTCAGGAGAGCTCCGGGTTAGTTGTGGCTCTGCAGGCACATGCCTGTGGTGAGGTCAGGAGAGCTCTGAGTTGGCCGTGGTGAGTTGGCCAACCCGGACTTTGCCACTGCCTTGTCCCATCCCCATCTTGGTGAGCACAGGACTGCCACACCATCACCATCCCAGCTCATGGGCCATTGCTGGTAACTTCTGCCCAAGAATCTCAGCTGGCCTCTGTGGACCATACCTGTCTAGATGGACCAGTTATCATCTTACCCATAAGTGGCTGGGAGGCAGGGCTACCTGCCCAGGAGGCAGTGCTTTTTTTCTAGAGGTACTCAAGGGTACACAGTACTGGCACCTTCCCCGCCAAAAGTGTGTCAGTTAGTGTAACAACTTCATGATGAGTACCAACATCATTTTTTCTATAAAAAATAAGCACTGCCAGGAGACTTGGTGAGGCAGTTGTTTCAGGTGGCAGCCTGGGAACAGCTGGTTGGGGCAGCAGACCTAGGGAGGGCAGGAGCACCCCACTCACTGCCTTCTGTTCTTTTCTGGACCCCCATCACTGTTCCTTGCTCCGCTCCAGAATCCCTTTTTCTACCCCACTGCTTTAGCATGCCAGGGCTTCTCCAGGGTTGCCTCCGGAAAAGGAAGAGGAAGAGGAGGTGGGAGGGTGGCAGTTTCTGTTCTGCCTCCAGCTGCAAAACGCCCTAGGCTAGCCCTGCTGGGAAGAGTATGATGCCTCATGGCATACAAGATGGGAACTCATTTCAGACTTCAAGCTCTCACTTGGTGAAGATGCTTTTGCACATTGGAAGTAGCAACCAGCGTGGTGTCTAAAAAATTAATTTTATCCTATATTTTGCTGAGCAGAGCTGGCGTGCGCTTTTGCTGGCAACTGCAGCTCCATCAGATGTAACTTTGTAAAAGTGCCACAGAATAAAGTGTGAGATCCTGTGCATTTAGGTATCAGTAATCATAATTTGGCACAGCGGTACACGAAAAAAAAGGGGAGGAAAGATTCAGGAGTTTGGCCAGTGATACAATACGCCACCCACAGGAAACAGCAGCGGCGGCACCACAGCAAATGATTGGATTTGTTAAGCGCTTTGTTAGGAGAAGGGAATGCAGCTCAGAGGCAGAGCAAGTGCTTTGCATGCAGAAGGTCCCAGGTTCAATCCCTTACCTCTCTGCATAGGGCCAAGAAAGGCCCCTTTTTGAAATCCTGCTGGAATGCTCAGCACAGACCCATTCCCCACTTGTGCAATGCTCTCCCCAGGGAGGCTCGCCTGGCACCTTCGTTACATATTTTTTAGGCGACTGGCAAAAACATTTCTCTTCTCCCAAGTTTTGGGCAAATTAAACAATCTTTTGAACCATTTAAACTGGGGGGTTTTGTCTTTGTTTGTTACTATGGTGTATATTTTTGTGATTTTATATTGTAAACCACCCTGTGATCCTCGGATGAAGGGCAGCATGGAAATTAAATAAGTAAATATTCAGTGACCTTTAAAAGGGGCTGCAATAGTCCATGGGAGGGAAGGCTACCAAAGGTAGGTTGCCTCCTTATACACATCACCAAAAAAGGGGGGGAAGGGAATCAACAAAAAGCAGACACAGTTTTGTATATGCAATTTTGGATGCATAGATGGCAATTTAGAAAAAGCTTAATTTTAAAAGAATTGCAATTCCTTTCACCAACGGTAGGGAATTTCTGGCCCACCCCACAGTGAGCCATCGCCAGGCTGACCTCACGAGGAAGCTACTTCTTGTTATTTCCAGCCCAAATCTATGAATTTATGAGTTTGCTCCAATTCTGACCCTTCACTGAACGTAGGTCTGCACCACATGCCACATCTCAGAGATCTGGGGTGCTGTGAGAAGGGGCATCTCCTGGTGATCTCAAAATCCAGCCAGGTGTGTGGTCCTTGAAGGCCGCCTCCCTGAGGTATATCAAGACAGTGACTTCCAACTTCAAGGGTCTTTGGCAGGGGGAGGTCAGAATGAGTGAGTCCATTTAAGATCGGTAGGATGGGTAAGTCCTTTGACTGCCTTCCTCCTACTTAGATCAGAGATGCTATAGATAGTGAGAGAACATATACATATGTTTTTGTTCATTGGCAGCATCTGGAAGAAGATGCATTCATGGACAGCCATCTCTCTTTATCATCACTGGCCACAGACACTCCCCATAAGAGCACATTCACCCTCCTCTGCCAGAGACTGAATGGATAATCAATACACATAAAGCCTACCTTATTTGTTAAAGTTGTCTCCATCGGCACTCACGTAAGCTCTGCAGTGAACATGGCTACCAGCCCTTCCTTTGCAAACTATTCTCTGTTCTCTTTGGGGAGGATTTGGGGCTGCCAATTTTGGGGAAAGCATGGGGAACACAAGGCCCAAATGCAAACCTCCAGGCCTCTTTCCCCCTCACCAGCAGTGCTGCACTGCACTCTTCTTCTTTTTGCGCTGTCTTAATGTGATTTTGAACTCTGATCCTGCTTGGATCATGGATGGTGGATAGCGAGAGGTGGGCGAGTGTGTCTAGAAACTAGCCTACTGTGCACAGGTACAATTCACATTCTTGGTTCTCCATGCTTTTGCCCCGGCCAACCCATCTCTGGCCTGTGTCCCTCAGAAGGTTGCCAAGTATGGCTGAAAAGGGGTCTCTGTTCCTGTTTTGGGAGTTATTGAGACAGGCAGGAATCTGCCCGAGTGGGAAGCCTGTGGCCATCCAGATGTTGTTGAACTACATACAGTCTTGCCATACGTCAAGAAAATCCCTGACATGTCCTTGTTTTCAGGTGTAAAAATGGCGTCAGGGTTGAATTTTCCCAAAGCAGCAAATTTTGCCAAAGTGGCAAAATGTCAGGGGAAACCTGGATATATGGCAATATGATGGAAAAAGCAGCCGGAAGCTCAACAATTTTGGTGGTTTCCTTTAAAAAGCTCAACAATTTTGGGGTTTTCATAATAATAATAATAATAATAATAATTTATTTATACCCCTCCCATCTGGCTGAGTTTCTGCAGCCACTCTGGGCGGCTTCCAATCGAGTGTTAAAAACAATACAGCATCAAATATTAAAAACTTCCCTAAACAGGGCTGCCTTCAGATGTCTTTTAAAGAGAAGATAGCTGCTTATTTCCTTCACATCTGAAGGGAGAGCGTTCCACAGGCCCTCTGTCTGGTTCCCGGTAACCTCACTTCTCGTAATGAGGGAACCACCAGAAGGCCCTCAGCGCTGGATCTCAGTGTCCGGGCTGAACGATGGGGGTGGAGACGCTCCTTCAGGTATACTGGACCGAGGCCGTTTAGGGCTTTAAAGGTCAGCACCAACACTTTGAATTGTGCTCGGAAACGTACTGGGAGCCAATGCAGATCTCTCAGGACCAGTGTTATGTGGTCCCGGCGGCCGCCCCCAGTCACCAGTCTAGCTGCCGCATTCTGGATTAATTGCAGTTTCCGGGTCACCTTCCAAGGTAGCCCCACGTAGAGCGCATTGCAGTAGTCCAAGCGGGAGATAACTAGAGCATGCACCACTCTGGCAAGACAGTCCTAAATAATGCTCAACAACTTTGCAGGTGTCCGGAATTTTGCTTTTTGAAGTATGGCAACGCTACACGCAGGGCGATGCCATAGGGCCCTCCTTGCTCACAATTCAACGCTTGCAGATGAGCCTGGCATTCTGACCTCCCTTCCTGCACTCCTGCAGACATATCATCCCTGATCCTGCCATCCTCAAGCCTCTGAGACTCCATCATTTGTATGCAGTCCTCAGTGCTCCAAAGTGGCATTTACAGAAGCGTTGGCTGTGCCAGGCCTGCTGGACAAGCCTATTCTCTTTTCCCCTTTACAACCTGGGAATACCCAATGAGCCTGTTGTCCTTGCCCCTCTTTGCTCCTTCCCTCTCTCTGGCTCTCATTCACAGAGGCCCATTAAAGCATTTGATTCAGCAGAGACCAGCTAACAAGCGCAAGTCTGCCATAAAGGAAACAAATGCCATTTTCAGATAGTTGGTTGCTAGGGGAGTTTGTTCCTGCTAGGCAAAGGAAGATGGGCTAGGAATAGGCTGGTCTGTTCATCCCATGCACAGAGAGCCCCCTAGAGGCTTGACATGGAACAACACCATGGCTTCACTGAGAACATGGAGGCTAGGGTTGCCATATTCCCAAAAGTTGTGTAGGTTGTTTGAGACTTTGGGGGGGGACATCTCCCCCCCCCAAAAAAACACACATTCATTTGGGGGGCTTTTCTTGGCCTAACTTGCCATACGTCTGGATTTTCCCAGACATTTTGCCGATTCAGCAAAAATCCACCCGGACGCCGTTTTTTTGAGCGGTTCCCGGAAGGCTTGACTTTGGGTTCATATCAGAGCACACTGTTGTTATCTCATTTTTTAAAAGAGGAAAAATGATGTATCTTGTTAGACTTGCGAAAGATGTGTAAGACTGCAATTCTAACCCCATTTACTAGGGTGTAAGCCCCATTGAATTCAGTAGAACTTACTTATGAGTAGACATGGTTAGGATTGTACAATGACACACTTTAAATCCTTACTTTAGTTAGTTAGGCTGCTGTTCAACCCCACTTTCCTGGGAGTAAGCCCCATTGAATTCAGTTGGACTTACTGAGTAGAAATGGTGAGGATTACACTTTTAGTTACTTATTTCTGCTGCACTCTTAGTGTTTATGGCATTATCACTATACATGGCTGAAAAAGAAAAAGAAAAAAGAACTTTCCCATGGGGTCCAAAGGATGGGGAAAGGGTCCTTCTCTATTCACCGCTCTTTCTGCACCCTTTGTCATCTCCAACTCTCCAGTTATTCACAGCTTCTTCAAAAGCAATCAAATTGTCTTTTGCTTTCATATAAACCACTTTCAGATCTCTGTCTGAAAAGCCACCTATGAATATCCTTAAATAAATAAATGTTATGCTTTCTCTGTCCACGGAGTTCCAGCATCAGTAAAACAGTTTCATATATAAAACCATTTAAAACAATTTTCGTTTATAAGAATAGTTTCGGGTCCAATAGAAGTATAGGTCTTTAGTAGATGCCAAAAAGATGGTAAAGACAGTGCCTGTCAGATACGCAATGGAAAAGGCAGGCAGGTTCCACCTATTTTTATTTTTATTTTTCAAATAAGAAAATGGCGGAGGGGTACAAGGTCACACTTCTGGCCACTCTGCCCCTGCTTGTCTGTCAACAGAGAGACAAGCTGCCGTTCTGATGGTGAGCGCTGTATGTTTGCATATAAAGTACTGCACAGACAGCCTTCAGCTTTGAACTGGACTGAGGCCAGGAATTAATTCATGCAGGCCACTAGCTTGCAAGAAGTCGTCCTATCCTGGCACAAAGTCAGGCCCGTCCAGAGCTGGCTGGTGACATACAGTGAGATCTTGCGTGCTTAACCTTTCCAGTGAACCAGGATAAAACAGCAGCTGAGAAAGAGAGAATCGTTGACAGTGGGCCTCTCCAGCTGGCTGGGTGACCCGGAGGGAGGAATGGAGGTTGAGATATTGCAAGGTTGGCCAAAGTTCTTAAGCTTAAAAAGATGGCAGTGTAATCTAGGAGCTGGAGTGTTGTACTCAGTCTGGGGGAAGGCAAGCGCTCGTGAATCTCAACTAGGCCACAAAGGTCCTGCAAGCTCCTAGCCTAATCTACCTGTCACAGGTTGTTGTGAAGGTGAAGATGAGGGGGGGAGGGTGGAATGACAATAGTATGAGCAGCAAAGCTAGAAGGCCCCAGTTTAAAGCTCATCTCAGTCACAGCCTAACGTACTCTTGGACTGGGGTGTGTTGTACTGGTCTACTTTAAGATCATCAGAAGAGCCCTTCTGGATCTGCTCAAAGACCATCTGGTCCTGTGTCTTTTTTTCACAATGGCTACCCAGGTACAGTGGTACCTCGAGTTAAGTACTTAATTCGTTCCGGAGGTCTGTTCTTAACCTGAAACTGTTCTTAACCTGAAGCACCACTTTAGATAATGGAGCCTCCTGCTGCCGCCGCACCCCCGGAGCACAATTTCTGTTCTCATCCTGAAGCAAAGTTCTTAACCTGAGGTACTATTTCTGGGTTAGCGGAGTCTGTAACCTGAAGTGTATGTAACCTGAAGTGTATGTAACCTGAGGTACCAATGTACTCTAATGGGAAGCTCACAAGCAGGACTTGAGTGGCACAGCAACTCCTCCCTGAGTTGTCGTAAGTAAATGCCTATTTAGGCTCCTCAAAACCCACAGCCGCTTTCGCTTCATGATGCTCATTCCTCTCCATGGCTAACGAAAACCAAAATAAATGATGCAAAGGAAGCAAAATTATGCACATCAGATCAATTTCCACAATGGTTTCACACCTCAGAGAATTCAGCTTTTCCTGGCCCACAATTTGGATTTCTTGGGAGCGGAGCTTTCGTTGTCCTTTTAGAGTTGAGTACATTTTGCCTTTCAGTTTTTTGAAGGGATGCTGAGTCAGAGCAATGCTTTTAGCTTAGCGTGCTGCCTCTCTTGACTGCAGCCAGTCAGATACCCCTGGAGAAGCTCAGAAGCTGAGAAAGATGGTAAAATTCCAGTAGTATAGTGGCAATTGCAGATGTGCAAATTCATGACAGTCATAGTCAGGGCCCTTTCTAAGATTGTACAATAATCTTATACAATAAAAGTGTTTAGGAATCATAGAATTGTAGAGTTGGGACCCTAAGGGTCATCTAGGATGTGTTGCAATGATCAGTGCAGATCTCCATATGTTGTCTTTCAGCTAGTTACTGTTTTCTGTGCACATACGTGGGCAATTGATTTTGAGGGTTCCAGTATCTTCTTTTGGAGTGACCTAAGTTGTTTTCATTGAAATGTCATGGTATATAATGGAACCTGCACACCAGTCTCTTGAAACTGAAGCACGGGGTGTTTTTGATGCTTGTAAATGCTTAGCTTTAGAGCAAACAGAACAACAACTCTTCATTGTTCTTCCCCAGCACCTACTGAATAGTGACTCTAAGAGCCATTCCTCCATGACTGACTCAACTGCTTTCATTCCAGTCAGCGCAAAGGGTGAGGAGACTTCCTCTCAGTGGCTAAGAAGCTCCCTTTTCATGCTGTGACTGCATAGCTCTAGGATGTTGGAGACAGGGACCCTGCTTAAGAAATAGTTATGGGTCCCCTCAACCTGGACCACTATACCTCTGTACCCATAGGAGTCTGTGTGCACTTGAAGGTTGGGGTAGTGGTGATTGTGGGCACTGCAGCCAAGAACTTTTTCTCCTTGTAACAGAATTCAAGACCATCCAATAAGCTCAATGGTGGAAGATTCAGGACACACAAAAGAAAGCACTTGTTCCTTCTGAGCACAGTTAAGCTGTGGAACTCGCTCTAACGAGATGTAGCGATGGCCACCAACTTGGAGGGTGCTAAAAGAGGATTAGACAGGTTCGTGGAGGATAAGACTGGCGCACTAGCTGTATTCTGCTTCCACTGCTGGACACAGCATGCCTCTGAATACCCATTTCTGGGAATCGCAAGTGGGGGAACTGCTGCTGCCCTCAGGTCCCCCTTGGGAGCTTCCCAGAGGCATCACTGTGAGAGCAGAAGGCTGAACTACATGGGGGTTTGGTCTGAACCAGCAGCAGGGCTCTTCCTATGTTCTTAAGTGCCCGGTTGGCAGACTGAACTCGTATGAGCCCACACTGCAGATGTTCCCCTGTGGTAATAGCAGGTCTGCATCATTCGACTGTATCAACTTCAATTTTCATCTGAGGCAGCCGCTGAGATGCTCATTAGGATAAAATCCTCCCAGTTGTCTCGTACAACATGCATTTGGTTCATCACTTTCAAAAGCTTACATATTCTCAAGGTGCAAGCAGCTCAGTGCGGTTCTAATATATTTCATTGGTATGGCCCATATATCAGTGTTGCCCAAGGACCAGCCTCCGCCTTGAGGATTAGCTAGGGAGCGAGGAATGGCTGTCACAGTGTCACCTCAATTGGATAAAGGACAAGATTCTGTAATGTGAGAACATAATCTCTTTACTGTCCTTTTTTTTTGTTTTTTTGTCTGGGCATTTCCTCAGTCGGTTTGGGAGAGCAGTAGGGATGAACTGTGCTGCTTTGTATGCAGAAGGTTCTGGGTTCTGTATGAAAAATGACAACAATAATTTTATTGTTTGTATCCCACGGATCTAACTGGGTTGCCCCAGCCACTCTGCGTGGCTTCAAACATGAAACCCTGGGGAGCTGCTAACAGTCATTGTAGACACTGCAGTCAGGGCCCTGCGCTCCCGGGCTGGCTGGAAAAGGCCTGAAAGGCAGGGAACAGGTCTTCCAGGACTTACAGCCAAAATGTAATACAGTTGCTGGAACTCTTCTGTCCCAAACTAGCCTATACTTTTTTGGGGGATGGGTGGTTTGGATGAATATTCTGCCGCCTTAATGGCTCAGGGCCCTAACAACTGCCCCAATGTGACAGTCAAATGAGCCAGATGCCAACAGCTACTTAACAGAACTGTCATCTTCAGCAGGGCTAATATGTTCAAAAGCCATTCTGTAATTGAAAAAAATTAATTACATGCAATGCAGTCTACCTGAGGTCACATGCAAATAATAAGGAGACATATGATCATGCCAGTGGTTATGACTCTTCCCTGCTGATGATATATGAAATTCTATGAGAATCCTTGTTGCCCTGGGCATGTACCCTCAAGCCACAGTCATCTCTGGAAAATAGGTGTTTGCTGGTGAGTCTACTATGTCCTTTGCCACACCGGCTTTGCTGGCTAGGGCTGGGAGTAGTCCAAAACATCTAGAGGGCACCAGGCTATCACAAGCTGGCAAAGTGCTTCAGAAACTCATGTTGGCCAGAGATGATGTTGGTGAGAAGAAATGCATGTGTTCATTTATCAGTGGTGCCTCTACCACACCACTTTCAACTCACTTAAATAATGTCTCTGTGCAGCCTAAAAAAATGGAAAGGGGAAAATCTTTCTGCTAGGCTGAATGCTAACATGTGAAGATGTCCAGAAGGGCATTTCCTGATATGGTTTCCTGCTTTTTTTCCTATAGCTCAACCACTCTCTTTCCTACTGTGCCCCAAGAGATGTAATTTTGCCTTCAGCAGCAAACTGCAATAGAGCTTTCCGCTTGTTCACCCTGCTAATGACTGACTCATAAAATGGTACTCTGTTGCAATACAAAACATTTAAGAAGATAAGATCAATACATTCAGGCGATGCATATGGGTTGAGGACTTGTATCATAAGCATCCCCGCTTGGTTTCAGAGTCACTCTGTATTTCCAGTTCAGCTTATTATTCAGGACCAAATTAGATCTGTTAAAAACAAAGCTCTTTTTTCCCTTTCTCACAGAAGTGGATCAAATTTGCAGGCATAATAGCCCTCCAGTGGATTAAGCTGTACAATCTGTAGGCAGATATAATCATGGGGTTTTGTGCAGGGCAGCTTTAAAGTTTGATTTTTAAAACAGAAAAGAAAGGAAATCTATTTTATTTTCTGCCAGACTTTGATGCAATTTACAGGTATGATCACCCTTTCCCCTCTGAGGGCACAAAGCCTGCAAAATTTCAGAATTATAGCTGCAGCTGTTCTCCAGACTGCCACAGGAATGTGGCCCTCCAGGCCTTCCTATCTGGCCCTTGAAGCTCTTTCCAGACCAAACCCCCCATTGGCACTGCTTCATGTCCTAAGAGTTCTTGTCTGGCTGCAATGCATCCTTGAATTCTGATAATGCCTCTTACTTGTCTGGACAAATTATGGGGGATATATGAGCATGTGTAGTAACTAGCCCACGGTTCAAAGGTAATATTGACATCCATTGCTCCACCCACTTTTGCCTCTGGCCCTCCCCACCACTGGCATGTGGCCCTCAGAAAGGAATGCGGCCCTTGAACTGAAAAAGGTTTTCCTTCCATACTTTACCACTTGGGGATTGGCACCATAGAAATCATAGGAGCAAGGTAGAGAAGGGAACATATATCCCAGGAAAGACTGGAATGGGGAAATGTTGGAGGGCGGACTTCAAACCTCCATCATAGACTTGGGGGGGGGGATTCATCCACTTTCCCCTGGAAGCAAGAGATGTCTGTTGACTTGAATAGAGGAAGCGGTGGCAGTGGAGAAAAAATGGCATAGACCTACATGTCCGTTGAAAATCTCTGAACAACTGCATAAGTAATGTATAACATGCAGGGCTTTTTTCAGCTGGAACTCATGGAAACTCAGTTCTGGCACTTCTCAGGTGGGTGCCATTCTAAGAGAATGAGTTCTGGCATCTCTTTTTCTAGAAAAATAGCACTCACTGCTTATTTCTTTCATTCATTCATTTTCTACATCCGAGGATCACTGGACAATTTACAATATAAAACCAAAAAAGGATGTAATATAGTAACAAACAAAAACAATAACACACCCTTTCTCCCACAAGTATATTTATATGTGGTTTAATTCTGTTCTTTGTTGTTTAAATAACTTCTGACATTTAGAAGTATGTTTTCCCAAAGAGAATTTTCTCTCCTTAAGCATCAATGAAAAACATTACAGCGTATTTTATTCTTATAACTCATATATCCTTATGCTTTTCCTTAATGTTTTCCACTTTACAGCTACCTAGACAGCTTAGATCGAATCGGAGGTGCTGACTACCAGCCTACAGAGCAAGACATCCTTCGAACCAGGGTCAAAACAACTGGCATTGTAGAAACCCATTTCACGTTCAAAAACCTCCACTTCCGGTTAGTGTGATGTGAAAATGCAAACAGATTATCATGACTATGCAACTTTCAGCTTTGTGGGATTACAATCTTTCTGCTCAAGCCAGACAACAACCCTCGCATTTCATAACCGTGCAACATAGCACAGAGCAGAAATTGACAAAGAAAATTCCAACCTGAATTAACAAACGGGGGCTCATGCTATAAATGTGTAATATGACAACGTCATCAAACTTTATTTATTTATACACGTTCTTTGTAGCTTCCTGTCTAAAGACATGGAAAAGGAATGGACAATGGAACATGAGGTAGAAACATGCCAAGCAATAGCATCAAAGAACTCTGAAACCATCAAGATTTAAACAGCAAATGAAATTAAACAGCAGCACTAACCTTCACACACAAAAAGTTCCAAAATCAAAATGACTAAGGGCAAGTCCAGGTGGGGTGTTTATTGACACAAAAGTTGGTTGTTAGCCCGCACTTTCTAGTATCATTCTTCTGTCACTTTTCTACTGCTAAGAAATCTGAAAAGAAAATGTGATGGGAGATGGCACTGATGTGTGTGTAATGACCACTAGCTGGCAATGACTGGGGAGCTTGAGGCCCAGGAGCTGAATGCAGCCTCCAAGCCTCTCTACCTGTTCCTTAGAACTCTCTGGAGGCCACACCCATTTCCTTAGGTTGATCTATAAAAAACAACAACAACTCCCCTGTAATTTCCACCATCAATTCTAGTCCTGTGCTCTGGCGCAGCAGAGAACGATGCTTGGTCTTGTGGGACTAGCCATGCAATTCTTTGGAATAATGATGGGCATAATGAAGGGTTGTGTTTCTTCCTCAGGCTGTTTGATGTTGGAGGTCAGAGGTCAGAACGTAAGAAATGGATCCACTGTTTTGAGGATGTCACAGCAATCATTTTCTGTGTCGCGCTGAGCGGGTATGACCAAGTGCTCCATGAAGATGAAACTACGGTGAGTATTCTCTGGGCGGAAGAGTTCCCTGAGATAGCCTTGCTTTGCTACTTACTTCATTTGTTCCAAGGTCGTCTCACAAACCGTCCTCAGTTCTGAGACCAAAAGGATCTAACAGATATACTTTATTACTCACATGTCTTCCTTTGACTCTTAAATGCTATGGAGACCCCATTCTACCACCAACAGCTGGATTTAAGTCTTCCATTCCGCAGGATGGCGTTAGCACAGGTAACTTGCACGCTTTCACCTGGTCCAGAATTTGACCACAAAATCTGTTCCCCTTTCTCTTTGGCTATCCCAAGCTAAGTGCCCCTGGTGCAGAAGGGTCTCCCTTTGAAACAAAAGCTCTTCAGGAACCCTAAAGAGTGGTTATTCTTGATTACTGTTCTGCCCACAGAGAGCTTGCGAAACAGAAGAGGGGGTGGATATGGGTTCCTGACCCAGAGTGCTTATAGCATGACAACAAACCAGAAGAGAGTTAGAAAAGGACAGGCCTAAAAAATGGAGGCTGAATGTGGGCAAGTGACATTTTTACCCAGAAGTTCTGATGATGCCTGTTCTTTGGTTATTGTGTGGATTCATGCAATCACTTTTCCACTTTAAAAACAAATGTCAAGGCAGGGCCGGGGCTAGGTGCACATGAGCAAAAGGGGTGTTCCCAGTAGGTTGAAGAGGAGGCTGAGAAGTTGTTCATTTGTTGGTTTGCTATGCATTTGGCAAGAGATCATATTTCATGATTGCTCATGAGGAACAAGCTTTTGTCTATGTCTAGAATTATGTCCCGTGCGCAAGAGATGTTTTCTTGGGCCTTTTTGGTGCCAAATCAGGAAATAGAAAATAAAAGGTAGAGAGAAAGCTTATCTCTGAAGCAGTGAAAACTCTTATTTTGTCTGATGGTTGCAAGAATTTTACAGCAGTGTTTCAAAATGCTTAAAAGAGGAAAACTATACTGTAAATGGAGAGCACAGGGGTAGAGGAGCAGCCCTAGCTGAGGTTTAGCTCCCATGAGAAGACACTAAGCAAAGAATGTATCAAAAATATATGTAACGCGATTGCAGCTTTGTAGTCTTGACCTTAAATGTATATTACTTGCTATGTTTGAGTGTTATGTCTGAACTAAGGATAGGGGAGAATTTTGATTCAGTTCACATTTAAAAGCAAACGTACCAAATGCACACTTTCTGAAACAATATGCAAACCAAAACAAAGCTGTCCTTCAAAATTTGCAGTATTCCAAATTTTGCAATATGGTTCTTCATCCATAAATGTACAGTCATACCTTGGAACTCAAACGCCTTGGCTCCCGAACAAATCACCTCCCAAACAATCGAAACCCAGAAGTGAGTGTTCTGGTTTTGGAACGGTTTTCAGAAGCCGAATGTCCAGTGTGGCTTCCACAGCTTCCGATTGGCTGCAGGACGCTACTGCAGCCAACTGGAAGCCACACCTTGGTTTTCGAACGGTTCCGGGAGTCGAACGGACTCCCGGAACACATTCTGTTTAAGAACCAAGGTACAACTGTATATGTTAGGATAAACTGTATATATAATCATATATTAGTGGGCATAACATGCAGAAGTGCATTCTACGTAGGGGAATAGCTTTTGCTGCTGAGCTATGGCCTTCCTTCACACCCTCTTGCTGAACTGGGGGAAGTCTCCTATGGGAACAGGGGTGATAGATGTGGGGCTTGAGAGTTTAGCCCACAGTCCTCTTTGTGCATTCACAGTAAATGCCTGAAGAGGACCATGGGAGATTTAAAAACAAGTGATCAGTGCTGCTTTTGTACATGTTGACTTCAACCCCAGCTTCTAGCAGAATTGGAATCAAGGTTCTGCCACCTCTTTAGAATCTGGGGAAGATCAGAGGGCAGAAGTTTTATTCTCTTAAAAGTAATCTGGGTTTTTTTTAATGGTTTGAAGCCATTCAAAATGAATACATCAGGATAAAGAGGAGGGAATGAATTGCCTAGTGATGCTTGCAGAAAAGGTTAGCTCATCATGTGCTCAGCTGGCAAAGATAGCAAGGAGTCCTTCTGTGATTCAGCTCTTCCTCCACACTACTTCACGGTTGCTGCTACATTCATAAGCATTTTAGAAGAGGCATTGTTCCCACATTCGCCTTGCATTTTTTATCCCCTTTGAACTACAGCTCACCCGAACTATAAATAAGTATGGAATACAGAAAGTGAAAATAGACATATGGATTCGCAGGTGGGAGAGTGCTGTTACCCTCTTGCTTTTCTTGTGGGCTTCCAGTGAAGATAGCCGGTTGGCCGCTGCGAGAACAGGATGCTGATTTGGTCAAGATCCAGGGATCCTCTGATGCTCTTATTCTTGCAGACACACACAACTGCAGGAGGAGGGATAGAACTGTGCTTCTGATTGGAAGTATATTCCACATAAACCATCCCAGGCACTGTGGCAGGGCCACCTCTAGGGAAGTGCAAGGCCTGGAGCAAATCAGACTCATGACCCACCCACCTTACCACTGCAGGATGTGTCCTCCAATGCTGCCCCCACTCTTATTCCTCCTCTTCCTCCTCCGCTTTTAAAGGGATTTACAGGTCCAGATGGAACGCTGCTACCTGCAATGTTACCTTCTGGCCATCTTCAGTGCTAAAGAGGAGCAGAGATCAAGCTACCACCACGTTAGCACAGAGGGTAATTAGCCTGGGTCCCTCTGCTCAGTTTCCATATTCAAGACATATTGAGCATTACTAGTGGCCATTGGTGTGGCAGTAGGGAGGGAAGGTAGCACTAGGTGGATCCAGAACCAAAGACAGGCAGAGCCCACGAATTCTAGTTGTGCCCCTCTCCTCCTCCCTGCTGAGTTCTACCAGGGCAACACCAAGATTAAGGAGGAGGAGGAGGAGGAGGAGGATGTTGACAGGCATTTCCATTGGTTGCAAATAGGAAGGCTGGCTGAGGGTAGAATGATGGTGCTGGGGCCATGCCCCATTCACTCTCATGGGCCAGTCTCCACTGCTTACAACAATCTGTTCTGAGAATCCTCTTATCTTCATCTCTGAGCTGCATCATGCACTTCCACTGCGAGCAGGATTTGTACCGTTGCAAGGACCTGCGAATGATTTCCCTGGTAGCGGTTTCTGTGCGTGCTTGTCTTTTGTCCAATCTGCATTCGAGTAACTAAGCTGCATGGGGGACCATGGCGTTGTTCTTTCTTTACCTGTCAGCTGGTGTCTTTGTGGCCTTCCTTAGCTATAAGAAATAGGTGTCTCAAACGGTATCAAAACAGGATGCGGGCACTTGGGTGGCGCACTCTATAATCAATCTTGCTGAATGGCGTGTTTGAAATACTGGGCGGGGGGAGCTCTCTCAGCCCCTACCCGTCATATGCAGGCAGTACAAGTTGCTTATATTTAATAATCTGTACTCACACCTCTGTTTTAACCTCTTCTGATTCTTTTTCTAATTCTAATATGGCAGCAAAACTAAAACAACAGTAAGTATTGTTACCATTACAGGAATGTTATGGTTTCCAACTGGAACAAAAATGAAGGTGCTTCTAATGTCATTGTAGACTTGACATTCATGACTTTGCCGAATGGTGGGGAACAAGGAGCATGGACCCATCAATGACTTATGAACTCTACCTTAAAGATGCCTGCACTTGGTCCACACTAAGATACCGTCATGAACACAACACAAATATTTCATCTCTGAGGGGTGGCAATTCCAACATATTATAAGTATATTGTGCTTTACCATCTTCAACTCTCTTCTTTCCTCCATTTAACAGGATCAGTTGAAATAACCATTTTAAGGTGTGTTTTTCCCCAATACTTGTTTTGAAACCTGGCAAAGGGCGTCAACATCTCTAATACACTTGTAATGTATTTTTGCTTATGTAGAATATACATTCTTGGTACAGCTTACAGGAAAACCAATGAACTTGGGATTCATCCAGTTAAGAAAACAGTGGATTTTCCCATCCCTGTGAAACAAAACAACATTGGCATAATTCTACCATGAAAGGATTTCAGACCCCTGTTCGTATTAGCTGTTGCCTTTAGTACTTGTTCCAGCTTTGGTCCAGGACAGCCTGGAATAGAGCTGCTGGATAATGTAGTAGGGGGTATCTTATGGACTGGGCCAGGTAATTGTAATGGCTGTCTTGCAGTGTCTTACAATTCCTCCATTCAGCTACAGGTGTCAGGTGTGGGGTGTAAAATCAGATTATGGAGTGTTCAGGCAACTCTCTCTCTCTCTCTCTCTCTATATATATATATATATATACAAAGATGTTTGTGGTCACTAAGGGATAGGAATCCACTGGGATAGCACTGAGCTCAACATTTTGTGGAAGGAACAACCCTACCATCAGGCAGACTGAGGGAGCCACCTCAGGTGGCAGATTCTGTGAAGCTGGCAGTAGGGGTGGGTTGTTGGAGAACAGAACAGCAGGTTCTTCTCCCCTCAGGTGTGGTGGACCCGTGCTAAAGGAACATTTAAATGCCAGTCCAGTTGGTCTCATGGAATGGGTATGGGAAATAATTTGTGCTCTACCTCAGACAGCAAAATTTATTAGACAGGCAATTTCCTTGGACTAAGCAACCACATCACTCTTTGGGAAAGACTAAAGAAAACCCAAGAAATCTTGCTCTTGGAAACTATGGTGGCAGTGGATTTTACTGCAGATAAAATTTAGGCAAACTAGATTCCCACTGGATTTGCCTAAATTCAACAACTGAGATTTCACACTAGTTTAAAGGGGGGCGCTGCACAAAACTGCACATAGCATACTTTCACATAAAGATGGGGGCGAGGATTAACCTGGACTTACTCAGCACACCCAACACCTAGAAAGTCGTATAAGTGTTTGAAAACAGGCTAACACTACCCACTACCTATCCTCAGGGTAGGTGCCAGAGACAAAGAGCACATATTGGTGCTGCAGCCAGCACATGGGAATATGCAATGTTGGTGTGAGAGATCAGACATCTCATCTCTTCTTCTCCCTGGAAAAGACATGATTCAAGTTTCTAGTTACCGTATTTTTCGCCCTATAAGACGCACTTTTCCACTCCAAAAATGAAGGGGAAATGTGTGTGCATCTTATGGGGCGAATGCAGGCTTTCGCTGAAGCCTGGAGAGTGAGGGGGGTCGGTACGCACCGACCCCTCTCGCGCTCCAGGCTTCAGGAAGCTATCCGCTAGCTGTGGGAGACCCAGCTCTCCCAGGGCTAGCGGAGAGCTTGCCTGCACCCAGAAGCTTGGGGCGTGCTGAGCTCCGCACGCCCCAAGCTTCGGGATTAGCGCAGCTGTCCGCTAGCCCTGGGAGAGCCACGCGGATCTCCTACGACTAGCGGAGACCTTGCCGGCACCCAGAAGCTTGGGGCGTGCTGAGCTCCGCACGCCCCAAGCTTCGGGATTAGCGCAGCGCACCTGGGGGGGAAATAAAAAAAAATTCCTTTATTTCCCCCCCAAAAAACTAGGTGCGTCCTATGGGCCGGTGCGTCTTATGGGGCGGAAAATACGGTATGCACTAAATGACCTGACTGAGCGCTATTTAGAGGCATCCTTTGTAATGCTGCATCTGCTGTACAACCCAGAATTCCACCTGTAGTATGTTTCAATGGGTGTTGTCCTTGCTCTTCCCTTCCCTGCAGGCAAGATGTTGAAATATTTCCTTGAGCATTTGGTTCTTCTGTTTTCATGCAGATACAATGATCCAGTCTTGCTGCTGGGTTTTTGCTTTACATTATTCTTATTATTGTTGTTATGCAAGTACAAAAATTAAGAATGCAAGCAGCAATACATCCATATGCACATAAACAGATGTCATTCACATATATAAGAGCACATAGACATCAAGCCACATACTTAGAAGTCATATTTGTGACAGCACTGAAAACACTGTGCCAGTGTTAATGTTCATTCTGATCTGTCTGTCTATCTAAACAACAAAGGCGACCTAGCACATCTCACATGATTCACAAGAATCCTTCTTTAATTTCAAGAAAATATTTTGTACCTATTAAAGCAAGGCTGGGGGTATTGGAAGTGGGTACTAGTAATCGGTGTGTAATGATGACACCTGGGCCTTTACACCAGTAGTTGCAATGACCCAGGGAGTCATAGCAACAGGAAGCAAGCCTATCAAATTGGACCCTGCAGAAGTATGTGATGTATATTTCAGGGATCTCAAACTGATCCTTGGCTGTGGCTGCAAATAGATGTGGGCGTAGGACATGGCTGGTGGCCATAGATGTGGCAACAAGGCAATCTCACCCGATAATGAGGGAGAAATTTGATTCATTTCTCATTTAAAGGCAGGCCTACAGAATTTGCACATTGCGAAACAATATGTGAACCAAAACACAGGCATTCCTCGAAATACTCACTCCTCTGAATATTGCACTGCAGCTCTTCAACCAAATAATGCGTACAAAATGCATACACTATAAATAAAGTGTGCCATATATATTTTAGTGAAAATAACACCCAAAAATGCATTATATTCAAGAAAACTGCTTTGCAAAAATGAGCATATTAAGTAACATGATTTACAAAAATGTGTAAATCAGTAGGAAATTTGCACTAAAATAGTAATTAATTTTCATGAAGACTTAAAAAGAAAAATCTCAAACTGATGTGGAATTGTGGAGAACTGGAGAATGTGGAAATGAGCACCTGAGAGGAGCAAATTAATGCCTTGCCTGTGTAGCAACTTCAGAGAGCCCACATTCCACATTGAAACATGTCAGAGATGATGTTGGAGTGGATTTCTGGGGTATGTTGTAGTACAAACAGTTCACATGGGGCACTGGCTAAGCCTCCTGAACCTCACCGTTGCTCTTCTTGAACAGAAAGTAAACCCTAGAAAGCACCCAGGACTAGGGCTGGAGAAGAATTTCCTTTGGTCAGCCTTGCAAAGTGAACTTTCCTAATCTTCCTGGACTAGTACACAGATCTGAATGTCATTATCCTTAGGATTTTGCAGCTCTTTGAATTTTATGATAATAGTTCTCTGCTTAAAATAATACCAAAATGCTTTTCAAAATACATATTTTAGAATACCTTTTTTTAAAAAAAAATACAGAAATCCATATTAAAATGCCTTTCTAATTATGAGCTTCTGTATGGATTTTTTATTTTTTTTAAAATACTAATTTGCAGATTGCTGGGAAAGCAGGACAGAATGGACTTATGATAGAATGGACACATGTGACAGTCAGCTTATCAGTCCATCCTGACCTGTATTCCCACAAAGCTATCCATTGGATGGGTAAGCAAGATGTCTGTCAGGGAATTTTGTTCAGCATTGCTGGCCATCTTCTCACTGAGGAACCCCTGGAAAGCTTCCAAGGAACTCTTGACTCCCTGGAGCACAGTTTGGAAACCAATGCCTTGGTGACTACAACTAAGAAACCACAGTCTAGCCCAGCGTTGCCCAACCTGGTACTTTCTGCACATTTCGAACAATAACTTCCATTCATCTCAGGCAGCACAGCCCTTCTGGGCTGCATCTCTCCCCCACCCCACCCCAGCCATCACCACCATTTGGACTTTTGTCAGCTCCAGCCGGCAGGTCTGAAGAGAAACAAATTGGGGACAGCCGGTCAGTCAAGTGATACTATGCAATCTTTTCAGGTTGGGTGGGGAGTCAGTTACATCCCTGCTATTCCAAAGGCACTTCCATTAGCTATCCGGAACACATTTATGTCTATCCTCTTTCTTTTGTCGGTTATAATTTGTACCAGTCGTTTGCGGCGGGGAACTGCCACACTTTGAGGAGCTGCTGCCGATGTCAAACAGGAAAGCTCTCTGTTCTGTAACCTGCTTTGCCTTTGATAACCCCTTGGCTCTTTGGGTTGGCTTCGACCTCCGTCGCGGCTGCTTCTCTCTGCTATTCCGTTTCCGGCCGGGAGAGGCGGCACAGCTCTCGCACCAAACTCCAGCAGGCCTCTACGCCATCACCACTTTTCCTCGGCCGTCTGATCTTTTCTAACCAAACAAAGGCCAAAATAATGAGCTATTGAGAGACCCTCCAAATTTGGCAGGTATGAAGCTTCTCTTGAACCGAGAAAAAATAAAGAGTTGAAAGCAGCTGGAGGAACGGGACGCTAACAGGCTGACTTTGCTGTGAGCTCTTTCGGTATACACCAAACCGTGCAGCTTCTTAACCAATGCGGCAATTTTTATTTTACATCTTTTGTTTCATTTCATTATAATTATTATTTGTTGCATGAATTCCAACTAAAAAGCTGCCTTCCTTTTATTTGTGCATTTGTTGTTGTGGCCTTGCCAAAGAAAAAAGACCCTTCTCAAAACCCAAATCTAATCTTTTTTTTTTTCTTAAAGGCATGATTTGACATCAGCAAGGTTCTCTGCTGATCAGTGTTTTGGTTGTTCTTAAGTATTCTATCTTCTGCCTTTCTTCCTTCACCGCTCTCTTTTTCTCCTTCAGTTCAGTTTCATTTATTTTCGTTTTATTGTGATCTGCTTTCGATCAAACCATCTTCCAAAAAATTAAACAAATAAAGACTCACACTAAAAAGCATCAACTGGAGAATGTCAGTACTAAACGAAATAACAAGCTACTAAGACCAAAGCTCACGGCAAGGTCACTGCCAAAAAGATGTCGCCTTATGGTCTGCTTTCAACTCTCAATTAATTCAAGGATCTTACCAGTCCTTGGTTAATGTATTGACCAAATACGTGTCCCATACACACACCCCAATGAAATGATCAGCATTTTAACAAAGAATGTTCTAGAAAATCTGCATGACCCACACTTCGGTTTTGATCTCTGACCTTTTAAGGGCAGGAGTTGTTTACACCGCCGCCACTTGCCATACACGCATGGTGCATGATGAAATTTAGCTGAGCTGGAATCTTGTAAAAAAAAAAAATGTGCTATGCAAAATCGACAGCTCTGTAAAAGTAAAAACTGCTACAGTGCTACTAACTGTACTTCAGATCTATAGGGATTGCATCTCTTTATGTTTGTATACACATTTCCCAGTATGTATACATTGATTTATTACATCCACTGTTGTCTGCTTCCTTTTGTGTTATTACCCGCCCCCCTTTATTATTAAATTTAGATGCTTCCCTACACATTGAAGGTGGTAGTAAAGCTCTTGCCTGACTTGCCATCTCCTTTGTGTTGCAGAACCGCATGCATGAGTCACTGAAGCTCTTCGATAGCATCTGTAACAACAAGTGGTTCACAGATACCTCCATCATTCTTTTCCTCAACAAGAAGGACATCTTTGAAGAGAAGATTAAGAAATCTGCATTGACTATCTGCTTTCCAGATTATACAGGTGAGAAAAACCTTCAATATATATATAAATATATATAAATAAAACATAATGCAGGAAGAGTGCTTTGTGATTCAGAAACCCTTGCCCTGTAATTGATACCTTTATTTTGGCTGTTAAAAAACACACACACTGCTCTCCTTAGTTCAGCAGTGAGATGAGGAGACTGTGGTCCTTCAGATGTTTCTGGAGCACAGCTCCCATCATCCCTGACCATTGACCATGCTGGCTGGAGATTGGTGGAAGCAGAAGTCCATCAACATCTGGAAGGTCACAGGGTACCCACCCTTGTGTTAGCTCTGTGCTCCAAACAATCCATAGGTTCTTATGGGAATTTGGGCAGTAGCTTAGCTAGCCTAATATTTGACCAATTTGTGGAGGATCAGTTGAGCCAGTGCTTTTTTTCTTTAAAAAGGGGTACTCTCATTTTCCTATTCATATTGAAATACTGCCCCTCAATGAGGCCAAACTCAGATTCACAAAATGTTTAGGGGTATTCGTACCCCAGTGTCCCCCAGAAAAAAGAACTGAGTTGAGCCATGGGTGTTCCTCATGGTGGCTCCATGGAATCTACACATTCAAAGGAAGTATATCTCTGAATTCCAGATACAGTGGAACCTTGGTTTTTGAGTGTCTCAGAAGCCGAACGTTTCAGAAGCTGGAAGCCGAAAACCCAGAAGTAATTGCTTCTGTTTTTGAATGCACCTGGGAAGTCAAACGGCTTCTGCTGCGCGTTTTTCTTTTTTCTCAATGGATTTTGCCGACTGCCCATTGCTCCTCGGTTTTCGAATGTTTCGGAAGTCGAACGGTCTTCTGGAACTGATTACATTCTAACACCGAGGTTCCACTGGTCTAGTAACAAGCAGTAATGAAAGGCCGTTGGGGGTTTTTTATCTCCAAAAGTCTTTGGCTGGCTGTTGCTGGACTAAACGGCTCTTGCTCTGATTAGGCAGGGCAGCTTTCTTAGGCGTTGTATGCTCATAGCACTGTGGGGAAGATGAGGAAGACCAAAGAGGGAGTGGCTCGTGGTAATCAGACACAAAAGGTTTCACATCAAGGTTGCTTTGCTGCTGCAAAATTCATGTCACCAACATGAGCTGAGTTAGCTCCAGGTTTGCATGAGGAGGGGTTGGAAATAAGGAAACAGGCTGCGTTTGCACAAATGGTGAGCCAAGAAGCTTGGATTAAGAAATCACCCCACATGAGAGCTGCAGGCTGATGCATGTCATCCAAGCACTCCTATTTTGCTTCTCCCTGTTGCAAGGAGGGAACTTTTTTTCTGCCTGGTGGCCACCTTCTCTTCTAAGCAGCCTTCTGAGAGCCACATGTCAGTGGTGAGTTAGGGTTAGAGGCAAATTGAACCTCCTGGTGGGCCAAGATTGGCCCCCAGGGTGCAGGATCCACACCCCTGTTTTAAGGATGGATGTGCAGAAACGTGGTGTCAGCTCCATAATGCTTCTTGATATCAGTTGTGACTATGATTGCATTGTCTTGACGACAATGGTGATAGTACCACAATACTAATGTTATTATTAATATGAATACATTAGCAATGATGGTGGTGATGACATCCCATCAGCTTACATGACTGGTTATATGGCAAAAAGGGAAATCCCTGCCCTCAGTGAAATTACAGTGATTTTCAGAGTGTGTTCCAGTAAACTCTGGGCTTCCTGGAGGCTTATTAGTGGTTGCTCTGTGAAAAGATGAGCAAGACAGGACATGTAGGAAGGCAGGATGTTCAATAATGTAGCATGCTTCTTCTCATAAATCGATTCAAATGCTGAGAGTGAGTGTAGGGGAACTCTACTGAAAACCAGCCTCAAGGCTCCATGTTCAAATCTCACATCGTCTCTGAATTTGCTCAGCAGCTCTGAGTGAGCCACTATCCCCATCTGTAATATGGGCCTCCGTTACAGCCTTTTCCTGAGAATTACCGGCAGGCAAGCTACACGTTACATTATTTGTGTGCCTGCAGTCAAGGTGCTTTGGGTTTTATAAATTTTAAATTGCAGTTGTGGGATGAAGGATGGGTGATTAGGATTGGGAGGATGGGGTGTGGGGAAGCTTTCCTAACCCCTGTGAAAAATCCCTTCTCTCCCCACCCCCCCCCCACCCTCACACCCCCACACAGGCCTACTGCTATCTCTGGGATGGAAACTTACACTGGCACTAATGGTAACTGCAAGGAGTGGGGATTTTAATGAGGTCAAATCTATCTTCCCCCACAAAACTGCAAACCCAGTCCTAACCAGGCATTTCAGTAACTGCAATTTAAACTTGGAAAAATGAAGCATGTTCATTGCATTCACACAATTAACGTAACATGTTGTTTGGCTTCCAGATAACGTGAAGTGTTTTGAACACTGTATAGATGCTAAGGGTGACTATGAATTGCATCATCCAAAGCTCATCAGTATTACTAACTGAACTGAGGACTATAAAGCACAATTTGCACAGTGTGTGTGTGTGTGTGTGTGTGTAAAGAAGTTTTGCTGCGAGTGTTGCAAAGACCCAAACTCTGGTTCTGCACAACTTCTATCCCCATTCCCACATGAGCTGGGTCCACCTCCAAGTGGAGTCAACTTGAGTTGGGTGGGCTTTGTGTTGCGTTTCAGGACAACCTTGCTCCTGGCTTTCGTCTCTCTCTCTCTGTTGCAGGGCCCAGCTCTTTCACCGAAGCCGTGACTTACATCCAGTCCCAATACGAGAGCAAGAATAAGTCGTCCAGCAAAGAGATCTATTCACACATCACTTGTGCCACCGATACCAACAACATCCAGTTTGTCTTTGATGCTGTAACTGATGTCATCATTGCCAATAATTTGCGTGGCTGCGGACTGTATTAAAGCCCTCTTCTTTCCTTTCTTCTTTTCCCTTTCTTCTCTTCCTTCCCGTTCACCCATTGGGGAAGCAATCTCGTGGTCAGAACAACCGGTTTGTTCTCCATTCCCCCCTCTCAAATGTTAAGCCTACAACTGTTTTTTAGATGGGAGAGTCCAGTACCTACTTCAGTATTCATGCGGCAAAAAAAAGATGTTGTGAAAGTAACACTGTCACTGTAAAGCTTTGCATTCACAGGACAGTTTTATCATGCACACATTGAGGGGCAGGGGGAGCGGGTAGGTAGCCTGTTGCCCCTTCTGAAATGAAGAGGAAGAAAAAGCAAAATGGCCCTCTTTCCTGACTCTCCAAACAGAAGAAAATCCAGCACTCATTCCCCTTTCCCTTTCCCCTGCTTTTGAAAATGCTTTGATGGCATTCTCTGCCTTTCTCTTCATGCAACAGGAGCCAATATTGAAACTAATGTAAAGGAGGCTTCACTAAGGCTCCCAGAATATGTGTTTCAAGAGCCAAGTTGCTATCATTATTTCTTAAGAAGGCAATCCAAAGCCTTAAGTGTTTGACATTGAAGGGACAAACTTCAATGTACTGTGGCAGATGTGCGGATAGGATCTCCAGTGGGTTTCTTAAAAAAAGTGTTAGTGGTGACTTCTGAAGGTGGAGGGGCTGATTCGGAATGAGACCAAGGGGACTGAAGGCTAGTTCTTTTAGTTGTTCTGTTTCAATTTTTCAATTACCCCCCCCCCAAAAAAAAAGAAAAAACACTAAAGCTGCCATTTGATCTGTGAGGTAAAGCATACTGGTATCAGATATCTATATGTTTTGCTCCACGGAATAAATAGCAATTTTTAAAAAAACGGTTCAGATTGAGCACCCCTCCAGAGCTGTGGTTTTTTGTTTTTGCCAGTGTCTTCTGCACCATGTCATGGACACGAATAGTGCATTAGTGGCAGATTTATAGTGGACAGTCTGCACATCATTCTGCTTTATTAGTTGTTCTGCAATGCTTTGTGAGTGTTACCAACCCATTATTGTCACCTGGCAAGCCATTCTTGTACTGTAGTGCCAAAAAAGAAAGTCGGTGAAGGGGCGGGGGAACTAGGAGCATTCGTGGTATGAAAACTTACAGGATTTTAGCAGGAAGTGCAAAGGCATGGCACCCATTGCAAACAAAGCAATATGTCCACCCCAGAACTTTTGCAGAAACAAACTATGTTGAAAGCAAGTTCATGTATAACTGCCTGAACCTTGATGAATGCTCATTGAAAAGGCTTCTCAGCCACATAAACACACAGGTACACACACACCTTATTTGCAGATCTCCCAGTATCACATCTGGTTTTGCCCAAAATACGTATTGGAGCATCATGAAATGTTGATTCTCCAAAGCAAGGCAATAGGAACCTCCCCAGTTTCCATCTCCTTTTTTCTAGTTCCTTAAGAAGGTCAAATAATCTGGAAATACACTGAAACTCAAGTTTCTATTCCAAAATCAGATGGACAGGATTGTATGGCTTAGATTGAGGTCTGAGGGTTGTGGGGGGCATGTTAGTTGCTTCCAAAATTAAAAATGGAATGCCTGAAGAAGTCATACTGAAGTGCCTCTTAATAGAACAGGTCCAAATATAAGTGTATAGTGGAATATAGTTGGTAATTCTGGAATAACCTAAAGTCATTTGGATTATCAGGGTCCTTTGGTGAGAAAAGGCAATAATGGCAAACACATTTCTCTGAGAGGTTTCCCCCCCTCCGCCGCCGCCACCACCTTTTTTTGCAAGCACAGCCACAAGGAAGACGGGCAGATGGCAGTTGCTTATTATGGGATCAGTGTCCCTCAGAAATGCACATTTGTTTTTTGTTTTCTTTTTGCAGCATTGTTTGCATCAGAATGCAATCTTCCCACCCTCCATTTAACCTGCATTTGCCATTTCTGCTTGGAATCTGATAAGCTAAAACACAAAACCTGCTGCAAATAACCCGCCTGTGATACTTCAATAACCTGCTTGCAAATTTCGCCCTTGCCTAGAAACTCCCAGCATTGGCTGTGTTCTAGCGTGGATTCCAATGGTAGGGATCCTTCTCCGCATTTCCTTCTGGGCAGCCTGGGGTGGGGCACATGCCACTGGTGGGGGCAGGGACAAAGGCAAAAATAGGAGAAGCAACACTTGTTAATTTGACCTTTGTGCAATAGGCAAAGTTTCTGAAAATTCACCCACCCTTCTCTATCCTCCATCTAGGCATTCAAGAGGCATTGCCAAAGTTCAAAATTATATTCTAAGTGGGCCTGAACTTCCCCATTCTTCCCCACTCAGATGATAAGAAAACCCACATAAATCAGCCCTGGGAGATGTTGCAGAGTTCCCTCCAGAGAGCAGAGGTTCCTCTGCAGCAGTTTGCCTGAAGGTAGAAAGATAGAAAAACCCAGATCCAAATGCATCTACATTGCTAATAACAGTTTTTACCTCCGTCTTTTGAAAGTGTTCATCGTCGTTTCAAATCTGTCTTTGTGGTAGATTTGCTTTGCTTTGTTTCTATTTATAACCCTTTCCACAGTGTCGTGGGGCAGCTTGCTGATAAATTATTGTTTCTTAGACAGTCCTCTGCTATTAATTGGTAAAAGTGCTTGTGAACCACCTTGTAGGAATTGTGTGGTTTCAGTTATGTGTGCTTACTCATCAGATTTATAGGAGGCATGGGTTGTGTGGGTACGGGTGCATGCATGTTTGCAAGAGGCAGATTCACACATTGTGTGCTTGACCCAGTGCAGAGGCCCAGTGACAGCAGTGTTACTGCTAAATTCTGATGTGTCCAAAAATTCAGGCAGCTGTGTTGATCTGTCATATTATAACCGCCGGCGCCCTCCCTGCCCCCCGTCATAGAACAGTGCACTCATTTCCATATTATTTGCAAATTGATTTTTCCTGGAAGCAGATGACACAGAAATTAGCACTAGGCTTGCAGTATATTCTACTATAGTTCTGGGAGTGGCTTTTATGACATGTCAAATCTCAAATGTGATGTGGAAGTTAATAGTTAGGGGGAAATTGTGAAACAGAATAAACCGCCATTTGAATGCAGGCACTGTGTTAGGGTATCATGCAGAGGCGAGGGGCTGAGGCCTTCACACACACACACACACACACACACACACACACACACACATTTTCAAGGAGGGGCCGGGCAGATCCTGTGTCTTCAGGTAGTTGCTGCTATCCTCAACCCCCTTTTCCAGTGCCCTGATGGGTGCCAGGCAACCACGATTGCAATTGCCATGAATGTCCCAGAGGGACGCTTCATTGCCCTGGTGCATTGTGGGCAAGGGTGAATGCCCAGAACCATCCCTGCTTAGAATGGTTGCACTTTTGCTTCAAGAGGGCCGTAAGCATGGCAAATTACACAAGAAACATTGGCAGCTTACTGGGAAGTGGGGGGCATTGAGCCTAGTGCATGGGCAGGCTTAAAATGAAGAAATAAACAATCCAAGGATGGAATCAGGTCCAATGGAAGACAGCGTAGGATTTGCTCCAGAGCAGAGAGGGGTCAGGTGCAAGACTTGGTGGTGCAGGTGGGCAAGAGACAGGTAGGCAGAGAAGCAAGATTGAGAGGAAGAAGGAAGGGTCAGGAACTCAAGGAAGGTCTCATAGGAAGGGCAGGGCAAGGAGAGGAAGAGGTCCAAGGACAGGCTGGTGGGTTTGGAAGTTGCAGGAAGTAGCATAAGGCACACTCAATACACGAGTTAGTCCTCCCTGTTTGGGAGGGACAGGGTTGCAAAGACTGGCAGCAATTCTCCAGGGTTTCAAGCAGAGGAAATTCTCAGCGCTACCTGGAGATGCCAGGGATTAAACGTGGAACCTTTGGCTTGAAAGGGAGATGCTCTGAAAAGGCTGAAGAGGCTGGAGAGCCACTGCCAGGCAGTGCAGACCCTAATATGCTAGATAGGGCAGTGGTCCGACTTGGTGTAAGGAGCTCTCTAGGTTCCTATTTATCCCTCTTCAGTAGGCAGTGGTAGGTGGAGCCAGAGCCAATGGAGCTTCACTCCATCCTTTCCCCCATCTCTTTCCCTTTCCCTTTCCCCCCTCTCTCTATTCCCTCCCTTGATCTCTCTCGTTCTCCTAGCACAGCAGGCTGCCAGGAGGCGGGACAGATTCTATTTCTGAACTGATTGCTTGCAGAGGGCTGGAAATTATTCTGAGGGTCTTCAGAAATCCTGGGGCTGTAGTCAGCAAATTGTCCTGGGATCAAGTCTGACCCTCCTCCTCAGCAAGGTGATGCAGCAGAGTGAAATGAGGAGGTAGATGAAGGCAGGGAGTGAAACTTTCTAAAGTGTTGACCTCCACATAAGGATTTGGTACTTTCCTTCATGCACCAAAATGTCTTGAGCCACCATCGCTAGGGATCTCTAATGAAGAATTCTCACCAGCCTCACCAAACTTCAGTTCCCAAGATTCCTTGAGGGTGAGCGAAGTTGTGGCCATTAAAGTGGTATAAAGTCAATATGTCAATAGAGCAAGGGGCACCTTCAGTGATTTGTCTGTTGATTTTGGCGAAATCCTAATACGTTGGGATTAGTTTTTCATTAGATGAAGTTTTCATACACACACTCCAATGAGTCATCCACAGATTGTTCTTGCAGCGTTATACCATGTCCATGTGGACTTTTCAATTTGGGTTTCCTCTGGAGTGTCAGCAAGCCAGATGCAGTTTCGGAATGATGTGTGGGTAGGTGAAGGTGACAGAAAGAGAGAAGGGAAGAAATAGGAAAAGACCTCAGACTCAAATAGATGGGTAAAGGACATTGGGTCACAGCAACAATAGTTGCGTGACAAGGTCCCCCCCCCCAAGACTGATGAATAAGACGCTTGACAACAATGTATTAGGTTAATGGGCTAAAAAAAGGCCACAACTTTAATGGTTACAGATTGTGAGTGGTATTGGCTTAAGCATTGGACCTAACCAACTATATCTGACTCCAGCCTGTCTGCATGGAGTCCGGGAAGGGTTAACCACCAGTAGAGGGAGTCCTGCTGATGCACATCAACTAGGAGCTCCCCCGGGGCCACCGATAGGGATCTTGCCTTAGGCCCTAGACTCCCCAGGCTTCGGACAGGGCAACGCCCCGGAATCCTTTAACGGAATACCCTTCAATGTGCGGGGGAGGTGATGGTGCTACCTCCCCTCCTCTCTACTCCAGCAATATTCCAATGCCAAACCTTACAAAGCTGTGACGATTTGCTATGAGGTAGGCGAAAAATGGGCCAGTGCCAATTTGCCAAGTGGAAAAAGTCCTAACAGGCCCTCAACGGCGACCAACCAAAGTCCATAGCAAGGTCAAGAGATGAAAAAACCTAAAGGGCGGGAGGGTGGGAAAACGGGAGCAGCTGGAAGCACGAAAAGGGGTGAGATTCCCACTATGTCCTGCTTAAATCAATCAGGCCACACACCCCAGAACAATCGGCTTGGTTGCCTGGGTAGTGATGCAGCTGGGAATCCCACCCCCATCGCCCAGGGCTGACCACACCCATGCGCACGTGAAGGGGTTGTGAGTGCCCACAGCTCCACCTCCTCCTAAGGCGGAAGTGGCTTAACAAAGTTGAGCTGAAGCTAATTTGGACTGAGATGTGCATGCCTGATACATGAATGTGAAATTTCGAAATAGATGAGATGTTTACTCTGATGAGTGAATACAGATTCTGAGATGGAATTGTTTACATTTGTTCTATAACATTGTCTGGGAGCTCAAGTCCCTGTGTCATTATGGATTATTGGTAGCCGAAGGTGAGTAAGGCTTGAGAAGCCCTACATTTCACTGCCAAACCTTGTAGCAGGACACCAAAATGTGAGCATTAAAAGACGGGACTCAGTATCCCAAACCATAGTGGGCCTTGAACCCATGGAGATGTGGGGAAGAACTCTTGGATTTCCTCATCCCGCATTTTCAAAGCAAACTTATGGGGAATCCTAGTGTGCTCATTTTTAAGAGCAAAAAAATCAGGTGGTAATTGTTAGTAAAGCAAATGTTGCCTGGAATATCCTGAGACCTCTTCTTTAATCTGCTATTGCCTTAATCTCATGGCAGTCGAACAGGACTTTGATCTCGCTCGCTCTCTTTCAAGAAGCAATATACTAGTTGCCCTTGTAAAGCTGTGCAACTACTAGAACCAGATGTATGTCCGTGTGATTAATATAGTGCCAAATTTTCAACCCAAATTCCTCATGTTACAATGGTCCAAGGACTATTAACCACCAATAGAGGCTGATCTATGAACGAGGGTGAATGAGGCAGTGCCCGCCTGCCCCCGCAGCCTCAGTCTGCCCTCAGCCAAGCTGCCTGCCTTTCTATTTGCGACCATTGGAACTGCCTGTCATCTTTCTCCTCCTTAGTCTCAGTGTTGCCCTTGTAGAATTCAGCCGGGTGGAGGAGAATGGAGATAAAACTATAGTTGACCCCACCTGTCATTGCCTCTGGCGCCACCTACTGTTGACCTCCCTGCTTTGCTCCCTACCATCTCAGTAGGCAACAACCACCTCTAGTAACCACAGCAATCGTATTCATTCCACTCTGCTCTTCCTTTCCTCTTTTTCCATTGGCAGAATAGAGCGCTGCGCTTCTTGAAATGGCAATAACATAACATTCAGTACCAAAGTAAATCCCTTTGTGGGGTCACTCCAGGGGGAAAAACCAGCTTGTTTATTTAGTGTTTATGCCTTTTCCAACATTAATGTGCCTGTGATGCTCAGATTATGGGTGTACACATAGTCTGTGTTTTAAAGTAGTTGAAATTCTGCATCCAATAAATCCAATTTCTGTGCCAAGTTAAACTGGATACCACAATCTGTATGAATTATGTAAATTTAGCATATGTGCATAGTTTATTCTATTGTTTTGCATAATGCCTCTTGGAGTCGTCTTTTTAACAACAAGGGAGGGGCAAAGACATTAAAGCCTTTAAAGTCATCACCCACGCATGTTCAGATTCAAGCATATTGTCACAGCCATAAGAACTAGAAACATAGTGGTTTGTTTGTTTGTTTGTTTGTTTGTTTGTTTGTTTGTTTGTTTGTTTGTTTGAATGAAAGTTGAGATTGGTAAGAAGTTAGCAGAATGTATGTATCTACCTTATATTCATGGATAGCAATTGCACAGCCGTTGTGCAAATCTGACTGTGAATTCCTCCTGTGATACTGATGTCCCAATAATTATCCTCCGTTCAGATAAGCAAGAGGCCTTATGGGAGTTCAGGGACACATTCCAGCCAGGCAAGAAGGTACAGGGTGAAGCTGAGGAGGGGGGCGGCCTGGAAAAAAAGGTGGTATGCCAGATGAAGCCTGGGGAGAGTCTGGGGAGAGTCTTGAGGACCAGACTGAGAGGCTTTTGACACACACCCCTCAGGCCTAAGGTTCCCCACTGCTGCCTTATGAGTTAGCCACTTACCAGAGGACTGAAGCACCTTTCCTAGGAAAGGCTATGACCTGTGTGGCTTTTTTATTTAGAAAAATGGGGATGGCGGGTGGGTGGATAAATATTAAAGAAAGATCTTAGTCATGGGATGGTATTACTGGGTAGAAACGAGTGGGGCCTGTATGAAATGTTGCATTGTATCCTTCCTCCTAAAAGGAAATTTTAGGGCCCCAACCAGCCATTCTGGAGAAACAGAGCATCCTGTGATGACCCGTGCTTAGTGCTCATGATCATTCTTCATTGAGCTGCTTTCTGTTGGAGAGTTGCCACTTTAGTTTGTATTATTATTATTATTATTATTATTATTATTATTATTATTATTATTATGATGATACAGGGCACTGCAAACCTTGGGATTCCTCCAAGCATTCTTACACACATACACCCCTCTTGTTTCTCAGCAACCTCATTTAACTACTGTCCTGTCGGCACATACCACCTGTGTTTGGTACTGGAAGGATAAAAAAAAGTTTTCCTTGCCATCTTGAACCACTGTTTTAATTCTGTTTCCAGCTGATTGCAGAAAAGAAAGTTTTGGCAGTATTCAAGGCCTTAGCATGGCAGTGACCAGCAATTTCCAAGCTGTGATTTTTTTAAAAAACAAAAACAAAACAAAACAAAACACTATTAAGTCTTCTTTAGGGGGAAGGCTGTTGAGAATAATTGTAGAATCTCTGCAGCCTTATAAACACCTTCTTCTTAGGTTAGATTGGAGCAAAGAGTTCCCAGTGTTAAAATCAATCATCCAATTCTAATAACATTGCTAAAACATAGGATTAGTTTGATAAACCATAAGAAGTGCAGTAAAAAAAAAAATCTACTAAGCCAAAGGCAAAACTGGAAAACAAGAGTTGTATGAATTGTCTAAAGACTTAGGGTTGTATCCAGCTCCAGAGCAATGCTACGTCAGGGCCTTGGAGGCATCGTTCTGCCATTGGCAGCTGCCTGACAAAGCTGTCTCCTGGTGCCTGGTCTGCTCAGTTACGTTCATCTTAATGTGTGAAATTGACATAGCACCACATCTGTAGTAATAGCAAGGTAATCCCTTTATTGAAACCCAGTGAATGGTCACAAAGGACAACTGTGCAGAGCAGCGCGCAATCTTCTGAATTTGCTCTTAGCTCACCTTTCTTCAGTCCTGGAGCCCCAGGTGGGATACATGCAGTCACCCCCAAGCACTGCTTAGCTTCAGCAAGGTGGTGGCCTCATGTGTCCCCAGCAATTCCTAATCATTCTGGAGGTGAAGCAAAACAAAACAAAAAAAAATCCTCTATCGGTCTATGCAGAAATAAGCTGCATTGAGTTCAGTGGGTTTACGTGTGTCTAGGATGGGGGCCAAAGAGCCTTTCTGAAGTCAAAAGCTTGCTCATTCCTTTGTGACCTTTCTTCGGTTATCGTAACCAAAGGGATCGCCAAGCTGCAGCTTTTGGATTTCTTTTTATCTTTCTTTTTTTAGTGAGCCAACTCAGCAACCTGCAGTTTTGATTATGACTTGGAGGAGCCTGATGCAGCAACCTTGTTGAAGCTAAGCAAGCCTAGTTGTGGTTAGTGCCTAGATGCAAGATCTCCATTGTAACTTCCCTTGTGTTCCAGGGAAGCAGGGTCCTATATAAGTGAAATAGACTAGGGCCAGGGTCGACCCTGCCACTAAACAGGGTGTGGCGTCTGCCACAGGGGCAGCCATGAGGTACTGAAGGACAGAGCTCCGTGTCTTGAAGCCCGCCCTGGGTTCCCTAAGCTGCTTTCAAAGTGTGGTGGAAGAAGCTGCTCCATCACCAGTGTTGAAGTTAGGGATGGAGGAATCTGTCCATTTCTGTTCTCTTACATTTTTCATTTTTTCCCCATCTCAAATTCAGTTCTCCACATTTCTGCAGCAATTTGAGATTTAAAAAAACAAATCCTAATGAAAATTCGTCGGCACAGTACAAATTTCTCCCAATAAGTATATTTATGTGTGCAGTTTTGACTAATACACACACTTTTGCAAATGATTCCCTTAATATAATTGGTTTTTCATGTTATTTTCACTAATAGATGCATTTTTATGCATGTTTTCCCTTAAACTGTGCATTTTAAAAATATTTTTTGGTTGGAGAACTGAATCGCAACATTTGGAGACACGCCAATCTCTAAGAATATCCATGTTTCCAAACGCATATTGTTTCAGAAAGTGTGAATTAGATAGTTTCTCATTAAAATGCAAGCAAACTTGAATTCCTCCTCCACCTCTAGTTGCTCCTCTGGCTGCTATTGGCTCTCCAGGGTCCTTTTCAGAGAGAATGCTTACTCATGAGAAGCAGGTGAAATGCCAGGAACTTGGGATCTTTGGCATGCAGAGCAGGTGCTTGACTGTTGAGCTAGAGTCTCTGGGGCAGAGCAGCACTTTCCCTTTGGCAACAGAAGATGTGCCCAACCATTTTGATGTGTACCAACTGTGCACCGTGCCATTTATGCACGTGGAAGCCTGTTTCTACATACACACATCTGCCTTGATGCATAAGGGGGGGGGTTGGCTGTGAACCCTAGGTTTTATGTGCAGCACATAAATAAGACTGCTGCAACTGCTGAAGAACTTGGGACAGCCTGTCCCCCCCACCCAACCCCGTCCCTCCCACTCTTCTGGGAATCCGTATGTTTTGCAGTGCCCCTACCATGGGTTTATGGTTCTGCATCTTAGCCTTAATTAGTTGATTTTGAAAGTGTCTCTCCCCGCCACCCAATACAGAGGATTTCCCTCTTACAATTATTTTCTTCTCTGTATATTTGTTTCCGTTTTACAACCCATCGTTTGCAAGATGACAGCCAGGGTAATAAAGTAGACGTGTGTGTTTTTCACACTACAGTTGTACCTTGGAAGTCGAACGGAATCTGTTCCGGAAGTCTGTTCAACTTCCAAAACATTCGGAAAACAAAGTGCGGCTTCTGATTGGCTGCAGGAAGCTCTGGAACAGTCACTTCCGGGTTTGCGGTGTTCGGTAGCCAAAACGTTTGCGAACTAAGCTGTTCGAAAACCAATGTATGACTGTACTTTGTTCTTCTCTTAGATTTTGCTTTGTGGCTTGGAGAGATTCTTGATATTCATTCATTCAGTCCTCACTCATTTATTTCACTATAGACTCCTCCAAAGAGGGAACCAAGGGTAGGGTAAGGAAGCGTTCTTAGCTTGAGGGACACATTCCTGTCTGAGGGGTCATGTGCCAAAGGTGTGGCCAGAGGCCAAAGTAGCCAGACTAACAGGTATGAGTTTTACCTTCAGCTTATTGAAGCCACACATGCCAGAGATTTCCACTCTCTCACACACACAATTTCCGTCCTTCATCCTGCCAAGCTAGAGACATTATATTAAGTCACACTACAGCCGATCAAAAGCATTCAAAGAGAGTGTGTAGCAGGGCCAGTGAGGGGTGTTTCCTGAGTGGAAGTGGGTGTGGCCTGGAGAGAGTATTGAGTGCTGGATGGAGAGGCCTAAGGTTCCCCATCCCTGATATAAACCCTTCAGGGTGCACTCTGGGTTGCACCTTGAAGTAGGTTTTCAAGCCAAGACTTCAGTCCCACTGTCTGCAGATGCATTCCCTGTCAGAAAATCAGCCATGGCACCTATCAGTTGTTTGATGTGGGGGGAGGGCCTAAACTGGTGGGTTGCCCAATTTTTGACCCTGGTTGCACACATGCACCCCTGGCAACAGTATTGGGGGATGACCCACATGCAAAGTTTGCAGACACAGTTCATCATCCAGTTAGGACAACATCCACCAACCTGGTTGGTCCACTCCAGATGCTTTGGACTACAACTACCACTGTCTCCATCCAGCACTGCTATATGATGCTAGGGCTGACGGGAGTTGTAGTCCACAAAATCCAAAGGTTGGGGAAGGCTAGGCTAGTTATACACTTTGAAAAGCCTGCTTCTTGTGTGCATGCATCACTAGATTGGCACAAACCATTTTGCCCTTGTCCTAATGTAACAATTCAGCTATATTCTTTAAACTTGCATTCCAACCATCTTTACACTTGGTCGTCATTGGCCTCCCACCCTTCTTTCCCCCACAGTAGATTTTTTTATTTTTTAGGGAAATGCTTTAAATAAATAAATACAAAAATTTTGAAGGGCCCTTGATGCTTGCTAAATCCTACTTTTTCTTTGCTGGTTAGTTGCTGAATTTTGTTTTTAATTTTTTTGCACATTTGATTGTTCTGAACCATTATTAACTGTCATTTTGTATGGAGTGCGAATGACTGTCTGTTGATTTAATAGGTCTTTTGATTCTTATTGTAATAATTTATTGGCTGTCAGTAATGTATTTATTAGTTACCAAATGTTAATAAAATGCCAGCTCTTTTCTAGCGTTTGAGATATTTTATTGGGTTTTCCTCTTCTGAGAAAGCCTCAAGGAAATCGCAGAATGATTAACAGTTTTGTCTGTTATGGGTGAAAAGAGGTCCTGTTTCACATGGTGCATAGGTAAAACTAGAGAATGCCCAAAACCAAGTTGTAGCAATAGCCACCCACTTGGATGGTTTTAAAAGAGGATTAGACAAATTTGTGGCCGATAAGGCTATCAGTGGCTACTAGTGATGTTGATCTGCCTCCACTGCCAAGGGCAGTATGCTAAGAATCAGAGGTTAAAGAGCACTGTGGCACTCAGGTCCTACTTATGGGCTTCCCATAGGCATCTCATTGACTGCTATGAGAACAACATGTAGGACTAGATGGGCCTTTGGCCTGATGCAACAGGGCTGTAAATAGGTTTGTGAGTGGCATAATACATGTTTCTACATAAGGAAATTTCTGCCCAGTGAGGATTCCTCCATGGTAAGTTGAATGTTTCATCCTTTTTGCACATTGAGTGGATGCATGGGGTAAGGAACTGGGTTGGTGACTACTGTACTGAGTTGGTGACTCCCAATGACTACACTTTCAGCTAAAGTTCTGAACAAAGCCAATGGACGTACATATTGTGTGTGCGTAGACACTCTCTGCACAGTTGCAAAATGATGGAGTAAAGCTGCAACCTTAAGTATGCTTACTTGGGACTCTGTTGACCACATTGGAACTAACATTGGAGTTGAGAGGGCTGTGCTGCATGTGTCTTTTTGAAAGGGTTAGATCAGCGACAACCAACATGATGCCCTCTAGATGGGATACCAACTCCCATCAGCCCCAACCAGCATGGCCAATGGTCAGGGATGGTCCAGCAACATTTGGGCAGCTCCATGTTGGCTATCCCTGGATTAGATTAATTACTGGATGGTGGCTGATGGGCAACACTGACTGGGACTAATGGGAGTTGTAGCCCAAAATATCTAGAGGGCCTCATGTTGAAGAGACTTCTGTAGACAAGCTCTACATACCTAAATCCTGCTCATGTAAAGGCCTGCAAGGCTTTCCCCTTTTTCTGCCATATTCTCGTCATCGCACCATCGCAAACCATTCTTCCAATGGGGAGATTGCTTTGTGCCTGAAAGTCATTATCTTACACAAGATGCAGTCACCAGTCAGCCAACCTGCTTCTGTAACAAGCTCTTTTCCTACATAAGATCCCCAGCCATTAATACATGGTGGCACTCAAAACAAAGCAGGAAAGCAGGAAATTCTCTGTGTAACAAGTATCATTTATGGGGTTTCTGGACAGTCAATTCCCAGTACACTATCTGAATCCCATTTCCTAGTTCTGACTTGGCAAATTGTTTTATGAGGTGGTTTGCGTTTGACTTTCGGCAGGTTTTAATAGCCAGAACTGTTGCAATGTACTCTTCTTCCAATTAATGCAGGGATGTTTAATTGCGATGCAGTAGGGAAGCCAAATGGCCCAGCTGTTCAAAGGAACAGGAGGTCAAAGAGGCCCCTTTAAAACTCTCTCTCGGGCTCAACCCTGACACAGACATGCTTCCCTTGAGGGCAATGCCTCTTTGAGAGCCAGCAAAGACTAACTTTAGGGTAGCCATGTGATTTGCAGACTTCTTTTTCCATCTGCTGTGCACTAGAAGGTGTTGGTGCCAGCTTAGTTTAGGAAAACGATGAAAGTCTGTCCTGTCTCTTTGGGAACATGTGATAGAAGGCAGATAGAGGCAGATAGAATTCTGCATAGTATAGTTGCAGAAAGGATAAGAAGTTTTGCTCCATCCCTCATAATACTAGAACTCAGGGCCGTCATCCAATGAAGCTGAATATTGGAAGATTCAGGACAGACAAAAGGAAGTGTTCTCCGTCGCTAAACTATGGAATTTGCTCGCGCAAGAGATAGCGATGGCCACTAACTTGCATGACTTTAAAAGGGGATTAGACAAATTCATGATGGGTAAGGTTATCAGTGGCTCTGAAAACCAGTTGCCAGGAATTGCAGGTGAAGAAGAGTGCTGCTGCACTCTTGTCCTGCTTGCAGGCTTCCCAGAGGCATCTGGTTGGGCACTGTGAGAACAGATTGCTTGATTCGATACACCTTAGGCCTGATCTAGTAGAGCTCTTCTTATGTTCTGAAATTCCAAGAACAATATCCCTTTCCTCTGATTCAACAAGGCTTCTCTTATGGCTACAGGGCTTAAAGCCAATGTCCACCCCACAAGAGGTGGCAGGCAGAGGGTAAGCCCTGTTCCCCATGATCAGTGGGTTGGAAATAGGCACCCCATTCCTACCCACCCCCTCATTTCCCAGACGCATACCAGAGACAAGTATACTCTCACACAGCCAGCTATTCAAAACTAACAGGTTTTCTATCAGTCAATGCCAAGAAACATCAAACTGGGAGATACCTGCTGTACAACAAGATCAGGCTTAACCCACCCTCAGTTGTTACCTGGGACAAGTATTCACCCGCCATCACCCACCCAGGAAGAGCACAGTTCCATGCTATAGGACTCTCACTCCAGCAGTATGTGACCGCTTCTCCTCTGGCCTAGTATATGCCCTCTCCTTCCCCAGCACTAATAACAGGGTATGTTAATTTTGGGAAGTGTCCTTACTTGGCTGGAGAACTGCATTGTAGAATTCAGAGAAGTGTCCATTTTGAAGATTGGCTCTATTTTGGTTTGTGTGTTATTTCAGAAAGTGTGAATTAAGTAGGTTCACCTCTAAATGTGAAGTTAATCAAATTTCTTCCCTATTTCTACTTGTTAGCCATCTTTCCTGTCATCAAATGTTTCAGTTAATGCTCCAGGGAGATAGCATAACTTTCCCCCCAGAGCTTTTCTAAATCAGGAAGTGCAGGCAGCCAGGAAAGCTGTGAAGCACTAAGGAAATGTTTTGTGGAAACAATATTATTGTTTTGTAACAATAAATTAAGCTCAACCCTTCATTCATCCAAACAATAAAGAAAGTCTAAAGACTCTCTCAAGTGCCCTGAAAAAGAATACGAAAAAATGGGAAACTCAAGAAGGACTTTTGGATGGTTATTAACTAACATGAACAAGATAATATTGGAAACAGTTGGTGGGTTTCTACTTTCTGCTGCAAAGACCATAAAGGGGTTTTGTTGATTTAATTTTGTCTTTGTTTGGTTCTAAGTATCATATTTCTTAACTCAGTGTGTGTTGGAAATTGTATTATTTTGGTGTATTAATTTATTTATGCTGGGTCTGTGACCATATAAGAACATTTATCTCGCTTTGGACATGCATGTTTTATGCCAATCTGCATCATCTTTTTGGGAAATATGCAAGTGGTGACACTAAGGCTTGGATGGGGAAAGTCAGGTGGAGACTCTGTGCTGCTGTGGTTTTTTGAGATGTCAATACTGATCATCTTCAGTGTTATGTACTGGAACTCGAAGGGAGCTCCATAACTGGGCCTCCAGCAAAATGCACTTTTGATCCTTGCTATAAAGATCTTCAGAAGGCTTTTAAAAGCTCATGTATTTCAAAGAGCAGCACTTCCTAATCTGGTGCCCTCTGTATGTTTTGAATTACAACTCCATCAGCTGACTTCGGCTGGTGGCCGTGGTAGTCCAAAACCTAGGGAGGGCACCAGATTGGGGAAGATTTCAGTGGTTAATTTTTGTGTGTGAAATTCCCGAAAGCTATGGACCATTTTTAAAATGGTTTATACTCTTTCTAAGATGCTATTTTATAACTTTTTATACATTTTTATACCATTATAAAGTATAAAAATGTATAAAAAGTTATAAAATACTTCTATGCTTTAAAGTATTTAAACTGTCCTAGCCTAAGTTTTAATGATTTCTGTGCAACACCTCCTGCACACCATGTTGAGCCAGTCTGATGCTTCCAGACTGGCCCTGCTTTCAGGTGGGATCCAATCACACACTGGCAAATTCAGTTTTCTTTCATTATAGCTGATTGGGTTGTTTTGCACAACAAACCTGCTTCCCCCAAAGAGTGGGTTTTTGCAATAAGGAAAAGGATGGTGAAGTGCCTTGGAAAGTGTACTGATAACCCTTCCTTTGACCCACTCCCATCTAACCTCCCTGAAAACAAATCAGACTGAATGCTCATTAAATAGCCAACATCATCTAATCTCCTTGTAAACAAATCAGAATGAAACGGGACATTTTCCCATGTACCTCAGCAATATCTTTTCTCTGTCCTCTCCACCTAAGGCTCAGCCCTTTTGGTTTGTTTCTTTAACAACCAACCATCATAAAGGGTTCTAAGAGCTCATTGCTCTGAGATGTTTTCGCTCTGCCTTCTCTGGCCGGCCTACTTGCCCTACAGGTGTGTCATGCCCTCCAACATTGCTCCGCTGAAAATAGGGATGTCCTAAGGAAAAGTGGGGTGGCTTCTGTAAATACGGTACTGTCCCTGGACAACAGGGACACTTGGAGGGTATGGTGTTTTGGACTACAAAATTCCTATCAGCCCGAACATCATGCAGCCATCTTGGCTGGGACTGATGGCTATTGTAGCCCAAAGCATCTGGAGGCCAACAGGTTGGGAAAGGCTTTTTTTTAAGCTGATCCTAATTGACAGATATGGCAACTGTTGTTTCTCTGTAATTCTCATGGACATATCTTTCCAGGAGAGCTTTGTCTAAATGACACAGAAAAGCTAGGTGGAGAATAGGTGCTGAAGACATCGTAACACCACCCATTTTCTTGACTTCACTTCTTCATGATATGTAACTCTTTGGGTTTTCGGTACACGTGGATCTTTGATCATTTCTCAGTTGCTGGTTTGGTAACTATTCTCCTTCTCTAATCCTAACTTTCTGTTTCTTTCTCTCTGTTTCTCTCTCTCTCGTTCTTTGTCTTTCTTCTCTTCTCTTCCTATATGTGCCTTGCCATAGAACCGCATGCATGAGTCTCTAATGCTCTTCGATTCCATCTGTAACAACAAATTCTTCATTGACACCTCCATCATTCTCTTCCTCAACAAGAAAGACCTGTTTGGTGAGAAGATCAAGAAATCACCTCTGACCATCTGCTTCCCTGAATATACAGGTATGTAATGGCAGCGCCTGAGGTGCTCAAGATCCAGCTGTGGAGCAAACGAAAAACAACAGACTGACCCATGGAGCAGAGTCTGCTGAAACCCCAAGTGTAAACCAGGAGATATTTGATCCAGTCCTGCCTGAGAGATAACTCTCCTAGAAAACAGACTACATACTCTGGCTGATTGCCTTCCTGTTTTCTGCCCGAGGCATCAGCTGAGCTACCATGATGTCACAGAGAGTTGGCAGATTCTCATCAGTGGGAAGGAAGTGTCCGTCTATGAGCAGAAAAAAAGCATCAGACTAATCACACAAGGCAGCATCTGCCAGGCTGTGCCATTTCACAGGGCAAGTGGGGGGGTTGCATGTTTGAAAGCCCCCCACCCCAACATGCAAACACTCCCAGTATTATTAATATATATTTTTAAAAACTAGCATGTCAAGAAAATGAGTGATCATTGAGCCTTAACATATACTAGGGGGGTGGGTGGGTGTTTCAAATATGCATTCAGATTAGGGAGAAATGGTTCAGATCCACCTAATTTAGTGGACTCACCTCAGATTGATCTGGAAGTGGATTTGGCAAACAAAGCTGCTTTCAGGAAAATAGGAAATTTCAGGAAATTCAGAGCCCAATTCCCAGATTAGCATCAGATCACATTTCCAATAACTTTATTTCCCACATCCTTACGAATCCTACTTCTAGAATACCAGTGAGGAGAGGGCTCACTCATGAGTTCCCTCAGGCATCTGGTTGACCACTATGAGATCTGACCTTTTTTGAGGCCGTTTCCGAAGTTCTAAGATCTGTATGCACAGAGGAGTATGTTTGGTTGGTATTAGTCATCATTCCCGTGAATAAATTTTGCTTGCAGTCCATTGAGAAGTCCTGCTTGCAGGCTTTCCATCTGGTTGGCCACTGTGAGAACAGGATGCTGGACTTGATAAGCATTTGACCTGATTGAGTAGTGAGGCTCTTCTCCTGTTCTTATTTTATAGCTACCATCTAAACTTGTGCTGAGTTTTGTATTTTTATTTTTATAACGTTATTTTTTATTTTTTAAAATGTCTCCTACCCCTCCCTCCCTCTCTATGCAGGTCCCAACACATATGAAGATGCTGCAGCCTATATCCAAGCACAATTTGAAAGCAAAAACCGCTCGCCCAACAAGGAGATTTACTGTCACATGACATGTGCGACAGACACGGGTAACATCCAGGTGGTATTCGATGCCGTCACCGACATCATCATTGCCAACAACCTCCGAGGCTGCGGCTTATACTGACCCCTCTCCCTTTTCTCCATCCCATCCTGTATAGCAAGCAACTTATTTGGAAACAATCACAGCGAGAGGAAAATAAAATAAAATATTTGAAAAAAAGGCAAAACAAAATATGAGTCTCTCTCACACACACACATGCAAACACAAACACAATAATAATAATGATGATGATGATGAATCATGCAAGTTGGTAAATAAAAAGGCATAATGAAAACTTTTATATAAAAACATTTTTCCTTTTCCTTTTATTTATTTATTTTAGTTTGCCTCAGAAGAGCACTGATGCCCCTGACATCACCTTAAAATCCTTCCTTTCTGCTAAAGTAACGTTGCCTGCAAGCCTATACCTGTTGACTTGGGAGTAAGCCCCCACTAGTCATGGCAGGTAATTCATTGCAAAAGATGCTTTTGGAAAACAACAAGAAAGAAAAAAGACCATACTCTGAATTTTTCTAAACTCGCCGTCCACATAGCATAAGATACTACGTGAGTTTTAAAAGGAATCAACTTTCTTAAAAAAAGAAAAGAAAAAAAGTGGTAATATTATTTTTTTTAAGACTCCTTTGTGCATAGGGTGCTTTAGGGTATGAGCGGGGAAGGATGGCTTCCCCTGCCCAGTTCCTGTGGATTTTTTAAAAAGATGTACCACCATTTAAGTTGCTGCTGCAATGCATCATTTGCCACAGGGCCGCTGAGCTTTCAGGGATCCTCAGTTCCGTTCAGCTATGGAGTAGTTAAAACCTATTAAAAGGGGGGAAACTGAGGGGGAGCTTGCGGGGAGAAAGAAACAGAATAGGGTTAGAATAGAGGTGACAGGCCAGCACCCTTCGTTGACCATGTTTATATATATAATCCTTCAGGAGTATAAAGAAAGAGGCCTTCTTCTGTCTCTGCTTCTTTAAACCAGCATGGGAGACTGGCAAAGGGAATTTCTATCAGCAATTTGAAAGTTGTACCTGAGATAGCATCCCTCCTATGCCCCGCAGGTCAGGTGGAAGAATTCCCCCTCTCTCACAAACAGTCCGTGCTCAAGCTCTTTATGCAGGAGAGATGGTGGGGAGAACATCCCCCATCCTTTATCGCAATTTAAGTACAGCTTTTATTTGGAGGATTACTCCTTTTCTAATATATTTGATTCTGGGTCTCCGTGCTCCCATCCATCCGATATTTATGTTCAGACCAGGCCTCCTGTGGGCCCCCCACCCCCAACTCTCCATTTCTGATTCTCCAGCACGGATCCTCTTCACTAGTAGCATGAACTTTGAGCCTTTATATAAAGACACACAGCCTTCCATATCGCCTCAGTGTCTGATGTCCTGAATTTTTGGAATGGTGGCTGTGCACTTCTGTAGGTTTGCTGTGTAAAACCTGGTTTTAGACTAGTCTTTACATTTAGAACCTAAGACAAACAAAAAGAGAATTTTTTAATGATGATGATGAAAGGGTAAAGAAGAGAAATTAAAGATTTGACTTCCTTACGGATTTTGTTAAGAAAGAAAAGAACAGAAAGGTCTCTCCCCGCCCCCAATTCCCCTCTTGCTTTATTTAAAACACACACACAAAACACAGAGATCTATAAATACACACACACACACACACACACACACACAATGGCATTGTGAACCCATTCTAAGAGAGACATTTTCTATTGGACTTGGTTCCGGTTGCTTGTTGGCACTGGTAGGGTGAAACCTTTGAGCAAGCAGAAGTCGGACCCATACAAACCGCCATCTTAAATCTTGGCAGATTCTAATGGCCATTAAGACGCAGACCCCAACAACCTTTCATATAGAGGGTTGCCAGCTATTGGGGATCAGCCAAGAAAGTTCAGGAACGGCTTGCCCAGCCAACAAGGCACCCTACATCTGTGGGAAATGCAGCAAAATAAAAAATAAAACAAAACGGAGGAGTTATGGGCCTCCCAGTTTCCCTCTCCCGTTCTACTATTACAGGTGCTGCTTTTTGCTCAGGGGGGATGGGATAATGGAGGCAAGTCCCTTCCTTTGCCCTTGCATCTCACTCACCTTAGCCATGACCTTGTAGGTGGTAACATTTAGGTGCAAAAAGATTGTCAGCAACAGAATCCCAGTGGGAATTGTTAGTGGCTCTTTGTATTTTAATCGTTGCTGTACTAATTGTTGCCCGCTCCAAGAAAGCGTTCTCTCCCCAAAAGCCTCTTGTCTACACGATGATCCGACACACCTGCCTTCAGAGTGGGCCAGGCAAGCAGAGAGGGATGTCTCTTTAACTTTCTCGTTTAATAATGATTCACTGTTCTGAATTGTCTCGTTCACTCTCTGGATTTGTATTTTTAAAAATAATAATAATAAGCACAGCTGTCTTTGGCCTCCCTAAATGCTCTTGTCTTTGACTTTTTTCCCTTCTGAATGACACTGTGTTATGCATTACCAATGTCCTTTCCTTTTTCTGTTTAATTTCTTTTTTTTAAGTGGGTTAGTTTAAATTGAGAGGGCATTATTTTTGTTGTTCCATTCTCATTTTTAATCCCCCACCATGCTTCCCTGTGAATACTTTTTTTTTCATGCTGCTTCCTCTTCCTCCCTCGCACCCTTGCCCTTACAATCCTTCCTTTTAGTGAATGGTGTTTTCTCTCTTTCTCTCATGTGGGGGTGTTTGTGCTGCAAAAACAAAAGGGGGAAAAATACAAAAAACAAAGAAAAAAATAAAATACTCTCTTAAAAAAAAAATAAAAAATACACCAGAAAAAAACCACCAAAAAAAGTAAAACAAAAACAAAAATCGAATGTAGTGTTTACATTATTTAAAAAGCCACCATTTTCATGACCCTTTGTCATATCTACTTTTTGGTTAGCGATCAGATGTCTTCACGGTTTCACTTTTAAGAGGTACCTTTGCTGGAAAAAGCCAACTGCACCTGTCTAAAAAACAGACTAAAATAAAGAGAAATTCATATATATATATATATATATATATATATATATATATATATAATCACACACATGCACACACACACACACGAGCATATATATATATATATATATATATATATATATATATTCATTCTAAAAAGCGCCAGGTCTTTCTAAGCCTTTCTATTACCAATCGGTGAGGTTTCTGTGATCTTATTAGACACTGCCAATTTCTTTCTCTGACTAATGGAAAAAAAATTCATGTGTAGCTTAATAAAGAGAATGTTTGTCTGTACCACTGAGGCTCTTTCTCTCTCACCTTCTGATTCTACAGTCGTTTTATTGTAAATATATATATTATGTTCCCTCACTGGTTTTCCTTTTGAGCAAGTATATGTGTATGATAGACATATCCTGGGATATTTTATAGAGTCCTCAAACAAACCCCCCTCAAACTGGGGCCTCCGAGGATACCTAGGGTGGTCAGCCACTTTTAGTGAGTACCAATTGCCCTCTTCAAGCACCCAAGGGGGTGAGGGAAGCAGCAGGGAAAAGTGCAATAACTCTCCCCCCTGTTGCTATCTCCTCCCCTCACAAGTTGGAGGGTGACTTTCTGAAGTGGGGAGCCTCCTTCCTTGTGGACCTCACCCTGCAAGGTAGTACTGTGACTTCACATGAAGGCAGGATGTTCCCTGCATTAAAGAGACACTTTCCAGCTTCTGGAGGATGACACGGGGTTAACTTAAGGTTGCATATACACAACATTCATTTAAAGCACATTTCCCCTCCAAAAAAGCCGGGGGGGGGGGCTAGGAATCATGGGAACTAGAGTTTGGTAAGGGTGCTGGAATTGTAGTTCTTTGAAGAATAAAGTACGGTTCCTAGGATTCTTTTTTTTGGGGGGGGGCGCTTTAAATGTATGGTGTTTACGTTGTCCTAGTGCACTTTTCTGGTGTCTGTTGAGCAGAGAGAAAGCTAAAAAGGATGTGAAACGGAATGGGTTACATAGGAGCAGGGCATGGCTGGCTGACGCTCTGAACAGGTGCAGGTCAAGGCCTCACTTGTTGAGGCTTATATATGTAAATCCGTTGATTTCAGTGGGCTTCAATATGCCTGACTACAGTGGATTTCAACTATAATGTAGGCATCTAGCCCAGGACCAGCCCAAGAGGTTTTGCCGCATGAGGCAAAACAGAAAATGCCGCCGACCTCCCTCCTCACCTTGCAACCTGACAAGGATCTTGAAAATTGGTTTTCTTAGTGCGCTAAGAAAGTGCAATTGTGCAGTTGGATCCTGTGCATACTCAGCAGTAACCATGCTAAATTTCATGGGATTTGCCTCCCAAGTATGTGTGCATAGGGCTGCAGATTAGGTATCATTCCATCCCGTGCCCCTGGCAGTCCCAGGAACAGTGATTTTACTATGCATTAGGGCATTATAGGTGGGTGTGTCCCTTTATAGTGCCCCTTATGGTGGGCCAAGGGTATCCTTTTAAAGCAGCAAAAGCAGCTTTCTCTCTTGGCTTTGCCAAGTTCTGCCTCCTCTCCAGCTCTTCAAGTGGTATTCAAATAGGTTTAGATAAATTTGTGGTGGATAAGGCTACCTTCCTCCACTGTTGGGAAGCTGGAGGATGGGGGAGGGCTCTTACACAGTCCTGCTTGTGGACTTCCCATTGGGCATTGTGATAATGGGATGGTGCACTTGACGGGCCACTGTCCTGATCTAGCAAGCTCTTCTTTGTGTGTCCATCATTTGAAGAGTTCTGGTGCCAGTCCCCCCCCTAAGCACAGCCTTTATTTGAAGAGTGCTTTCAAGTCCTATTTTGGGAAGTGTGGCTCATAGAAGCTAACAGCAGCTGCAGGAGGCTTTACCCAGAAAATACCCTAGGTCCAAGACTTATTTGTCTGTGAAATGGACACAATACCTACTCCAGCCAGGCAAAAGAACTCAAGGAGGGGATGGAGTGGAGAAAGTGAAGGGTTTGACCTGGAGAGGGGCAGCTATAGAGGCCTGGAGGGCCACATTTGGCCCTCAGCCCTGAGGTTCCACAATATGCAATGTATTACAATGTATTGTGATATGCAATGTATTGTGATTTGCAATGTATTGTGAAGGTCTGTGCATACCTTCCTGGCAAGAGTGGGGACTGGGACAGCTCTCCCAAGGCAGACAGAGGTGCTCATTCTCCTTTGGCAAAGGGACAGGAATCCCCCAAGGGTGATAAGACTTTCAAAGGCAATGGGCTTTAGCTGCTGGGTCTCACAGCAGTGACCTCAGCACCCTTTTGGTTTTAAGTGGAGAGGAAAAGGGAAAACAGAAAGACTTGGAGAGACCAAATGCAAAGGAAGGCAAAACTATTTAACCTTTAATACCAATATAGTTGCAGATGCCACACCTCCTTCCCTCTTCTGCAAGAATTCTTTCTCCTTTACAGCTAATGACGCAGTTTGAACATGCATGCATATGGGGCCAAAGATTGACAGTGTCACAGGATACAGTAAAAAAGCGAGTCCTGGGCCGAAAAAGGCTGAAGATGTGTGCGGATATATTTACACATGCATCTACATTCCTTGATTCATCTTCACTTGTATAGCAGCCGAAGGTAGGGGCCACTTTGAAAAGTCTTTGAGGTGGTATGAAAACTCTCTTTTGGGAATTAATTAGCTAGTCTTACTCAGACTTGGAAGTCTTCTCTTAATGCTGCAGCTTTCAAGTGTGATTCAGGTGGGTGACAATGGAACCATTCAGTCCTCTGAAAATGGCAGGTGCAGGCATTTCCGTTCCCTAACAGAAACGCAGTAAGAACTTTTGCTCTTGCTCTCAAATCTATCCATATAGAACCCTAAGACTCTGTGAACATTCACCCTTGTCCCTGGGATGATTCACTTCCTCTGACTCGTGAAACAATTTACTGTGTCTTTGCAAAGAACGAAGTGTCCATAGGCCCTAGCTGGTTTTGTGTGTTGCTGCTTGAGCCTTTGGATTATTACTAGATGTAGATAAGCTTTATTGTACTAGACAAAGGCCATGACAAAACCATATAAACACTATCAAAGAAATAAGGAACTATATATCTAGATATCAAATCTACATAAAAACAGAAGGATTATTACTAAGTATCACTGAATTCAGAGTTTTTTAAGCGTTGGTTTTCACAGCAGCTCATGAACCAGATTTTTTATGGGAGGCTCCGGTTGGATGACAGCTGCAACAGGCAAGCAGTAGAATCGCCTTCCAGCTCTTCTCAGGGGAATCCTCAGCATTGCTTGGCTACTCTCTCTTTATGGCTAGGCCTTGTTTTTCAGGGAGCAGAGAAGGAACAAGGCAGTTGCACAGAATGCAACACAAGACTTATGCTTTGTTTCCCCCCACTCCCCTTCTCATTTCAGAATCCACACACAACTTCCCACTCGTTTCAATAATTTAAGCCAGAAATGCAGATCTAGTCCTAGAAAAGGTCTTCTTCCAAGATATCCCCGTGCAAGCACCTCACAGCTGGTGACAGAAACCGAACAGCTTACACCTAAGTTGGTTGTGTGAATAGGTTACAAACCAGACTTGAGTTTGAGCTTCCAGCATACACTGGGGCATAAATGACAAAATGAGGGTACTCATGTCCCTCCTGAAAGTGCAGCCAGAAAGTAAAAAATATTATGAAGCAAAAGAGCACAATACAAAAGCCTCACTTTGCTTCATCCAAAAGAATTGATCTAAAGTTGAGTAAAATTCCCAGTCCCTTTATGTTTCACTCTCATTTTCACCCTTCCGATAACTGAAGTGGGTCAGTCAGATGGAGAATCCAAATATAAAGACTGCCACCATGTGGGTAACTGAGGTGGCGTTGATGGAAGGGAGTAAGCAGAGAACGGCTTTTCTACTTTGATGTCTTCAAATATATCCAGAAAATGTACTTCGCTTTCAAAGCAACTTGAGGAAGAGCTTTCAGATCAAGTGTCCAAATAATGAACCCATAGGTGATCTACCACACATCGGCAACTGTTGTGTAATAACATTACTTCTGGTTGGATGATACAGACCCTCCTCCAGGGTAAGAGAGATTGTAGTTTGACAAACTATCTGTATGGATTCACTGATACTTGAGAGTGGTGGGGAGAGAAGATGTGCAAAGTGTTCAAAAAAGAAGTTTGTTAAATATTTCCAACACTGATCAAGAATTTTATTTCCTTTTTTAAAAACAATAAAAACAAAGAGCTGCGCTCTAAGCAAAACTGAATCACAAGAATCTTTTCTTTCTTCTTCCATAGTTCACTAACAGCATTGCAAGGTAAGGCTTCCCAAAGGGGGTTACTGAAATAAGTTATCTTCACTTAACACTTACACAATTCAGTTTTCTTATAGTCACCTTCAAATATTCTAAAAACAGGGGCTGTGCACGGACTGCCCTCCATCTGCCCTATAGCTCCCAGATTGAGCCAATTCATCTGTACTGCCCACTCCACCCTGGATCTGTCCCCAAAGTAATGGGGGAGGGGGGGCTAAGGTTTTTTTAAAACCTTATTTTAAAAAAAACAGTCAAGTGGTGGCAGGATCAGTTGAGCTGTTAAGGAGAATCTGATCCTGCATGGTGCTGCTCCTTCAAAAGCAGCTTCCCTGCATCGAATGGGAGCCACACACAAAGGAGCAGCGTTGCACAAGATGGGATCCTCCTGCCTAAAAGTCATTACACAGGATTATCCAATCCTACGCAATGTATTTCAGGTGGCAGAATGGAGAAGAGGCAGTGGTGAAAATAAGGAACAGCCTGGCAGGAAAGACCCCCCCACTATCTCCCACAAAGATGAGGGCCTCTCCTGTTTGCCGTTTCTCAGACCTCTTCTCGCGCTGCCCCTTCCTGCCTGCCTGATGCCCCGCCCCAGCAGCCCTGGATGGCTGTGGGTCATTCAACCCAACCTGTAGTGATCAGTGCTATTTTAACCTGACTTGAGTGAAGCCAGGATTCCTCCAAATAGGCTTGATTTGACTCGGGAATTCAGACCTTGGCCAAATCTGGTACACAGCCCTACTAAAATCCTGCTGTAACAAGATAATTTGCAATATATTTTTTAAAATACTGGGCACCTTCTGAAGGATAGCGATACTCGCCAAACACTTAAAAATTACTTGGCTGCCATCATAAAACCCATTTACGGACCTAAGACCAGAGATCTCTAATACAGCTACCAGAGTTTTACAATACCAAAGAAAAAAGTTTGAGCACACCTAGCCTAAGATCTAGTAGCCCTCAATTCTCTCAATTCTGATTAAGCTAATGGGCATATGGAGTATTGCCAGATGCGAGATTACAAAAATAAAGATACTTTTGCGCGCTCCCTTGCCTCTCAAATAGCAGCCAACTTCCATTCCTGAATGGAGCCTTCTCTGCAGATGGCCTCTGACACCAAACTATGAGACCATCCCAGTTTGCCTGCTTACTGAAATGCTGAATCAAGATGCCAAATATAGCTGGGGGCTCATGCCCCTTTTTCCGGTGCTTCTCCCTTGGCCACATGTCTGTTACTAGCAATGAAATGCATTAAAAACCAAGCCAGCCTCCTGGTAGAAAAATAATCCAGGAATGTTCACACTGTCTGTCTGGGGGCCACTGTTCTAAAACTTAGCTCAACATTTTCCACTCTTTAAGATGTCTCCTCCTGTTGGTGCACTCCACTTCCATGCTCCAACACTTAGAAATGCCAGTTTTGTCCAAAAGACTCTGCAAAAGCATCCAAATGTGTTTCTTTTATTTTAAGCATGTCGTTCTCGAGACATGCAATGACTCGGCAGTGATGCTTGCTTACTTAGGAGAGTGCTTTTGTCATTCCTTGTTCAGTTTCCACTTTAAAGAGCTTAAATGGGACGTGCCAGCAAGGTCAGTGCACATAAGCAGCAAATGGACCTGGCGCTTCTCAGCCACTGTCCCTCTGCAACTCACATTAAGCAGCACACCATGCCCAGGGCTTTAAAGACTGCATTTTTTGTTCGCAAAGGGGGTGGGGGAAAGGAAAATGTGTGTCACTCAAAAAAAGTACCCAAGAAAGGTTAATTTGTCAGCTGTCCAAACACTTATTAGATATCACATGCTTTATACAGTGAAGATGCAGCCAGATCAGTCATCCTCGGCACATTTGCTGAGTTCTGAAGAGACCCTCCTAGTGGGCAGGGAGAGTGTAGGATGGCATAAACATTGCTTGTGTGGAAAAAGAACAGGAGGAGACAGGAAGTGTTAAGAGGGATCCTGCTTCTGAAGTCTTCGCTCTGCTGCAGCAGCCAACATCCTCCGGCGCAGGGTGATAGGGTCTGAAGTCGCTCCTTCAGCCTGCAAGTAGTCATCTGAGCTAGGATCATCAGAGGTTTTGTTGAGGTAACGCCTGGAGGGAGAAAAACTAGATGGCTGAAGGGAAAGTAACATAAAGTTCACTCTGAATATAGAGGTTGCCTGGTTTGCATTTAACCTTTCCAAGCAGGAGGGGAAAGGTCTTAACACACATTTCAAAAAAAATGCACCAAGAAAAGCTGGATCTTGTGGCCTGTGTGGATTTTGCAAATTTTGAATATGTGCTTATTATGTTGACCACTTTATTCTGGTTTTGCTAGTTTGATTGATGTCAGAAGCTCTGAAGCTTCATCCTGAACAACTGGAAATGTTGAGCCACACCTCTGGCATTCAATACTTCAGGAGGTGATGATAAGACATTTGAAAATGTTTCTTCTCAGCCATAAAAAGCTCTGTACATTTTATCGTTAATGAAAGCTGATATTCGGAGAGAATTGAATCCTGTGCTCAATATCATTTTCAGACCACTCATGGTGGCATAAGCACAGCCCTACATGAGCAGCTGATAGTGACCATGAGACCTAAAGAATTATTGAATGCTATCAGATAATGCTCTGCTCCTACATAAAGACAGATCTGTGTTGTTATTCTCAGATCCCCTTCTGTTCCCCAGTTCAGTTCCCACCTTCGGCCTCGCCTGCCTGCTATGTCTGGGAGAGCCACCCAGCCGGCTCCTTCTGCCTTAGTGACTTGGATTCTGATAGCATTCAAAAGGCCATCCAGTCCAACTCCCAGTCATGTGGCCAGCACTATTCAGCTACTCAGTGGCAGACTTTGGGGTCTCAAATTTCAGCAGCACCCTTTCCAACATTAAAATTTGACACCGCCCCCACCTCTCGCACTCCGTTCTACAGCGTTGTTGTGCCGCCCCCTGCAGCACAGCACCCAGTGCCGCCACACCGGTTGCACCACTCCAAAACTGCCTCTGAGCCACTAAGAGAGGGGGGGGATTTATGGCCCTCCACATGCTGCTTGACTGCAACTCTCCTCATCTGTGACCACTAGCCAAGGTAGCGGGAACTAATGGAAGCTGTTGGACTTCGGAGAGTCAGTGTCACAGGTTCACCATCCCTGCCCTTGGGCAACACAAAACAGGCTACTGCATCACGATCAAGGAGAAGTTGCATCAGTGAGAGGTAGCCAGCTAGATATGCAAAAGATCTCTGAATGACTTTCCCTTAAACACCTCCTCAAATCCTCCTCCTGGGCTTTTGCACATTAAACGTTTTGTAACCGTAACCCACAAAACATACACACCTGCGAGCTTGTTGCAAAAGGTCTTCCTTCCGCTGTACTAACATCCTCTGTCTTTCGTCAGCTGACTTGGAAAACCGGCTCCCTCTCACTTCAAAGTCTTCTGTCTCAATGGATTCTGCTTCTGCCTCATTGAACTCTGCCACGTCTTCCAACCATGAGTTGAGTTCCAGTGAGTCTCTCTCCGTCTTTCATACAAAAGGAAATTGGGGAAAGCACATTAATTACAGATCTCCATAATCTAATACAACATTACCAGAAGAACTGGGAAGGTCCAAACTAAGCTCATCTTATTGAGGTGCTAGGATGTGCAAACACTGCCAAAGTAAATGGAAAGGCTGCCTCTCTCCCAAAAATATATGCTACAGTGTTGTTGTTGTTTTGGGGGGAGGAAGTTGTCTTCACATTAGCCAGGGGCAAGGAAACTTTTTCAACCTAAGGGCCACTTTCCACGATGGGCAACCTTCAGGGGCCACATGCTAGTGGTGAGTGGAGGCCAGAGGCAAAAAGCAGGCAGGGCAATAGATGTGACTCTTTTTATAGTAGCTTATGTTCCAGCCAAGAAAAAGCCAGTCAAACATACAGCTCCTTCCTCCATCCAGGTAAGCAGGAAGCACTGCCACAGTATAAAGAGACATTCCAGCCAGGCGAAAGTGCTAAAGGAAGGCATGGAGGACAGCCAGAAACAGGTGTGTCAGACTTAGGAAGGGGTGTGGCACAGACAAAGTCCCAAGGGCCAGAGAGGCCTGGAGGGCCTGAGGTTTCATACCACTGAGATGGGTAATCCAAGACCGGATGGCTGGGGCCAAGGGGATACTTCTCATGCTCATGGCTCATTGTCACTCACTTCTACAATGGAGGCAGCTATTCAGTTGGCCAAAGACTAACTTCAGCAACACACAAAATATTTTCCTATTAACTAACTCCTGTTACACAAGAAGCAGCAAGAAAAAGAGAAGCATCATGTACAACATGTGGAAGGGTAAGCATGCATTTAACACAGATGAAACCAGGAAGGCCTACACCAGAGCTTTCCAAACTGTGTGTCACAACACATTAGTGTGCTGGCTGCAGTTTGCAGGTGTGTCGCGCAAACACTCCCCACACTCCTCCCAGGACTAGAAAGGGGTTAGTTTAACCTCCAGCTTGCTAGTAAAACTGTGTTGCAAAATGATGCATGTCTAAAAAGTGTGTCAACAATGTGAAAAGTCTGGAAAGCTCTGGCCTGCACCCACACCCAAAGACTCCGGGTCAAAGCCAATTCTTTTCTGTTCTGGAACATGGGTTTTCCAAGGCCAGACACACGTGAACAAATTACCACATCATCGCTACCTTGGCTGGCTCTGCTATCCAGACTTCTGCATGTCTGACAGGAGGCATTGAAGGGAGATATCTGATGAACATGTGGAGATTGGGTTGGCGTGGCAGAACCAGGAGAGCAATCAAGATGGGGCTAGAAAGTGCAGTCCTGCTCTCCCTGTCCCCATTTGTGAATGTGTGGAAGGAAATAAGTGAAGGCACTATTCTTTAGCACATTTGGGGTAGAGATTCAGGTGACAGCCAGGCAGAGACAGTTATCCTTTCACACATGTTATTTTGAATAATACTGTGGAGAATGCACACTGAAAACAAAAGCATAAACTACTAAAGAAGAAAAAGAACACTTCTCCCTCCACATAGACTTTTTCTAGAAACAACTGGACTAATAGATGATAACAGGACATCTGATATTATGGTTACATTATGATGATGTGGAAGGTTTTCTGAAAAGGACTGTTAACATTGATCTGGAGTTACTTATGGCCACTACATATGTATATTGTCCTATGGGAAAAAGCAAGAGAAACCAGAAGGATTTAAGGGTCTCTGGCAAATAACACTTGGGTAAAAATCATTTTACTTTATGAGGAATTGCATTGAACTACAAACACACACATTTACTTACAAGTATCTGTAATGGACTGGAACAATATGTTCCAAAACAGTCTTGTCCTTATGTCTTCCCTATGTTAAAACTAATCGACATCTTACTATTGAAGACATTCCGGGGAGAGGGGGAAATCCCATTGTACAAGCAGAAGGTGTTGCACAAGTATCATGGCTTTGTTAGGTATAACTTCCTTCTGTGTCCTTTTAAACTTTTGTACTAAATTATTAATATTTTTTTTCAAAAATAAATGAGGGAAAGGCAAAAGCTGGAGCAGCTCAAATCCTCCTTCTAGTCAGTAGACCACCACTTGAGGAACAAAGACCTCCATGTATCCCCTTTAATAGCCAGTAGCTTAACTCAGGAATAGCCAATGCAGCACCCTCCAGATATTGCTGGACTACAATTTCCATTATTCATTAGCACTGACCATGCTGGATGGGGAGCAGGTGAATTGCAGTTCAACTACATCTGAAGGCACCACATTGGCTATCCCTGACTTAACTGCTCGAGGCCTTTGAATTACAAAAAACACTATTCCCTTTTCTCCAGATCCCTTCCCCATCAAAACACAAGAGAAATGCAAGTAAGACTCCATAGTCAGACCCAGAACAATTATGCTTACAAATGGCAGCCTACTTGCACCTTTAAGACAGATGTTCTTTGCAATGAAGACTCCAAATCCACTAGTGGCAAAGCTACAGAAGGATATCTACCAGGAGTTCTTGTGAGGACTTCGTGCCAAGGTTTGTGGACATTACACTATCAAATTTCCCTGTGTTATGATGCACCTTTTTTTTTTTTCCTTTTGCCAAGTTTACCTGAGTAACCTCTTCTGTGTCCTCCTGATCAGTGTTGTGTCTTTCCAGGGGACTGTTCAATGCAGGTCTGATGCTATCTGAACGCTGTAAGCATAAATAAAACTGACAAAACTGATATGAATTGAAAAGAAAAACCCCACAAACAATCTTTCTAAAGAATTTATGCTGCAGGGCAAGTTGGTGGACCCATGTTCAAAACCTAGCTGTCACAGGGCAAGCCTCTTTCAGCCATATGCTGCAATTAAAAATGCAGCATAAAACTCAAAAAGGGTGAAATAAATAAGATTTAATACACACATTTATGAAACACTAATGGGACAATGTAACCTCAACATTTGTAAGATTTGTGGTCTTGTCCATGAATTCTGTAATGCTCTCTATATATGTTGTATTTATCTACTTTAAAAAAATAAATTACAAATACCAAATGAATTAATAATTTAACTACTTATTTTTATCATTGTGTAAGCTGCTTTTCTTGGACGCGGGTGGCGCTGTGGGTAAAAGCCTCAGCGCCTAGGGCTTGCCGATCGTAAGGTCGGCGGTTCGAATCCCCGCGGCGGGGTGCGCTCCCGCTGCTCGGTCCCAGCGCCTGCCAACCTAGCAGTTCGAAAGCACCTCCGGGTGCAAGTAGATAAATAGGTACCGCTTACCAGCGGGAAGGTAAACGGCGTTCCGTGTGCTGCGCTGGCTCGCCAGATGCAGCTTTGTCACGCTGGCCACGTGACCCGGAAGTGTCTCCGGACAGCGCTGGCCCCCGGCCTATAGATGTGAGATGGGCGCACAAACCCCAGAGTCTGTCAAGACTGGCCCGTTCGGGCAGGGGTACCTTTACCTTTACCTTTAAGCTGCTTTTCCTGCTTTTAATTCTATGATTATGTTATTGTAGCCAACCCTGGAACTTTATGGTGAATTGCAGGTAATAAATACCATAATAAAAATAAAATAAAGACACAAAAGCCTACTAGTAAGAACTACACTTCATTTAAAATCCTATCAATAAAACGAAAATAGACCAATCCATAAAATCATCTTATTTTCAACAGACTATCCTGCAGCAATCTAGCAACTAGGCTTCATCTGTCAATCTTTGACAGCACATCAATATCTGATTCCTTAAAAACTGTGATCTCCTGCATGAAATGGGAACAAGCTACTTTTTGCAGGGATTTTGACTTGCATATGGGTTTGAGAAGAACTTTGCATATTAAAAGTGCTACAGAAAAGCTGTGGTCATTTAAGACTTATGAGTTGATGAAATGACAACAAAATCTCAACTCAAGTACAGAACATACAGAGGTGCATTTTTATCCATTCATCCTCAGGGACAAAATAATTACCAACATGCAAACCCCAAATGTAACCAATATGCAGAGGCTGCCATATAAACAATTTCACAGTAGACAAAAGAATAATAAGGAATTTTGGGCTTTTTCATCCATTCCTTGTTGTTACTGACAGAAGTTTGAAAACTAGACAAAGTAAATGTAAAAACAAAACCAAGACTTTTTTGGTGGCACCTTATAAAGTTGTGACATAAGCTTGTTAGTCTTTGAAGTACCACAAGAATTTCTGGGGGCCTTTTTGGCTACGATAGACCTCTTTGTTCATATTTTACAATGCAGCAAAAGCTATATAAAATCATTTTTTCGATTTTCATGATCATTAAGTCCATAGATCAATATTACTTGACGTAACACTGACTTAAACATAACACACACATTAAAAAAAAACCTTAAACATCAGGATAACCATTTCACAATATTAATGTTGCAAAATAAACACAGCAGGTCTGCTGCTGATGGATTGCTACTAGAAATATGCCGACTGCCTCAGTAACGTTTGACCAACCTGTGTTGGGAAAGGCACTTGAATACGCCCCTCTAAAATGTTGTCCGTTGTTATTTCTACAGAACGCGTCATCTGCAGATCCTGCAGAATGAGGTGGTAAGGAACCTGAGGAAACATCTCCTGAATCTGATGTGCCTAAAAAAGAAAATGTATCCACTGTTACCATCTGGGGACCCAACTGTGGCACACTAAATACCTTATAAAACTTTAAAGTAAACCAAAGCCTTTAAAATCTCAAAAGGTCAGGCTTTTGCTACTAGAGCACAAAAGAATCCAGAATGGTGGTTTCATTCCATTCATGTTCATTATCTAATCACAGTTTATTAAGATAGACAGTGTATGTTTGAAACAGTGTGTGCTTCTTTTTTCAAATCTCTCTTCAAAACTCACTTCTTCCACAATGTCTTTGACTAAACACTTAGTTCTCCATTCTCAATGAAAATGGGTCTGAAGTACATGTAACTGCATTTGCTCATTTTCGTCCCTAGTTACCTTTTTCTCTTCCTTTCCTTGACTTCACCACCACACTGATGGAAGTTTTGTTTTTATGTTCCTTGGAACTGGGACTTTTTTTTTGCACTTACTCTCTAAAGCAGCACATACACTGGTGGTGACATATAAATGAATAAACAGAGCAGTGTGCAAAATAGTAATAGGAATTACCATGGCATTGAGCTGAGAGTTGCTTGCTTGCGCAATACCAAGAATACTGGTGGTATGCATCACCTCCACTGAGAAGCTGGGCAGCCAGCTAGCGATGCGAGAACCTGGAAAAGAGAAAGCAACCGTTAAGGTGTGTGAAATGTGCTTTTGAGTAATTACCCCAATCGTCTAAGATTCTGTCTATATTTTTAATGATTCCTCAGTTCTTAATTATTATTACAAGGTTCAATAGATGTCATGAGCATTATCAATTCTCTCCTCCCCTTTATTTTCCTTTCTTGAAAAGCCACTGTTATATATGATTAAACATAATCTGCACATAGTATAAAAATCAAACTTTTGAAAGTACTACAGGGATAGAGTGAGTGTTCTTGGCAACATTTCAGGTGCCCAGCACGCAGAGCTGGCTTGTGCTTCAAACTTGTTCATTAAATCTCTCTATCTCTCTCACACACAGAGACAGTTTCTTACTCTTACTCCTCATCATCACAGTAAGGCAGATTTCAAGAAGCCTGCAACTGGAGCCAATCTATGGTGTGTTTTTTTTAAAGGTGAAGTATGAGAGTATTTCCAGCAGGGGCGACAGTGTACAGGGAAGGATTAACTCTTCCCCGCATATGTGACTCATCCTTCCCATCCATGGAAGAGAAAACAATTATCCTGAAAGAAACCCAAAAGCCTGTTCCTGCTGCACACAGGGACTATTTCATCTAGGTTTCATCTATTCATGGGGGAAGGTACAGCTTCTCAAGAAAAGGAAAGGAAAGGAAAAGGAAAAGGAAAAGGAAAAGGAAAAGGAAAAGGAAAAGGAAAAGGAAAGGAAAGGAAAGGAAAGGAAAGGAAAAGAAAAGAAAAGAAAAGAAAAGAAAAGAAAAGAAAAAAGAATCCTACATTTACAAAGATGTTCAGGCCAAGTCAACTAGTAAAAGGCAAATAAACCAACCATCAAAGTGGAAGAAGTGATTGTGCTGGTTCAGGTGAGGTCTGCCTTCAGCTACTGCCACAGGAGCCAAATTTTCATCCAGGTTCTCCCTTTGGTGATCTTCCCTGGCACGGTGATTGTCAGTGATATTCAGGGACATTCTACAGGTAGGGCAGGAAGTGTCTTGTTCAAGCCAGGAGCGCAGGCATGAGCTACCAATAAATGAGAGGTTTAAGTAAATTTCTTGGGAAGAAGCTACAAAATGTTCATCTGCTCTCAGAAGAAGAAAAAGAATATGCAGTAATTTAGAATAGAGTCATAGAATTGTAGAATTGGCAGGGACCCCAAGAGTCATCTAGTCCAACTCCCTGAAATCGCAGCTAAAGCATCCCTGACAGATGGCCACCTGACCTCTGCTCAAAAACCTCCAGTGAGAGGAGGGTCCATCACAAACCCAGAGGGAGTCTGTTCCATTGCTGAATGGCTTTTACCCTTAGAAAGTTCTTCCTGATGCTGAAACAGAATCTCCTTTCTTGTAACTTGAAACCATTGGGTTCAGGTCCTGCCCTCTGGAGCAGGAGAAAATAAGCTTGATCCCTCTTCCATGTGTCAGCCCTTTAGATATTTGAAGGTGGCCATAATATCGCCTTTCAGTCTCCTCCAGGCTAAACATAATTATTATGGTACCCCTGGAAAACCAACAAACTTAAGGTGGTGCAACCTTTTGGGGTAGTTGTTTTTGAGACTTACTGCTGCACTAGTTGCTTCCCATTAATAACATTCTGAAATTTGACTTGCCACCTACAATGCAAATAATTGTTTAATAGGTTATTCTAGACTCCTATGCACTGTGCATTGCAGCCAAGATATGCTAGCCACCACATTCTCTCAAAGTAGGAGTGACCAAGGCCAAAATGTGTGGGCTCCGATGGATAAGGAAAAGGGTTGACTAGCATTTTTCTCATATTATAACCAGCATGCTACCCCACTCTCAAGGCATATTGTGACTTAAGGCAACCAAAATCACTTGTTTCATTATACTAGAACCCAATAATTTGAAGCATAAGCTGGCTTCATAGAAAAGCAATGCTACCCTTTCAGGTATGTGGAAAAGCAGCTCTGAAGGGGTGTGGCCCAAGTTTCTCAGAGGAGTAAATGTGTCTGCTGGTAGTGGCTAATTATCTTATTAGAGGCTCCTTGAAACGTTGACAAATACTTTTGACACAGCTTGTAATGAATGACAACAAACTAGTCCCTGGTTTCTATTCTCCTCCAGTTTGTTACTGATGACATAAGTAGAAGCAACTGCCAAAAGATGCCAACCCAAATGACACACCTATCAAGGAATACTTCATATATTGCATAAGACATGTCTGGTATTTTTCTGGGATATGAAAAGGGTTCCTATCGTGTGTTAATCACTGACACAAAAGCGATTAGGTTGACCAGAAGCATGGATTGTAATCCAAAATGGGACAGAGTTTGCATTTTTCAATGTCATCCCATTTCAGATGATGATGGTGCAAAAGCAGTTAAGAAAGAGGCAGATTCTGTTGTTGCTGATGATAATGCTGATGCCAACATAGATTCTGATGATGACACAGATTATCAAAGTCCAAAAGCCTCAGATGAGTCTGACACTGATTCAGACACAGCACCTTCATTTACTTTAGGTCATCATTCTCCCAAGGAGGAGGAGACACCAGACCCAGAGGACCAGAGAGTCTTGCACAGATCTAAAAGAACTACAAAGGCCATATCACCTAAACGATTCTCCAAAGAGTTTGCTAAAGCTGCTGTTACTAGCAACTCTGGTGCAGTTTTTGAACCAGCCAACTACAAAGAGGTGGAAGGTCTCTGGGAGTGCTTTTCCAGCTCGCCTGGCCCAGTCGGGGCTGAAGAGGTTGAGCCCAGTCGTTGGCACTGGCTCAAAGGCGAAGCTGACAATGTCCTGTTGGATAAGACTCAATGTTTACCCAGTCCAGCAACCTGCCTCCAAGAGTAGCCAGACAAAGGCTTCCACAAAGCCCACCAGCAAGGTATGATGGCAATAGCCTGCCATTAAGTTTGCCCCTCCAGCAAGAGGCATTCAGCAGAACCTGGCGAAGAACCCCTATCCTTCATGAATGTGGCTAATAAATCAGTTTTTAAAAATCTAATACTGCAGTCCTAACTACACTTACCTGGAGGTAAGACCCATCTAATGCAATAGGAATTACTCCTGAGCAGACAAGGTTAGGATTGCACTGTAAACCAGAAGGGTGTGTGTATGTCCTTGGTAAATAGCGTTATTCCCGTATCCAAATGTACTGGGGGATGGGTGGGAATACATTGCATGAAATGGTACACAAGTCTGATAACCAACAGAATGTTAAGCCCTTTTGAAATCCCAATATTTCATGAATACCAAATCAAGCAACATGCTCGCTCCTTACATGCAGACATAGAATGATCTGATATGAGGTCAGGTAAGGTTTTAACCATTAATTTGCTGACTTTGTTATTAAGTGTGGCTGAGCAGCTACATTGGTTGACTGCTGTAAACCACCTTGTGAGGGTTACAAGGTAGGATGGACTATGCACAGCCTTCCAGAGTTGTTAAAACTGTATCTCCGACCTGAAGTTATTGACAATGTTGAAAATCTGGGCTGCAAGTATTTAGGTGCTGGAGATGTGCCACGTTGGAGACCACTTGTACTATGTAAGATGTAGAGGGGGAAATGTGCATTTTTTAAAGTACTGAGAAGATTGCACTATCAATGTTGGCTTCTGTACATTAAACAAATTTTTGCAGTCCTGGATAAGTATATAAAAACTCTGTCCCGTGAATTCTGTTAGAAGACTACATTCCTATGTCACAGTCTACACTGGGTACAGCCAGAACAGGACAGGCAACTCCTCCATGACTTTTAACAAGGAAAATCAGTATATATAGTGTTGAATTTGTTTTTCTTAAAAAAAAAAAAAATATGAAAATGACAAAATGAGTGTCTAGTGAGATTCAACCATTAACTACAGACAATTAGAGCACACTACTTGTTCTACCCTGGTTTGCTCCCCAGGTGCGTACTTATGGAAAAGATGCCCACAAGGGAGTTTACGTGCAGCTTGCATGGAATCCCAGCAGATGGCACAGTCGTCATTGTTGGTTGCCAGCTCTTCAGGTGTTGCCACCGCAAACCTAGAAGAGAAATGAAGATTATGGTTATGATTGATAATAACAGTAATTCTAAACCACTTTATAAAGAAAAAAACCTCACAGCGGTTTACAAGACATTAAAACCTCAGATAAAACATTACTGAAGAAAGTCAAATACCATTAAAAGTATACATTCAAAGCAATGTAATTAACTGGAAACTAATGTATTATCATAAAGATTTCAAAATAAAAGGAGGGCAACTACAGAATGCACATTTAACACAGCAAAGTTAACAAAAATAATTATCTTTAATGTTTCATAAGTAGAAATTACTAAAGGAAGTTAAACATAAAATGTGCATTTAAAACAGCATAATTAACAAGAGAATAAGATATTATCATAGGCATAGAACATTGCTTCTGCTGACAATCCTGACAATGGTGGTTCATGACAGGTGACGGTTTGATGACCTGGGTCTGGGACCAAGAGACAGCCAAGATGGTCACACCACCATCAGCATATGGCTCTTTACGGTATCTAGCTAGACCAAAATGCCATTGGAGCAAACTGCAACTTGAAGAGGATGCCATTTCAGTGCCTATTTATGCTAGAACTGGGAGACTCAAAATACCTGCTCAGCTAGTTCATCAAGGGCCTCTTCAGAAATAACACCAAGCCATGGCTGGTCATTACAACAGACCCTAAGGAGCTTCAGGCTCCCACTCTGCCACCACCCAGTTGATTTGAAAACAATTAAGACTCGTGAAATTAATCATCCAAGTGACAGCCTTGAAAGAAACACTGATAAGGAAGAATAATACAGTGGTGCCTCGCAAGACGAAATTAATTCGTTCCGCAAGTTTTTTCTTCTTGCGAGTTTTTCATCTTGCGAAGCACGGTTTCCCATAGGAATGCATTGAAAATCAATTAATGCGTTCCTATGGAAACCGCTTGCCAGGCTGGCAGTGCGGAGAAGGGCTTTTCTCCCCACCGCAAGCCTTCAGGACAGGTATGGGAACAGAGGGGAAGGGGCGCAGCGCTTCTCCTCTGTTCCCGGGGCTTGCGGTGGGAGGAGGGTTTTTCCTCCCCACCGCCAACATTCAGAACAGCATTCTGAATGTTGGCGGTGGGAAGGAAAACCCTCCTCCCACCGCAAGTCTTCAGGACAGCCATCCAAAGGCTGGCGCGGGGAGAAGGGCTTTCCGCCCCACCGCCAGCCTTCGGAGCAGCCTTCTGAAGGCTGGCGCGGGGAGAAGGGCTTTCCGCCCCACCGCCAGCCTTCGGAGGAGCCTTCCGAAGGCTGGCGCAGGGAGAAGGGCTTTCCGCCCCACCGCCAGCCTTCGGAGGAAGTCCGAGGACAGTGGGGAAGACGCGCTGCGCTTCCCCGCTGTCCCGGAGATTTCCCTATGGGCTTTCGTCTTGCGAAGGAAGCCCATAGGGAAATTCATTTTGCGAAGCGCCTCCAAAACGGAAAATCCTTTCGTCTAGCGGGTTTTCCGTCTTGCAAGGCGTTCGTCTTGCGGGGCACCACTGTAATAATAAGCCTATCCTTGTTATTAACTACACAACTTTCTGAAGACATCTGAAGGCAGCCCTTTATTGGGAAGATTTTTAATGTTTGACATTCTGCTGTGCTTTTATTATGCTGGAAGCTGCCCAGAGTGGCTGGGGCTGCCCAGTCAGTTGGGCGTGGTATAAGTAATAAATTACCATATCATCACTGGAACTGTGAAGATCAGCAAGTTTACTCCTTGCAAACCAGTTTTGTAACAGTCAGACGGCAAGGAAATTAAGGGTTGTCTCCAACTAAGTTTTACTCGGAACAGACCTACTGAAATTAATGGGCCTAAGTTGGTCATGTTTCGATGCATCTACTCTGAGCATGACTAACACTGGGTACAACCCTAAAAGAGAAGACTGTGAGACTGGACTCTCTCCTAGTCTTGCGCAGTTAGAGGAACTTGCTCACCTTGCTTCCATATTTCCAACCACACGGAGATAGTTCTTGTGGCGACGAAGTCTGCGCTGAACCTCATGGAACAGGTAACGCAGCTGCATAAAGATCACCAGGCTGGCCATCGACAACCAGATATTGCCAAACAGCTTCCAAACAAATGTTTAAAAGAGCATTAAGTAATCCAGCAGCACATAAGTGAAGGTGTGGGTGGACAGGGAGAGAAAGAAGAGAATGGCATGAATGGCATGGTAACACACCAGGCAATAAAAAGACAATGCCAGAAATTAGCCTGCTGTGCATATGGCTCTCTCTTTGAAGTCCCAATGCAGCCACATCCTAAAAGCTGCCACAGCACTCTCTCGGAGTTTACTAGAAACAAGCTGTTCATGGAGTTCTCATTCAGAGTGTTGCTTAGTTTGGGCTTCTCTCCCCCCCCCCCCCCGGGTATTAAGGATGACAACAGCATAGAAACACGGAATTGTAGGGCTGAAAGTGACACAAGGGGTCATTCCGAGAGAAGGTAAAAATGGGTCCCATGTTTCAGGCTGGTTTTAAGGGTAGGCCCAAACAAAGATTATGGCCACTGCAGGCCCCCGCAATTTACAGAGAAAGTATTTTTGAGCCAGTTATTGATTGTAAAATTTGAACCCTATTTCCATCTCTGGGCTATAACAAGGTGGGCTGCCACTAAATGTATTATGATATCAATTATGTGTCACTTGGGAAAAACTTTTAATTTTGAAAAGCAGCAGTGTTATCCATAAATAGAGCTACGCTTGCTGTTTTAACCACAGCAGGTCCCACAATCAGAGAGTCCAGAAGAGAAAGTGGCTCTTCTCTTCTACAGCAGGAAATACTGCAGCAAAAATAGCAATCAAAGCCGAAGTTCTCTCCCACACAGTTCTCTCCCCACATGCTCACAACCCTTCTTTAGTACGGCTTAAGGATGCAGGATGTAACAAGTCATAAATAGTAACAATAAAGGTGTTTTTAAACACTTCTATAAAAGCCAGTTCTATATTATTCCCATTCTATATAGGCCATGATTTATCAGTTAACAATGCATACCAGCATGTGAATGTGATGCATCAGATCCAGGGACAAAAGCATTAGCTCCATGATGAAGTCTGTGTAATAAACGTACGTTCCCTTGCTTTCCCAGGTACCTTCATGGTTGAGATCCCAGAGATGAATGACATACCTAAGTGAGGGAAGGAGTGAACACTGTATTATTTGAAAAGCATTTTGCCAGTTTTAGAAATATCAACATTAATCATTCTTAACACAAACTAGTACATGCCTGCTCACCTAAAGCACATCTGTAAAGAAGGGTTTTACATCATGTGGGCTCTATTCTCCCCTCTCCCCTTACTTGGCCAGGCTAGGAATGACAAAGGCAGGTGGAGTCAAAGCTCAGAGACCCAAGTGTCCTTATTTGAGGAAAATAATGCGATCTCAGTATATTACACCAATCCTGGTCTGGAAGGTGACAACAGGAGAACAGGCCTTTTCTGCAGTGGCTCCCCACTTGTGAAATACTCTCCCCAGGAGACTCGCCAGGTGCCTTCATTACATATCATTAGGCACCAGGAGAAGGCGTTTCTCTATAACTAGGCCTTTGGTTGATTAAACAATCTATGGCCTTTCAGATGTGCTTGTTGAAGTGGGGTTATTGGTTTGTTTTTGTTTTTATTATGTATCTATGTTCTCATTTTGTATTTTTATGTTGTGATCTTTGGATGATGGGCAATATACAAATTTAATAAAATAATTGTGGCTAACAATCTAAGTAAATATTTACAGCTCACACAAGAAGAAATACAAGCATGTGTGTAATGCCAGCCCACCATTCCTGATACAGTCTTTTACATTATTATTTTTTAACTCGTGTGTTTCACAGAGATTCATATTAAGATGGAAGAGATTATGAGTGAATAGATAACATGTTTATATTAAACATTTTGATTCAGATTTGATTTTAAACCCTGGCACTTACTGACAGTTTTTAAATATGAATCTAAATTTTAACACTTTCATTTAAATTAAAAATATCCATTTGGAAAAAAATTAGCCTCCAAAACACATACTGCACCAGAGATATGATCAAAGGAACCTATATAAATTCCATAAACCACTCTGATTTAACTGCATATTTTTTCTACAGAAGTTTGAAGTCCTTAAAGTTACAAAGAAAAAACAGAAAATATTGAGGCAAACAATCTAAGATGTTAAAGGAGGCGGGGAAGGACTCAAGTGTATTATATTTTTCAATTTTCATGTTGATAAAATCAGACATCTTCTTAAGACTGACTCATGTAACTCATTTGCTGAATAAGTAAGAATATAAGAACAGGTGCACCAGCCAGACTGAAATGGTCACTATACCATTAGAAGAAGAGAGTACTAATTTTTAAAAAATTTAATATGAAAATCAGATGTGGTCTTCCATCTCATGATAGTCACTCTGTTTAGCCCTTGGTGTTGATCAATCTGTACATCCTAGTCCTACTGCATGCCTTTTTAGGTACCATAATTTAACCCAAAGTTTCAGAATAACACCATTATATTTTAATATACTAATGTTTTATTCTATGCCTTTTACATAAAACAAAGCATACCATCCTGCAATTCAGCTGTAACCCAGATATTGGCCTCCAACTCCCATCAGCCCCAGTCAGTAGGGTCAAGGGTCAGGAATGCTGGGAGTTGTAGTCCAGCTACTTCTGGAGGGCCAAAGGTTGCCCAATGCCCTTCAATAATTTATTGAAAATAATTGCATGGGTAAATAAAAAACAGAAAAGGAAGAACAATTTGGCAACTGAAGCATGCTCCTCACAACACACATGCTTTATATGTAAAATCAAACACATGCCCTTTGTTCCCTACCTAAACCCCAATCTCTTACTTACCGTAAAATCACATGCACAGTTCTCACAGTAACAAGCAGGGACTGTAGGGAACAAAAAGAGGAAACAATTCACTGGAATTGTTTGAAATCTGATAAGAGAACTAGAAACCTGAGGCAGAGAACTAGAAAAACAATAAAACTGATTTTCCAGACAGACAGGACAAAATGTGCTTCTTAAATTTCAGTATTAAACTTTTGCTAACAAGTCTATGCTGTCTTCCTGCATATGCCCAAGATGGGAAGGAATAAGCTCCAGGAATTAGAAAGGCTCCTTCAGAAGAGAACAGAATGGTACCATACAATAGACGGTCTGTAAGCTCTCCCCCTTGGAGGAGCAGGAAGGGAGCTTCTTGCAAATGGTTCTCATTGTTCTAGGGAACAAGCTTAAGAATGGTTAGAGATGGAAGTGAAAATTGATATAATCATTTGTCATAAGACATAAGAGGATTATATTTCTTTCAGATTTCCATTTATTTTTTAAAAGGTCAGAGCCACAAGTAGTAGCTTGTTGTATAAGGAAATAAGGAAATAATAAGCCACGTATAAAAAGAGATGTCCTTGATGGCTGAATTTGGTACAACTCTGGTGGTGGTGTTGTTAATTAATTAAATTTTCATTTTAAAAACATTGTCTGGTGTCTTTTTTCAGTAATTCCTCCTCTGCTCACCAAAACTGCTACTACAGGCATTATTGGGCAACTTGTCTCCTCACAAGTTATGGGAGGAGAGCATTTGCATGTGCTACTCTATGTTCAAATAAGCATAATTCCATTGGTTATGATGGTTGAGACTGATGGGGGTTGTAGTCCAAAACACCTGAAAGGCACTAGCATGTAGAAGATTGCTCTTGCGAACATTATTTTCTTTTCTAAACAACTGCTAAGTCATTTAAATTTAGATTTTTCTCTTTCCTTTCCTTCTCTTATACTCATTCAGTTTAGGGGACTCCTGGAGATCAAAGGGCTCACAAACTCAGTTATGAATGAATGCTGTAAATCATCTTGAATTAAAATATATTTTAGAACCCTTAATTTAGAACCCTCTTCCACCCTTAATACAGATGGCAATTATTTCAAACAGGCTACATTCACCAATTTTTCATATAGTGGCTTAAGTTTTCCTAAGCCCAGACAACAGAATGTTAACTGCTCACACTGCTTTCTGCAAAAAATATTCATAATCTTGAGCATAAAAATGCAGTAAGCCCTATTCAGTGGATACTCTATGAATCAAAAATAAATTCTGATATATTCTGCTAGAGAATTAGAGCATACACAAACAAGGTTGCACAAATAAAACAAGGCTAACCAGAAAAAGTTGAGCACATTAATCTCACACTAACAAGAAATCTCACCTCTGCTGCCATGAAAGATAATGTGTGCATTCCATGGGTATAGCCAATAATACCACACACAACTGCTAGTCCACAGCAGGAAAGAAGCATAGCTACTAGCAGGGTCAGGACTCTGATGTGGCTGTTCATTGGTGTGGTGGGTGAAAAGGAGAGCTGAAATATACAAATGAAGGCATTGGAAAACTCCAGTTGCTCCTATTTACTTCCAAAACACATTGAATTCCTGCAGAGCCAAAGTATGTTAAAGAACTTGAAAAAAAGCACATAAAACTGGCACATATACTGAACTCTCAAGCGCAACTTGAACAGGAGGTATATGCTGAAAAGCCTTCCAGTATTTATTTGTTCTTTACCATAGAGGTGATCGACAAGCTCAAGCAAAAATAAACAACTCAAACTGATTTCCATCATTTAATCTACGTATCAACTTTAGATTTCTTTGGCAAGGGAATACATACACTCCTGTATAAAAGAACCCTCATCCTCAACTTCAAACCACCAGCCAAAAACTTACATATTCAAACCTATCCTTGCAGAGCTGAACCATAAGATGCAGAAACACGAGCCCGGAGAACCAAAGGCACCACATGACCACTTCTTCCACCGTCTGAACATTTAGTACACCAAAAATAAAGATGAACTTGTAGAAGATGAAGTTCCAAAATTTATCCTTGAGATGCTGAAAGAGATTTGTACATGTAGTTAAAAAGAGTTCTTCAAGAATGGAGCTACTGACACACACATGAAAACAGCTGTGAAAGCTATTATGCTGAGGGGTTATCCCCACATTCTTAGCTAAGAATCTACCTTAGATGTGGAGCTTTGTCATCTAACCCTCAAAGCCATTGATTCTTTAAAATGCAAAAGGTCCTTGCTAGCAAGTAAGAGATAGAAAAATATGGTGCAGGCTATACTCTTAAGACAGGATTAGTCAAAGTGTTGCCTTCCAGATTGTGTGGACTACAACTCCCATCAACCCCAGATAGCTTGGCCAATGATCACAGATAATGATAGTTGTAAGCCACAAATTCTGGAGGATACTACAAAAATGGTGGATTATTTAAAAAATCAGTCAAAAACCTGGTCTACACAAACCCCACAAGGGTACGTATTACTACTCGGATTGCACATGTACATGCTGCAAGTTCAAGAACTATTGAGAAATTGGGTCTTTTCCTCTGTAATCAGGATGTTGTTGCTTGTTAGGCTGCTTGAAAAATCTAGTCTATGGCTTAATGAGGGTGGCCAAAGTCTCTTAGGTTTCATTTTCAAACCCATAATTCATTTTACATAAGCATAACTCTTCTTCCTCTATTAACATTATATATATATATATATATATATATATATATATATATATATATATATGCAGGTTTTGGTGTCTTCGGGTGTCTTCCCGTGTAAGAGTCAGGGTGTCTGTGCGACGTTTCGACGAGGTCTCACTCGTCATCTTCAGGCTGGTGCTTTCGGCTTCTTGTTACTGGAAGCCGAAAGCACCAGCCTGAAGATGACGAGTGAGACCTCGTCGAAACGTCGCACAGACACCCTGACTCTTACACGGGAAGACACCCGAAGACACCAAAACCTGCATTCCTGTACCCGTGAAAATCTACGAAAGCAAATATATATATATATATATATATATATATATATATATATATATATATATATGCAGGTTTTGGTGTCTTCGGGTGTCTTCCCGTGTAAGAGTCGGGGTGTCTGTGCGACGTTTCGACGAGGTCTCACTCGTCATCTTCAGGCTGGAGCTTTCGGCTTCTTGTTCCAGTAACAAGAAGCCGAAAGCTCCAGCCTGAAGATGACGAGTGAGACCTCGTCGAAACGTCACACAGACACCCCGACTCTTACACGGGAAGACACCCGAAGACACCAAAACCTGCATTCCTGTACCCGTGAAAATCTTCGAAAGCATATATATATGTCAGGGAACTGACATCGGAGGAAAGGGAAGTGGTAAGGCTCCCAGAGACTGGGAGAGAGTCAACAGCCAAAGCAGGGACCAGCAGGGGGAGCGCGGGGTCTCTGGAGGAGGATCTCAGTAATGCTGAGAGAGACGCAGCAGCCCAGGCAGGAAGCAGCAGGGGAGAGAAAGGGGTGAGAGACACTTCGAGCGAAAATAGCGGGGAGGTGTCAGAAGCTACTGCAGGGAGACCCATGCTTCGCCGGAAGCTGCCACGTCGTGAGTCCAGGAGACGCGTTTCCGTTAAGGAACTTCTTTGCTGGAAGCGCTTCCGCAGACAGCCACTGTCAGACACTACTAGTGACTAGAGCAGACATGTCTGAGGAGCTCTGTCACACACAGAGGTTTGTGGGGTCGCACAAACTCTGAAGGGGCACAATTTTAAGCACAAGCAGCTAACCATCCCCTGACAGCAGTCTGACAGTCTCTGTACGCTGCCTGTGCAGGAGAAAGCATCATGAGCAACCCAGTCGGAACCGGAGACGCAGGGGTTGGAGCTGGTCCAAGCTTGGAAGAAAGGTATCAAGCTCTGGAGGTCCAACTTGCGCTGCAGACGGCGAGGCTCGAGGAGAGAAGGGCTCAGGATGCTGACAAAAAGGGGAGAACCACTCAGTTCCCCAGAAAGGTACCAGGATTGGTGCAGAAGTTTGGGGGGGACCCCAAGGATTACCATGCCTTTAGGACTGAGATGCAATATGCTCTGAATGTGCAGTTTGATGAGTTCCCTGATGAGGAATCGCGAGTTGCGTTCGTAATTGGGCATCTTGAGAAGGGGGCGCGGGACTGGGTTCGACCCCTGATGGCAACGCACAACGATATCCTAAAGGACACTATGAAATTCTTTCGTGCAATGGATATCATGTTTTCCAGCGATATGGAGGAAGGGTTGGTACGCAGACAGCTAATGGCTTGCAAGCAGGGAAGCAGATCTGTCCGTGAGTACTGGACTGAATTTACCATGCTGATTCACAGATTGGGGTGGGATTTATCGGCGGCACCCATTCAGATGCTATTTGAAGAAGGTCTTTCTTCAGCTGTGAAAGACGAGCTGGCCAGGAGCCCCAGGGCGGGGTCTATGGATCAGCTGACCAAATCTGCGCTGACCATTGGAGCGCGCCAGGAGGCAAGAGCCTTGGAGAGGCGGGAAGGGAGAGGGGAACGTTGGAAGGAGTTACACATTCCAGACATTCCTGAGCCAGCTTTCCCGCCGGCAGAGCCGATGGAAATCGGAACAGCCCGCGCGCGCGCAGTTTCAAAGCCCAGTGAGGGGGCGAAGAAGGAGGGAAAGGGAGCCCGGAAATGCTATCTCTGCCAACAGCCAGGCCACTTTGCCAGAGTCTGCCCCCAGAGGAAGGAATGGCAAGGGATGGTGGGAGCTGTTGAGGGGGAAGAGCAGGGAGAAACGGAGCAGGTAAAAGCCAACGCCTGGTTGCCAGCAGGGCACTGCAGCCAGGCCAAAGAGCAGTGAAAGTGCCCCTTCCCCAAGTGCCAGTGCCAGAAGCTCCTCGACCTGCTCTAGTGCTTGAAGTGTCTCTAGAGCTGCAAAATGGACACCCCCTAAAAATAAAGGCGCTGTTGGACTCAGGCAGCTCCTGCAATTTCATGAGCAAGGAGTTTGCTGCTGAGCACCAGATACAGACTATCCCTTTAAGCAACCCCCTGCAGGTGACCACGATTGATGGCAGGGAACTGTTGGGAGGAGGCGTCAGCTTGCAGACCGTCCCAATGATAATGAGGGTGGCAAGGCACACAGAACTGATAGCGTTTAATGTGGCCACCTTGGGAGGCGCTCCCATTATTTTGGGAATGAGCTGGCTAGCCCTACATGATCCGCTGGTGGGCTGGCATCAAAGAGTGGTTTCCTTCGGTTCAGCACATTGCTTGGAACACTGCAGGGGGGAAAAGGGGTCAGCAGGGGCCCAAGCCACCCTAGCAGGGACGGAAGTGATGGAGAAGGGGAAGGTGCCACCACAGTATGCTGATCTCAGCGACGTGTTCAGCGAGAAGGAAGCGGACCAACTACCCCCGCATAGGCCCTTTGATTGCCAGATCAATTTACTCCCTGGAGCACAGTTTCCTGTAGGCAAGTTGTATGCCATGTCAGACAGGGAGATGCAGGAGTTGCGAGCGTTCATTGACAAGAACCTGAAGAGAGGCTTCATCAGAGAGTCCAAGGCAGCGGGGGGTAGCCCAGTGTTTTTTGTGGATAAAAAAAACACGGACAAGCCGAGGCTGGTATGTGACTTTCGGGCCCTAAATGCAGTGACAGAGCCGGCGGCTTTTCCTATGCCCAGGATTGATGATATTTTGACCAGGGTGCGAAAAGGAAAGATTTTTACAAAGCTGGACCTAAGGGGGGCGTACAACCTGATACGTATAAGGAAAGGGGATGAATGGAAGACCACCATGTTCACCCCTTTGGGGGCATTTGAATACCTCGTTATGCCTTTTGGATTACAAACAGGCTCCGCGTGTTTTCAAGCCTTTATGAACCATGTACTGGGGCCTTTGCTCTACAAGAATTGCGTGGCCTTCTTAGATGACGTGTTGGTGTATTCGGAGAATGAGGAGCAACATGTGAGAGACGTCAGAGAAGTGTTGAGCAGGCTGCAAGCCAACAAATTGTGGGTGAAACTGGAGAAGTGTCAGTTTCATACCAAGGAGGTGGAATTCCTGGGGTACCGCTTGTCAGACAAGGGGTTGGCCATGGACCCCGGCAAGGTTCAAGCGGTGCTGGAATGGAAAACACCCAAGACCAAGAAGGATGTGCAGAGGTTCCTAGGGTTTGGAAACTTTTATCGTAAGTTCATCCGAAACTTCGCCCACCTGACGGCGCCCATCACGGACTGTCTCAGCAGCAAAAAGAAGTTTGTTTGGACGGGGGAGGCGGAGCGAGCGTTTGAGGAACTGAAAAGGGCCTTCGCCTCTGACGAACAACTTCTACATGTGGATTTACAAAAAAAGCTGAGGGTCGAAACAGACGCTTCTGACAGAGCCATAGGGGCGGTGCTTCTTCTGCAGCCGGGGAAGGAGGGGTCAGAGTGGCGACCGTGTGCCTTCTTTTCGCGAAAGCTGAACAAATCTGAGAGAAACTACACGGTGCACGACCGGGAACTTCTTGCGATTTATGAGGCCTTCCGGAGATGGAGGCACCTACTAATTGGTGCACAACAGAAGGTGCAAGTGTGCACGGACCATAAGAATCTAGAGTATTGGAGAACTGCGCGAGTGCTCAACCAAAGGCAGTTGAGATGGGCCCAGGAGTTCTCCAAATTTAACTTTGAGATTTGTTACGTACCAGGCCCGGAGAACGTTAGGGCGGACGCTCTCTCACGCAAACCTGAATATTTGGAGGGAGAGGGTGCACCCGAAGAGACCCATGTTATTCCCGAGGACCGCTGGGTGTGTGGGGCGGCTTTGGTGGGGCAAAGGGAACTGGTAGAGGGAACGGTGCAGGATGAATACGCCCAGGACAAACTCAGGGGTCTCAGGAGGGAGGGAGACAAACCCGGGGGTTTTGAGGAGAGAAACGGGGCGTTGTACTACAAGGGAGCGTTATACATACCTGAAGGGGAATTGAGGGAAAAGGTACTCAAGCAACTGCACGATAGCCCCACAGCAGGGCATTTTGGGCAACACAAAACCATGTGGCTGGTTACCAGGAAATTCTGGTGGCCCAAGGTCAGGGAAGATGTGCGTGAATATGTGAGAGGGTGTGACCGATGTCAACGAGCCAAGGGGGAGAGGCGGGCACCGGCAGGTTTATTAGAACCACTACCCACGCCGGAAAGACCATGGGAGGCAGTGGCAATAGATTTCATGACTGATCTGCCCAGGTCCAAAGGGAAGACAGCCATTATGGTTGTGGTAGACCTGTTAACCAAGATGGCCCACTTTATAGCCTGCTCACATGCGGTCACAGCAGAAGAAACCGCTAAATTGTTTGTGGAAAATGTGTTTAGGTTGCATGGTGCCCCCTTGAGGGTGGTTTCGGACCGAGGGAAACAATTTACTTCCAGGTTCTGGAGGAAGCTCATGAGCTTATTGCACGTAGAGGTGAATTTTTCCACTGCCCGTCATCCAGAAACCAATGGGCAGGCGGAAAGAGCTAATGGTGTCCTCCAGCAATATTTGAGGTGTTATGTGAATGACAGAGAGAATGATTGGGTGGAGAAGCTGGCGTTGGCAGAATTTGCCTATAACAATGCAGAGAACGTGTCCACGGGGATGAGCCCTTTTTTGGCCAATCACGGGTGTCATCCCCGAGCCTTCCCAGGGGGGGAGGGGGAGAACTGGAGCGTTCCTGCCGCAGAACAGTTCGTTGAAGAAATGGAAGCGATCCATCTCCAGCTCCAACTTAATTTAAACAGGGCGAAGGAGGAATATAAGAGGCAGGCAGACAAAACCAGAAGGGAAGGGGAAAGCATTAGGGTGGGGGACCAGGTGTGGCTGTCCACCCAAGGGTTACCATTTAAAGGAGGTTGTAAGAAGTTAAGACCCAAAAGATTGGGCCCATTTGAAGTCACGCAACAGGTCAACCCAGTGGCTTTCAGACTCCGGTTACCGAACCACATGAAGTTGCACCCAGTGTTCCACAGATCATTGCTGTCACCGTATATAGGGGACAGAGAGGGGAGGGTCAATAGGGGACCAGCTATGGAGGAAAAAGAACACAGCTACCATGTAGCGGAGATTCTCGATTCCAGGTGGAGGGGAGAGCAAGTAGAGTATTTGGTAATGTGGGAAGGGGAGCCGGAGTCGGAAAACACCTGGGTCAGGGCAGAGGATGTAGATGACGAGGTTTTGATTGAAACTTTTCATCAGAGATTCCCTAGAAAACCCCAGCCAGTGGCAAGGTTCCGGAGGGAATACTTCGCCACCACCGACGACGAAGAAGAGTTGGAGGGGTTCGCTGATTCCGAGGTGGAGGAGGATTCAGCGAGTCGGAACGAAGACCGATGGAGGGAATTGTTCGAGACGTCTGAAGATGAAGAGGATTCTTTTAGGGGTTTCAGCTCCTCACCGCCCAGAGGAGAAAGTAGGGGCGGGGGAGAGGGGGGCCCTGGAGGGGAGGTGGATGTCAGGGAACTGACATCGGAGGAAAGGGAAGTGGTAAGGCTCCCAGAGACTGGGAGAGAGTCAACAGCCAAAGCAGGGACCAGCAGGGGGAGCGCGGGGTCTCTGGAGGAGGATCTCAGTAATGCTGAGAGAGACGCAGCAGCCCAGGCAGGAAGCAGCAGGGGAGAGAAAGGGGTGAGAGACACTTCGAGCGAAAATAGCGGGGAGGTGTCAGAAGCTACTGCAGGGAGACCCATGCTTCGCCGGAAGCTGCCACGTCGTGAGTCCAGGAGACGCGTTTCCGTTAAGGAACTTCTTTGCTGGAAGCGCTTCCGCAGACAGCCACTGTCAGACACTACTAGTGACTAGAGCAGACATGTCTGAGGAGCTCTGTCACACACAGAGGTTTGTGGGGTCGCACAAACTCTGAAGGGGCACAATTTTAAGCACAAGCAGCTAACCATCCCCTGACAATATATATATATACACACACACACACACACACCATCCTCCATCAAAATATCTCAGCAGCAATTTCTAACACAAGGATGGTGAGCCTGTGGTCCTCCAGATGTTCTTAGATTACAACTCCCATCAGTCCCAACCAGTGTGGATAATGGTCAGGGATGATGAGAGCTCTAGTGCAACAACATTTGGAGAGCCACAACATCTGGAGAGCCATAGATCCCCCATCTGTTCTCTAATCTAGTATAATCAAAGGCCTCTCAACTTTGGAGCTGAGCCAGTACCTCTCTAAGCAACACAGCCTACGTTTTGAATCTCTGTACTATCTATAATTACCTGAATTGATCTGCATACCATGGTCAGATCAAGATATACCTGTAAGCAAGACTTTATTTTCTATATATAGTGAATGAGGAAGAAGGTTACGTACGAACATATGCCTGGAAGTTAAATATTCCCAGATGAAAAATGAAAATCACAAATCCACCTATCACAAAGTTTTTTGTTAAGTCTACCCACCAGCAAGACCTACAGGCCTTTCTTACCTGTCTTTCACTAACACGGAGGGGACCAAACACAACACCCTGTATTAGTTTAGCAATCAGCATCAAAATACAGCAAGCCGTATTCACCAGTACCTGGAACAAAAAATAAAATATATTTATATGTTATGCCTATCCTGTCTTGAGTCTCCACATGAATTCTCTTCCATTAAAACTCACTGGTTTGGAACCCCCTGGCCAATTTGCCCAACTGATCAAGAACCATGTTTCTCCCAACTGTGATCAGCCTTGGCCTCCTTCAAGTGTTTAGCGGTGTAAAATGGTGGTTATTAGGTTCTCTCCCTCCTAAGCAGATAATATTAAAGGCTACGTATGTTGGAAGTTCCCTGGAAAAGAGGACATCCTAGGATACAAGAAAATACCTCCATAAACCTATGTTATTGTTTTGTTTATACAAATATTTGTATACAGAAATTCATTTCAACAAATCGCAAGGTTGTTTACAATATAAAAATATATAACATGGTAACAAACAAAAACAATACTTCCCCCAGTTTAAAATTCCATACAGTCATACATCGTGTTGCATCCACTTTGTGTTGCATCTTTTCGCGTTATATCCCATGGCAACCCGGAAGTACCAGAACTGGTTACTCCCAGGTTTTGCTGCTCGTGCCCGCGCAGAAGCACTAAATCGCGCTTCATGCCTGCGCAGAAGTGCCAAATTGCACCACACGCCTGCACAGACACAGCACTTTGAGCTGCAGGCATTTCACATTACAGACGGGCCTCCGGAATGGATCCTGTCCGTAACACAAGGTACCACTGTATATTGTTTAATAAGTCAAATAAGAGCATGAACCAAACAACATAAAAATGTGGCTGAGCCAGTTTGCCTTTGCCTTTTTAAATAAAAATGAATGCTGCTCAACGTTCCCAGCTGAACAGACCGCAAGACTCAAGTCTGTGGTTTGTAACCCAGATAGCGCAATGTGAACAACAGTATAATGCCTTTCCAAAATGTCCAATTCTGAAAGCAAAGAGCTATATTTCTTAAAAATTGTGCAACCTAATTTCTACATTTAAAAATACAGTCACACTTACCAGCAAGATTTGTATATAACTAAGTTTACTGCTTCATTCGTAATAGCAGAATTAAACAAGATTTTACATCAATTAAACAAGATTTTACAACAGCCTACAGCTTTCTCAGTCAGTCTCGGGGGGGGGGGGTTCATGGGGTAATGCAGCAAACAGAGGAAAGGCTCCAACTCTCTCATCCATCTGCAGTTTGACCCTTGCTCACTGACTGCATTAGTGCATCATTATAACCAGTGTTGCCAACTAATCATGGCCAGTTGCTTCTGGCGTGAGCAGGAGAAACAAGTCAGAAAGCTGCATTTAAGTTCTGCTTCCCATGACATCTAACTAGGGATTGTGGTCTGTGGCTCCCTAACAAACCAGGGTCACTAGCTGACCTCCAACCATGGTTTGCTGTCCTGGCTTGTTTTTAAGAAATAAACCATGATCCTGGGGAGTTTGACTTTCATGGGAAGCCAAGCTCAATTACAGCTTATTGGTTGGCTTTGCCAGTGGAGGAGCAAATGGGAGCAATCAGGCTGTGTGCAGATTTCTGCCTGTGCAAAAGAAACCACAAAAAATCAGCAACCCTGGTTTGTCATAATGTTACAACATGACCAATTTCTATTGCAAAGATGAAACACAAGACTCCCTTTGCAAGACATAGTAGACGTTGAGATATCTTTGTCAAAGTTATCCTACTATTGTTATTTATGTTGCAATTCATATTTATGACTATTCATAAACACTGAAAAATGTTTAGGAGTTATAGTACTGAAAGTAAATGGTGAGAAAAAGAAAAACATTTTTGCTATAACTTTTTCTTAAAAGACTCTTGATACTGTTAATGCTGGGGCAGCTCACAGTTATAAACAAGTGATGAGAAATAAATAAGTGATGAAAATCTCACTGAACACTGAAGACTTCCCCAGAGGCTGTGAGAAAGGAAAGAGTTTGAATGACACAATTGTAAGGATGCGGGTAATCCTGGTGAGTGATTAATGTCTTCAATTAGCAATCGTTTACAGAATCACCACTGTTCAAATATCAGACAATGATAACATGTGGCTCCTGCTGCGCAATAATACATGCCACTGTTGAAGGCTGGCCAAAGGCACCTGGCATTTCGGGTGTTCATAGAACACTGCTGAATAATATTGAAGACTAACAAGACTAAGTCACCTCCCCGGGATAATACATCTTGCATCTGAATTACCCCCAAAAGACTCATGTGCAAGCTTGCCTCTCCACAATGATTAACGTCTTTTTAACTTGCTTATACAGTTTTTAAAATATGTTTTTGTGTTTTATTGCTGTAAACCACTATGATTATTTTAATTACATAGCAGTATATAAATGTTTTATAAATAAATAAATTTATGAAGTGCAGGATATTCAAGGCTTACAAACTCTTTCAAAAACTGAAACAACTGAAGTGCTCTACCTCTTTATCAGTTAAGTGATATTCTGGGTCAAGTGTGTAATTTCAATTCAGTGAACATTACAGCACAAAAATAATCAGATTGAAATAGCTATACAATGTGAATGGGTCTTCAGTCCTAACCAAGGCAAAGTCAGAATGTTTTGTTACTAGACAGGGGCAGTGATGAGGTTAGATCAGGCTTCCTCAACCTCGGCCCTCCAGATGTTTTGAGACTGCAATTCCCACCCTCCTTGACCACTGGTCCTGCTAGCTAGGGATCATGGGAGTTGTAGGCCAAAAACATCTGAAGGACCGAGATTGAGGAAGCCTGGGTTAGACCCTGAACCTAATGGTCATAGGCCCCCTCCTCTTAGATGGTAACATGTATTACTTCAAATGTGATCAGCCAGTCTTGCTGCATATTGTGGCCCTAGATTTCTGGCCCCAGATCCTGCCCTGACACCACAAATGGACACAGGAGCCTAAGCAAAAGCAATGGATGCAGCTCTTAACTTTGTACAGCAAGGCCATTAAAGACAGAATTCTGCAAATGTTAGAATTCTGTGTGTGTGTGTACACACACACACACACACACACACACTTTTCTCTCTCTATCCAGACAAGGAAAGACACATTCCAGAAAGGAATAATCACTTGAGAATGTTGCAGAGTAGACCTGGTGAGTGTGTGGCATAGAGAAAGTCCCAAGGGCCAGGCAGAGGGCCAGGCCTGGAGGACCACATTCAGACCCCAGGCATGAGGTTCTCCACCTCTGATGTACAGAACTGAACTCTAACTGAACTGAACTCTACCTGCTGTTTTGGCATGAGATTTTATAGGCAATTATCAAATGCATCAAGTACGCTGTCTTATTTCACCTACAAAATCAGGTAAAGCAGATGAGAACTGAGGTGTACAATTTTTGAATGTTAGCTTCAGAATGCAGCCAGCAAAATCTAAGTAGCCTCTGTGTATTTCTCCACACACTCTGGGCAAACATGAAATACATAGCTCAAGCATAATCTTAGCCTGTAGCAATAGGACTGAGGCCACTGATCAGGTTGCATAAGCATTAACAACAACCCCAAGGCAATGACCTTGCTCTACAAGTTTAAAACTGGCCAGAGAATGTTCTGGAAGGCAGATCACTTCATTGACACCAAGGAACTAGCCTGCTCATACCATGCCTGAGGTATACTTAAGATATATTTCCTGTGTCACAAATTGCCAACACTGAACTTGTGTAAGAGCTGTGGGAGATTATGCTGGGGAGATCTAGGAAGCACTGAGTAGGACAAAACTCTATGACCTATGACTCAGGGGCCAAAGTCATTTTATGCAGCTGTTGCTGCCTCCTGAAGCAGACTTTGCTGCCTCCATTGCATCTTCAATGTGCCATCTGGCAGAGCTTTTGCAGGTGTGTGGGGCCCCTTACAGTCTGGTCCAAATGAGGTGGGAGAACTGACAGTAGCTTACTGTGACTTGTTTGCAAAGCATTTGAGGATAAAATCACTTGCATCCACTGGGATCTTGACTCTGCCGTTACATGAGATGAATCTCAAGGAATGTCCAAAGCACTGTCTAGTCCTATTGTTGGATGTGTTTCGGTTAGTAAGGCTCAAGGATGTGGACAAAATACTTGAATGAGTCAGGGCAACCACTTGCACTCTGGACCCTTGCTCCTCTTGGCTGATAACAATGAGCATGATATTCTTCTAGAACAGCTGTCCGATTTAGGGCTGGGTGGCACTGTTTTGCAGTGGTTCCAGTTCAACTTGGATTATTATTTCCAGAGGGTGATACTTGGGGAGGCCCTGTAAAGCATTCAATTTGGGGTTCTATTTTATCCCCTGTGCTGTTTAATCCCCATTCAGTGGTTTCTACATGAAAGCACTGAGTGGGATTATCCAAAGTTTTGAAGTATGTCATCAGCAATATGCTGGTGACACACAGCATTACTTCTCCTTTAGACTTACAAATGTGGCAATGGATGTGCTGGACTGTTGCCTTGTCTCAGTAATGAAATGGATGAGAGCCAACAAACTGAAGCTCAATCCAGGTAACACTAAGTAACTGTTAGCGGGTGGTTCCCTAGATTGGATGGAAGGGAGGTTGCATGCTCGTGATGGGGTTACAATCCCTCTGAAGGAGTGGCTACATAGCCTGGTGGTCAGGTATCCTCAGTAGTGCAGAGTGTCTTCAATAAGCTTTGGCTGGGGGCCCAACTGCATCCTTATATGAACAGGGATAGCCTCAGGTCTGGTATCTATGCTCTGCTAACCTCTAGCTTAGATTACTGCAACATGTTATATGTAAGGTTGCCTCAGAAGACAGGAAAATTCAGCTGGTGCAGAATTCAGTAGCCAGGTTGCTCACTTGGTTTGAGCATATACAGTAACGCCAATCCTGGCCTGACTGCACTGGCTGTCAATCAGTTTCCGGACCCAATTCAAAGTGCTGCTTCTGACCTATAAAGACTTAAATGGCTCAAGATCGCATTACCTCAAGAACCATCTATCCCCATATGAACCAACTTGGACCCTGCAATCATCATCTTAGGCCCTTGTGTGCTTCCTCCACAAGAGGTCTGGAGGGTAGCAACACAAGAATGGTTTTTTTCTGCAGTGGCTCCTCGTTTGTGGAATGCTCTCCCTAGCAAAAATCACCTGATGCCTTCATTACATATCTTTAGGTGCCAGGCAAAAACATTTCTCTATAACCAGGCCTCTAGCTGATTAACATTCTATGGCATCATCATCATCAATGTCTGGGCCCAATTCCTCCCTGTGGAACATCCTCCCTTCAGATGTCAAGGAGATAAAGAATTACACAACTTTTAGAAGACATCTGAAAGCAACCCTGTATCAGGAAGTTTTTATGCTTGACGTTTTTATTATGTTTTTAGATATGCTGTAAGCCACCTAGAGTGGCTGGGGAAACCCAACTAGATGGGCGAGGTATAAATAATAAAATTATTAATTCCTAAATGGTTTAACCTGCAAAGTCCTAAATGGTTCAAGACTGTATCATCTAAAATGAAGCCTGCTCTCATATGACCCTACCTGTAAATTTAAGAACTGTGTCTGAGGTCCTCCTTGTGTGTCTGTTGGTGAAATTATTATTATTATTATTATTATTAGTTGCCCAACTGACTGGGGCTGGATCTAGACACATCAAAGAAGCGTTTCAGTTTAAAGTGTTGTAAATTTAAACAGGGAAAACACTTAGAGAAAAATGAGACTCCAGCTTGCCATCTGGTGGTACAATGTTATATCGCACATAGTAAAAGGTAAAGGGACCCCTGACCATTAGGTCCAGTCATGACCAACTCTGGGGTTGCGGCGCTCATCTTGCTTTTACAATGCATATAAATCACTTTTTCTTTTCCAGTCTAGCTGAGTCCTAGGTTGCCCCAGCCACTCTGGGCAGGAAATCAATTAGGGTGCTGAACACACAACACAGGATCTTTACAATAGTGGTTCTGCAGTTGGAGAACTGTATTCGACTTAATATTTGCTTTGGCCCCTTAAGCCAAATTCAGGAAAGCCATAAACTTATATTTTTACTACTGCCTTTCCTTAAGAGAATTTTGGTAATCTAGTTCAGTATCTTGAATACATTTATTTGTCTGCATCTTCTCAATGCTTCATATTCTGCCTGAGGTTCTACTGTATTTCTTTCTCTCTGTCATTTTGTGAGGACTTGGTCCTGAAAAGCAACTGACAAACAGCCGAAATAAAATTAAAGTCCTGCAGTACCTTGCAAATCCCCTGAACCAGACAACTATGGAGTCAAGATGCTTTGAAATTAGGGATACCCCTTCAGAACAAGGCAAGAAAGAGAATACAAGGCAACCAGGCAACCTTGGAATCAACATTAAATGAACTTTCTTCATTAGCACCACCACGTTCTAGTTACTACACTGCCTCCTTATTCTTCTAGGTGCTGTCTATCATGTATCCCCCAAAACTCCTAGGCCAGCATCCCTCGCTTCCCTAGCTACTCCTTAAAGAATCAAAACCACTTCCAGCAACTACTTTTTTCCACTAAATATTTTCTTAGGGACAATGAATAACCCTTAGTACTCCCTAATCTGCTACTCTGTCCCCACACTTTTTGACCCTTAACGATCTTTACATTTGCCTTTCAGATGCCTTCTCCTGGCAGAAGCTTTATCACTCTGCCAAAAAATGTCCCCCCACCTACTCAGATGTGCAAATAGGAACAGAATGTCAGGGAGCAGTGGGTGACTAGCACCCTCTTCCCCAAACAAGCACATGTAATCCCTGCACTGATCCTTAGGCATACACACCCTATTCCCTGTCATTATACCCACACCATGCCGTGCAGAGTTACTCTCATCACCCTGATGCTACCTTGAACATCCCCTACAACACACACATCCCATAATGTGGGGGAAAGAGAAGTCTATATCCTCTTTCCTAATATTTTCACCAGTGTGTCCCACTATGTCGCTACACCTTGCAAGACCCAACCCTCTGGGCCCACCCCACAAGGACCACATTTCTTTGGGCCTCTTTGAGAGGGAGGAGCATATTGGCCAGGGAATTACTGCTGTGAAGGGTGTCTATGGGGAATAAGATGGGAGATACACCCTACTCCATGGGTAGACAAACTAAGGCCCGGGGGCTGGATCTGGCCCAATCACCTTCTAAATCCAGCCCGCAGACGGTCCGGGAATCAGTGTGTTTTTACATGAGTAGAATGTGTCCTTTTAGTTAAAATGCATCTCTGGGTTAGTTTGGGGGCATAGGAATTCGTTCATTCCCCCCCAAAATATATATATATATATATAGTCCAGCCCCCCACAAGGTCTGAGGGACAGTGGACCGGCCCCCTACTGGAAAAGTTTGCTGGCCCCTGCCCTACTCCCTCCAAACACCTACTCCCTCCAAACATCAGGTGCCCACTCCCCACAATACCCTCCTCTCCTCCAGGCACCTTCTCTTCCGTAAAAAAAGCAAACAAACTCACCAACGGGGCTGGATCCAGACTCAGACATGCTTAAGTGTTAGCGATTTCAGTGGGCCTAGTCCCACAACCTTGCACCCATTAATTTCACTGGGTCTACTCCGAGGACAGCTTCGTGGGATCCAGCCCACCGACCTGAGTGGGGTTGTTGGCTCCCACCCCACATTACCCAGAGGTGTTCCTCCTTTACAGGTGGGCCACTTGTGCCCCATGACTTCTCTCCTTCTCCCCCAAACCGGGCGCCCCTTCCTGCCCCGTCTCCTAATTCGCCCTCAGCAGCCCCGTCCTCCTCGCCCCTTTCTTCGAAGTGATCCCCCTCGCCCACCCCACCCGGGGCCTATTCCCCAGGCCGTCTATCTCCCCCTGACCCCGGGGGTCACGCCTCCCCACCTCCAAGGAATCCCCTCAGGCCCCGCTTAGCCTTCCCTTCCCGGGCGGCTCACCCAGACGCAGAGGCTGTCGGAGAGCAAGTAATAGGCGACGTCCAGGGCGGCCGGCCCGGCCCGCGGCGACAGGTCGCCCTCCTCTCCTTCTCCTCCTCCGGTCTCCTGCTGCAGCCGCACCCCGGGGGGCTCTTCCGTGTGCTCGGCGGCCTGGCTGAGGGCGCGGTAGGCGCTGAGGCTGCTGCCCAGCAAGGCCAGGGCGCTGAGCGCCGTGTAAGTGCGCAAGCTGGGCCAAGGGAAGCGCTCCAAGAAGAGCAGCGGCATCGCGGAGGCCTGGCGGGCTCCAGCCCGGGCTCGCTAGCGCGGTCCGCGGGGTCTCCCGGCAACGGCCTAGCGCCCGCAGGGAGAGGCCTACTCCCGCTGACTCCGGCCCACACGCACGGAACTCAGGAGCGAAAGCCGCGCAGTCGCCCGCCCGCTGCTGGCCGCCCCGGGGCCTCTTCCCGAGCGAATGAGCGCCTCCCTCAGGAGCCCGCCCGCTCCGTCGCGGCAAGCGGAGCGAATCCAGCCCACTGACTCGGAGGCGGAGGCCTCTCCGGCCAGGGGCGAAGGAGACGCTCAGCTTCGGGCTGCGAGAGAAGGCGGACGGCGCTGACTTCGGGGTGGAGGGACGAGACAGGCCGCCCAGCTGAGCCTTCCCCTCCCAGGCAGTGAAGGGGAAATACAGAAAGAGGACGGACAGAGGGAAAGGTGGGTGGATTTGGGGGGAACAGGCCGCGCGGGGCGGGTTTCTTGTCGGAATACGCTGACACATCTAACACAACACACCCCCTACATATATTTTAGACACCTAGACACAGGCAAACACGCACGCTCTGTGCTGTGTGCATATATTAACCACACAAAATATTATTTTAGACACACAATATGTTAGACACACACACTACGGACAGTATACGCACGCTTTATTATTATCAGGCATAATCTATGCCAAAAGTTATACTTCTAATTAAAGTGTATTAATTATATACACAATGTAATGCATGCTTGGGTGTATAATGCTTAGTTTGTTTAAATGTTTAAAATACAGCTTTAGATTTTAACATTGTAACCTTGGTGGTGTCTTGTAAACATGAAGAGCAGGCAAATTTAAATAAATATATTGTGTGTGAGACATGGGTTTGTATGTATATGACACAATATATTCAAACACATTTCTTGCAAACAGTTCAGAATACAGTAGTCCAATTTTCTCTGCCCATCTTATTAAAATATAGTGACCAATAGTTAGGTTTTTAAAAATTGAGGTTTCTTTCTTTCTACTGCCAACTAATCCCCTGCCTTTTACATTTCCAGTCCTCTGTAAAACTCCCCTGGCCTCATCACGACAGATGAAACTCTGGGTTTTAAAAAATAATAATAAAATTAGCAGGCACCAAACACAATAGAGAGGTGGTTGTCTAATATTAATGAGGAAGGAGTTCCAAAGGGCTGGTGCTTCCACCTTGAAGAAGCAATTCCTTGCAAGTGCAGAACGATTGTAAAAGAGCCAGTTGTGCAGATCAAAGTTGAGTGGGTACAGTACATACTGTATCTCCTGGAAGATATCACCATGCACATCTTCCATCTGTTGACATCAGGGTTGGAGCCCTCTGCAAGCTTTATGAATAATAAAATTCCCATAGCATGGACACATTTTGCATATTTCAGTTCCGCCCCTGCCCCCACATTTTTCAAATACTGTCTGTCAAAAGAACTTGCATCAGTGTATGCCACAGTTGCGATGAGAATTTTAATGGCCCATAAATGGAAGTTACAGGAAGTACCTACGATTGCGGAGTGGCAGGTGAAGATGATGGACTTTGCAGAATTGGCCAGACCGACCTGCAGGATTCAAGACCAGGACGATCAAAAATTTCAAAGGGATTGGAGTAAATTTATTGTATATTTGAATAACAATTGCAAAAATTTGAAGACAGTAGCAGGATTGAAATAAATCCTACAATGTGGACAATGGAAGTTAAAGAACTAAATTGTGAGACAGGACTTGAAAGTGGAAAACCTGCTGAAGGGAAGGAGGGGAGTCATGTGCTCAGCAGAGCAAAACGTTTTTGTGTTATTGGATTATCGAAAATATTGTTTAAGGAGGAAAATAATAAAAATATTTTTTCAAAAAGAACTTGCGTCAGTATGGACTATTTATTATTACATTTACATCCCACACTCCATCAATAAAGCATCTAAAATAAATTTAAGAACTTCTGTAACCAATTCATGTGTCTGGATTGTCCCACCAAAACAGAAAGGTTTTTCTGATCCCTCCCTCACAAGTCTTGTGTTGTAGGTCTGCATTTGTTTATAAACAGCAAATAGCAAACACTATCATAGGCCCTAATTACATCAGCCGCAATGTTATGTGTTTGTTTGCCTGCTCATCTCCCAAAGTGGAGGCCAGTCTCCTTGCAAGAGAGAAGTTATTGTTTTTGTTTTGTTACTATGTTATGTATTCTGGTGTTTGTGTATTGTAAAATTTCCTGTGATCCTTGGATGAAAGGTGGTATAGATATTGAATAGATAAATACATAAATTAAATTAATAAAATGGACACAGGGCAGAAATGACAATACTGTATCCAGAAACTAGCAGAACGGGTGGGGCCAAACTTTGAGGTGGTCGAGACCAGCAGTGTAGTGGCATTTGCCAGCACCCAGAACAGGTGCGCACATGCCAGGCGGGGTGGGGGGCACCCCAGCCCTCACCATAGATGCTGCTGGAGGGACCCCACCGGAGCAAAGCAGGGCTGTGCTGAGCTGCCTGTCCACACAGTGGGGAGCCCAGCCAGTCGATGCAGCCCTTAGGGGGTGGAGAGGAGCACCAGGCTGTGCTGGGCTCGCCTGCATGGGGGCACCTGGTTCATGCCACTTCAAAAATTGTGCGCCTGGAGCCCTGGCACCCCTCACACTACGCCCGTTTGGGACAACCGGCCTGTCAATCAGCTATTCTCAGCACCACCTCACATGACTGACTAGTGCAGAGCTTTCCAAATCGGAGTTATTCCTCTTGCTGATAAGAGTAGCAAGCAAACTAAAACTGGGAACTTTTATGTGACAACGCAGCATCACCTGAAACACTGCCCTTTTATTGTTCAGACACTTCCTTGCTAGCCTAGCTTAGTTCCCTCCTTCAGGCTGCACTGAGTGATAGAACAAGTTATCAATTCCCTCCATCTGTTTCAAGACCTGCTGTCAACCTGAGTCCCAACACCTGCTATGTTTCCTGTGCGCAAAAGACCTTGCTTTTAGCTAGTTAACAAGTGGCCTACATTTCCAAAGGTATATTTAGATGGATGAAGATAGTACTCTTTCATTCTCACATGCAATGCTGTGGTATCAATCAGTAGGCAGGTATCTCTCATCAAGTCCCATTGGGAAAAGGAACACACAAAAACAGAAAGGAGATCATTTTGTTTTAATGTTATTTTTAAAAAAAGTCAAGTGACTATTACAACATAGGTGATTAAAATGCAAATACACTCATCATTCCACTATCTAAACAGTCAAGATTCACTTTCCTATTCAGATGGTAGAGAGTTTGGGGAAGGGGGAGACATAAAAAAAAAATCTTTGTGTCAGGTTCTCTCTTCTACATTTTAAAGCTGTTCTCACAGAGACGGCTTCTACCACATACTTCAGGAATTCAGTTGTAAATAAAATTGAACCTGGCAGAGGGGAAAAAGAAGTAATGATTACTCACACTGAAGATCATGAACTACACACTTAATCGGCTGGATCTGCTTTCTATGAATTGCAAAAGATGCTCCAGCAGGTTATAGGTACACACTTGGATCACTGGCCAGAGGTCCTCCTGCAATGGTAGGCAACCTCTGGCCCATGGATTTTACTAGGCTTACCGGGACTCTCCATTTGGACCCTGAGGTCATTTTGGTCAAATCACATCCACCTGTCCATCATGTGACATCAATCCCAATTACCTTGGCAAATTCAGAGCAATTGGCTCATATGCAAGCCACTGCTTGGGAATTGCTCTCTTGACATGAGGCAGGCATTTTATTAAATAAAATACTGACCTGCTTTTGAATTTGCTATGATCTAGGAAGGAGGAAGCTGCTGTTGTGTTGCTGTTTACAACACTGGCCTGTTTAGGAAGCAGCAAGGCGTTGCTGCTTCTAAGGATATTGCTAATAGCCTGAAATTGCCACCCACCTTTGACTCACAGTATGCAGAAGCTGTGCACCTGTTTCCAGCTCCTCCTTCACCTGGCTGAACAATCTCAAGGGGTGCAGAAAGGAACAGCAAGCCCACCTCCAGACCCCCTGCCACATCCAGTGGGGAACTTGGTTTTCTGTTTGATCGTAGCTTTGTTGAGGTGCTGGTGGCTGTGTGTGTGCTTTGCTCCCCCCCACCTTTTCCCATTGTGTTGATTTCCAATACAGTGGTACCTCGGGTTAAGTACTTAATTCATTCTGGAGGTCTGTTCTTAACCTGAAGCATCACTTTAGCTAATGGGGCCTCCTGCTGCTACCGCACCGCCAGAGCACCATTTCTGTTCTCATTCTGAAGCAAAGTTCTTAACCCGAGGTACTATTTCTGGGTTAGCAGAGTCTGTAACCTGAAGCGTATGTAGCCTCAAGCATATGTAACCCAAGGTACCACTGTATATTTGAAGATGGGTGGCTAGGGAACAAGTGGTTTTTCTTTATTTGGGTTTTTGCCCCACCTACCATTGGAATGTGCACCCTGGAAGTTTGACTAGTTTTAATCCAACCCATGGGTTGATGGTTTTTTTCTTTTTTCTAGTCTACTGAGCCTAGCATTGCCCTACATAAGGGTAGCCAATGTGGTGCTCTCCAGACTACAAATCTCAGCCTCAGCCAACATGACTCCCATCAGGAATGACAGGAATTATAGTCCAAAATCTTGAGGGGACACAGCTTGAAAAACAGCCAGCCAGCACATAATACATCAACTGGAGGCCCAGCAAGCAAACAAAGTTCAAGAAAGTACATCAAGCCTGATTCTCCTGAGGTAATGTACTCATACGATAAGGCAGGCAATGACTACAGCAACAGAAGGAAATTTTTGTAGGGTGCCTTCTGTTGGCTTTTGATAAGCAAGGAAAAGTGAAAGGGAACATATAAGGAATGTGGAGTACTGTTTGTAATTCAAAACTAATTTAAAGTACTCTGCTGAATGATATGATGTAAATAGAGTGTCTTGAATCCTAAGATAAATTAAGGAAGTTTGTAGAATTTCCTCCTGGCAACCCAACATACATTTTCAGGAGGCCCAACCCATCAGGGGCACCTTTCAGGCAGCTGTAGGGAGGATGGAAACCTTCCTTTTGTGGTTTTCCTTAAGTCAATTTATCCTATGATCCAAGCCAATGTGGATACATAAGCACCACAATCCTCAGAGCACTCAGTCAGCTATTCCCTACAGAAGCAAGTGAAAGAGCTAAAGAAAGCTTTTCTGTAGCAGCTGCAGCAGTATGAAACCACAACATGGAAACTCACAGCATACTCTACCTGCTCAAAAGCTGGGGGAGGCTTGAAATGATAGGCCCATAACCTGGTGCATTGTCATAGAGCTCAAACAATGGAGCAGCTACCAGCTTGTAATTTTTGGGGACCGCAAACAAAGCTAGAACAAATCAAGAGAGATCAAATCAAATAAAAATCTGCTTCAAGCAAGGACAAGACAAATATTGAGTGAAGCTTAGTTTTCTTAATTCCTAGGTTGCATCATATGAAGAATATTAATATTTAGAACTTTGGTTTGCACAGTCTGAATATACAGATACCATGCCTGGCATGAGGACTCCTCAGGCTATTCTAAGTTATCCAGGCACAACATACAAATTGAAAGGAACTTGGAATGAGTCATAAAAACCTAAGGCCACATCCATCCAAACTTAAGCAGTTTTAAGTGAAACTGTGTACAGAAAAGATGTGAAGAAATGCTACCTCCCACAATAAAATCCATCATACTGTAACACAAATAATAATAATAATAATAATAATAATAATAATAATAATAATAATAATAATAATAATAGCTTTATTATTTATACCCTGCCCATCTGGCTGGGTTTCCCCAGCCACTCTGGGCAGCTCACAGCATATATCAGAACATACTAAAAGATCAAACATTAAAAAGTTCCCGATACAAGGCTGCCTTCAGATATCTTCTAAAAGTCAGATAGTTGTTTATTCCCTTGCCATCTGATGGGAGGGCGTTCCACAGGGAGGGTGCCACTACCAAGAAGGCCCTCTGCCTGGTTCCCTGTAACCTCACTTCTCACAACAACTCTGGCTTGTTTCATCCACGGCACAGGAGTGGGGGAGGAGCACCACTGGAGCTGTTGAGCAGCATATAAACCACTACAGTGGAAATAAATTTTCAGAATTTTCTTTTAAGTTTAGATAATGCAAACGACCTTGCCCAGGATTTTGTTGCCATCTCTCAAGAAAACCTATATGAAAATTAAAGATGTGACAGAATGCCTACCCTTTTCCTGAAGCTGAACCAAAAAGAGCTTCTTGTGCTCTTTTGGTTTCGTAATGTGAGCTGGAATATACGGATACTGTGGGAAACAATAAAAAATAATGATTAGTTCGTGTCTGTGTACAGCTTTCCTGAAATTGAAGTACTTAACACGTTATGAGAGTTCATGGGGTTGAACCAGGACAGTTAGAATCTACTTGCTTTGAATCATATCCACAGCCAGAGCACTTCAGTTATTTTCCAAATATATTTCAAATGCAAAATATAGGTAGATTCTAACACAGGTCAAGGGCCAAACTAGACATGATGCCAATCATGCCACTGGATCATGCACAATTGCTTTTTTTTAAAAGTCAGATTCAAAACACTTGCTTTCAAATTCTAGGTTGCAAATTCTAGAAATGCGCTTGTATCTATACCACCTATATATAAAACTAAATCATTTACAGCTAAAGAAAAATATATTACAAAAATGTACACTAGTAATACCAGTTACTAAAGATTGCAATAAACAGTACAGGTGCAATAAAGCATTACAATGTGCAAAGCAACAGGATCCATCTTTGACAAATTAGGTAAAGCCGGGGGCGGGGGGCAGGGATGAGGTGTTCAAAAGATTTCTAAAGCTAGTAAGCAGTGATGCTTCCTGCATGGCAGGGTGAAGACTGTTTTAGAGAACTGAGGTGACAGCAGAAAATGCACCTTTGTGGGTCCCCACCATGGTCTGCAATATGAGGTGCCACTGATACGAGTCTTTCACAGGTTCAAAGCTGTTCAGGGTTTGGCACAGAAATTTCACATAGCTACAATTTGTGCGTTAAAAAAAGTTAAGGCTCTGTGGTAAAATAAGGGCCAGGACTAAAAGGCTGTATGCGTGAACATGCACACAGCAGGTCATTTTCCGTTCATGTTCTGCAGTAGAATGCAATGTTGCTAGCCAGGGAGGAATGGCACAGGGAGAATCAGCAACCTTTCCATGCATGGACAGAAGTGGCACCAACATTGGACACAACACTTATATTTCAATGTTGTAATTTCAGAACAGCATAATGAATCAGTTGATGAAAAGAATAAGTCTAACTTTAGTATGAATTGACAAACCAAATATTTGAACAAAAAGCCAAAGATCTGCAGAAAAAAAGGAAGCATGCGACATTGGCTGTTTGACTATCAACACCCTGAGGAGAGAACAGCTGAGGCAGTCTCTTCTCCTACATTCCCTGGGGCTGCTTAAGAAAGGCCTGCATACCGTGAGGGAAGGCAAAAGAAAGAAAATTCAAGGGCAAGTGCCATCTGCTCCTGAAAAGGCCATCAGTTGTTCTGGGAGGAGAATGCCATTGCTCCTTATTTAATGCACTTTTTTGTTTTTGTATTTCAAAACCTCTCATCCTGTTCAAAGAAACTTTGCTGCTCCTAAGTGACTTAATTCTATTTCTGTGACTTACAGAAGCCTGAGCCTGCCAGTCTTCTACCAGCAATAGAGTCGTGTAGTAGGATGATTAATTAGTTCTTGGGAGGGGTTTTGTTGTAAGCCCAAAAATAAATCAAATGAAAATGCTAGTGGCAACTTCAATTCTCACCTGTGGGGGCTCAAAATTCGGTCGCCACCAGTTACCAATGCAGTCATCAATGACCCAGTCTTGCTGCACTCCATCCTGGCGACCCAGGATCTGTCAAAATAGAAATGCAAGGAAAATCCTGACATGCTCTATGCCAGTGCTTCACAATAGCAGAATGTCATATATTAAGAATGCTAGCCCAACAGTATAGTCTAAATTCTTCAATTTCTTTAATCAATACAGAAGTGCAAACAAATACTGTTAATTGAATGATCTGATTCATATACAGTCATATCTCGGGTTACAGATGTTTAAGGCTGCGTTTTTTCGGGTTAAGGACCACCGGGTTTCGGCGGTCGCGCATGCGCAGAAGTGCTAAATCACGCCTTGTGCACGCGCAGAAGCACCGAATCACAGCCTGCGTGTGCGCAGACGTGCTGCTGCAGGTTGTGAACGCTGCGGGTTGTGATCGTGCATCCCACACAGATCACGTTCACAACCCGGGCGTCCACTGTATAACACAAAGCCATGGTTTATTAAACTATGATTTAAGTCATAGTTTGTTTGATCATTCAAACCCTGCCCAGTGATTTAACTACTATTTGTTTTTTGTCAAACCACAATTGTTGTTTGCTTATGAACTTTGGTTTGTTTTAGCATTATGTGAGAACCCAGCCCCCTTCCTTAACTATGGCTTCTTTGACCACCCCCACCCCAGACACTCATCAAGCAACAAAGGAACAAGGGTGGAAAACAAAACAAGCTTGGAGGAGCAAGCTGTTAAAAAAATAGTCTGTGGGACAACTCATGGTTAATCTATGGTTTCATTAAACAAACCATGATTTAGCATTAAATGCAAACCAGGCCATTAATTTACAGTGTATCATTTACAGTACGACGCTAAGAAAACACTATTTATAAAGTGGTGTATTTAAAAAAAAAGTAATAGGTTTCGATTAACTTTTTCACTAGTTCACAAAAGAGTAAGTACAGAAATATAAGCAATGGTGCTGTAACTTAAAAGTATAATAAACCCCCCCCCCAAAAAAAAAGATGCATTCTTTAGTGCTAGCCATACTTTGTTTACAGAACATTATGCAACAAATATTTCTCCCCGACAACTGGTATTCAAAGGTATAGTCCCTCTTTAAGTGGATAATCTCGAGAACTGTAGCTAAGAACGACCTTGCTCAGGCAGATTAAGGATTCATATGGTCGAGTAGCCTGCTCGTAACAATGGCCAAGTATTGCTTTTGAGAAGCTCACTAGCTTAGCTTCACCTGTGTCTCCTGCAACACTCGGCATTCATCTGCTTCTCTTTGTGTAATGGAATCTGAAATGACTTTTGGACCAGGGAGTGAGATGGGGAGAGAAGAGAAGGAAGTTAAGAAAGACAAAGTGGCATTAAAGGAGCAAAGCTGCAGCTGCTGCCACGTTTTCCTGCATGCACCTTCCCAGCATTGGTCAATGCCAAGTACATGAGCTCCTGTCTCCTAACCCTCCCACTCCCTGATACTGCTGAGTATGCAAATCTCTATCAAAGGGTGCAAAATTTTCAATATAGCTGGTGCCCAGCATGCAAATCTCCACTGTCCAATGCCACCCCCGCCCCATGGGAATACTAAGACAGTTTATATGCTGTCTTTCCATTTCCAAAAAAACCACAGTTAAGTGGTTTGCATAACTAAAATAATAAACAAGCTGAGCACCAGCTGTGCAGGAAAGGTGGAGGCAGATGAAGCTCACACACAGTGAAGGGAAAAGAGAGAGCTGAATGAAAAGAATCCAAAACAAAACATAGTTAAGGAAAACGCAACTAGCGCCCAGCGTTCCAAGGAGAAAGACAGTGAGCTGAGAGGTATGGAGCTGTCATGACCCACTTCTTCAGGAGGTGAAACTGATGACTCTGAGTCAGAAGCGGAATTGCATCAAAGGTCAGACCCAGGAACAACTGGTGAGCACATTAGTCTGAAGAATATTCCATTGTCATCCATTACAGAAGTCTGCATTACAGAAGCCCCAGAGCCTTCCCTGCTTCACTTTAACTGAAGAGGCACTTTTCAATAAACACAGAGTTTACAACTAAGATAGAATTTGTGCTCCTATGTAAGGGTCAGTCAAAAGCAGCGCCAGATGTTTGCACCTTACCCAAAGCCTAAACTCTACACAAGCCTCAGATGAGGCCAGCACCAGTACCAAATACTGGGAAAGAAAGGCACTGGGGGTCAATTAGCTGGGTGCCTTACAAGCTTGCTGAAAAGAACAGGAAATGAAGTATTAATATGACATGATGTTCTGCTTGGCAAGGTGATTGACAGGTGAGCAGCTCTGACCACCAGTCAAATTTGGCTCTCCATGGGTGGAAAGTGAAGGACCTTGCCAGCTAGCTAGAAAAGGTTCGCCAGAGCTGCCTTAGAGTGAGGGTTTGTTAGCTTTCATATGGAAAACCAGAAAAACTCAGAACTCAAAATACATACTCACTGGAATTTTCATGGATTGGCAAAACTGCAAACACACTTCCGCACCTAAGAGTTTATTAAAAATTAAGGTGTTTTAATTCCTGAATTTACCTTACAGGTGTGTTGAATGCTATTCACCTTTGTTCATGTGAATGCAACCATAAAAGGCTTATTGTTATCCATCCTAAAGCCTCAGGATAAAAATGCAAATAATTGTGACATCTACCTCTGTCATTAAACGTTTGAGACCTTCTACCTCATCTTCTCCCGGATTAAGTTCACCACCTGGCCTGTGGAAAAGAAATTCATGATAAAGGATGTGTTTTAGGTGCAGTCATAATTAAAATATTTTTTAAAGTAACACTGCAGTAAATGTCCAGAAAGCTGTTTTGAGAATGTTTTACTACCTCAGCCAAATTTCACCTTCTCAGGATAGTAAAATGTATCAAAACAAATCTTGACCAGGTCCCATCCCCCCATTAAGTCCTATTAGATATATTTTTTTAATACAACACAAAACCAGTGGTAAAAATCAATAGATTCAATGGCACATTTTATGTCCTGGACTCTTTATTTGTTTACATAAAGAAAACTGCCAATGGTTAAGCAGCTTAAATTTGGGGACTTTGTTTAATTTATATACCGCCATGCATCTGAGGTTCCCAGAACAGTATAAAAACACAAAAATACAAAACATAATAACAAACAAAACAATGATGCCAACTTTAAAAGGCCATAGATTGTTTAATTAGTCAAAGCTCTGGGAGAAGAGGAATGTTTTCGCCTGGTGCCTAAATATATGTAATGAAAGTGCCACAGGAGCCTCCCTGGGGAGAGCATTCCACAAGAGAGGAGCCACTGCAGAAAAGGCCTGTTCTCGTGTTGGCACTATCCAGACTTCTTGTAGAAGGGCCATAGCTCTGCTCTGTTGCAGGGTCAGCTAATATGAGGAGAGACAGTCCTTGAGGTATTGTAGTTTACTACTGTGGAGGTGACAATATCCTAGAAGAACTATGGTGTTGCTTTACTTCTGTGCAAATTCTGCAATCAAAAAATGGACCCAGAGATTTTGTTCCAGAATTAGTTGGCTGAGGGCATTAAAAATGGCTTACCTATTAACTTCAGAAACTTGTGAAACTATTCCCAAGAATTTAGACTAGCTAATGCTGCAAAGAGATTAGAAGAGTCATGTGTGGTGCAGTCAGATCACCATCACCTTTTAGTTTTCTAAGAGAAGCAGGAGGAAGGTAATGAGCAATATTCAGAAAGGATAGATGAAAAAACGCAGCATTTTATTTATTTCAACCATTTATATACTGCTTTACATTGTAATTTGTAGAGGGAATAAAGCTGAAGTAACCCAAATTACCTGAAAGCCCCACTGGAGTTGACTACTTGACCAACAACAATCTATTTAAAATGGAAGACCATGGTCTGTTGCTAAGTATTACTCAGACAGACCCATTGAAATCAATGGACCTCAGTTAGGTATGATTTACCCTCTTCAGATTTCCCCAGTAGCCTGCAGTCTAAAGCTACTATTATGGCCAGCTACAAACACAGTTAGTTGCCTAAACTGTGTGTGAACTCCCCAGAACTGGAACTGGGAATCAGCATGCTACAGAAAATGCATAGGAATATTGGCTACATCTTTATATCAGTTTGGACTGTATTTGGCCATCTAGGCTAGTACTGTCTACTCTGACTAGCAGTAGCTCTCCAGGGTCTCAGGTAGAATTCTCTCATGCTACTTATTACCTGAGCCTTTTAAGGATCTGGCAAAGTTGCTTTTTACATTCCTCCATATTTACTTGAAACACTGATACTTTGTTTTTCTGGCTGAAACACTTGAGGTGGTTCACAATTTAAGAAACATTATGTACAAAGAAAGAGAAATGCAAGAAAAATAAGCAAGTTTTAGGCTGGAGCAACTCTTTCAAACCCTAACAATAAGGAGAAATGGTACTGTAGAAAGCAGTTCTGGGAGGGTAGGAGCTAAAGAACATTGGTTGCAACACAAGGCTGAAGGACAGACTTCACTTTCTCACCTCTCCCTGACAGAATGGCAGGGGGAGAATGGTGCTTCACTCCCCAGGACCAGCTGCTTCTCCACTCCAAATTGCCCCTCCACAGTGATAGACCAGGGCTCTCAAATTGCAGTGGTGCTCTGTGCAACACTAAAATCCCACCCGCACCCCGTCTCTCACTCAGTTTCACAGCGTTGTTATGGCGCTCGCTGCAGTGCAGCCACACTGGTTGAGCTACCCTAAAACTGCCTTTGCCCTCCATGCACAAGTCATTTACTTTCTCTGTGGAGCTTCAAACATGTATCATTATGCAGTGCTAGGTTTGGTAAAGCTCACTTACAGTTTGAAGAAAGTTGTGCCCAGCTGCAAAAGCAACACATGAGGCAGCCTGTGTTCGTGCACAATGAGGACCCCCTCGACAGTCCGCCTCATTCCAATCTTGTCAAATTCCTCCCTCATGCGCTGGAACCGGGCAGCCACTGAACTGTCCTTTTCATATAGGGGTTCCTTGGTCCCAAAAGTGTAATTTGTGAGTGGATACCTAAAAGGAATTAGACCTTAAATACAGTATTTCATGCAAATGGACAATCTAGTTCAAACATTGAACACAGAGCAGGGTATAGCCAGTGACTGTGAGCTGTGTTACACGGTCCGTTTTCACTGTATGCTTTGGAGCTGCAGCCCCACGTGCACAAAACAACGTGCACAAAACAGACAGTTGCCCTACACTGAACCAAGACAGTTGCTGCATCTAGCTCAGTCTAGTCTACAAAATAACTGGCAGCACCTCTACAGGGTTTCAGACAAGGGATTTACTCCGGCTGGCAATGGTTCTCCGGGGTTTCAGTGAAGAGTATTTCGCAGCCCTACCTGGAGTCATACATTTAATATATTTTCTGTTCTCTCCCCCCCCCCGCCTTACGTATCGGCTGGAGGTCAAGACCTTTTCCCTCCTGTCCTGCACTTACTGAAATATATACAGTATTCAAATGACAATGCCACATATAGACTCAATGTAAAAGGAAATCATTGGGTCTGTTTTCTTACTCAGTTGCTTATATTTGTAGTTTTGTGTTGCTAGAAGTTTACAAAAAGCTCCTTAGTTGGCACAGGGGATCCAGACTGCCTTCCCCCACCCCATACGATTTTACTACTGAAAATCCCCCAAGTGATACATGCAGAAAAGAAATGCATCAGTAAACGGATACACATCCTTTAATAAAAAGTGGAGGGTGGGGAGAGAATGTGGTCTGCAAGCTGCAAGACAGTTGGGGTGGAGGCAGATTAAGGTGTCCCCGAGAGCGGAAGTGTGGGCGACTGAGGAACCTAGGGATTAAAGCAAAGTCTGACCCCATCTAGTTCACGGTCGCCTATACTGTTTGGCAGCGACTCTCCAGGGTTCCAGGCAGCAAGTATTCCCAGCCCGACATGCAGCGGCAAACAGCTACTCTACTGTTGAGCTACGACACATGCACAAAGGAACCAGGTGCCGATAATAACCAAGCGCAGGGAAACCGCGCAAATTATGCACGTGTGAATGGGACCTCGACTTTTTTTATCGCGCATGGAGGGGAGCAAGACAAAGTGCTGGGAATCGCGGAAGGGAAAGGATGCGGGGGGGGGAAACAACCCTATTATAGTAAAGACGCGGGAGAAAAGGGCGGAGGAGGCGTGGCGCTGTGGCTCTCCGCTGCTCTAGGGAGGGGAGGAAGGAGGGGGGGCACCGAGCGCCACTCACAGGTTGATGGTCCGCTCGAGCGTGAGGGGTTTGCTTTGCTGGATGTATTTGTTACCGAACTGGTTGACCCCACGGGGCCAGCCGGTCTGGGAGCGGTTGGGCGGCACGACGGACATGGCGAAAGCGGAAAGCGGCTCAGAAGGCCACGAGCATTCCCCGGCCGCGCTGAACCTCCGCTCCGTCCCGCACACCACTCGCCTCACACCCGCCGAATCCCACACCGGAACCAGTAGGCCACACTTCCGGGAACCATAGAGACGAAGGTGGAATGAAGCCGAGTCCGCCCATCTGTGTTAAACGCTCCTGAGGAAACCGTACCGGCCCCTCTGGCCGGGCCTGAGTACCATAGAGAAAGCAAACATGACTCGAGAGCAAATGAGAAACGCCACAGCCAATGAAAACATCCCGCGGCAGCCCCGCCTCTCAACTAACCATCCTAGCAGCTGGTTAGGAGACTCTAGAGTGCGTAAGAGTACGTATCCTATCTCTGCGTGGTTTCCTTCACCTTTCTCGCTCCTTCGCGCTCATTCCCGCTCTCGCCTCGCGCCCACCGCTACGATTGGCTAACCAGGAATAAGGCCCGCCTTTAAGCGTGAAGTATGACGGGAGCCGTAGTTTCTTGCGTACTGTGCACATGCGTGAGGGGAAGATGAGTGGAAGGCGCAGCGGGAGCCACTCGGCTCGTGTGGAAAACTCTGGTTCGCCCGTCAACGGAGAAACGGCCAAGAAGCGGGTCAAGCAAGAGGTTCGCGCGGAGTTTTCTGCAGCCCTGAGGGAGCCGGCCCTGAAGGAGAAGGTGACCGCGGCTTGGGCCGGCCAGAAAGCGCTCGACCACGGTAGGCTTACGGGGCTTGGAGGCGAGGGAGGCTAGCGAGGGGGGGTGGGAGCGGGGTGGGAGCGGGGCGGGCCCCCCCCCCGTCTTAGGACCCCTTTTCCATGGGCGCCTCCAAGACTCTAGTCCTCATGGAAGTATGAAGCCAGTGCCTGCGTTGTGCTGCCCAAGTGCCCAAGACTGGAAGTGCGGGAGCTGGGCGCGCCGACAGAACCGGTTTCGCGAAGTGGTGTGGGGCAGAAAGTTGCGCTTGGACCCGAGTTCACCCCCCCCCCCCCGCTCGGCCGTAGACCTCGCTAGGTGGATATTGGGCTGGTACCTGTCTCAGCATAACATACCTTAAAGGGCTGCTGTGAGGATAAAATATCGGCGAACGGTCGAGAACTCTGAATTTGTAAAAGAACAGCCCTTTGCCTATTAGAAGCCAAATTTCTGTGTTTATGCCTTGCTGTCGGCTGCCTTATAATTAATAGCCAAATTGGGTTTAATAACTTTTTGTACGTTGTATATCAAGGGTCTTGAGCAGCTCCTTATGGGAAAGACTGCAACACGTGGGATTTGTTAGCTTAGAAAAAGGGTGGGTAATGTGTACAGTATTTCTAAAATTACACATGTGGAGCGAGGGAGACAGCAGGTTTTCTCCCTTCCTCATAATAGTAGAACTCAGGGCCAAGCTGAGATTCAGGACAAACTAGAGGATATACCTATTCACACAGCCCAGATTTAACTGTGGATTTCAGCAATACAAAATGTGATGGTGGCTGCCAACTTGGACGGCTTTAAAAGAGGATTAGATCAATCCATGGAAGTTAAGGCTATCAATTGCTAGTGGTTGTGATGCCTGCATACTACTTTTTTGGATCAGAGGTCGTGTGCAGTTGCTGGGAGTCATGACTGGGAGTGTTCTATGGGCGTATGATTTTTTGTGGGCTTCCCATAGTTTGGCAGGTGTGGGAATATAATGCAAAACTAGATGGGTCTTTGGCTTGATCCAGAGGGCCTTCCATATGTTCACAGATTGATGTTGGAAGAGTCATCTGATGGTACAGTGTTCAAAAACTGCTTGAGACTGCAGGGACAAATGCTGTCCTTGAAAGCAAGCTCTGGGACTCAGCTAGACTCTCATTAATCCCTGAAGTTGTCAGTGTGAAAATAGTTGACAAAGCCCTACAAATTGGCCTGAAAGGAGGATATGTAGCATTCCCTGAGCCAGCGATAATGTATGTGGGGTTAAGGGATGCCTTGCATTCCTAAACTGAATGCCACTTGGCCCCCAACTAATGAGCTTCATTATTTATTACATTCATACCCCACCTTTCCTCCTAGCACCTCAGGTGGTGTTCTCTCCCCCTACGCTATTTTTTTATCTTCACAACAACCCTGTGTGAGGTAGGTTAGACTGAGAGACTCACTGACCCAAGGTCACCTCACCCAGTGAGAATTATTTGCAAGTTAACTATAATCTAATATGCTGTTTATAATTTGGTTTAAGTATCAGAACTGATGATGAAAAGGCCAACTTTGTCAGGATTAAGAGTTACATGCCTGCAGCTAGATAGCACAGTAAAATGTATACAGGGCTGTGTTATGTGTTTCAGGAAGCTGTTGTCTGTTTTGTTTTCTCCAGAGGCCATTGTCTTAGATCCTGTTCCTTTCCATCACTGTGTCATCCCAAACTTCTTCCAAAATGAGGACTTTTCAGAAGGTCTGCAAAAGGAACTTTTGAGCCTGGATTTCCATGAAAAGTGCAATGACTTGTACAAATTCAAGCAGGTGCTTTATTTGGCATATTAATTTTTTAAAAGTTTTTTGTTTGTTTTTTACTCTGCCCTAGCCAAAGAAGGCTGCTAAAGCATCTTAGAATTATCAACAATCCTTACCCTCCAGGCTTATGGTCTAGAAGACATGACACCAAAAGATAAGGGATTGGAAGAGTGCAAGAAAAAGCAAACTCTGGCACTAGCTATTTAGTTACAAAATTCCACTTTGGATGGATTCTTATGGTCATTTTCCTATAGGGCATGACTATCAGATTCATACATCTATTTTTCAGAAGCAGTGTCAGTGGTGGTAATGATTGAGAGCTCAGATCAGTTTTATGCACAATCTGTCAGGCTGGTAGAGCTTTCTTTACAGCAGCTGCAGCCACTGCCCAACCTCTCCACTAAGAATGTTGCTGGGAGACCAGGATGGCCTCAAGTTCTGTTCATGTGTTTGTGTTCTCCTTTCCATACTTTTTTTTTGGGGGGGGGGAATCAGGAGGAAATACTACTAGCTATTGTATAGTTGTGGTTTGTTTTTGGTTTTTTGAGTGACCATACCGAGGAGGGCAAAGCTTACTTGGTCAGCTCCCTCTTCACAGGGGACTCTTCATTCTCCTTGCACACCTTTTAGATGACATGCGGTGGGGGTTGGGGACTGGATTTGGCCAGCTGTTTTAGGGAGATCAACCAGATACAAATGAAATTTGCTGTTACCATAAAAGCCATTTGGAGTGTAGGGTAAAAGTTGTAATTCTTGTTGCTTCTTGTTGCATAGTCTGATGACCTGAAGAACAAAGGAGGGCCTTACATCACTGCTTTAAGGTAAAATTGCTGCTTTGTAATGTGCCAAAGACTACTGTGGATTATGATGGCCAAGTCAAAGATGCAGGGGTGTTCTTGTGTATGCTGAGAACAAGAGCAACTACTGCGACCTAATTTTCCAAGATACTTAAAAAGATAGTGGCAATTTGGCCTGCTTGCTTGTGTTATGCTAGTTATATCCCCTCACTTGTAAAGCAATGCATACTTACTTGGAAGTAAGCCCATCTGATTTCTTTGGAACTTATTTCTGGGTCAGCGATCATAAGCCACACGTCAGTGTTGGATTTTGAGCGCTAGGCATGTCCATCTTAATTGTTTTTCCTTTTAAATGTGAAGATAACTCCAGTATTGGAGGCAGTATGTCTCTGAATACCCATTGCTAAAGAGCACAAGAGGGGAGGGTTCTGTTGCTCTCATGTCCTGTTTATGAGCTTTATAGAGGCATCTGGTTGGCCACTGTGAGAGCAGTGCTGGATCAAATGGACCTTTGGTCTGATCTAACAGGTCTCTGTCCTTAAGACAGATTTAGGGTGGGGGTGAACTGAAGAATGTGTGGGTTGACTGAGATATGTGCTGACTGGACTTCTACTATATCTTTAATCATTGGCCCCCACACCCTACTCAAACTTTGCTTGCTTTTTAACATGTATTGGAGTATATGGAGACCTTTCAGGTGGATCATGGTCTTTTTATCAGTAAAGATAGATGCCAAAAGGTCATGTTTTATTCCACATGCAACATAAATGGTTAAGGTTTAGCAGCCCCACGTTCCATGTTGTTCCTCCTTTTAGAAAAGTTCTCTTTGAAGAGTTCCAGTCTTGGCTTTCTGATGTAACCCAAGTGAAGCTGGAGCCAACCATTGATCTGTCCTGTGCCAAATATGAATATACAGGTAAGCAACCTACCTGCAGGACCTGTTGCAGAGACGAGTTCGCTGTGCTGGTAGGAGGGTCTGGGAACAGTATCTCTGATGGATGCTGTTGACTTAGGGTTGGGGCAAAAGACTGAAGCCTGGTAGTTTATCTGGCACATCCAGTACACTCAGCACTGATCTTGATCAACTAAATCATATGCTGTTGCAGATGCCTTGCTCTGCCACGATGATGAGTTGGAGGGACGGCGAATTGCTTTCATCCTTTACCTTGTACCACCATGGGATAAAAGTGACGGAGGTACCCTGGATCTGTTCAGCACAGATGGTAGGTGCAATACAGTAATCCAGTTCCTCCTGCAGTATTTACTGTTGTAGGTTCTAAGCAAGCAAGCTATAAAAGTAAAGCTTCCATGCTACTTTTAGCTGGTTCTTTTGAATAGCAGGATTGCTATCTTAACTCTGCATTAGAGTGCTTCTAAAATAGTGCTTGTAAGGTTTTCCTTTTCTGTGACAAACCGTATTTTCTGTGAGAAACATAATTTTAATGCTCCTCACCTCTCCGGCGTTTTCCTGTAACCCTCTCCCCCATGCTTGGTATCCTGAGAACCATCTACCATGTCTCATGAATACCACACAATCCAGATTAGCCTTAAGCTCTCTGTGATTCTCCCCTCACTGCCGCTCTAACTCAAGGGATCTGATTCCATCATAGCGGTTGCACTGATTGCCAACCCTGGTTAATCACAAGTTAGAGTGTATGTGAACATTCCTTGATATTGCAGCATCTGGATGGCCAGCAGACTGCACAAGGGACAAGCAGCCATCTAGGCATTTTTAAAGCCTGGTATTATTATTATTATTATTATTATTATTATTATTATTATTTCATAAGTATTATGTACTGCTTGATTGCAGAAAAAACCTCAAAGCGGTTTACAAAAAAAAAAAAAAACAATAAAATTATCACTAAAAATTCACAACCATAATTAAAAACATACAGAAAGTAAAAACCACAATAGACTAAAACAAATTACCGTATTTTTCGCCCTATAGGACGCACTTTTCCCCCTCCAAAAATGAAGGGGAAATGTGTGTGCGTCTTATGGGGCGAATGCAGGCTTTCGCTGAAGCCTGGCAAGCGAGAGGGGTTGGTGCGCACGGACCCCTCTCGCTCTCCAGGCTTCAGGAAGCTATTCACAAGCCTTTGGAGTTCCCGTCGGGCTTCCAAGGCTTGAGGATAGCAGCCTGCATCCCGAAGCCTGGGGCGCACTGCACAGCGCGCCCCAGGCTTCGGGCAGATATCGGGCAGCCCCACAAGCTCGGGGGACAACGGGGAGGCGGAGCGCCGCCATCCCACTGTTCCCCGACCTGGTTTGCGGAGTTGCCTGCATCCCGAAGAGAGATGCCTGCATCCCGAAGCCTTCGGGCAGATATCCGCAAGCCTGGGGAGACCGGCGTGACTTCCCGCGGGCTCCCTAGGCTTGCGGATAGCAGCCTGTTCTGGTGGCTGGGGTCGGGAGAAGCTCGGGCTTCCCCCGCCCCAGCCCCGCGCCTGGGGGGGGGGAATAATTTTTTTTCCCTTTATTTCCCCCCCCCAAAAAAAACTAGGTGCACCCTATGGGGCGAAAAATACGGTAACTCATACAAACCTTCTAAACATCTGGGTAGGCTTGTCTAAATAAGAATGTCTTCAGCAGGTGCCAAAAAGGATACAGTGAAGGCGCCTGCCTGATATCAATAGGCAGGGAGTTCCAGAGCGTCGGTGCTGCCACGCTAAACAATCAAGTTCTTAACAGATGTGGTACGAATATTATGTGGTGCCTGTAAAAATACTGCAATATCTCCTCACCTGCGAAATACTGCCAGGCAAAACAGCCATCATGCTCTGGCCCTCTTACTGGTCCTGGCGATGTTTTGATACATTGCCCAGGCCTAGTTGCTAATAGGTTGTGGTCTGTAGCTTCAGGGCAACACTTGAGTCTTGGAAACCTGATCGTTCCATCTCTTTCAATACTTTGGATTGGATGCCATCTACCTCAGTGGGTCATGAATGCTGTCCATAGTGAGAGTCTGCACAAACGCAGGTGGTGGTTAATGGCCTGTAGGAGCAGGAGGTAAAATATTGGTTCAAAACCAGCAATTTCTCCCTGGCTTTGTGGTTGATCTGGAGATGTCATGGTAGAAATGTGACTGTGCTAGAACTGCATACTCAATTGTGTACGTTGTGTGATACTTTTCCCCCTGGCAGATAACTTCCAACCTTTGGAGATTGTCAAGTCTGTGGTCCCTTCATGGAACTCGCTCACTTTCTTTGAAGTATCACCAGTCTCTTTCCATCAGGCAAGGAACTTCTCTCTTTGTTCTTTACATCCTCTGTGCATGTGTCCATAATACTCCTCCACATTCTTCTCCTAGCCTCTGATATACCCTATGTTCCAGGAAACTCGGCCTTCCAGTTTACTTGAGGCCCACCCTCTTCCTGTGATTTGTGGGCCTGGAGGTAGACCTTCAAGCCAAACTCATTGTGAGCCCAGCTTTTAGCCTTCTGTCTTGACTCTCCAAACCTAAATTTTCAGCTCCCCGTTCTGCTTTGACAGCTGCCTTTGGCGTAAGCCTGACAGTTCATAGGTAGCCTTCCCCCTGTGCTTTGGGGTAGGTTTGCCTTTCATCTAGAGCACCTGGGAGCAGGAGGCAAATAGGAATACCAGACAGATTCAGTACCCTAGCCAGATCCTCTAGTGCTAGGGGTGCTCAAGATCTCCGCAGCCTCAGCTTCATATAGTTTGGTCACCCCACAGACATGTTTTATTTATTTGGTTCAAAACTTGAGTTAATCTGGCTCGGTGCAGCTTTGATCTGTGACATTTCATTTAGCTGATGCTTCATAATTGATACTAGATTTATTTTCAAATCCTGCTATGGCCCAGTCTTCAGGATGGTGTAAGACACAATTCTAAATCAGTAGAAGCCCCTTTGTGATTTCTCTTTGGTCCCTGTGCCAAAGACAAAAGTGCTAAAAGAATGTCCTTTTGATTTCTCCCATTCCAGGTGGCTGAGGTTGTTTCCGAAGGGAAGTGCCGCTTGTCTGTGAGCGGCTGGTTTCACGGTCCCTCGGTGGCAAGGCCAGTGCGCTATGTGGAACCGCTTTTGCCACGGAGCCCTCACCTCCCTCGTGATGTAAATAAATGTTGCTCTTTCTATGACCTAATTCAACAGTATATTCACCACTCAGTTGCTGCATGGGACGGGGGAGCACAAACACCTACTTTTCAGATTCCACACTGGTCTCTGCTTCTCTTCTGCCACTAGGCTGCCACACAAGAGAGAATCCTTTGGGGCTGAAGTTTAATTCCACTCAAGGGGGGGCAGGAAATTCTGTGCCTGTAACAGGCCAAATGAGGGGACACCAGTTTTATGTTTCCTGGCACCCATGCCAAATTTTTCATCAAATTTTATCTCAGAGTAAAGGGGAGGGCACGTTTTTCAGATATAGAGTCCACTCAGTAAAATTATTCCAGATTCTTGTCCTAAAGGGGGTTCCTGGTGAGGGAGATTTCTTCATAATGGATATTTTGTTGGATTTTTCTTTCTTAGCCTTTCCTTGTTTCATTTTTCCCTAGCACGAAATTTTATATGATTGGATCAATCCAGTTTATCTAGACATGGATTCCCAGGCCCAGATCCAAGAGGAGTTTGAAGATCGGTCTGAGACCCTGCTAAAGGATTTTCTCAAGGTGGGTTTTGGAAAGTCATTTCCTACCTTACAATGTTGTTCAGTACAGTGGGGTGAGCAGAAGGACGGTTTAAAAAGGGAAAGAGAAAAGTTGAAAATGCCATGGAGATGCCTGCTTAATAATGTGTTGGGAGTTCCCGAGAGGAGGAGGTGCTACCTTGAAGGATCGCTTCTTGCAAATGAGATACAAATATTACATGACACTTGTCAAAGTGCCAGTTCTGCAGATTGACATGGTCAAGTGGGGATATATGGAATAAGATCCTCATCTGTTAAGGGTGTGATGTACTAATAGTAATGCCTTGAATTTGGCTTGGTGACAAATCACAGCCCGTGCACATCTGAGCAGAGATATTATACTCTGACAGGGTCTCACTCCTGTCGGTTATCGTACTGCAGCACCTGTGTGTAAAAACCTGTGACTTTTGTGTGGCTGGAATGTAGCCTGTGGTGTAAAGGTAGTTCAGGTCACTTTCTGTCCCAATTTTGCTTCTTGCCCCTCTAGCACTAAGGCATGGTCTAAAAGCTTTCCCCATAAGATGGTGCAGTCCTTGGGCTGAGTAAGGTTCCTCACTGCTGGGAATGCCATTACTTTCATGCAGTTAATCAGATGGAGGCCCAATGATCAGCTACGTGAGGCATTCCCCTGCAAGAAAATGAAAAACCATGTGTGATTTAACTAAATCCTATTTGGACCTACTTGCTTTCTCTAGTTTTCAAGAGAAAGCCTGGCATGCAGCAGAAGGGCTAGTACTGCTTAGGCAGAAATGTGGGACTTGCTTCAAAAGCTTTTTGAATGTGCCTTGGTTCCTAGAGAGAGAAATTTCAGCTCGTCTGTGAGGCTCTGAAGAAGGAAGGACTCAAATGGAGCAGCAGGGGGCCCCCTAACAAAAGGTAGGGCCATTTCAGGCTGCTTCTGTCTATATTGCATCTTGCTTCTTATGGTCAGCTGTGTTCATGCCAGCTCACCTAGGCTGTGTGTTTTGAACTCATTTTGTTCTGCGATTGTAATTTGAGTGTATCTCATGTATTTGATTTGCTGAGAACTTCAGTAAATCCATTTGGTAATCTTTACGTTTACAAGAGAGTGCCTTCTATATTTTAACGCTGCTTGAAATCCCTGAAGACAGATTGGGCTGAGCAGGACTCCTTTAGATTTGGATCTAGGGCTTCAGCATCCTGCTTTGCTTCATGTCCCTAACCCCACTGGTAATGTTGGAGGCAGAGGGCGTAGAAGTGTACTCCCCTTGAACCGTTCTCCCACTCTTTCCCCCCCACTCCTATATATATAATTCATGAAGGAAGGATTACTGCCTCCAACAATGACTGTGCTTTGCCTCCATTGTTGGAGGCAGTAATGCTTGTGATTGCATCATGTGCTTTATTTGCATAATGTAATCTCTTTGTATAACTGGGGTTGCCTTAGTTCAGAATTTGAACAGGCTATCCTTGAGGTGTGTAGAGTGATGTAGCCCCTCTTAAGAATGCTTCTTGTCATTTTTAGGCATTATGACAAAGCTGAAGAGGAGAGCCTGCCGGACATCTTGAAAAATTGCATGCAGCTATTCCGCTCAGAAGCCTTCTTCCTGCTCCTTTCCAACTTCACAGGCTTGAAGCTGCACTTTCTCGCTCCTGGGGAAGAAGACGATGAAAAGGAAGGGGAAGGAGAAATTGCTGCAGGCGGCGATTCTTCCAGATGCACACAAGGAGAAAGCAGCCAAGAGGAAACTGGCAGTACACAGAGTCGGGAGTACACAGAGGCACATGGGAGCATCTCTGACAACAAGGTCAACAGAGAGTGTGGTGTGTAAATCACTGCTATCTAGTTGCAATGATACCTTATTTTTCAACATAGCCACTGCTTTATGGTATGCCTTAACCATGAAGTGCTCAGGGCCCAGTTCCTAGACAATTCAAACCACAGTTGTTACATTCTACTTTGGCTGGATTAATATTCCTGGGATCATTTTTTGTCACAAGACTAGCACCTGCTGATCAAATATCATTTGACCTAAAATAAATCAATATTCTGAAAGTTGTGAGTTCCGAAGAGGAAATTTAGCCAAAAACTATCAAGTCCTGCATTTCTATATTAGAGGGTCTTTGTGGGAGTTTTTAAATATGTTACTATTAAGAGTAGACAAGCATATATGATTCCTTGGGAGTACACAGATTTAATATTTATAACTTAGTTTGTATCCCTTAAAGTTGCGTGGGTATGTTTGAAGCTGCCTAGGCTGGAATCTCCAAAGACAGAAGTGTGACAGGATGCCCCAGATAACTTCCTGCCCCTCCTGATGATTTGACTAGCAAAATCAGAAGGAACTATGCAAAATAGGGAAGCTGTATACAGATTGAGGAAATTTTTGCACTTCATTGTGGAATTGAGCTTTCCTTGGTGCTGCAATTGAATTGCCTGGGCAAAAATAGTAGTTTGTGTTACCTTGGAGTATGTTGAGAGGGACTCTCCAGAGCTCACATCCATTTCTCTGTTGCCTCCGTGCATGTGGGGAGCAAAAGTGCACATAACTGGAGAGGGTTTTTTTCCAAAGCCTCTGGCTATTCTTACTAGATCTGGAGAGGGTTAGAGAGTGTTTTGCCTGTCATTTAGCTTGGAGGAAAGCTGCTGGGTTGAATGGGGAATGGGGTTGAATGGGGAAACCTTGGGATCTGAAGCTATGCTAGGCTCTATATAGGAGACTTGTGGGGTCTGTCACCTGCTCACCAGTCACCAGTCATGTCCTTTTGGCTATCTTCCTCCTCAGACTCAAGTGTCCCTCTGTGTACTGGAGAGCTGAGGCATTGGACCAAAGGTTGCTACACTCTAGTCCATGATGCTGAAACAACAGAGTTCTCACTAGATCTGCTGCTCTTCTGTGGGTGTGAAGGTTAGTTTGGTTTTAAGCTGACAAAACAAAAGCAGAAATATATCTCTATGCCAATTTTTATTGTTCAGTACGCCCAATGCATTTTGGCAAGAATGTCTTAAGGGCTTATGTGCAAAGATAATGCATTAAAGATTCTAAGCTACATAAAACTTTTATAAATACTTTAAAATGTGACAATATATAATACAAACTTGTATGCAAGTCAAATGGCCAATAGGTTATGGTCCATATATAAACACACTCACTTGTATTTCTTAGTGAACCCAATCACAGAACTTTCTGTTATAAAAGAACTTGGGCAAAATCTTATGGGAGGCCCAACCTCAGATTGCACAATTGAATAGGTGTCTTGCCTTCATGAAAAAAGAAAAGGGATCACCACTAAACTCTTTGGTGTTTGATGCATTCAGCAACTGTTTCTAGAAGGCCACCTTTTTTTTTCAGCTTTAAGATCCATGTATTTATTTTCTATAATTTTTTTTTCTGCCTGATGTATTTGTTTCACTGTCCACTGTCCTGTAGTTATATCATTAAATTTAAGATAAGCCCTTCTTAAATGCATTCTTCCTCAAATGCATTGGTGTGCTTTCTTTTGGTTTTAAGCTGCCTAGAGCATTTATGTGAAGCTGGGTAGAGACCCATAAATAGCACAAGATGGGTCTGTTCCAGACTTGCATCTCCCACAGTGTTTCTTGAAGTATGCCCAGAGGGAGCAATCCAAGATGTCATAGCACACAGCTTTCAGCACAACCCAGGTAGGGACAGGTGTCCTTTTCCTGTAGGTGCATCTGTGTGTGAGCACAAAAGTCAGCCGGAAAACAGTTCAGCTGAGCTAGTCTCATTCAGCCAATGTGTGTATTGTGGGGACTGGAAGCAAGAATGGTCTATTGGCATTTCCCAGAACTCTGGTCCTCTTGCTTTGTCTCTTAGTAAACAAGGTTTTTCTTATATTAAAAGGAAGACAACGAATAAGAAATACTTGCTCAGCTGCCTGAGACAGAGGAGAGTAATGAAACTTCCTTCAGACATCCAGGAAGCACCACCCCCTAAAGCAACCCTTGCCAATCAGACGTTCCCTAGAAGTTTTGGACTACAACTATCAGCCAGAACCAGGCTGTAGTCCAATACATTGGGAGGGCACGTGGTTGGCAAAGGCTGCCCTAAACATAATGAAAAGTTAAAAGGCAAGCTGTAAAACTTTTGTTCCATCATTTTAATGCTAAGACTTGGATTTGGGCTTTTTATACTGCTGCTTTTCTTTATGTTGCCCATGAATATGAGTACAGTCATACCTCGGGTTAAATGTGCTTCATGTTGAGCGTTTTCAGGTTATGCTCTGCGGCGACCCAGAAGTAACAGAGCACATTACTTCCGGATTTCGTCGCTCATGCAGACGCTCAAAATGACATCACGCGGAAGCGGCAAATCGCGACCCACAGACATGGGTTGCGTTCACTTCAGGATGCGAACGGGGCTCGGGAACGGATCCTGCTCACATCCAGAGGCACCACTGTATTTGTGTTAGAAACCATAAGCTGCCCCTAGAAGGTTCTTTTGAGGTAAATTTGACAAAAGCTACATCTAAAACAAGTCATATGCTTGGCATACAACTTTTTTTAATAGTTCAATGGGAGTGAGCAGTGACTTTGGAAAACTTTACAAAACAAATGACAACTGCTCATTTCTTTTTTTCAAGATTGGGACGTGGAGTATGGTGGCTTTACTTCATACCTTGCAAAAGATGAAGATGAAGAGGTAAGCAGTTGTCTCTACCCCTCTTGTGCTTTATCAGACCATTTTGAAAGCAGTTTACTCCGTGCTCCCCATGACCCATACATAGGTTTGGGACATGCACAGGGCAACTGAGTACTTTTTCCTGAAGTGTCAGCAATTCACGTTGCCCGTTTCTTTTTTCTTATGGCAAAACATAGATTGGCTTAAGCTTGGGGGGGCAGTATAGTGGTGTGGGGAGGGGATATCTTCTTGCTCACACCTCTCATTTGGAGGGCTGGGTAGTGTTGCTGTTTTCAAGGAATCTGCACTGAAACCTTTCCTAATTTAACTGGAGCAGGAGTTTGATTCACTTATTCTACACGTGTACAAAATAAGTTCTTTAACCTGACCCTGATACCGGAATGTCTCCTCTCTCTGTCTGTCTTCTGCAGAAGTAAATTGTATCAGCTTGTTTCCTTAATACTTCCTTTGTTTTTTTTCTTCAAGCTGCTGCTGATCACTCCAGAGATGAACTGTTTGGCCTTGGTTTATAGAGACCCAGAGTCGCTGAAATTTGTGAAGTATATCAGCCACCGCTGTTTGAAGCAAACAGCCAGAGAGACAGAGCAAGCTGGATTCTGGGACATTTGCTTTGTTTACTATGAATGACAGTTGCCACATGGACTCAAAGAGTTGTATAGTTGGGTCCCGAGGCTCACCCAGTCCGATCCTCTGCAATGCAGGAATCTCAACTAGATCTTATATGACAGATGGCCATCCAACCTCTGCTTAAAAGCCTCTAAGGAAGGAGAGTGCACCACATCTCATGGGAGTCTGTTCCACTGTCAAACAGCTCTTCCAGTCAGAAAGATCTTCCTGAAGTTGAGTCGGAATCTCCTTTGAAGACATTGGTTCAGGTCCTAGCCTTTGGAGGAGAAAACAAGCTTGCTCCATGTGACAGCTCTTTAGGTATGGCTATTGCATAATACCCATCTCCCTCAGCTGTTCCTCAGCAGGCCTGGCTTCCAAACTGTTGATTGTCTTGATCATCCCCTTCTGCACATGTTCCAGCTTGTCAATATCCTTTGTAAATTGTGGCACCCGGAACTGGACACAGGACTCTTGGTGCAGCTGGTTCTTCCCAAATACAGGTGGGAATGCTAGTCTACCTGCACTCCGTAAACAAATATGGTGTTGGAGGAACCTAGGACAGTACCCCTGAGCAACTTCAATATTTACATTAATGCTGCATCAAGTTCTCACCAGTCCAATACATAGGATAGGGAGCAAAACCTGCACCTCATCTTTGCTGCAAGTGGAGATGGTGGTCTGAATGAGCTCTACTGTCAGAAATCAAATTTGCAAGCTGAAACCATATAGGGAAACCAAGATTACAAAAAGAGGGCTTCATTTTCATCTAATTACTGGTGATTTGGAATGTGTATTTCATTCTCTGTACCATTACCTCATCCTATGCAAGGGCTGCAAACACATTCTTCTCAATGGTGGGAAGGGCAGGGTGTTCCTCTTGTCATTGCTTACCACCATGTCATCCTTTTTGGCAAGTGTGGTTACTGTTGTATGGAAGCCCAAGACAAACTTTTTTTTTCCTGGGAAGGGGGTCAGCCGGTTTCTGCTGCTGTAGTGCTTAGGGGTTGTGGGTTGTTGCATGGAAGGGCAATGCATAATTGTTACATCAGGCATGATAAGAGTGATTTTTAAAACAGAACTTAGAGACATGTGTCCTAGCAACTTAAAACAAGAGGGTCACAATAAAAAGCTGTAGTTCTAGGATTTCATTATATAACCCACCTTTTGACTGAATGGGGGCCTTAAGGTAGCTTACAAAGGGGTATATTTGATTTTATACATGAAAATCAAATATACTTCCCTTTTTGCCATTTACAAGGGCTCAAGTATCATAAGAATATCAACTAATGATATTTAGTGGTCACAAATTTCTTGAGCACAGAGAAGAGGGAGCTTGAGGTCTGTTTGTTTTATTGAAGATTACCGATCTTAAGTGCTGCATCATACTATTGCTTTCATCAATAAAAATACTATACATGGCTATATAAGATTCATAAATAACCAACATTCCCTCTTCAGACTTTGGTCCTCTCTGACAGTATAGAACAGTCAGTTGTTTCTCTGTTCTCTTCCCACTACTATAGGCTTCAGCTCCTGCTAACAGTTTCATAGTAATATTTCTATACAGGAGCACTATATGTGCATCCTATTTTGCTGGACTTCCTTTACCCAAGCAGGCTCCAGGGTGTGTGATACGTCAGCTGCTACACCACTTTGCCCATCTCGCTGAGCTGACTGCCTTTTAAGACGATCATCCCACTGCAGTCTCTGTCAATCTTTTCTTTAATAAAGAGGAAGTGACTCCCACACGCATTATCTTGATGAGTGCATTAACGTCGTTGTGCTTAATAGCTTCACGGCATGAAGCAATCACCTGTGTCTTGGGCCTACCAACTGCAGGATAGAAAGAAAAAGACTAATTAAAGACTGGTAGTACATAATGAACTCTGCAACCTTAAACATGAATAATGGGAGTAGGTTGAATGTGCATAATATTTTTTGATGCAGTATGTTACAAAAGGGATGAAGACATGAAGGGAAACAATCATCACACTGTCATTTTGCCCTAAGTCCTGATAAAATCAGATATTTTCTTCAGCACCTCAAAAACTCAGGCTTTCTCAAATTGCAAAGGGACTGCAACAAGTTTAAGAATCTTGTTAACCAGCTTCTGCAGTACCACTGGAATGTGTTCAAGAACAGAGTCCATCCACTGACATATTCCCATAAAGAACAGGGACAGCTTAATAAAAAAATTCCTTCCAGTAGCACCTTAAAGACCAACTAAGTTAGTTCTTGGTATGAGCTTTCTTGTGCATGCACACTTCTTCAGATACACACATGCTACTGGAAGGAATTTTTTTATTTTGACTATGGCAGACCAACACGGCTACCTATTTGTAACAGGGACAGCTTATTCAGAGATACTTGCTCTCATCCATCTTGCTACTTCATGATTTTTCTAAATTCTAACTGTCCTCTTTGACCAATTCTATCTGGGAGGAATGCTAAACTGGCACTTGTGTGCCAGTATCTACACACACACACACACACACACACACAGGAGGAGGAATCCAGGATGCTAGAAAAAGGCCACTGGTAATGCAGAATAAAAGAGGCCAAGGATTAGGGGGTTTATATCATGCAACAGAAAACCAAAGCCCTGTCTAAAAGCAAGGGAAACAACCCTCATGACTCCACACAAAATAAATGGAGTAAAGGAGCATCTCGGTGTCATAGCATTTGCAACTCTGACAAATGTGTCACAGGATTAGACTAAGATACTGTGCCAGTAACAAATTTTTGTACCAGCTATATTCTGTGTCCCTCCCACACATACACAATGGTTTAACCCCTGCAGAAAGCATACCCCATTCAGCTGCCAGGAAGGGAAGATATAGAAGACATTGCGATCGGTAGCATGGTATGGGGAGCAAAATTAGATCTTCCCCTAATCTTTGCAACAGGAGGAGCAGATTGCCCTCTGCCTTTCAACTGTCTTAGAGTGGCTACTGCAGCTGCTTAAAGGAAGATGAACCACAGGTACAGGCAATGTCCAGAAGGAACCAGATCCTTTTTGCAAGTGCTTTGTTTCTAGTACAGCACTGTTCTTTCAGAGAAACAACTTCACACTTCCCAAAATGTTACCCTCACTGCAAAACAGAAGCTCTGCAAAAAAAGTATTCAGCAAATTTCCCTACTCTTACCACATGACAAACTAACAGATTTAATTGCCAATAGAAAGGAAATGCCAGTGTGCCCTTCCCTCAAGCAGCCTGGTGAGTAACTGCTCTCCCTTTTTCCTTCCTACATCCTTTCAAGATACAGTGGTACCTCCAGTTACAAACTTAATTCGTTCTGGAGGTCCGTTCTTAACCCAAAACCGCTCTTAACATGAGGCGTGCTTTCACTAATGGGGCCTGCCGCCGCACGGCCAGCGCGCAACGTCCACTCGCATTCCAGGGCAAAGTTTGCAACCAGGAGCATCTACTTCCGGATTAGCGGAGCTCATTACCCAAAGCGTTCATAAGGAAGACTGTACGTAACCCAAGCTTCCACTGTATTTCAAACTGCTACCCCATATTCCCTAATCCTCCTTTTTCACATTCCTTTTGCATAATTTGGGAACATCTCTGTGTTGGAAGAAGACTGAAGTCTGTTTGAACTACAAATAAATACATCTCTGGAAAAGAAGGCATGTAGTGGGGCAAGATGGTGAACCTTTGGCTATTTTCCCAACTGAGTATCCACTTCCAAAACCTGTGGCTTGCCAAGCTGAGATGAAAAGTAGCCATTGCCTGAAAATGCCCTCATTTTTTCATCTTTCCAGCAAGGAGGGCATGAGCACAAGGAAAATGCTGGTTCACCCCACCCCTTCTCAAGCACATACCACGCAAGCGTCCTGCTCTTTGGATAGCCTGGTTTACTGCCTTGAGGTTATTTAGAAGTTCTGCGTGATTGCTGCAGCGAATATTGTACTGGGACTGCAAATCCCTGTTGAGATAATATAGGTCTTTGTATCGCTTCTTCATATTTTTCCTGTGAGAATAAACACAAAGAGTGTAACTTACAGGCCTTGGAAATCAATCATTACCCAGAACCAGTCCCATTCAGTTGTTACAGGGAATGTGACTAAGATGACAAATATATGATGAAAGAATAAAAAATGGGCTCCCAAATGCACATTTGAGTTAAAAGTGGGTCCTGGTTCTGAGATGTGTGTGTTACAATAACCATTTATTCACACTGGCCAGGATGCTCTTCAAGAACAGCTTCTGCTAATCTAGGAATTCCAGTACCAAAAAAAACACCTTGGCAGATTTCAAGACTCCTCGATCTTCCCACCCACTTGATCTGTATCCACCGTCAGTCTTCCTGGAGGTAATAAGTTAGAGCTATGTCATCACCCTACCCCTTGCATAGGTGTAGATGCCTGGCATACATAAAGGGTCTGCTAAGGAGCAGAACAAGCAGACTTCAGCCAAGGCTGCATGAGGAGGAAATTCTTGTGTTTTCTGAAGAAGCTAAACAAGCAGGTGGGAGAGCCAATAGCACTGGAAAAAGCTTGGTACTCAAAGCACTCTTGTTTCTTACATTTATTAAGATTGTTGTTTTAAATTTTTCACACTGCTTTAAGTAAATTTTGTGAATTAGATAAGTTAATTGTTTGCATAGTATTATTAATAATAAATAATAATGTGATTTATTACCTGCCCTTCACCAGAAAATCTCAGGGTGGCTCGTAGCAATACAGTATTTAAAACAGTTTAAACAAGTTACAGTCAAAAAAATTGGCTGTGCACCCTGGAGCCAGAAAAACAATAGCTAGTCAGAAATATTAATGCAGGGGAAATGATACAAAGCCAACTTACATGTCTCCCATGAGGCGTGAATCTTCTGCTCGAACCAACATGCTGCGAATGAGATTGGAGTGCTCCGCCATGTCAGCTGTGAGCTTCTGAGAGAATGTGTGAGAATTATCCACCTACGAAGGAGCATCAGTCACATGTTAGGGCAACTAAGGTACACATCAGGTAGACTCAAAAGATTCAAACGGTTTTTGCAATAACAGGCAAAAATTGTCTTAGGCTGCAGGGACACTCTACTAGGGCATTGGTCAAGACCTAGAAGCCAAACAGATTCTCAGCACCCATGATGTTGGAGCTCTCAAAGACATTTGGCCAGAGGGCTAGTTCCCTCCTCAGGACAGGTAAGAGGACAGGGGCCCTCCCTGAGATTTCAGAGGGCTGCGGTACTTCTACCCCATTGTCTTGCTTATCTGGCACCCAAGGTCATTAAGCTCCCAGTCCAGCCCAAGTTACCATAATGACAGAAAAAGGCTTTCACACTCTTTTGTGTAATGCAGCCTGTAATTGAAGCTGTTTAAACGGGGTGGGGAACCTTTTTGGTTGCACAGGTCGGATTAAACAGGTTACCCAGATCAATCATATGGCTTCAGAATGATGTCATGTGCAAAGTCCTGAAGTTGGGACTTCAAAGCCCCCTACAAGGCACAGCTAAAAGGGAAGGTCCCCTTCCTTTAGCAGTGGTTTCTATGGAACCCCTGCTAAATCAAGGGTAAAAATACCCTGTGAAAATACCAGGAAATAAACTCTGCAAATCCCTTCCTGATTCTGGAAGAGGTTTGCGTGGGATCTGCTGATGAGCAGGAGTGAAATTTTGTTCTGTTTGGCTGCATGCTGCTATTCACTGCTGGGAACAGGAACACACAGCAAGTGCAGGATTTAAACCAACCCTAGCACCCACCAGTTGGCATCATGAGTGATGTCAGCTGATGGGCAAGTGGGAATGGGTTGGGGGAAATGGCCTCATGAGCTGACAGGCCAGAGGTTCCTCAACCATGTTAGAAACTTGTTCTCTTGTTAAAAGCAGGTCTCAAATTAGAAACTCTCCAAACAGAAGGCATGGATCTGAATAGCCTGGCTACTGTGAGAGAAGCAGTCGATTCCCAAACAGTGGAGAAAACTAGAGCATGGGGCTGTTTCAGCTACTACCTAGATAGACCAGTTCCCCATTTCAGATCCCCCAGTTTTAGGCAAAAGGATAAACAACATATTCTGTATGCAATTCCTCAAAAACATCCCTTGTACAAGGCCCACTGAAACCAAGGATGTGCTTAGCTCCTATCCATTCCAACTCGTGTAAGCTTATTGTATCCCTCAGCAGCATTTGAAAACTCTTTCTCACTTACAACAACTAGGGCCTTTCGCATCTCTTCAAAATATGCTGGGAAATCTGCTTCAACCTGCAAGTCTTCAATTGCCCAAAAGGAGGCCATCGACTGAATGATGTCACCAGCCAAGTCAATGTTATCGGTGTTAATGGAGATCTAATAGACCAGAAAAAGAACAAGAGACATGTCAGATTTGAACCACTCTCCAGCGCTTCAAAGGATAGTATGCAAATAAATTATTCCACAAGCACAAGGGTTACTGTTAGTACAATAGGACTTCTGCCACTACCCCCTGCTGCTTGCCCTATACTGTCCCAAAATCAGCTCTGGAGAGCTGATTCTGTTGCACAAGGAAAAGTTCTCACACCAACAGAGCCTTAGTGCCATGCTGAATGCAACACTAGGGATAAGTGGATTCTCTTGATCCTGAGACTGCATCATTGCTGAGAGCTGGTGTAGCCCTAGGAATTCAACTGGATGGGAGAGTATTGACAGACCCATGTAACAGCAGCAGAGCTTAAAGGGGAGAAGGGAGAAAAGGCAGTGGTTAAAGAGCTTTTCATTAAGAGGACCCTACAGAAAACACCATCCTTGTTTGGGCAAACCTCTTTGTCCACTTCAACCCTTATATCTCTTAGTGTCTAATTGTCCACTGTGAGGCTTCCAACACATTACTTAAGAATCAACACCAAATAGATGAAGAGGCAGCAGAAAGCCACTGCCTGGCCCATTTGAGCAGTTCTCCCCATCACATTCTCTGTCACCAACTCCGGTGCTCACCTGAGAATCTTGGCACATAGTTCCAATAATGCAGTATGGCAGAAAATCTATTGGGGGAGAGCAGAATTTCCCTTCCTCTGCAAGTAAGTCCACCAAAGTAATTAATCAAAAATGTTTTTACTAGCCTACTAATCATTTGTGTTACACAAAAGAAAAAAGAAAAGAGCTATATATGCTTTAACTAACATTTCCCTGCTTGGGCACCTTAGGTGAGATTTTGCATTGCCCCAAGACCAAGCCAGTGCCTATTTACAAGACTAATTGCAACACCACAAAGCAAAATGTTACCTCCCCACTGGGCTTCATTTTGATGCACAGCTGCCCCGCGTCACGCAGGGAGGTAAAACAGACTTCAAAGGACTCATTGTGGATCGCCATGTCCTCTGGTAACAGGAAATTTTGTTTCAGCCACATGATGACCTTGGAAACATAAATTCACAGCATGAGTAATCTACAAAGGCTTCAAAGCTCTTTTGATGTGGTACGTATACACCACGCCTGGCACAAGGAGCCAGGATGTGCAGCTTTCCATGTCCTGCAAACTCTGAATGCCAGCCTAAGGCAGAACATGCAGCTGCATTCATTCTAAACAGAGAGCATATCAGGAAACGCAAGCATTTTACCTACCAAGGCATCAGTAAGGATCCAGGCGGTATTGCCCCTACCAACACCATCAATGCCTGGCCTTTTTCACAGATTACGCTGTGCTCTGGATACAGTGGAAGGGAGCCTTAGCTCCTAATGAGGGTTCATAGAGTGGGTGGGGCTGCTGGAAAAGGGAGAGGAGCAAGAGGAACAATGGCTCCTTTTATGTTCATGAGAGGAGCATCAGTGGCAGATGTGGCACCAGGCTCAATGGATCCAGGACCAGCTCCTTGCACTCTCTCACCACTGGCTACCAAGTGCCACACTCAGACTAGATAGTTCATGTTTATCTAATAACCTGCTCCAAGTCTTGCAGGTCAATGACAGGAAGCTCCCGATGAAAATTTTGCAATTTAGGCAGCATTGCCGCAATGGTGGCAATGATCACCTGCTCCTCCAGACTGCCTTATACCTCTGGGGTGTTGCTAGGAATGAGCTTATGATACCAGGTTTCAGCTCTCAGCCTGACCTACCTAGACTGCTTTGTATTCCTGCTCCCAAAAGCTGCACCTGGTCACCCTGATACATCTCCAACCAGGTTTGTGTTACAAGGTGTGCATCTGACCTACACCAGTGTCCTGGGCACTCCCCTTTCTCTCTTTTAAATTATCCTCAATGGGCAAGAGTGCTGCTATCTGCTGCCACCCCTTTTTGCCTCTTTTATAAAACAGGCTATTTTCTCTCTTCCCCCGCAGCAAAGTATCAGCACCTACTAATCAGGTCCTTTCCCAGTGCCACAAAACAGGAGGCAAAATTAAAAGGAAGCCATTTAAAGAACCAGAGAAAAGGTTAAATTCATAATATTTCCATATCGTATTAAGTGAACAGATATGAACACCACTGGACTATTGTCTACATGGGCTCGGTACTGTATCTTTTCCAGCCCTGCTACCCAAGAACTAAATGTAGCTTGAGATGCTAGGAACACGATATTCACACCATGCATATAAAGCACTATGATACCACTTCAAACCAAAGAATTCTGGAAGTTGTAAGGATGCTGAGAATTGTTAAGGTAACCCCTTTTCCTCTCACAGAGCTAAAATTCTCAGAGTTCAACTGGGAATTGTAGCTCTGTGATGAGAACAGGGATCTAAGTAAGATCTTTATTCTTAAAAAAAATCCCAGTTAATCTCTGCCTTGGATTGGAACTGATTTTATGTATGTGCTGTTGTTGTTTCAAAGTGTTCTAATATTTATAATTGTTTTCTAAACTGATGTTATACATGCAACTGTTTTTATATATATGTTACTGCAAATCCCTTTGGGATGCCTGATGGGAAGTGATTCATAAAAGAAGTAAAATAATTAATAAATACACATTTAAAGTATTAACTACATCGAGGTTGAGAAAAGAATTGAAGACTTACTGTTTGCACCCTCTCATTGATTGTGAATCGTACAAAGCTTAAAGGACCAGAAGCAGAGTCTGGACTACTCAGAATATACATTGAGAAGCGAGGGAGTTGCCTTGACAGCTCAAAGACATGGAATTGCATGCTGGAAAGACACCCAACAGAACAATTAAGAGGACTCAACTGGTATCACATGGTTATGTACCTCACATGCTTTATACCTCACAGATCTGACTTCTCTGTATCAAAGAAGGTAGGATTAGAGCCAATTTGCTTCTATTTAAAGATGCTGATAAGTCAGTATCTCATATGAGATTGTTATGGCAGAGCATCCAAATGAGGGGGGATGGGGTGCTGCATTTTATTGATGCACACATTATTTCCAAAACTTTCATTTGGATTGGTATCAAATTTAGAATATTTTGGAAAAGACAAGACAGACGAAAGGGGCAAGGGAGAGATAGACACAAGGATGTTGAGGAGAGAAGCCTTCTCAGACTACTGTAGGCCATGACCAAAGCTTCCTTTGAATCCTAATTGTTAAGCAAATAGATTCCACAAGATCATGAGCATGACTTTGCAGCAGGGGGAAAGGTTGCTTTGACTTCTTTAACACCAAAAGAATGAACAGATCCAATATAAATAATCCAGTTCTGTACTGATAATTATTTAAAACCTTCTCCTTTAAAATATGCAGATAAATTGAAAATGCTGAAGCTGGTATTTGTGGGCTCAAAGGACTAAGCAAAGACTATTAACCCACATGATTTAGACTGTACTGTTCCCCAAGCAGAGAGCATAAGTGAAGATGCACCCCATCAAAGTGACAGTAACCAGGCAGCTCAAGCAAATGTGTCAAACACATACACAGCTAGATAAAGCCTCTTTTGTATCTACCTGCCAGCATCACCCTTACCTATTCTTGTAGCCGACAAAGGCCTTGATGTTCAGCTCCACTGGAACATCTTTGGGAGGGGTGAGGGGAATTTTAATGCGGCTCGAGAGGTTCTGAAGACTAGGGTGGATCACATGACTCTCACCTTCAAATATTCCTTCAGCAAAGATCAGCACCGCTCGGATGATTGTGTCTTAAAGAGGAGAAAAGACCTGACCAATAAGTGGCTTTTCTTTGGCATGGCTTTCAAAATTAAGCAAGGGGGAGGAGGGTACTATAATGTAGATTTAATGGTGCACCATACTGTGCCAAACTCTGCTGCATAGTTAAAGACAATGAAAGCAATACAGTAACTGACAACTATGAAGGAATCTTATAAAAGTACAACAGGAGCCACTGTTATTGGAATCCTTCATAATTACCAATTATTTTCTCTTCTTTCTCCAATACCTTCCAATCTTTGGGCTTGCAATAAATATACTAGTGCTTAGGTGATGAGGGTGTGTATGACCCAGATATTATTAACCTTCATAAAACAGACACCATATGAACACACTCCCCTTCAGGGTGCGATTCACAGCATCTAAGATTCATTGAAACTCTCCAGTGAGTACCAGAAAAACAGCAATAGCTATTTATTTAAAGTGCTGAGTGATTTTAAACATTCCTCTCCCAAGGCCCAACGAGCTTCTCTAGGACAGGGCAGAAACAATTAAAGGGAACCAAAAGAGAAGCAGGGTCACCTTCTGCCTTTTTAGAGTGCTGCTGTCCAAACATTTGCAGAGAAAAGAAAAAAGCAGGGCTATTCCAAGCCTTATGCCGTATGCCTTATGCCATTTATGCCTTTTATCGTAGGGCATATATGCCTTATGTCTTGTAAGCCTTGTGCCTTTTATGCCATGTATGCCCCTTATGCTGCCTAGTGCTAACCATCTATCTTTGCAACGTGGGATGCCTCCCAAACAATCTTGCTTCTTGCCCAAGAGTAGTTCCGTGTAATAATGTTTCAGAACCCTGTATCTTTGAACACAAAGGGATGCTAAAAGCTTAAAATAGTGAGCATTCTTCAGACCAAGTAGCCCAAATATATGTATATTCCATGCATGGATAGCTGAGAAAGCTTAAAGGCTGAAAAGCTGCTCTTCCATGTATCATGGAGGCCTCCTGCATGCCAATCTGAGAAATGATCCAAACAGAAGGAAATATGCATCTCAGGACTGGAAAGAGCTGAAACAAGAGCTAGAAAGCATAGGTTAACCTATGGAAATAAGCTTTTGGACTAAGCCTTTCTCACCATTGGACGTGGAAATACATAATTCAACGTGAGCAGATTCACTATCTGAGCCCAGATTGACCGAGAGTGCTGTTTGGAGTTGAGTGTTTGCAGGAATCACACCCCTTTGTCCATCCATCTCATTCACTTGGGTGTTTAGTTCCACTTGCTGTAAAACATGATTCCAAATTCAACCATTTCAAAAGCTGGATTATTTGCGAGTGTAATTTCAGAAGTGATTAAACAAAACACATCCAAAACTGGATTACGTGTCCTGGAAAGGCATTGAATTGCAACAGCTTTCCTTAGTATTCACAGAATATTTTAGCTTTGCTTCTATTTCTTTTACTGAGGCATATAGCTCTGACATCAGGGTTGGATGGTTATTAAAGCTGCCTTCTGAAGTTCCCCAAAGGAAATGTGAACCCAGGAAATGTAAACCCAGTCAATACTACCAAAGGTTGCTGCTTCTGATCTGCTGTTCTGCATCAACAACCCTTGTTTAGATGGCCAGAAATTCCACATTTCTTTTTGGTGTTGGAATACTGGTCAATTGACCACCTGTTTATCTGACTGCAGACAAATACAGTCATACCATGAATACACTTCGGGTTAGGCAAATTCGGGTTGGACTCCGCGGCGACCCAGAAGTAACGGAGCACGTTACTTCCGGGTTTCGCGGCGCACGCATGTGCAGACCATCAAAATGACATCACGCGCATGCGCAGAAGCGCCGAAACGTGACCCGTGCACGCGCAGACGCACGGACAGAGGTTACGTTCGCTTCGGGATGCGAATGGGGCTCCGGAACGGATCCCATTCGCATCCCGAGGTACCACTGTACTCCATGAAGTCACAAATACCCTTGTGAAAGCAGCTGCCTGTTTCCTGGTGCATCATGAGGTGCATCATGTGGTCACTGGACAGCAACAGCAAGAATGCCCAGACCCAGTAGGTCAGTGATATCCTCTCTCTCTTCTCCACACACCCCCAACTCTCCATTAGGAGAAAGCACTCCTGTTCTGCAACTGTCAGCAGAGAGCTTCTTCTGTCATCTCCTCTCCCCATTAAGCCATAAAAACCAACTTCTTCTTCTGACCTGACTATAACTGAAGTATCTCTGAATAGAGACAAGACCACAGAAATGTTCAGGAGGAAGAATGAAGCAAAAGGACATGAGAGCCATTACACAGACACAGGTCACCCAGTGTGTGTGGAAGGCAGGACTACTATTATAGTGTTCACTGCATTTGAGGTGGAGAGGAAGGCCTCCATGTGACCTGTAATAATGCTCTGTAATATTTATGGGAGCCGCTGAGCACTGTCATTTTCTAGAATATGGCAGGTTTTGTTTATGTAATCATCAAATTCTGTTGTTGTTTTGTTTTGTTTTTTACTTTCTAAGAAAATAGTGCTAACATTCTATTATTTGACAACAACCCTGTTCACATGTAGTGGTAAGCCACAGTCAAAAACAAACAATAGGTTACCCAGAACATGTACTGCGCAAATTGTGCCCACCCTGCTCCACTTTGTGGGGAGACAACAAAGGACAGCACTAGTCTAATGTTATGTGCAAATGAGGGTTTGTAGTTTGTTTCTGTCCAAACATATGACTATGTTTTACTCTGCATTGAAATGCTAAGTCAAGTTTAAACTGCTTATTAACCCCAGTTTAGCACTGGACTTGTGAGGTCTTAATTCACCTCCCTGATCAGCTAAATTTAATCAGTTGTTCTAGATGTTTTATCACTCATTCTCCAGTCCCTCTCTACAAAACGGGAAGAACGGCTAAATAAAGTACAGTGGTGCCCCGCAAGACAAATGCCTCGCAAGACGAAAAACCCGCTAAACGAAAGGGTTTTCTGTTTTTCGATGCGCTTCGCAAGACGAAAACGTCTTGCGAGTCTTGCGATTTTTTTCGCTCCCCCCTTTTTCTAAGCCGCTAATAGCCTTTTAGCCGCTAAGCCGCTAAGCCTTTAATAGCCGCTAAACCGCTAATAGCACTAATCCGCTAAGCCGCTAATAGGGTTGCTTCGCAAGACGAAAAAACCGCTAGACGAAGAGACTCGCAGAATGGATTATTTTCGTCTTGCGAGGCACCACTGTAAGAGGCAGGGTCGTCTCTAATGTTGGAATACAGTAGATGATTAGTCGGTTCTCTTTTAAGTTGTACCCAGCTGCTTGTGCTAGGGATAGTCAGGTTTTACTCTGAACTCCGATCAGAATCAGACCCTCCCACTCACTCAGTAATACCTTTGTGTTTTCTTCATAATTTCTTAACTCAAGCAGGAGATTTTGTTTCTTTTGACTAAGCTCTCTAATCAGGTCCTGGTCCACACTGGTGTCCATCACTTTCCCCTTCATCTCTTGGCTAGCTGGCAGGTAGCCTCGCACTGCACAAAAGCAAAGCAAAAATATTTGCTGGGCCACCTAGAGGGGCTCTTGACAGAGAAAAGTTGTCACTACACAAGAACAACTCATTAGAAAAAAAGGAAAACTAAAACAACTCCTTTTGAAGCACAGACTTCATGGAAGTCAATGTATCATTCCAAAGAACACCATCATAAAGCAAACCCCTGTTCCAAAAAGGTAGGAGGCTGCAGACTTCATTTCCAACCCATTAACTTCCTGCCCACTGCCACAATCACTCTGCAGTATGGCAAGTCCTGGTCCAAGGCATGCAGAAAGTTGAGAGACTCCAGATAAAGAGCAGAATCAAAGTAAATAACATACAACTGCGTGGTATCCCCAAGTATCGTATGTAGAATGTTTGCCTGCATAAACACAACCTGACTGTCAGCTAAATTTAGGTGTCACAGGAACCAATGCGGAAAGTTAATGGTGAGTTAATCTGTCCCATTAATTTCAATGGGAGCTAAGTGCAAGTGCATCCAACTTGCAGCTGTGCACCAGTGTTCCACAATGTTCCACAAGGACTCACAGAAAACACAGGGATGAGTGCTTGCATGAAACAGCTGCATGCTGCAAGATCCAGTGTAAATTCTATCCAATTTCATCCCAAGTCCTCTGTATACCCTAAGACTTAGAAAGCCGGTTTTGGCAGGCTAGACAACATATCTGGTTGCTCTGGGAGCAACAAAACATTTCTGACTTAATACAAACAATCACACAGTTCAACTCATATTGGACAAAAGGCCTTAAACCTACAAAGGGGATTGATGCTCTTACCTTCACCATCAACCGAACAGCAGATTAACTCTGTATTGCCATCCTTTCGATAATCACCCTGCACAATTCCTGCAATCGAGGAAGCAAAATTATCCTTGAAGATGACCTCTCCAGTTCTGTCACTACGTGCATCAACCTGTAACACAAAGCATTCCCCAAGTCAGCATTCAAAGAAAATGAGGGGGTGAATTAACCATGTTAATTCTATCCAGAAGTAAGTCCTAGCAGGTATAAATGAGGCTTACTTCCAGGGAGATGCTCATAAGGCTTAGGACTGGAGCCTAAATCCTTAATATTAAGGCTGCATGACTGCCACAAAACATTGCCTGTAACAAAGAGCCTGAGAATCCCAAGTTTTAATGTATTTTTTAAAACCTCTAATTTGCATTGTTATAGAGGAAAGACTTTTTAAAAATGGGAAATTTCTGTTCAAAACTACATGTTTTACAGGGTTTCTAGGTGTACAGGGTTTCCAGGTGTACAAAACCTCAATCAGTTCACATCAAAATTACTCCTGAGGGTCATTTGCCCTTCTGCATATGTATTTCAACAACTTTCCTTTTCATAATCTTTAACAAAAAATAGTCACTTTTTCTGTAGGGGGGAAGCAGCCAAAAGAAAAAAAATCCATTTAAAAATTCTATGAAGATTTGCCTACTACATATTCTAACTGCAGGAGATGATTTATCTAGCTGCAAAATTCCAAACAATGCCAGCAGTATCTTGTAGTGGTCTCTGGATAAGGCCTGGTGACATCTAGCTGGAAAGAAGTATCACACTCGTAAAAGGGAGGGAGAATTGCATAAATGACAACTGTTGCATAAGCTCACCTTCCCGCTGGACCAGCCAGTGATCAGCTCACACACCCCGTCAGAGTTGATATCATATGCATGTATACTCATTGCCTGATTTTTAGACTGGAGGGAGGGGAAAATAAAACTATTAAGTCAAGCAAGTTCCTGGGACTAACTTTAAGCTTTTCACACATCTAATGGTGGGGAGCTGCTAATGTAGCATAGCAGCCAAGGCCAAGAGAAATCCTAGGTTCAAATTTCGCCAACTATTACAAGCTCACTGGGTAGCTCCAGACAAGCAGCACACATGCGCTCTCCTCCCCACCAAACAGACAGAGCGCTACTATCCTGCCCCACAGAGTTGATGCATGGATGACTGAGATAACATATATGAAGTGCCTTGAACATTCAGAAAGGACTATACAAATGCACTGATAAATTATATAGCACTTCTCAAGTGTTCAAGTGCTCCATATGCATCATTTCATTCATCCCTACTGCAACTCTGTGGGGTAAGTCAGAACTGCTGTGGTTACACTAACAGATATGCAAAGCTAAACTATTAATGTGTACAGTCATAGCTCGGGTTGAAGTAGCTTTGGGTTGAGCGTTTTCGGGTAGGGCTCCGCGGCGACCCGGAAGTAATGGAATGCGTTACTTCCGGGTTTCGCCGCTCGCGTGCACAGACGCTCAAAATGACATCACACACATGTGCAGAAGCGGCGAATTGCGACCCACGCAGACACGGGTTACGTTCGCTTCAGGATGCGAACAGGGCTCCGGAACAAATTCTGTTTGCATCCAGAAGTACCACTGTATATGCTAGATGGTTTGTTTAGTTACTTCACAAGATTTATATACCACTTGATTGTAATAAAAATGTTATAATCCAACATAACATTTTCATGATGAACTTGACAAGCAGGCCTCAATAGCATTCATTCATTGCAACTGGATGCCCCCAAATGCCCCCCCCCCCAACATTTCTGACTTTACCCCTTCTTGTTTTCAGTGTGATCATACTAACTTTAATTCTCCAGTAGCGGGCTGTCCGATTATAAATGCCAACTGTTCCATTAGAAAGGGCATAGCCAAAATGACTGCTGCACATCGGGGTTAGCGCAGTAACAGTCTGGGAAAAGAAGGGAACAGTTAGCAACACCTGCTACAGCAAAACAGTAAATAGTTGGAAAAGCCAAACCACATCTATCAAGCAGATACCCTTCAGCTAAATTTGTAGGATATTGGCGCTATTCACATTCATTAACTATGCTGTTTCAACAAGCCTATCACAGCAAGATTCAGTTTGCAAATGCCAACAGTACATTCAAAATGCATTCTGCTAAGGCTAATTCTGCCAGGGTGGGCAACCTTTTCTTTTCCTGCCAAGAGCCACAGGCCCTCAGAGGTAGGAACATATAGTGAGTCAAACCCCTGGGTCCATCTAGCTCAGCATTGTCTACACTGACTGATAGAAGCTCTGCAGGATTTCAGGCAGGGGACATTCCCATCACTACCTGGCAATGCCAGGAATCAAACCTGGGACCTTCTATTTGGAAAGCAGTTGCTCTACCACAGATCCACAGCTTCTCCCCATGTAATCTGTTGGAGGCCACATGCCAACTGTATGCAGGGCCCAAGCCAAAAGTGGACAGGGACATTCCATTCCTCACCTGCTCTCCCCTCCTCCTCCATTTCTCTCAATCTTCCCACCATCTTTCTCCCTGCCTAGTTGGCTGCTGGGGAAGAGACAGACTGCTCTTGCCATAAGTCTGATGAAACTAGTTCTTGAAACTAGACCACCCGTTTTGTACTCTGCTGAGTTTGTCCTTTTTTTCAATCCCCATTTTTAATTGACCGAAAGCAGTTGTATTAGAATCATCTGAGTCAAGACTCCAAGGTGAGGGCCAACCCACTTGGGCTGCTTCTGAAAGAAAAGGCATATTGAATAAGGATCAGCTGCCAGTGGTTCCTGGGTCAAATCCAGCCCCTTGCTCCATCCTGATTACCAACTGAGATGCAATGACTTGCCTGGGGGAAGGGGTGTGAGAAGAACAGAGCCGTGAATCTTCCTCCAAAAAGGACAAGATTGCATCAAGCCACTTTGTAGTACAGTGGTACCTCGCAAGACGAATGCCTCGCAAGACGAAAAACTCGCAAGACGAAAGAGTTTTTCATTTTTTGAGTTGCTTCGCAAGACAAATTTCCCTATGGGCTTGCTTCGCAAGACAAAAACGTCTTGCGAGTTTGTTTCCTTTTTCTTAAAACCGTTAATACCCAGGAAACCGTGCTTCGCAAGACGAAAAATTCGCAAGACGAAAAACCTCACAGAACGAATTAATTTTGTCTTGCGAGGCACCACTGTACAATGTCTTCCTAGGATGAAAGCTACATATCCAAACTCTCAAAGTAATACCTGCTAAGATCAGGCAAGTTTCCCACTTTGTTACCAACCTTGGGAGAGGGAACCAATCGAAGTAATGATGGGAATTTCCACCCCAAATCCCTTATTACTTTCCTCATATAAGACCTCAGGCAAAGCAACTACCTGAAGGAGCTAGCATCAAAGGAGCCTGTTGGGGCAGGAATGATTACAATGGAAGTAATAAATAAAATAAGAATCTTAAAACACTTCTCATCTGTTTGAAGAAACTGTTCTAGAGTCAAAAATTGTGTGGCCATCTTGTAATACCATATTCACATATTTCTCTTATCTTCCTGTTCATATTAAATCCTTTGGCACATTTTTTTTTTCCAATTTACTATTTCCCTTTACCTCAGTCTCTGTCATTTCTGCCACAATCTCATCTTCTTTAAAAACCCTAATGTCAAAATCCTCAGATCCAACGAGCAGCTAAACAAACAAACAAAAGAACAGCAAACATTTAATACATAGTATCACATGCCCACAAGAACCAGTCTCCCTGGCAAACCAACCCAGTCTTAGAAACCCAAGTCCAGAAATCTGAGCCCACTTTCTCTGCAGCTTTAAGAGCCTGTGGGTGCTACCTCATTTTACTCACATTTTTACTCTATTTTACTCAAAAGGACTGTCTACTCACATAGCTAATGTAATATGTGAGCTGGTATCTTCTAGATCATAGCTTCAGCAACTTCTTAAAACACTTAGGCTCTGAAATATATCCCTGATCTTGGTTGCAGCAACTGCTGGAAGTGGTCAGCTCAACATGAGGTTCATTACATCCATGAATGAAAATGCAGTGCAAAGTAACTCATGACCAGACTTAAGGTATTTAAGGAACCAATTTCTGGACAGAGTTCTTCACCGACCCTGAACCTTAAGTATTACAACCAATTATTAAAATACATGTCAGATCAGGAATGTCAGCTCTAACTACCAAACTGCACAGCAAAGGAATAAGTATAACTTAGTGCATGAAAAATGTGGCTTTGGATTACAAGGATACACTCCCTTTGCCTAGGGAGAGATTAGTGGGGTGCTCTGCCCTCACACGCATGGCTCTTCCAGCAAGTCTGCTTGCATTCCTGCCCTGGGAAGGGGATAGGCTGGGAAAGTTGTTGAGACACACAGTTCAAAACATTCCCACTAGGGGCGCCTCAGCAGGTCACATAAAGCAAGGGCCATAGATGCAAAATCTGCTACTTCAAGAAAAGATATAAGCAAGTTCCTACAACACACACACACACACACAAAACAAAACCACTTACCTCTTTCTTTCCATCACCATCGAAGTCACACAATGCCAGGGAGCGGACATTGTCACCAGTGACCTATAATCAAAAATTTTAAAATGGCAGTGTCTCTACTTATTTAGCCTCACACTAATTTTTGTATTAACAGCACATTTTAAATGCTGCTAGCTAGTATATTGGACTGAGTAAGGATGGAACATCCAGCAACAGTGTCTCTGCACAGCACAAGTATAGGCAAATTCTTCCTCCCCAAAAGGGCTAGAGGCAGAGCTTCCCTTTGTTATACACAGCTACACACTCCAAGATACAGACAAAAGAGGTATTTAATCTCCACAAGCCCCTTCTTTTTTCCCTCTCTCTCTCTCTCTCTCTCTCACACACACACACACACACAGATTAACAGCCACAGAGACTCTGTGCAGGTTCCCCTCTTCAACATTTCAGCCAGCTAATTTTCATGAGCACTAAGATGCATGGTGAAGTTTCCAGTAGTCTCCAGTAGCTATTCTTGGGAGGGGGTGGAGAGAGTATAAAGAGCCCACTGTCAGTGTCTCTACTTCATGGGTAGGCAAACTAAGGCCCGGGGGCCAGATCCGGCCCAATCGCCTTCTCAATCCGGCCCACGGACAGTCCGGGAATCAGCATGTTTTTACATGAGTGTAATGTGCCCTTTTATTTAAAATGCATCTCTGGGTTATTTGTGGGGCATAGGAATTCATTCATTTATTTTTTTCAGAATATAGTCCGCCCGCCTGCCCCCCAAGGTCTGAGGGACAGTGTACCAGCCCCCTGCTGAAAAAGTTTGCTGACCCCTGCTCTACTTGGCCAGGTGAAAGTAGCTAAGATGCATAATAAGGGAGAGTGGGCCACTTGGGGGGAGAGGCTGGTGAAAAGCCCCAATGGGCTGGAAAAGAAGCCGCTAATGGAAAGGAGCTGCCATCTCCGTGCACAGGTTCTCTTACTGACTCGGCTGAGATGGGCTAAGGCCACTCCCCCTCAGAGAGGCCTTCAGTTTCACTAGAGGCGGTTTTAGGGTAGTGTGACTGGTTTGGCCACACTAAATGCTGTGCTGCATTAAGTGAAAAATAAATATTGTTTGATACCAAAAACATAAAACTGCCCTCACCGTCCAGAAAAGGTCTTTTCCTTCATGATTAAAGCCCTGCAAGGAACAGTTCCCACCAATAATAGCAAGAGGTGAAGAAATATCTCCTAAGGTTCCAAGCACTATCGTGTTTGCTCCATCAGGTACCTTCAAAGAAAAAATATAGAAATATAGTAACTCTGCCCCCTCTGCAGACAATGCACAGAGAAGCATATTATGTAAACGAGAATGTTCAGAACCAGCCAATTTCAGGTTTCAAAAGAAAACAGTAAAATCTATGTTATAATAAATGGCACATGGTAAAAAGGGAATCTTTAGGTACCGCAGCCTTAAGTGTAACGGTGAGTGACCATGTCATGCCCATGTTCTTAGGCTTAAACTCTCTGACTCGAGCGACAGCACAGCAATCCCAATTAAACTGTGTTTCAGAGGATTCCTGGGATCCCTTTGAAGTTTTTAGAGGGTTCCTAAAACAGACAATCAGTAATAGCGGACATGCTTCCCTGAAAACCTTATGCCCACAGCGACTAATATTATTTTTCAATGTACAACTACAGGGAGTGTACTGGATGTGTTGGGTGTGCGCTCAGTTCACACAGAACAGCAGTGAGGCCCAAAAGGCCTGACTAGTGTTTTCTTTGAATGTATGCCTTAGATCAATGGTAGGGGGACATTTCTGGGGACCACGTACTAGTGGTGGGCAGAGCAAAAGGCAAGAAGCAGGCAGAGGAAGAGGTACAACAATTTGGAGTTTCTCAGCATACAAGTCAATGTGCAAAGTGTAGCCCAAAGACTGATTAAGTTTGAAAAACATTGGTCCAGTCCCACTGCATTCTATGAATAAATTCAAGTATTCAAACTGCTTAAAAACTGAGGGCGGGAGGGCAGGGGGGAAAAGGACAAACAAGAGGAATTAACTTACCCCTGCATAAAACAAGTCAGCATTGTTGTGCACATCATATGCCAACAAACTGGTCCGTGTGCCAATGAGAAGGGAATCGCAGCCAAGGTCGGGGTTCAGCTGTCCTGCAGTTAAACAGCTGACTGCCTCATTAATGTTCAGAAGAGAAATATCAGCATCCTGGGCACTGGGCACTAAACGGTTTGCACCAATACGCTGGCCACGTGCATGAGGATTGTGAATAAAAACCTGGGGGTGGGGAGACAGAAATTTGAAAACAGTAAACAATGGTGTTGTTTTTTCATGATGCAAGAAGAGCCCCTGTGGATCAGACCAAAGGCCTGTCTAGTCCAACATTCTGTTTCCGACAAATGCCAAGCAGATACACTGATGGGAAGCCCACGTGCATGGAAATGAGGCAATAGCCCTCTCCAGCTGTTATTCCCCAGCAAGTGGCATTCAGAGACATACCTGGAAACAGCTTACAGACATCATTAAAGGTAAAGGTAAAGGTACCCCTGCCCGAACGGGCCAGTCTTGACAGACTCTGGGGTTTGTGCGCCCATCTCACTCAAGAGGCCGGGGGCCAGCGCTGTCCGGAGACACTTCCGGGTCACGTGGCCAGCGTGACAAAGCTGCATCTGGCGAGCCAGTGCAGCACACGAAACGCCGTTTACCTTCCCGCTGGTAAGCGGTACCTATTTATCTACTTGCACCCGGGGGTGCTTTCGAACTGCTAGGTTGGCAGGCGCTGGGACCGAGCAGCGGGAGCGCACCCCGCCGCGGGGATTCGAACCACCGACCTTTCGATCGGCAAGCCCTAGGCGCTGAGGCTTTTACCCACAGCGCCACCCGCGTCCCTGTACAGACATCATTAGTTAATGGCAAAAATAAGGCACTCTAAATGTGCTCAGAGGTACCCACACCTTATAGAGTCACTTCACTGGGGACAGAAATAACCCCAATAGAAAGTTGCTTCTTCAAAACTGAACTCCCTTCCTAGCATCTCTGGGACAGAGATAGGGAACACGTGGTCCTCCAGATGCTGTTAAGACTCCATCAGTCTCAAGCAGCGTGGTCAGTGGTTTGGGACGGAAGCTGTAGTTCAGCAATATCTGAAAGATCACAGCCTCTAGCATACATCTCTGTAAATGAATGTACATGAACACCAAGGCACAGTAGTAAATAGCCTTAACACATTTGGCAAATTACAGCTGCAAAGTGCATTTTGAAGTGCTTGGCAATTATGCTTTGGGGATGCAACTTTGGTTTTTAAATCAGGGCCATACAGGTTATGGCTAAGTAAATAAAAGCAGCAGCACCAGGGAGACTTTGACAACGTGTAGCAGTTAAAAGAGATGACATTCCTAAGTGATCTATGGGATGATGTCAAGGCACTGTAGAGTAGTGGTTATACAGTGCTGGTCTAAGACTGGGGAGGAGCAGTTTCAATTTTCTCACTTGGCATGCTGATCACTGGCAGAAACTGCTGTTAGTGATTTCACAGCACTTCCAGAGCAGGGGCGTAATATCATACAACAGGTTGTTGAGAATTACAAATGGAATGCTGGCAACAGGTCTTTTTTCCTTACTGAATTTTGTTTTTTGTTCAGAAAGGATAAACCCAAAATAATTTGAGGGTTGCGGGGGAGGGGGAATGACAAGGATGTTTTGGGAAGGAACATAATTCAGTGGTAAAACATCTATCTGACGTGCATGCAAAAAAGCCCAGATTCAACCCCAGGCATCTTCTGCCCGAAACCAAGAGTGACTGCCATTCAGCAGATACAAGACTGAGTTAGATGGACACAAAAGGTCTGACTCACATAAGACTGCGTCCCATGTTCCTTTGTGGACACTATAAAATAAATATAGAAAGGTATGCTTAAGGAGCACCGATCCCTTAATAAACACTTGCCTGGAAGCCCAGGGACTCTAAATTCCATGACCTTAAAGCTACCCCCACACTTGAAAACGGATAAGCCAGCCCTGCTTGCTCATCCTGCTGCGTGAGGCTCATGACTTCTGCCTCTGGCCCACGGCCACCTCACAGGGTTGTTGCAGCAGGAAAATGGAAGGGAGGAATTGCATTCTGCCTTGCATTCCTCGAAACTGCACACACAGGATACATATATATCAAGTACATGCTTTGCATTTTCTTCTGTGAAACAGCCGCGGGGCTGGGGGAGGGGGGCGTTTTTGCAGAATATGCGCCCACTTCACAGGCTTTCCAAAGGAAAGGGGCCATCCGAAACGGAGGAGCAGGCAGAGGAGCCTCGGCCGGGGGAAGTTAAGCCCCGCAGCCCGCACCACCCACCAGGCGGGGGGCGCCGGTCCTCGCGTTACCTTGCCGGCCTGCGTGGCCGCCGTCAGACATGGATGAGTGCCGTCGTACTTGCCCACCGCCACCATGCGCGGCAGGATCTTGTGGTTCAGCTTGAGCGTGAAGACGGGCACCAGCATGGCGGCAGCGAAGGAAGGCCGAGCCGAGCCAGAGAAGAAGAGGGACCGCCGCTAACGCCGCCGCTGACAGGCCCGGTCGCGCTTGGCCGTAGCGTCACGACGTCGACGTGGCGGCCATGTTGGGCCGTTGCTATGGAAACGGCGGTCGCGAGCGAGAAGGGTGTGGGCGAGGCCCAGCTGACTCGTGGGTGGGGAGGGGGCGCGCCTGGGCAGAAGGGCGAGGAGGTGGGGCTCCTCCTGCCGAGATCACGAAACCCTTATGCTAATCCATGGCGTCATCGCATGTGGAATATCGTTTGCGGCCTCGAAAAGGATGTTGTTCACAAGTGACGCTGCCACCAAACCCCAAACGTACACTAAGTAGAAAAATAGAAGCATTGCCGCCCCACCCCGTGCACCATCCCCACACCGTCCCCCTTTCCTTCCCAACCTAATACTGCATGCAACACTAATTGTCTCACAACAAATGTGGCTGATCTGTAGAAAACACAACTTGGGGAAAAAGAGAGACAATGCGCGGATTTTTGTAAGAAAGCTTTAATAAAAAATATTTTTAAAAAAATAAAGAAAAGGATATTAGTTATTGTGGAGCTGGAAAAGCCTCAGAAAGGGGCAACCAAAATAATCGGGGAACGGGCTGTGGGCGGGGGTAGAGCAACTTTCCTGTAATGGAAGTTAGAAGCGTTTAGGAATTTATAGTTTAAAAGCCGAGCAAGAAGGGAGACAATAGGAGTTTATGATGGATGGGCTGGAGAAAGTGGATAGATAAAAGTCTTTCCCCATCTCTCCTAACAGTAGAGATCCTGGACATCCAATGAGGAGGAAGCGCAGGAAATTCAAGACAGAGAAAAAGTACTTTTTCACACAGCACATAGTTAATACTATGGAACTCTCTGCCACAGGCGGAAGTGAAGGCCACCAACTTACAGGGCTTTGGAAGAGGATTTTAGTTTACCTGTTATGTACTGAAGTTCTCACCCTGGGCCAGCAGGGGGATACTGTAGATAGTTTTCACTCAGGTCCACATATGCAAATAAGGGATCGAAAGTGATGTTCAGTGATTGGATAGTTACAGAAAGTTGTTACAGTTACGTTGTACTGGAGCTCTATATAAGCAGGGTTCAGTTCAGTTCTGGCCTGCGAATAAACAAGAGCTGTTTGAAGAATCGCTGTGTCGTCTGCTATGTTCACCCACAACTTAACATTACCCCTCGGAGAATGGCCTTTCTCAGCACCCTGGAAAACTACAGTTCCCAAAATTATTGTGGCGTGGTGGCAGCAATGTGCAGGGCCGGATTTAGGTTTGATGAGGCCCTAAGCTACTGAAGGTAATGGGGCCCTTTATATGTCCAGCTGTCCTTTGTCAACAACAAATTGTTGCTGTTTTTTTGTTGAATATATGCTATATGGTAATTTATGGGACCCTATATATAGAAATGAGCAAACCGGTGATATTTTAGGGAGCAGGCTAGCAGGCAGGGCCCATTACTTACATCATAGGAGCCTACATAACACAAAGCACTGCTGCTGTACGTAGGTTTTATTTTATCTGTTATCTTATATTTCGGAAATGTAAATCCAGTTTGTTTGTTTTTTGTTCCTTCAAAAAAAATTGGGGGGGGGGACCAAGAGAGTGGGGCCCTAAGCTATTGCTTGTTTAGCTTACACGTAAATCCAGCACTGATAATGTGCATTAAATATATGGTGCAATAGATTCTAGTTCAAAGAAGCTGTGCACATAAAAAGGTGAACAGTAATGTGTGTATATATATATAGTATATATAGCTAAAAGGTAAGTGACCCCTGGACAGTTAGGTCCAGTCAAAGGCGACTATGGTCATCTTCAGGCTGCGGGAGCTAGCTTTTGTCCACAGTCTCCTCACACCTGGCCTATACTGCCTGGCAGTGACTCTCCAGGTTTCAGGCAGGGTCTCTCCCAGTCCTGCCTGGAGATGCCCTTCTGCATGCAAACCATGTGTTTTACAAAGGAGCTACAGCCATTCTCATGTGAGTTCAATGGGGTTTCCTCCAAAATAAGTGTGCACAGGATCACAGACTTACATTGTAGTCCCATGCATATTTGTTCAGAAACAAGTTCAAACACATTCAATAATGCTTACTCCAGAGTATGTTTATAATTGAAACCATACATTGCATTTCTAAATATCTTTACTCAGAAGTAAGTACTGATTTTAGTGGGGTTTATACTCTCAGACTTAGGAATGGAGCCTTAGCCACTGTGCTACCTCAACTGCTGCATCACACAAAAGTGAATTACATTCTGGTTACAACAAACAAATCAAAATCCGTTTCATTCACCAGTTATGTTAATCTAGTTTAAAACATGTTGAAATAATCATAGATCATAAGCTACAAGTAATGCGTCATTTGCTATTCACATTCAACCTTTTCAACAGGCAATCTTCCTCATACTGTCTGCATTTGCTTAACTCGGTACATGCATAAGGTATTTATCTTGATTTTTAATAGCGATTTCTTAGGAGACAAACAGGTAGCAACCTGAGTTTCCTCAGACTGGCAATAGCAGGTCTTCCTGTTCCTCTTGTCTGCAACAACTATTGCACTACTAATAACATCAGTTGTAGCTTCAAGGATTTATTCCACCTGCTCATTCTCCTCCCAGCGTGGTATGCTACCACCTGCCAACAGTGTCTGTCTGCTGTCTACCTAGGAGAAGACACTTCAGATTAAATGGGCATAAATCTGATATGAAAAATGGCACCATCCAAACACCCGTGGGAGAACATTTCAGTCTCCCAGGATACTTCAGCAGCTGAAAGTCAAAGTAACAATACTTCAACAAAAGGACTTTGAAAGGAAACTTATTCCAACAGAACTAACATTAATCAGCAAATTTTCTTCCATTCAGTTTGGACTTGATCAGAACTCTTTTCCACCACGTGTATATTAATATAGCATATCTAGAAATATAACTCCTGTTGAGAATGGGTCAGTTTGCTCTTATATACATTTAAGTCTGCACAGAAATGGCATTGACCTACTATTGCCCCCTACATATAATATCTCTTCGGATTCCACACACACCACATGATGACCATGGGCACCACTGCACTTTCAGACACCCCCTTGACATTCACCAAAACTCCCTGCCCTCAATTGTTTTTAATTGATGTTTTTTCTTAACCTTGGGTAGGGGTTGTTTAATGAGAGTGATGCCTTAGGTTTGTTTCTTTATTGGCTTTTGTGGGTTGTTGCCAACTTTTTTGTCTCTGTTTTATTTGTTTTGGGGTGGGTAGAGTTGTTTTGCCCTTTTACAGTGGGGTTCCTCTGTGGACCACCAGTTTTTCTTTTGTGAAATGGGTATTTTGTGGTGCTCACAACAGTATTTTTAGAGTTCCAAATATATCCTCAAGCCCAGAAAGGCTGTCATAACCTTTTCTTTCTACTTTTTATACACACACAACTTTCTGTATCATGTCCATGTGTCATGTTGAGGGCCACACTCCATGGATGAGAAACAACACCTTCAGGGACAGACAGAAGCCAGAAGAGGGGCAGGCAATTTTGGGCAGGAAACTGCCATAAGATGTGCTTTGGATTGGTGCCCCATTGCCAAGTAAATAAATAAACTAAAAGTAGCCAATTTAATCAGGCTTTCATAAAAGCATGAACAGAGCTACCCATAGCTCCATAATGTCCATAACCTGTCATTCCACAGGACTCATGAAATACACACTCCCCCAGGCCAATTACAATGCAGCAGAATAGCCACATCTCATATTGCAGCAAAGCCCTTGTAAGCTCTATAAAGTTTCAAAAGTAAGGCTACCTACATCTGTGTGAGCATGGCAAGTAAATTGGCACTGAGCCAAATTCAGGCAGTCACTATTTTGTGGGTGAGATTCATTAGCATACTGGCAAATTCAGGTTGCACAGTCAAAATGGATTTCACACTCTTTGGCAACAAAGCCACTTTCAAATATCAAGCTTTTTGTGGTAAGGAAAGGGACATAAGATTGCACTTGAAAAGGTGGTGTAACTTGACCCACCCACATACAAACAAATCAGAACAAATGCTTAAAACACAGTATAAACTTCCTGCAAATTCTTGTTCAAAACGAAACAGGATGAATTATAAAAAAACAGGTTGTCTGGAAGATGATGGTCACACAGGGCATTAGGTTAATGGGGCCTACCCAACCCATTAATCTTCATAGGACCAACCCACTTAGAAGGCTTCATAAAAACACATTTTCTTGGCCAGAAATCACTAGAAAGAAGAAATATATGTAGTGCAAAGTGATGGGTGATTGACACAAAGAGTTACCTTGTGTCAAGCAGCAAAGGAGTGTGAGCCTCTCCTCCCATGAGATTTAGGATTTCAGTGTTTCGTGATGTAAGCTGGGAGGGGGAGGTTGCCAGGGTAACAGAAGGTGTGATGTCACCACAGGCAAAAAGGTGTCCTTTTAAAACAGGTTTGGAGGAAGTGAGGAGAACTCCATGTGGAGCTCACTGTGAGAGGCTGCACACAGAGGCTGAGGAGCATGGCTGGCCTTCACTGTGGACCCAAGCTTGCTGAAGCTATGAGGGGAGCAACAAGAGACACCCTTGGGGTGTAATGCTCTGCACACCATTAAAACCTCAGTCGAAACAAAATACAAAAATTCCTTCCAGTAGCACCTTAGAGACCAACTAAGTTTGTTATTGGTATGAGCTTTTGTGTGCATACACACTTCTTCAGATACATAAAAACTTCAGGTGTAAATATGTGTAAATAAACCTTTTTTAAAAAGAAACTACAGTCTCTGTAATGCCGCATTCCAAAGGAACGAAAACCCTGGTTAAGTGTCAAGACCCCTGGAATCTTGTGCATTTCTCAGCAGAAATTAGGGTGGCCAGCAACAATATAATCAATTATTTTACTTGCAAAACAATAATTAGTCATGTCGGAAAATTCCCTCTTCATCCTTCACCACCACCCCTTTTTTGTGCCATTTTGGCTTTTAGATTGTAAACTTGCAGGCAGATCTTGTTTAAGCCACTCTGGGGGCCTTTAAATTGTGTTAGAAAATCAGCAGGTTGCTAAGCTGTGGCACTCCAAATCCCATCAGCCTGTAGACCAGGGGTTGTCAGCCTGGTCCCTATAGTCCACTAGTGGGCGTTTCAGGATTCTAGGTGGGCGGTAGGGGGTTCTATGGCACAAGCTGAATCCTCCTTCCATCAAGCACTGGTGGGCGGTGAGGAAATTTTACCATCAGGAAAGATGCACTAGTGAGCGGTAGATATAAAAAGGTTGACTACCCCTGCTGTAGATTCTTTAACAGTGTGTGGTCAGACAAAGTTGCCCTCCTGACACCGCTGTTGGCGCAGCTTACCTAGATGGGGCTGCAATGGGGCTCTGGCAAGGCCAGAGGCCACACAGTTACACCAGTGAGACCCCCCTTCTGCCAATCTAGTGCTGGTGCCAGTGCAACCATGTGACCCCCAACCCCAGCAGCCTGCCCCACCCATATAAACAGCAGTCATGGTGATATCAGGAGCTCAGCTCTGTCCCACCATGTGCACCAATACTGCTTGCAATCCAGAAACATTAGCACATTTTAGCAACCTCTGAAATAAATGAAGGGTAGTGCAATTTTATACAGTTAACTCAGGCAAAGGACTGATAGCCCTCCATACACTTCAGGGCACTCTGGCAGGATTAGGACACAATATCTTAAACAACTAACCACATCTTACTTACTTCCGTAGAATGAAATTTACTGATGTTATTCGCATCTTTACTAGTATTCTGTTTCCCTTACTAAACAGATTTTCAAACGAAGCTGAAGAACCTATAAAAACAAATAACATATTTTAAAACCACTCAATAGCAAAAAGCTCAAAAAGCAACTTCAAAGCCATTTTTGCGTACATGCAGCTTTTTGTGATGAATCTATTTGGTCAGGTTTACAGAACTATTCTTTCCCCCAGATGTCAAGGGACGTGTTGCAAATCCAGAACACACATGCCGAGAGCATGCATATCATATGACGTAACACTGGTGAATGTTCCTACTGCACATACTTGATTGGATCTGCCATCCGTCTACCGCAGCATTCATGTTCCACTCTTGCCAATGCCAGATGGTGCAGGGGACAGTTCTCTAAGAGAGCACTGCATCATCTTTGGGCACCTCTAGAATGATTGTATTCTGCAGCATGCCATTTACACAAAAGCAGCACATTAGCTGTGGATCTATATTGCACCACCCACCCGTCATTCCATCTTATTAGTTGTTCTGTGATGCTTCTGAAATGTTAATGCATTGTTGCTATCTGAAGCGTCGCTCCTGTAGCCACAGTGCAACAGAAGCAGGAACATTTACAGGGTCCTAGCAGGCAGGCAGTTATGTGCTTGATGCAAATGAAATAGTATGACCACCTTGAAATGTTTGCAGGCAGAAATAGTATTGAAAGCATGATCATGCATAACTGCCCCAAAAACATCATGGGTAGTCATTGGACAGGAGTAGGAGGGTATAATCATAATCAATTATACCAGAGGTTGCCATTCGCATGCCTTCATTGGCACCCCCAGCAGGGGTCTCAGACTCTTAACCTTTCATATTTCTTTTTTAAAAAAGTAAGTCTCTAGTCTTCCTAGGAAAGAAGTTACGAAGCAAAATGTGCAGGTACCCTTCTAAGCAATTTCTGTGACATTAGACAGCCCAGCTGCTCCCACCTATCAATGTTTTCAGAAAATGTCAACCTATAGACTTATTTTTCATTTTCCTATATAGTTAACAAATGCTGTATTATTATTTTCCAAAGTTTTATTATCTGCCAACAGAGACCTGCTGCATCCTAAGTTGCTCATCCTGGTGGATTTTTTCATAGGTGTGCCCCCAAAGCCAGTTATTGGCACCATGCCATCAACCATAGCATCATAGAATAGTGCAGTTGGAAGGGACTCTGAGGATCATCTAGTCCAATCTTCTGCAATGCAGGAATATGCAGCTGTCTCATATGGGAATCAAACCTGCAACCTTGGTGTTAGAAAAACCATGCTCTAACCAACTAAGCTATCCAGGCCTCTATGTAGGGCATATTACAGAGTTTCACAGAAAGAGACAGGTGTCTGCCCTCAAGAAGCTTACAGTCTGAAAGACAAATCAGACAAGGGCAATGGCCATATGTTACTGCTTTCAGAAGAAAGATTATATAATTATGTGTTCATATATTTAGTAATTAGATGTGTTCCTTAGTTTAATTATCAGTAACTTCAACTCTGGTACAGTTGGAAAAGTGTGTGAGAACAGTACAACCCTGTAAAAGGTTGAAGGCAGTTTTGAACAGAAAGTTTAAATGAATTCTAATATAGTGGTACCTCAGGTTACATACGCTTCAGGTTACATACACTTCAGGTTACAGACTCCACTAACCCAGAAATAGTGCTTTAGGTTAAGAACTTTGCTTCAGGATGAGAACAGAAATTGTGCTCCGGTGGCGCGGCAGCAGCGGGAGGCCCCATTAGCTAAAGTGGTGCTTCAAGTTAAGAACAGTTTCAGGTTAAGAACGGACCTCTGGAACGAATTAAGTACGTAACCAGAGGTATCACTGTATAATTTAAAGTAAAGACCATAGACACAGGGAATAATGTCCCTATGGGAAATTTGATTATCTTGAAAGAAAGTGCAGAAGCAGCCACTGAAGTTCAGTTGTAAGTTGGCAACTTCATTATTGTTGAGTTTGAGACTCATAAAAGTTTGAAACATAAAATAAAATTTCTTGGCCAGGTGATGCAATATTTTATTCTTTAGTATGAAATCATATTTTTTTTAAAGCAGGACTTCTGTGACATTTGTATTCCCTGCAAATGATAAATCATTAGGGTGTTGCCACAATTAAGTAAAAATTCCCATGGGCATTACAACCTCCTGCATGGACTTAATGCCAACCTGCAACTTATGAATGCATAGCAAAGTGTAATATGCTCAGGACCTTGCTTTGGAGGCATTTATTAGTGCATGTCTGTCAACAAATTGACACATATTACAATGATCATGTTAGATTGGTCACAGCTCATTTGCCAGAAAACCCTTTTTTCCAGTTTCTAATAAACATTACCATAAATTGTATAGTTACTCATGAAACACAAGCTCCTTAAAAAATGGCCACAGATGGGGAAAATGATTTATACTTTTAGAGAAAACATTTATTCAAGTTACAAATTCTTAACGTTGCAAAACTGTTACATTAGACATGTATTTTGAAACACACTGCGGGGAGGAAGTATTCCAACTTACTGTGTTATATTTCTTAATTGTTTTTGTAGGGAAAATCAATCCAGTTAACAAACAAACTGTTCAGTGTTAAATGGAGTTCAAATAATACTAACTAAAACACAAAATATGTAAAGAAACTTACAAATGTTGCATTGGTCACTATGTTGCATTGGTCCTGAAGTCAGAGCTGTAACTGGCAAGTGATTTGTTTGGGCCCTAGGTAGTAGGAATCCCATTCTCTCAAATCCAAGAATGCTTTACGATCTGAGACATGGTGGGTGGGTGGGTGGGGTGGAATCAAAGATTGATTGAACACAACCCTGCAAAGTGTTATGCCTGTTAAGATAATGCACCATGTGTCGTCCCATTAACTTCAGCAGATGTTCAAGGAGAAAAACTTGTAGCTAGAGCTTTGTTGGGCCTGTCTGCAAACTCTACACCTACAAACCCAGTCAGATCAACTGCTGAGTAAACATGCACAGGATTCAACTGTTTGTTATTTGGAGAACTGGAAAGACATAAGATGAAGTGGCTTTCAGAAAAGAAAAAACCTCATTCAGAAAGAGTTATGAGGGGAGAGCTGTGTTTTGCTTAACACATGACAAGAATAATAAAATCTGTGCAGCATTGTACTGCAAGATTTGAATCAACAGTACCTTCACTGTTCAGAATTTCAATTGTATGGTCTCAAAGGAAGCATTCAGAGAGAAGTTGGGGAGATGGGGTGAGCGGAAACAGAGTAATAGGTTCAGCTTCAGTCCCCTGGCCTAATTAAGAATATCAGGATGCCAATATTGACATAAAGGTGGATGGGAATTTTAAAAAATAAAAATAAGCACAAACTACCTTGATTTTGGCACCTCATATCTTTTAATAATGCTGTTTGGTGGTGGCATTTTGTTGTGGGTAGATGCAAGTTTGGTCTGACAAGCCGTAACTGGGACTTCTCTTCACGTGATTGAGGGAAGTCTTATGTAACAGAGTGCCTGGGCACAATGCCAGTCCACACATAAAAACATTGGCAAGTTTCTAGAGTCGAGAAACTACTACAAGGCTTCTCAAACATCAGCATAGCAAAAAGATGAGCCCAAGACGTAGCAACTGGGAGTTCTGTTTTTCAGATTTGAAGCACACAGTGTGAGATAAATGAAATCTATGGAAGGAAATGTGACACTCATAAAATTGTAAAACAGTGCCAAAGCTCACAGAAACTGAAAAATAAATATCTTCCTGATACTCTGCTACCAATGTACCTCACTCAGGTCTCACACTTGAATGAGGTGGCCTCTTCTCAGATCACAACATTGCTTTTTCATCTTGTTTGCATCCAGCACAAGCTCTCTGTCTTTGCCTCTGAATTATTGCCTGTGCATAAATGCATAAATGACTTCTTGAAAAATCTCCATTCTAGGGATAGCTAACCTCCAGTTTGGGGGCCTGATCTGGCTCACCCCAAAAATATTTTTTCTGCCCATCTCCTGACAATTTGCATGGTGCTGTGGTTGTCCAAATAAGTGAGCCGTGCTGTTCTTCCCAGTTTGTGGGCAGGGAAATGGTGTGGTGGGTGGGGACCATTTCACGGAACTTCTCTTGAGAGTAGGATAATCTCCAATAGTTTCTCAAGGACAGGATTCACCATTAGCAGTGACAACAGTTTACTGGTTTGGGGGTGGCTGTTTTTTTTACTACAGCTGCGACTCTTTTAGCAGCAGGGCTACCATTTTGCATCCATTGCAATTCCCCAGATCTAGCACTGTGGGGGACAGGCAAGGAATAGTGGCCACTGCAGGGATGGATGGATGGCGGCAGAGAATATTACGATGCACACAGAAAATAGCAAGCGTTCAATGGCATGACAAAAAGAGAACCAATCTCAAGAAGCTTAAGAAAGATTAATGCATTAAAAAAAAACCACGCTCATTATTAGAAGAAAATGATGGTGGCATGCCCCTGAATGCCTGTTGCCGAGAAACACAGGTAAGCAAAAGGTTGTTGCAGCAGGCATCAAGAAGCTTGAGGGTTTCCAACAGGCATCTGCTTGGCCACTGTGAGGAGGGTGGACTAGATGGGCCATTGACCCAATGCAGCAGAGCTCTTCTTATGTTCTTAAAATTGTTCAAGGTGGCCTTCTTTTTCTAGGTAAAGGTAAAGGGGCCCCTGACCATTAGGTCCAGTCGTGGCCGACTCTGGGGTTGCAGTGCTCATCTCGCTTTATTGGCCGAGGGAGCCGGCGTACAGTTTCCAGGTCATGTGGGCAGCATGACTAAGCCGCTTCTGGTGAACCAGAGCAGCGCACGGAAAAGCCGTTTACCTTCCCGCCAGAGCGGTACCTATTTATCTACTTGCACTTTGACGTGTTTTCGAACTGCTAGGTTAGCAGGAGCAGGGACCAAGCAACGGGAGCTCACCCCATCGCGGGGATTCGAACCACCGACCTTTTGATCGGCAAGTCCTCGGCTCTGTGGTTTAACCCACAGCGCCACCCGTGTCCTTTTTTCTAGGATGTGTGAAAAAGAAGACTTCTCAGAAAATGTCTGTGAAATTCCAGCCCTAACACTGCTCCCCCCCACCCCAACCAAAAAGAAAACCATGAATGTCTTACAGGAAGGAATGTGATAGGAACTGTGAATAGCTAAACTACGGAACTTGTGCCTGCAGGAGGCAGTGATGGCCATCAACTTGGCCAGGGGATTGGACAAATGGAGGATATGGCTATGCTCTGCTTCCACAGAGGTCGAAATGGTTCTGGATACTAGTTGTGGGAAGCACCTGCTTTCTAATTTCCCACAGGCATCTGGTTGGACACTGTGAGTAACACTATGCTAGACTATACGAACCATTGGTCTGATCCAGCAGATTCTTATGTTCTTAGGAAAATGCACTGGAAAGTGTTGAACAATAATTGCTTGGCACAGCAATGTCTCCCCTTAAACAAATGGGGATTGTTGCTCAATAAATAGGTTGTCTAGACGTTACCTAGGTCAAACTGATCTCTCCAAGTTTAACATTTCTCAGAGGGTTGTTGTGCTGATAAAATGAGATAACTTGACACACCCAGAGCCGTTTAAAGGGAAAAGTGAGGCGAAAACAGATACATTAAACAGCTATCCCTAGGTAAATGTTTTGTGACAATTCCATTCCTTTTTAAAAATCTTTACCTAGCTTTTCTCATGGTCAGTGCATTAAGAGATTGCTGCAGATCTTGTAAATCGGGTGCCAATATATATGAAACACCGAAGTGGTTGGATGTTACAAGCCCAGACAAGCGTCTCCTTAGCATCACGAAGATTCATTTCACTGGCTTTCTTGAAAGCTTCCCTTTAATTCTGAAAATTAGTAAGCAACAAAAACTTAAATACCTTTCTCCAAGGCTTGATGATGCTTAGGGCCAACGTCAGCCAAGAGGAAGGTTTAATGGGTTTCTTTTTACTCACGCTACTAGTAATGACAGCAAGGTCTCTAAGGAAATGATTTGAAAAATCACGAGACTGCTGCAGCTAGCAGGAGTGGCCAGCAGGCTAGCTTAAGGAGTGTAGGAGAGAGCAAGTGACACACATAGCCCTGTCCTCCATGTCACTGACACACCTCAGCATCTCGTGCCTGAGGGAGTGGCTTCACTTTGCCCAGTGGTAGTGCCAGGCTACCAAAGAATAGCAAAACTGTTTCATGCCACCCCAGTCTCCAAGCCATGCAAGATTTAGGGCTTCCAGGTGCTTGCCCAGGGTTCAGTTTCCTTGGAATGAGGGACAACGGAGACTGTGGCATCTTTAGGATACAGTATATGGTTTATTTACACCTGAGCCTACAATGGAGAGGCTCACATCAGTAACACCCCAAGAGGGTCTGGCTTCTCTCATAGCCACAGCCTTGGATTCCAACAGAAATCGGGCATGGCTCTGTATCCTAGCCTACAGCCCACCCATTTGGTATCTAGCACAGAGCTACTTCCTTTGTTACCTTAATGGCCTGTACTTAGAAGACCATTACCTAACCAGAAAGCTAGCCTGACTATTCCAGAAATTGAATCCGTGCTGGATACATGAATTAGCAGGGGGCTCAGGCATACAGCCTACCCCTCCAACTCGTATCAACACATTTTTGACTCAAAAGCACTTGCTGGTATTCATTTTGCATTTCCCAGACTGAACTGGGAAGTCGGGGGAAGGGCACTTTCCCCATGTTGTTGGATATTAACCTGTTAGATCTTATCTGGAGGATGATGGTCGTCCTGTCAGAATCCGTGCCTGCCAAGAACAGAAGTGCCAGGGGATTAGTGGGAACATGGTGGTCACAAGATGAAGCAAGGTAAATTCTAGGTATACTTTGTCAACTCAAGCCCTTCCTAGCTCTGAGGTTCCTCCTTCCCAGATTACTCAGAGAAGCTGGAAGGGAGACAACGGTTGGTCCCCCCCCCCCATGTCTTATGATCATGTTATACCTTCTATTAACATTTATAGAAGTTACCGATGTACATCAAAGGGAAACAAACTCCTTTCATCTTTCAGACAGGCCCAAACACACATCGGCACATTCAAAGACATACCAATTCCTACTAGAATTATAGCCAGAGGGCATCACCCCACCGAATCCATCTTCGTGTGAGCTCAATAAAGGGAAAGATAACCCAGTTTGTTGGCCTTATGAGACAATAGGAGACCTATAGGCACCTAAAGTTTTGGGGTGGAACAAGCTGTTGTTTTTTAAGTGAAACTGCATGTTCGAGTGCCAAATATCCAATTTCATAGTTCTTCAAAATGCCTAATTTCAAGGGTGGAGGCACTTAGGCTCTCACAGATGTCAGTCTCTGATGTGATGTACCTGCACCGCTCACTCCTGTCTTCTCTGAGCAATACTGGGTGCTTGCAGGTCCCTCCATGCTGGCGTTTTTTTGGCAACAGGTTCCTGACACAATAACCATCCACTGATGGAAGTTTCATTCTGCTTCCTCATTGCGAACATATTATTGCTATCCAGGCAGGCTCTAGCACTAAAAAGCAGGACAAAAAAAGGAAAAAAACTACTGAAATTATGGAATAATTAAGAAATTATGGCATGTCAGCAGGAAGCTACAGGGCATTATGCACTGAATGTAAGTGCAATAGTATGACTGCCCCAAAACTGTCACAGGCACAAAAAATAATGAGAGGAGGATCGCATACAGCTGCCCCACGAGCATCATGACCAAGAATCACCATGAATGTGGGACTCCTCCCACCCCAGTGTGGTTTTGACATTGATATAATCAACAGTTGTGATCTGTTCATGTTGGCTATTGTGTCAAAGGCACACACAGACATGCATACACACCACCTTGGGGCGTAATGACACCTCTGGAACAAGCTCAAATCTCGCTTTTACAGATGTAAACAGCACTAAGCAGGTAGTAATAATCTGGCCAGGGGGCTACTTGCTGGTGTTGGTTTGGATCTTATTTGAAGAAGATGGGTTATAAATGTAATAAATAAAAGAGTTCTCCTTTTTTCTTTTCCCTTTGACTGTCTGGGACTACTGAGCATGCTCAGTCCTTGTGGGCTTTGGGAATTGCCCCTTTCAGGGTTGTGGTTTTAAATTACTTATATAGGCTTCAGATTTCCCTCAAGGATACTAATACTGTCCTCTTCTTTTGTAGGGATCCTGCTTTAGCACTCAGCACCTAAGGTGACGCAGGTTTGCAGTCGATACTCAAATGAAGAGCTAAGAAATCCTTGGTTTGAGGCTGACTCTGAGCACATGTCTGGATCCACTAGGAGCCAGGCTTCAAGGGAGCATGTCTCTGGGTCCCAGGAAGGGCTGTCTGTCCAATCCAGTGGGGCTAGAAGCGAGCTGTCATGAAATCCCAGTTAGCTCCCCAAAGTGACAACCAAGCATCAGGAGGCCTAGAATAAAAAGAGAATACTTGATGTTTGTGATTTCAAATGTTCAAAGCAATGCGCACATACATAATCTGGTCATAAATTGGGGTGGGAAATGCAGTCTTCAGCCTAATTTCATGCAGCGGGGAGCCTGGAGGGAGAGAAGGAGGGCATGGGAAAATGGAGAAAAGCCAAGACAGATTGGCTGAAGCAGAAAGAAAAGGGAAGCACCCTGCAAGCAATCAGGCCTGGCAAGAGGTATCTGTCCCTCTTCTGGCAGCTCATGGAGTGGAAAAGATGAGGGAGATGTGTTAGAAAGAGAGTGAGAAGAGGTATCAGAAAGAAAGGATGGGAGAGTAGGAGAAAGGGAAATGGGGGAGAAAGGGAAGCCAGTTTGCATCCCCCAAAAAATGTATATAAAGGTGTCTACATCAGGGAGAAGTGTGCATACAAATGCATATAGTGGTGGAAATATCACAAAAATGTATTAGAAAAATAATTCCTCACATAAATTTGTGCAGTAGTCAAAATTGCATTAAAAAATGTTCATATTAAGAACAATGTGTACCAAGATGCTGGTTTATTTTCATGAAGAGTTTTAACAAATGCAAACTTATGCAGAAATGCAGAGAACAGAACTTAAGGCTGGGAAAGTGAGAAATTTACAGATTCATCCATCCCTGTTAAAAAAACCGAATTACCACAAGCTAATTGCCCTACATAACAGTGTTGCCTTTTCTGGCAGTACCCAGGCTAGATGAGTCAGCAACTGGGATTGGTTATATAAATCGGAACATCAATCAGAAAATAATTTATTGGTGATATTGGAGTGAGGATGTGCCAATGATGCCTGCTTGTTTATTAGTTTGTAGAGATAATATATATAGGTAGGCATGAGATCAGATGAATTCATGGAAACTGGCTATTCATAATATGAGAACTATCTCACAGAAAATTTCCCTTAACAGTGCATGCAGTGTTCTGCAGAAATAGTAAATCTGGATTAAATCATGGTGGGGGTGATACAGGATGTCATTTGAGGATAATGTCTTGTGTGAATGTGGCACCAAACTTTCACACATGCACAGCACTAAGCCCACAATAGCCTGCTGCGCAGAAGCAACCAGCATCTAAGCCTGACTTGTCTCACGTTCATTTTCTACATGGTAATGAAGCATTGGCCAAGCTGGCACCTTTCAGATGTTACTAGACTGAAATTCCCATTAGCCCCAGCCAGCGCTCTATGATGGCTGGGGCTGATGGGAACTGTAGTCCTGCAACTACTGGAGAGCATCAGCCAATGAAGGGTACAGGAATGGAACACAGCCCCACCCATAGACTATTGTTTTCAATATCTAATCTGATAGTTTCCAGAGCACACTGATGAAGTCAACAATATCTAATCTTCTGGGGCACCCAACCTAGGGATAAGGAGTATGTATTCCCATTGTTCATTGGGTGGAGGTGTTGTATGTTTTTTGTGAGGTACCCTCCCTAGCAGATAAGGAAGTGGAAACTCAGCTACCGTAAAGCCTTGCCTCAGCCTTGTCCAGCATGTAGTCCACTAGATGCTTTTGATTACAACACCCATTAGCCTCAGCAGGGGGAACCTGGGGCCTGCAACTCCCATCATCCCCAGCCATTTGTCATGTTGGCTAGGCCTGATGGGAGTTGTAGTGCAAAACATCTGGAAGGTGCCAGGTAGGGGAAGGATGCTCAAGTAACAGAGCTGGAAAACATTTCCTGCCTCTGGTATAGTGATTAAGAGCGGTAGTCTCGTAATCTGGGGAACCGGGTTCGCGTCTCCGCTCCTCCACATGCAGTTGCTGGGTGACCTTGGGCTAGTTACACTTCTCTAAAGTCTCTCAGCCCCACTCACCTCACAGAGTGTTTGTTTTGCGGGAGGAAGGGAAAGGAGAATGTTAGCCGCTTTGAGACTCCTTCTGGTAGTGATAAAGCGGGATATCAAATCCAAACTCTTCTTCTCTTGCCTGAGACACCTGCTACAGCATTTTGAGTCTGACTACGGCATACGGTAGCCTTGAACCTGTAGTTTCTGTGAAGGAGTTTCTCCCATCTTCATTTTTCTTTTCGTTTGGTGGCCTGCATGGGTAAGGAAAACAAAAGCACTTTCATCATTCTTCCAGCTTGCAAAAGAGTTTCACATCTCCTTGCCCACTAGGTACTAAATTATAAGGCGTGCAAGTGCTAATCTGCAATTTTCAGGGATTGGCAATAAATGCAGATGTCTTACCCACAGCCTGCCAGCTGAGCCACCACAAAGTGAAAGGCGTGCACTCCGCCTAATTTAGGTTTTACAAGGCACAGTGGTCTGGAGGCAACAGCTAGGGAAATAAAAAATACACATCACAGGTGCCGGTTTGACCACTCATTTGCTCTGTGGCTTGGGAAGACAAGTTGTTTAAAGGACTATGTCCAAATTAGAGCAAGTGGTAAAGGCTTCTACTTCTATACTTAGCTGTCTCTCTCTGACCTAGTTTTAAAGTATGTTGAGCACAAAGGCTTTACTTTAAATTGAAAAATTGCAAGCGCTAACAGGCCTAGGCATGAAATCACTATGTTGCCTCTCCTTGCCTTGAGGTCTGCATCTGTAAAATGGGCATAGGGACAACTCCATTTGTTCTGTACAATTCATTAAAAACAAGCTGTTGGGTAGATTTCAATTATTAAATTAGATTACGATTTATTTAACAGATTTTTATTCTGACTTTCTTCCAAAAAACTCAGGTGCAGATACAAGGTTCCTTCCACTCCTAGTGTTATCCTTACAACAACCCTGTGAGGTGGCTTAGGATGAGAGATAGTAAGTGGCCTGAGACTGCCCAGTGAACTTCATGGCTGAGCAAAGAATCTATTTTATATTTCATCTTTCATATGCAAGAATCCTCCAGCAGTTCATTCAACAGTTTAACCCCAATTTGTGGGCTTGTGAACATTTGTTAGAGAGGGGCGAGTCAGGAAACCATTCCACCAGCACCCCCCACCCAAAGGGTTGTAGTCACCACACTGTGGGAATGAAGTAGAACTAAGCTGGCTGAAGGATGTTCAATATGCAAAGTTCCTGGCAGCCACACAATGCTCTGGACAAGCTGGCAAGATCTGACACTGTGGTGGTCCAACATGGTACAATTTGTACCACAAATTGATAAGTGGCTCAGGAAAGAGGAAAAAATGCTTTTCTGCATCTGGGCTGCTTTCAGACGGAGCTATTTCCAGGTGGGATTCAATAAAGTACAGTCAAATTCAGGGTGTGCAATTAAAGATGACCTGGCACTGTTGCACAACCTACCTGCTCCCCCTTACATGTCAAAAGAACAATTTGAGGATGAAAAGGAGTGCAAAATAACAATTGCTTGGCACAACATCAGGGGCTTCCTTGCCTGTTTATTGAGCATTAACTATGATTTATTTGCAGTGTGTTTAGAGGACGTTGCATCAAGCAAACGTCCCCACCTCCCTTTCCTGCGCACTTTGCCATCACTTTCTTTATGCTAACAGTCGGCGGGGCTGGGAAATGGGGGTATGTCTGTTGCGCAAGATTGTCCAATTGCACACTTTGCATTCGCTGACAATCTGGAAGCACTGGATGTCCTCCAAACTTTGGGTAAACAAATCACGATGGATGCTCAATTGAAAGGTCTTCTGGAAGAGACCACGGTGACGACAGCTTTTTAACCCCCCCCCCCAAAGTAAATCCAAATTATATGGGGGGAGCCATTTTGATGCCGGGAAACTTTTGCACGCATCACCAAGACAACCCCCCCAAGCCGCTCTCTGCAAGCACCCACCGCTTTGGAGGATGGCCGCACCCCTCCCACCTGGGCTGCACACGGCCGTGAGAACCCTCCGGTGCGCAAAGCGAGGCGTGTCCGCGCCCGCCAGCCCACTGAACATCCCGCATCGCTCCGCCACGCAGGCGAGCGCCCGACCAGCCGGTTTGTTTGCAGGGGGCGGAGCCGCAGGGAGAGCGCCGTGCGCACGGGACGCGGGCAGAGGCGGAGCCCGGCCGCTTTGCACGCGGTGCCGGCGGGAAATAAAAAGAGGCGCGGACGGCACTGCGGAGCTCAGCTGCTAACCGATCACCCGAACGTCGTCTTAGCTGCTGGAGAGATCGAGCCCAGGAGAAATGGATTCTCAGGACTGTCCCTGTTCTAGTGGTGAGGAAACCGTCCTTCCTCTTTCTATTCATTCCGCTTGTTCATCCTTCTCTCCTTACATCTGGATCCCACCCGCTTTCCCTTCCGATCTGCCTCTTTCCCCTGCTTCTGCTGCTTGGCAAGGCGCTGCTTCGGGCCACGTGGAGCGCTCTGTTTTTGACTTGGATTCTCTGCGTCCCTATCAACGAGGGACGCTCTTTCCTCTTTCTGACTCGAGGGCGAATCAGGCCGGTTGTGTTACAGGCGAGGGGAGGAGACTGACCTAAGATGATGTCCGCTTTTGCCAGGATGAGTGTGGGTCAGCCTTGTCTACCACCCTCACACACACGTCTCTTAGACTACAACTCCCATCAGGAGCCGATGGGGGTTGTAAGTCCAAAGCATCTGGAAGGGCATGAGAGGGAGGGTGCCAACGTGGCGGCGGGGGAGTATGGCTTTTCCCTGCCGCCGCCTCCTCCTCCTCCTCCTTTTATTATTATTTCTTACTTATTGAATTTATATACTGCCCTATACCGGAGGTCTTTTGTTTCTTCCTTTATGCTATATCTCCACTCTGCTACAATAAAATCGTTGTCAAGTGTTCAAGTTTCTGGAGGAATATTTAAGTCCTATAGAACGCCATATTGCCCTTTTTCGAGGTGTTTATTGGGGGAAAGAGAAAGTTAAATGCCTCCTAAATTCTTCTAGGCTTCTGAAGGCTTCTTTACTGAGTGTCAATGTAAATGTGCGCAGGAGATGCTAAGTTTGTAATTGTAATGGGATTCCACCCTTCCTCTTTTAGGTGGTTCATGCACCTGTGGCAACAACTGTCAGTGCAAAAACTGCAAGTGCAAGTCATGCAGAAAGAGTGAGTATGAACAGTTCCTTCCTTTCCTATGTATTTTGTTCCTGGGAGCAGCCCTTTTTTTCTTTTTTAGTACTGGAATGGCAAAAACCACAATCGGATGCAGCACATGAAAAAATTACCATATTTACTTGAATCTAATGGTCACCTTTTTTGGCCAAATTACATTGTGAAAAATAAGGTGTGCATTAGATTCGATGGCACATTTACATTTGCCAGCAAATACTTTTTTTGGTTTCAAGGTTCTGAAAACTGAGGTGTGCATTAGATTCGATGGTGCATTAGACTCGAGTAGATACAGTGGTGCCTCGCAAGACGAAAAGAATCCGTTCCGCGATTCTCGTCGTCTAGCGATTTTTTCGTCTTGCGAAGCAAGCCCATTGATTAGCGCTACAGCGGTCTAGCGGCTTTCTGTGATCAGCTGTTAAGCGGGTTTTTCAGCGGAACAGCTGATAGGCGGCTTAGGAAAAGGGGGGGGGAGCGAAAAAAACCCGCGGGGACGCGCAAGATTTTTTCGTCTTGCGAAGCAACCCCATAGGGCAATTCGTTTTGCGAAGCGCCTCCAAAACGGAAAACCCTTTCGTCTAGCGGGTTTTCCGTCTTGCGAGGCGTTCGTCTTGCGGGGCACCACTGTACAGTACTTGGGACAAGAGTAGGTAAGATGGGACTGGCCCTAACTTACATGCTGTATTAGAGAGCGAATTTTGTGGGCATAACCCTGCATGTCTGACATTCAGCAAGTTGTTACCAAGTGTGCATGAAGCACTGGTTGGCTAGTGTAACTGCAACTTCATGTATGGTAGCCATGGGTCAGTTTGCAGGTTTTATTTATTTTTTATTGTGCAATAATTATTATATAGTGCTTAAGAACTCAAGTGGTTTACATAAAATAGCATGAATCTATTTAAAAGCAGCAATTAAAAACAGAAGATAACACGAGTTTTTATTATGTACATTTAAAAAAATGATATTATTTGTACTTGAAGTCCACCTGGACTGAAGGGTTCCAGGGCAGGGTAGAAAAATATCACAGCTGAAAATGGGTACAAAAGTATCATTAAAACCATACAATAAAACCCCAGAGTTTATTTTTAGTGACTTGGAGTAGAATTTCCACCAGAAGAAAGAGCCAGATGTAGCAGCTGAGACTATGCAATAGCCCTGGGAGCAAATGTGAAGGATGCTCGCTTCAAAAAGGGCACCTTAGCTCTTTGGACCCTACTGTGTTCTATTTTCACCACCATTTCCAGGGCTCCTTAGAATGACCTTGTTTTTCAGTAACAGACTCGCATTACAGCCACAAATCCGAAAATTCTAGCATCCTTTCCCTGCTTGTATTGCTCCATGCAAGAACATATCTTTTTCATGGAACATAAAGCAGAGAACATCATTCAGTTGATCCCTGTTGAAATGGCATTGCAAACTGTTTGGAGTCAAATGGTTTGCTGCTGATGCTAGTGTGGTTAAAGCATGTGCACATATATCATAATTGCTGTCCTCATCCATCTCTCATATTCTGATCCCAGCAACATTGCTGTCTGCTGGGTCCACTCCCCAGCTCTGCTAAGAGATCCTCATTGGCTGAAACCACAAAGGTAAATTTTCATTTCCATTTCTAGGTTGCTGTACCTGTTGTCCGGTGGGCTGCAGCAAGTGTGCCCAGGGATGTATCTGCAAAGGCCCCCCTTCCACCAAATGCAGCTGCTGCAAGTGAATCTTCTCTGGCTCTCCAAGCACTGATCTGTATATTTGATTGCCAGCAGGAATGTAACCTTATTGTCCATTTATATATTTGCCTGTGCATTTTTGTAGCCTTTAGATGTGAAAATAAGCTATGTGGGAAGTAACACAAGCTATGTGGAAAATAATAAAAGCTGTATGTATATAAGAAACATTTGGAGAATGTTTTGTTGGTAGTGGTTCTTTCCTTCTTAGAGGACAGAGGCAGTGAGCCCTGAAACTCAGTCTGTGTACATGTAATACCTTTAAAGCACATTTCCCTCCAAAGAACCTTGGGAACTGTAGTTTTTTATGGTTGCTGGCAATCGTTCTGTGAAAGTAAATTACTGTTCCCAGGTTTCTTTTGATGTTGGGGGGGGGCTGCTTTAAACATTGGAAATGTGCATGGCCTCTGAGCTCTACTTTGTGGAACCTTAACCATGAATCTGTTCCTGGTGAATTCCAAGTTGCTGGTGGTGTGGGGATAGCTACACTGCCCGGAGGAGGCTGGTCTGGGGAAGAATGTTTAGAAGATGCTTCTCTGAACAGCTTTTCATGCTTTCCTGGCAAAGCACAAAATAGGCTTGTTGTGCGCAACACAAATCATGCACAACACACATTTCTTCTGTCTACCAACTAGACATTACTGTGCAACACATCCATCCCATGAGAGGGAAGGAGTTTACGTTAGCATCAGTAAAAAAGGACAGAAGACAGATTTACATAATGTTTGTATATGCTAATATGGGTGGAAATGTTACAAGTAATTGCTGTGATTTAAATGGAAATGCAGCACATATATCTACAATCTACATAACTGAGAAGAGGTTGCCCAGCTCACCTGTGTGCCTGCTTGGTCTGCTGCCCAGGCTCTAACTCAGGGGTCAGCAAACTTTTTCAGCAGGGGGCTGGTCCACTGTCCCTCAGACCTTGTGGGGGGGCGGACTTTATTGGGGGGGTGAACAAATTCCTATGCCCCACAAATAACTCAGAGGTGCATTTTAAATAAAAGGACACATTGTACTTATGTAAAAACACGCTGATTCCCAGACCGTCTGCAGGCCGGATTTAGAAGGTGATTGGGCCGGATCTGGCCCCCGGGCCTTAGTTTGTCTACCCATGCTCTAACTGTTGATGCACATCTTGAAAATATGAACCTCTTCTCAGTTCCTTCTCCTTAACCCAAGTTTAAGTACATCCACACACCATACATTTGAGACCATTGGGCATTGTAGCCCTGTGAGGGTAATGACTGTTCCTATGGTTCTGTGAGGGGAAGCCATGTGCTTTAAATGCAGAGTGTGAGCTGGCTGCCCTCTTCAAATATGGCAACTCCCATCAGCTCCAAGTGTCATAGCTAATGTTCAGGGCTGATGGGATTTGTACTTCAACAAGCATCTGGATGGGCACATTCTCCCTGCTTGTTTCCTGCTTGGCAGGGGGTTGGACTCGATGGCCCTTGTGGTCTCTTCCAACTCTATGATTCCCACTACTGAAGTTTTGCACTGTTGCAGGCTACTGTCCATAATGATTCCATATTTGGAGGGGATTAAACAAGATGCTATGATAAACCCATGACCTCATTCACAGCCATATGTCTGTAGTGCTAGTGCTTGCTAGATCTTCTACAACCCCAAGATCCACCAACCACAGCGAGATGCAAACAGCATTCACTTAGAATTAAAGGTTCCCGAGCCCAGGGATTTGTTCTGAATACTAAAACTTAACAGAACTCTTTAGTCCTTCCACACAAAAATCCACACATCTATGCTCCACCTGCAGCAGCTTTCTTCATTTAAGCTATATAATTTAGAGGAGGAGTCATTTTGCTATTAAACAACTGGGCATTAGAGGTCCTTGCCAATGTACATCTAATCACAAGGTGAATTGATTAGGTCTTAAAAGACGTTTTTGGGCCAGTGGGTGCAGTTGGAATTTTGAGCTGTGGGTACCAGTCTCAAAATGGCTGCCACGAGGGCATGGCATAGCACAAAATGGCTGCTACATCCAAAAGGGAAGAAAAAGAGACAAGACCACAAAATGGTGTGGGTGCATAACCCATCAGCCACCCACTCAGTGGAGGAAAAGTATCACCTGCTGCCATACTGAATCATTGTTTTCTGTTTTTTTAAAAAAGGTGCTCTCTGCACCTCTCCCAAGTTCAGAACAGACAAGAGGGTGGGTCTCCAATCCTGCCATACAATGTATGTAGGCATTTGGGTAGCAGGGGGTGAATAATGTAGGAGAGGCTAAGCCACCGTAAACAGGACCTGAGCAGAGAGATCATTGTGCATTATTATTTTTAAAAACTTTTTATTAAATATTTTATTTTGAGGGGATATTTACTATGACCTTTTGTGAGCACCATATTAGGTTCTGGCAGGCACACACTGGGAATCCTTGTATTAAGCAGATTCCAACTGCACCACCTAATCCAGCTCTCCTGGCACAGAAGCCAACCCACACAGTTCCACTGTGTGTATGAACACTGAAGCCACACAAGGAACACCAGTTACACAGGTCTTTCTAATCTAGTCATTGCTGGAGGGATGTATAAATGGAGCAATTGTTAGCACCGAATCTGGGAGGTTATCTCTCTAATTTCCATATTCTATCTCATGGTCACATTCTAATGTCATAGTTCAACATGAACAAAATAATGAACTGAGGGATTACATCAGTAAAGAGGTCAGAAGGAAGGAATTTAGTTATCAGTTGTTGTCATTGGATTCTGTGGAGCAGAAGAAATGATGGTTAACAGGCCAGTGGCTCCCCTTTCACCCCAAGGAATTGGTGTCAACAGGGCGAAGAGACTGGGTTAGCCTATACTCAAATGAGGTAGTATCCAACTAAGTTTTACTCAAGAGTAGAGCCACTGGAATAAGTGTACATGACTAAGTTAGGTTCATTCATTTCAACGGATGTATTGTAAGTAGAATTTATTTATTGAAATTTTATATTCCATTTTTCACCACATAGGTCTCAACATTAACATATACAATATACAAATTTTAAAACACAACCCACCCACCCCCAATTAAAACCTCAAGAAAACAAAAACACAAAACATGAGAAGCATTCAGGGTGCAAAGACCTCCTGAAATGAAATTACGGGTAAGCAGGTATCTGAAACTTAGTAGGCATGGTGCCTGTCTTAACTCCTTGTCAGAGGGAGTTCCATAGAGTTTGGCCCCAGGCTCTGAAGGCACAACTATTTGTTGACATGAGTCAGAGACGGAGCCACCAAAAGGATTCCCTGCTCCCTGATGATCTCAGTGATCAACTTGGGGTGTATGGGGAAATATGATCCTTAAGCTACCCTGGGCCCAAGTTATTCAAATCTTTGTGCACTAGAACCTTCAACTTGACCAGGTAGCAGATGGGAAGCCAGTGCAAGCCTCAGGTTCAATTCCCAGCATCCTAGGGTAAGGCTGGGGAAAATTCCTGTCTGAAGTCCTGGAGAATCTGTCACGGAGAATGCTGCTTCTCAGGCCACCACCATGCCAAGCCTCTGCTGATCTAAACACCTCTGAGAGGGTTTGTAGGGAAGGAGGCAATCTTTAAGATATTTGGGTCTTAAGTCATTTAGGGCTTTAAACACTAATGTGACCACCTTGAAGTGGGCCCTGAAGTGAACTGGCAACCATGCCAGCTGTTTTAAACCAGAGCTTATGTGAGATCTACATAGAACCCCAGACATAAATCTGGCTGCATTTTGGATCAAATAAAGCTTTTTCAAGTTGTCTTCAATGGCAGCCCCATGTAGTGTGCACTGCAACAATCCAATATGGAAGTTACCAGAGCATGGAGTAGAGTGGTCAGATCCTCTTTCCAAAAGGGGTTTCTGCTGGCAAATCAGCCGGAGCTGAGAAAAGGCACTCCTAGCCATCAAGGCCACCTGAGTCTCCAAGAGCACCCCCAAAATGAAACCCCCAGGGCAGGATGCTTCCCCACCTCCTAGACTGAGAACACTTTTTTTTCCAGGATTCAGTGTGATTCAATGAATGCCCCATGTTTGCATGTCCTGTGGCATTGATTCTGAATGTCCCTCTAATATACACCCTCCTTGCAGTTCAGTTCCTCTCCTCACTCCTGTCTCTTTCCTCTGCTTACCAAAAGATAACCTGTACAGAATCTAAACTGGGTGGCTGGTTTCTTGTCATTGGTGAGTCAACAACATCACTTTGAGAGGAAGGGGTTTGTTTCCCTATTCACAGCCATCACCAAAAACATTTGGAAATTAATGAACTACTTCCAGGAACACCGTGTCTTTTCTAGAGCAGTGGAGACATAAATTCCAGCTACCAGTTGTGCAATTAAATACACACACAGCACAAACCTTGCCAGCATCCGAGCAAAATAAAGTCAGCATTTGTGAGTAAACATTCACAAAATGAATGAATCGTACTGGCAGGGTCCTCATTTGTTGGGGCCTGAGAGCAAGCACCTTGGAAACAAAACAAGTGCTAACATTTGCTGGAACGTTTGTGTCAACATATAAGGCCACCACATTTCTCTGCCAGAAAGTGTTGCTACAATTGGGGCAAAAAGGCAGACCACCCAAAACGTGCTTGATCCAACTCACCTAGAAAAGGATACTGCAGAGATAGACAAGGCTAAGAAAAAGGCAACCAACATGACCAAGGGACTGGAGAAATTCTCCTGGGGTGGGGGGAGATTGCCTCATTTGCGACTTTTTAATTTAGCAAGGGAAAGTAAGGTAAATAAGATTATGGAGAAAGCAGACCCCCCACGTTGCAAAAATGCATTTAAAATGAAGAAGCAACAAATAAAAGGCAAGTTTAAAACCTAAAACTAAAGACTAAAAACAGTTCTGACTACAAATTGTATCTAAAATGCCTGGGAGAAATGGGGAAGTGTTAACCAGACTCAGAAAATCTTCAGCTGTTGCCAGATGTGTCTCCTTAGGGACAACATTCCAAAATCAGGGATCACCACAGAGAAATAATGAAAAAGGGTGGGTGGGTATTTGTAGGAGAGATTCACCCTTGCAAATGTTACACAAATATGCACACTTATACCCACATGTAGTGGAGACATGTAGTGGAGACATGTAGTGGGTGGTAGGGCAGAAGGCAGGGAAGCCAATGGCAGTTGGAGATGCTGTGTACACACCAGGCATGTAATGTACTTTGCTTCCCGCAGTGGATCCTGGAAACTGTAGCTTACAGTTCCCAGCACCCTTAACAGGTAAGGAGAGGGGGGTGATATGTGTTTGTATAGTGTGTACACAACCATTGACAAGCAGAGCTAACCAGTTCTAGCTTTGTCCTCATCTTCCTCCTTGCTAAGTTTCACTCAGACACAACTGAGACTAAGGAGGAAGCAGAGAGCCAAGAGGACCACCCCTTGGCCTGGTTGTAAGATGGCAGGCAGGTGGGCTTGAGGCTGCAGGGGCAAAGCCCTGTTTGCCCTAATAGATCAGTTTCCACTTCAGCCTTCTTCAGATGTTTTGCCCTCCAGATGTTTTGGATTGCAACTCCCACCAGACCCAACCAGCCGTTGCTGGTGGAACATGTAGTCTGGAGGGCACCAGGAAGAGGAAGACTCTTCTAAAGATTCCACAGTGGCAAGATGGGGAAGAACCCCCCCCACACACACACACCTACACAACTAAACAAATAATTTCATCCCTCAGGCTGGAGCAACTCCTTTCAAGCAGCTTGACTGTATCTTCTTGGTTCTATCATGGCAATGGTGCGGTCTCTCCCCCAAGACCTGGCACATATGACAACACCAGTGTTGAAGTGTAAACTGCAGTGGCGTATCATCATTAAGACATAATGATAATTCTCTCTCTCTCTCTCTTTTTCAAATCACTCAACAGAAACCCCTTGTGATGCAACATGAACCCTTCAGGGCAGGTAGGACAGTTTAACTTCATTGTCTGCTCCCTCCTCCCACGTTCCACCTTAAGATGATGACTAAAACATACATTAAACATAATAGAAACACCGCCACCCGACCCCACCCCTATCCATCTTCCCTCTCTCCACCCCCCTTTCTTTTTTCTTTTCTTCTCCCCCTAATGCCTCAACAAATGAAACGGATTTGTAAAAATGTTACATGGAAGGAAAAAAAAAATACGAGGCACTACACTTCTGTAAAACAAGAAAATCCTTAATAAAATATATATATTTTTTAAAAAAGATGATGACTAAATGCAGACTCCAGGCATCACTCTCAGTGAGTGTGCTTTTTTTCAGCTCTGCTGCATTTAACATATAGCCTCATAAAGTGTTCCAGAGAATACAGAAGCTTGCTCACTGTTACTGTTTTGTGGTACTTTGGTTGGTGTCATAAACCCTGCAATCCCTGTTCAGCCGTGAAGCTCACTGGGCAACCCTAAGCTAGTCACCATCTCTAAGACTAACCTTACCTACCCTCCTAGCTTCCACGGTTGTTGTGAGAATAACATCGGGAGATGGCACTGAACAATAACATCATTAAAGTATAAAATAATAAAATACAGAACAAATGACTCACGCTGAATCAAATTGTCTGAGAATGGCAAAAAAAGAAATATTTTCATCAGGAGATGGAATGTCAAAACTGTCTGATTTAAATGCACTTCGTTAATAATGAAAAAGGAATGAAAGGAAAGAATAATTAATAAAAATGCGGATTTTGGAAATCACCTTTGCTATGTAAGTTTTTGTTTAATCCCATCAGCAGAAACCTTTGCAACACAATCATATTTCTCATGAACTGCCCCCCTCACTTTTACTTCTCTTTCCCTTTGGTCACACAATGGCTGACTCACCCTTGAGTCAGCATTAAACATGTTCCCAGATAAAACTGCTGCACTGCCCCGGGAAGGAGTTTGCACATGGCACAAGATATGTTTGTATTGCCATGTGTTGTTTGCACACAGCACAGGAGACTGAGCAAGAGGAGCAGCGCCTGCTTTGAATGGGGTGCAGAGGAAAATGCAAATGAAAGGCATACCGTGTGTACAGGACTCAGTGTGCTTTGTTCAAAAAGTTCAGTGACAGAAGTCTGTTTCTTCTCCAAAATAGAAACCTCAGTCATTTCCAGCTCTTGTTCTCTGTGTGGGTGGATGTGCGTACACAGTGCTCTAACATGATTACTAGATTCACCCCACACAACAGCAAGCAACCCAAAAGATATCAGATTTATTACTGTGACCTGTAGCGCTGTCAAGGCAGGACTTTGGGGCAGTAGTCCAGGGCGCCCCATTCAGAAGAATGAACCCCCAAATGCAGCAGGGCTGAATTAGGAAGCAAATGAAATAATGCACAGTACCATTTAGAAAGTTGTGCCTGAAGGCCATTATGCCTTCCAAAGTCAGAAACTGCTGTTGCAGGGCAGGAGAAAGCCTAATGTTGAATGCTCCTGTAAAAAAACAAAAAAACACCCTTGCATTTTACAACATAGATGTATAAGAACATAAGATCAGGCCAGTGGCATATCTAATTCAGCATCCTGATCTCACAGTGGCCAATTATATGCCTCTGAGAAGTCTGCAAACAGGACCTCCAACAGCGGAGGGAGAAGACAGCCACTGTGTCACTAGCAGCCACACACAGCCTTACCCTCCATGAATTTGGCCAATCCTTCTTTAAACCTAAGTGGGTGGATGTCACTATATCTCACGGGAGGCAAACTGCCTGTTTTTGAAACTTTTCTAGCTCTACAATGTCCTTCTAGAATCACAGACCTGCAGAGTTGGAAGGTACACCAAAGGTCATCTAGTTCAACCCCGTTATAATGCAGGAATCTCAACCTTTTTGAGGTCAGTGTTTGAGGTCAGTGTCTTAAAGGTGGCAGAGGACTCTGGTTTTGGCATAACTGAGAAACAGAGCCACCAACCTGGAACTGTAATCTCCTGGTGTTATTACCCCCATTTTACAAATGGACAACTGAGGCTAAATATTCCTTCTTTGACAAGATTCATGGCTGAACAGCTTAAGAAAATGAAAAGTGGGATTCAAACGCCTTTTCCTTTTTGATCCCCAGATGTGTAGCTAAATAATGAGGTGGAAACTACTCTTTACGGTGTTCAGAAGCCATGACTTCAGCTGTCACAGCACTGAGTCCCATAATTGTAAATAGGTCTCAGGATCCAGCCCTCCTGAGTTCAGATTAATTCCCTGCTGGGAAGGGATGCCCTAAATAAAATGAAGCAGCTCAACTATACTTTAAATGCACAGGGTAACGAAGAAATAGAGCTTACTTTCCCCCTTCCAATCACTTTTTTCATTTTGCGCGGCGTCTTTTAATACTGAAAGCTTCAAAACTGGGGCCGTTTTCTCACTTGCCCTTATCTGGGCTCCTTTTTGCGTTGATGACCATGTTCTTGGATAACCCATAAGGGGGAAAGGGCAGATTCTGTTTACAACAACCACAATCTCTTTTTAATGCTTTAAATAACGAAATCCATTTCAGATCCACACAAGTAAACATAGACACGCTCTTCCAACGGAAAGAGAAAATGACCCGTCGCTGAATTTCCCTCTCACTGCAAGTTTTCCCCCTCCTTGCAAAATCTTTCATGCGCCTCCCCCGCCTGGAAGCGGTCGATATTTGCAAGCGGAGCCGACGGCTCGATGGTGCAATGCTTCAGGGAAAGAGAGACTAATTTTTGCACGCAGCTCCATAAGCGGAGGGGAGGAGAGGCTGGACCTTTGGCAAGGGCGCCGATTACGAAATGTGCGCACGGGCCGCGCGGGGGGGGGGGGGCGCTTCCTTTGCACGCGGCGCTGCGTGGGTTTCGCTTTTGCACCCCTCGCCGCCTCTGCCCGCTGCCCGGGGCCGGTCCGTGCGCAGGAAAGGGGCGGGCGCTTTGCACTCGCCGCGCCTGCCTTCCGGCTGCTTATAAATATGCCGGCAGAGGCTGCCCTCAGGCCACACATCTCCTCTTGCTTCGTTTAATCCTCCGATCTGTGATCACTCCTGCAACTGCGATGGATCCTCAGGACTGCGCTTGCGCCACTGGTGAGTCTTCATTCCCCTTGCTCGACTGCTTTAGAAAGAGCCAGGGATCGGTGGCTCAGAGCGCGCTCTGCAGCCAGACGGTCCCAGGTTCCATCCCTGGTCTCAGACATCCCAGGTTCCATCCCTGGTCCCAACAGCATCTGGAGGGTACGGGGCGGCAGAAGGCTGAAGCAGAGGGACAAGCTGCCCGGCTAGGGAAAATGGGCCTTTGTTGGGCCAGTTCTGCAGAATGAGCACAAAGGATCCCAAATGCTGCAGTGCGCTCATTGCCGTCTAAAGAGAGCAGGGGGTGGGTGGAGGCGGAGTCTGCAATAAGGGTTGCTTCCTATACTCTTCTATAGCTTGCATGGTGGGGGGGACGGACCACAGGGGATGTTTTTAAAGGGTGTGATTCTCAAGCACTTTACTACACAAATATTTATTTCTAAGTAAGTTGCCTTAGGATTGTGGTGCAGCATCCATTTTCATTGGGAGTCCTGCTTTCAACAGCCCTTTTAAGATACAGGGTGCGGGTGGCGCTGTAGGTTAACAGAGCCTAGGACTTGCCGATCAGAAGGTCGGGAGTTCAGATCCCCGCAACGGAGTGAGCTCGGTCCCTGCTCCTGCCCACCTAGCAGTTCGAAAGCACATCAAAGTGCAAGTAGATAAATAGGTATCGCTTTGGCAGAAAGATAAACGGCGTTTCCGTGTGCTGCTCTGGTTCGCCAGAAGCGGCTTAGTCATGCTGGCCACATGACCTCGAAGCTGTACGCCGGCTCCCTCAGCCAATAAAGCGAGATGAGTGCCGCAACCCCAGAGTCAGCCACGACTGGACCTAATGGTCAGGGGTCCCTTTACCTTTATCTTTAATCAGTTTTAGCCACTGACATCTACAGGCCTACAATTGCCATGCTTACTGATGCCAGGTGTGATGATGTATTTGAGCAGACCCGTCCTTCCGCTGTTCAGCCTCCTTACAGCATCCACAAAATCATATTGAGCAAAAATGTGATTTCCTTGCTCTTCAGATGCCTGCTTTGGCAGTGCTGATCACCTTGAAAGTACTCTGATGCACTAAAGCTAGTCACTTCTGCACTTGAATGTTACTACTATGAAAAAAAAGTATTGCAGCACTCTCTGGGAATCTGTGACGCTGGAGATTCTTGCTTACAGTTGTCCCAATGCATTCATTAATTGGGTAAATAGTGGGATGCTTAGTAACTAACTTGTTTAAGAACTTGTGATGTCTGTTCAGATTCTCAGAACATCAGTCTTTCTACACTTTAGAACTGGCTCTAGTGCTTGATCCAAGCTAGTGGTACTGTTCCCCGTCACAAAGCAGTCCCACTTAAGAAAGAAGCCCACAGTATAAACTCTGGGAACTTACCCTTTTTGGCTTCTGAGTCCTGGAACCCTCCCAAAGCATTCTCATTAAACTTAGGAGCTTTGCCTCCAATTTACTTCTGAATTTTATTCTTCCATCCTATAGGCATAGGTGGCAATTTGGCAAACTTTTATTGCTTCTATTTTTTATTAACGGGAAGAAGTTGTCTGTATGCAACCCTATAGACATTGGTTTCAGTGGCTTCAGTACAATCATATATTTCTGTTGAAAGGGACGAAGGGTGGAGTTTTATTTTAATTTAACTCAGTGGCATGTATATTTCTCCCCCTTCCAGGTGGCTCTTGTTCCTGTGCCGGCTCCTGCAAATGCAAAAATTGCAAATGCACTTCATGCAAAAAAAGTGAGTATCTCTTTGTGAACCCAGTAAAAGTTCCATGCATCAGAAGGAGCTGGTTAAAACCTAGAAGCTAAGAGTTTTGCAGGTAAATTCACACTATGTTTAAAGCATATGGCTTCTCCCCCCCCCCCCAAGAATCCTGGGAATGGTAGTTTGTTAAGGGTGCTGGGAACCACAGCGCTGAAGGGTAATCTACAGTTTCCAGGATACTGGGGAACAGCCATGTGCTCTAAATGAATGGTGTTGGCTGCTGATCTCACACAGGAACTTGCAATGCAGTCCTAGCATGTGTACTTGAGAGTGATTCTCACTGAACTATTTGGGACTTGATTCTGACAAAATATACATAGATTGGACATAATGTTCTCCCTTATAAGCCTCCTTTCCAAGGCTTGTCCTTTCACAAGGTTAAGTTCTATTCTTGAACAAATTCATTAAAAGTTAACATCTCTTGGTATTAATTTTGAATTTAGGGAAACCTCCTAAACTTGAACTTTTGTATTTCTCTCACCCATACCCAGTGTAAATCATGCCAGGCTTATTAAATGCCCAGCATCAGGGGAAAAGAAATAAAGAAAGTTCCCCTTATTAGCTGACATTCAATATGTGGGTGAAAACTACTTGACACAAGGAGGCATAAAAGCTTTAGTAAGCTGGAAGAATTTGTTTTCCTCTCATATTTTTTTTGAAGCTGTTGATCTGCCAAAAGTGACTTCAGATTTTGGGCTAGTTACGTTTGTATCTGTATTTGCTGTGCAGTCATTGTACCCCTTATACAAGCTGATGGCACCTTAACCACTTTTCCTTCTTCCTTATTGTGCTTGAGACATTTCACTATCCCGCTTAATTTGTTATAATGCCAGCCACTTAAATTACTAAAGGTCATTAATCTCTTTGGCACGCTAAACATCCAATGTCATTTTTTGCCCATCTCTTTCAGGCTGCTGCTCTTGTTGCCCAGCTGGATGCGCCAAATGTGCTAAAAGTTGTGTCTGCAAAGAGCCACTGTCGGATAAATGCAGCTGCTGCACCTAAAAATGCAGTTTGAAAAAAGGAGACAATTTTCCTATTTTGTAGTTGCTCTTTCATACAGATAAAAGGAAGAAAAATGTTTTCAGAAAAATAAAAGTATTTTAAACTTGACAACTTTGAACTGTGTTGGCTGGGTGTGGTCTGTATGGCCTTTTTAAAGGCTAATGGGAGCCTATAACGCAAGTCTGCAGACTTTCCAATCGTTTGAAACCAGATGACAAACATGAAAATGACTGAAATGAACCTTTTGTAGTTAAACCACCACAAACATGCCCCAATTTGGGTGCATTTTATCCATGGTGCTAAGTAGGCTTTTGACAACCCCAAATCTCTATATCTGACTAAAGTAGTACAGTGGTACCTCGGGTTACATATGCTTCAGGTTACAGACTCCGCTAACCCAGAAAGAGTGCTTCAGGTTAAGAACTTTGCTTCAGGTTAAGAACAGAAATCATGCTCCGGCGGCAGTGGGAGGCCCTATTAGCTAAAGTGGTGCTTCAGGTTAAGAACAGTTTCAGGTTAAGTACGGACCTCTAGAACGAATTAAGTACTTAACCCGAGGTACCACTGTATTATGGAGCTTTCCCTAACTGCCAGCAAAGCAGGACCAGAAGACTCCAGGAGGTCCATAGAAGTTTAAAAAAGCGTAGTAGATGTGCCGTTCTCCCATTTACTCTGAATAGTTTTTCCTGGTGAAATACTCCTTTCTTTTGAAACTCCCTAGGTCTGCAGGACCACTGTCTGCTTTTTTAGCCTTTGGGCTACTTCAAGTTTGTGTACAGTTGCAATATGCCCATCGAGCAGGTGAAATTCCCAACACTAGGAATAAATATAAGCTTGGAGGACCCCATCATAAGAAAATCACCTGCAGGGCAGAACATGCATGTATTCACCCATCCTCTCACTGGAACAGCAAAGGTGCTCCTCCTTCCTTGTCATTGTGCTTGAGACATTTCATTATCCAAGCAGGAGAAACATGGTCAAGTTTGCCTTTTGGGAAAGAAGTTCCTTGCTGGATACAGCATTTGTATAAAGGTCTCTGCTTGCTTGCTTCTGGTATCTTAGCAGACCCCTATCCACACAATGCTTCTTAGTTTGGTGCTAGTTTCCAGAACACAAAAATTAACATTAAAGGTGAGTAAGAAACTGAACAGAGAGAAACACAGGCTGCCTTATGCCACAGCTGCTGGTACAGGATTTGGCCTTAGATGTCTTCTAGTCTACCAACACTGACTGGTAGCTCTGAAGGGAATAGGTGCCTCCTAGCTACTCTCAGCATCCTTAGCAATGACAGTTTTCAGGAGTCTATGGGGGAAGGCAAGACTGTTTAAAGTGTGTGTTGGAAGTTAGAGTGCAACTCAGCTTGCCGAGAAAGGTTTGCTTGGAGCTTAGATGGTAAGGGACCTCCAGATTCCCAGACTAGTCTTGTATCTTTTTATCTCTGCTGACTTTCCTCTATCCTTTCAGGTTTAGACTGATGCATCTTAGCTTGTATATCCTATTTGCCACTTCCTTCGCCTCTTCCTTTCTCTGGACCTTGAGGCCTGCGGTCATCTTGAATCTTACCTTCTGAGAACAAAGGTGTGAGCAAGTGTTTTGCAACCAAGGATTCAGTGAACTGCAGTTGACTTTTGCTAACAAAATAGATGGGGCAGATGTGACCTTATATAGAGATACACCTGAGAATCCTTTCTGCACCAAATGAGTTTCATCTTACCCTGAGAAGGGGAAGTCGGCACCTGTTCTCAGGAGAACAGGTGGAAACTGGACCAGATGAATGTGGGATGGGTCTGTGTTTGTGCCAAAGGCTCTACAGGCTAGGAAACCTGTTTCAGAAAGAGGATTGAAAACTGAGCTAGAGGCCCACAGGAGAAGCCTGAGGGGACTGGGAAGCGAGCTAGTAGACAGTTTGGCTGGAGAAAAAGGAGACAGTCAGACAGAGAGACAGCTTCCCTTAGGAAAAGGTGAGTCCTCAGCAAACCAGCCTTGGGTAGATTAAAAGATTAGATCATCAGCTTGCAGGTCAGAGCCTGTTCATTTCACTCCCATGTAGTGCGTAGTATATTTTAGCGCTTTCTAGAATAAATCATGAATAACAGTGATAGAAGCACCTGCTGCAGGTGTGTGACCCAGGAGGCCCGAAACTGAGCTCACAAACAGGGCATGGGGCAAACGCTGAAACAGAGATCTCCATATTGTGAGGGAGTGGGAGAATGTAGCCTTTTCCCTGTTGTTCCCCATCTGTGGGCCCCCCACTTCCTCCAAGGTAGCCAGGGAGGTGGCTTATAACCCAATCCGGTACGTATGTGAGAGAAACTCATTGTTGGGTCAGGTTTGTTTGGCAGACTTGCTGCTTGTTTCAGTGGGGCTTACTCCTAAGTGTGCATCACTAATCTGTTTTCAGTGCTTATGAAATCCCCTTTTTGACAAGCCTTTTCTGTGGAGATTTTTTTTATCCCAGTTTGAATCTGTATCGGACTTTTGAAATGGTTTTACTTTGGATGTTTTTATTGTTAAATCACTTCAGGATGTTTCACGGGAAGCGGTTAATGAATGAAAAGAATAAAACATAGGCAGAATATCAGAACTGATATACAGCCATTGATCAATCAAACAACGAATCACATTTCAGCAGTGCAGCAACCCATCCAAAAGAGACAAAAAGCAGATGGGTCACACAGTCACAAGACAGATGACTTGCAGATACGATTTGCTCTCTGCAACAACAGCAACAATGACTGCTTTCTGGAGAAATGAAGCTTTGGGTGGTCCACTGATAATAGGATTCAGCATCACTGAAAGTATGGTGCAGTGGTTGGAGTGTTGGACTAGGACCCTGAGGACTGGAGTTGAAATCCATGCTCAGTCATGAAGCTCACTTGGCTGACTTCTGGCAAGGCACTGTCTCCTAAACTAATCTACCTCATAAGGTGGTTGTTGTCAAAGTTTGGCAAATATGTTACAGCAGAGTGCACACAGAAATAGTCTGATAAGACTACTGGTTGAAAGGACAAAGAAAACTTAAGGTTGATTAGTCACGGCACACAAAGCTATTCTGAGCACAAGCTTCACACTTGGCTAATACAGAGGCACTAGCACAAAGTAACTCATACTAACTGGCTTGAACTAAAAAAAAATGGAGTAGCAGGGAGGAAGGGAAAAAGCAAAAATACACTAGTTGCTAAAAGAGAAAGAATCCATGAGGAAGAACAGGCTGCCCTTCTGTCGCCACCCACTGGCTCCAAGTAGCTTATTGCAGGAGCTGTTGTTTTCCTCTGAACGGTTGTGAGAATAAAATGGAAGGGGGGGGGCACTGTTGTGTGTCTCCTTGAGCTCCTTGGAGGAAAGGTGGGGTAGAAATGTAATAGCAGCAACAACTACTTAAGGTGCATCAATAGAGCATTGTGGGGAGGAGGCATCCTTCCAATGGAAGTGGACATGAATAGCATCATCTTGCCACTGGGGATGCTGTGACAAAAAGTCCCAGCCCCTGTCCATGGCAACAAAGGATAATCCACCAAGGAGATGAAATGCTTTCTCACAGGCCTGGCCCTACCAATAGGCAGAGTGAGGCAGCAGATGCGGGGCGGGGAGAGGGGAGAGGGGAGAGGGGGCAGGATGATGGGGAACAGAGTTGTGTATGACATACAACCTGCCCTGTGGCTCCCAAGCTTGCCCATTGCCCTCGGGTGCAATGGATGCAGTGCTTCATTGGCTTCTGTACATGAAATGCTGTTGGGGTGCCTTTTTACCCTTTGCCATAGGTGTCCATCATGCCCAGAGGGGGAGGGAGGGGGTGAAAGCAGAAGTGGCAGCTGACCCCAGCATTTGCAAGATAAGCTTTTACAGAAGAACAGCCTGCTGGATCAAGCCAATGGCCCATCCAGTCCAGCGTCATGTTCTCATGCCTGTGGGAAACCCTCAAGCAGGACTTGAGCACACGGGCACTTTCCCCTCCTGTGGTTTCCAGGAAATGGTATGAGAGGAGTTACTGATTCCAGTCATGGAGGCAGAGCATAGCCATTGTGGGTACTAGTAACCATTGATAGCCTTTTCCTCCGTGAATGGGTCTGATCCTCTTTTTAAGGGATCTAAGTTGGTGGCCATCACTGCCTCCTGTGAGAGTTAGTTCCACAGTTTAACTATGCCCTGCATGAAAAAGTACTTTATTCGTTCTGAATCTTCCAACCTTCAGCTTCATTGAATGTCCACAAGTTCCAGCATTATGAGGGAGAAAAACTTTTATCCAGACACTTTTACTCTGTCGTAAAGGTAAATGGACCCCTGACCGTTAGGTCCAGTTGCGGACGACTCTGGGGTTGCTCATCTCGCTTTATTGGCTGAGGGAGCTTCTGGGTCATGTGGCCAGCATGACTAAGCCGCTTCTGGCGAACCAGAGCAGCGCATGGAAATGCCGTTAACCTTCCCACTGGAGCGGTACCTATTTATCTACTTGCACTTTGGCGTGCTTTTGAACTGCTAGGTGGGCAGGAGCTGGGACTGAACAACGGGAGCTCACCCCATCGCGGAGATTTGAACTGCCAACCCTCTGATCGGCAAGCCCTAGGCTCTGTGGTTTAACCTACAGCGCCACCCGCGTCCCTACTCTGTCATACATACTGTTATAAACATCTATCACAGTGGTGTCCAAACTTTTTTCAAAGAGATTTGATGAAGTGAAGAGCCGTGAGGGCTGACCAAAGGGCTGACCAAAGTTGTTGAGGGTTTTTTTTGGATTTTACCCAAGGAAAGAAACTGCCACAGGGGCCAGATTAAACCGATCGGCGGGCCGGATTAGGCCTTCGAAACGGACTTTGGTCATGCCTGATCTATCATGTTGCCTTTCCTTGCAAAATGTGCAGAGGTTCAAACATGTGATCTCACCTGTTGGAGAAACAGCCATTTCTGGATGCTCTCAACATCCCAGGTGCACAAATGAAAGAAGGGCCTTGGTTTAAGAAGAACACCCAGTTTATTTGGACTATGAAACCTGCTGATCTCAGCATGCTAAAAGGTAATCAGAATATTGCCTCAGGCCTGAGTTGTTAGAATTGCTCTGCTGCTGCTGTCAGCAACTTATGGAATGTGGAAGGGCAAAAACCCATCTAGGCTTCAAGAAAGGCAAGGCCCAAAAGCAAAAGGGAGAGAGCAGGTTATTCACATGGGTGCTTGTGTCCAAACTCGTTCAGAAGTTCTTGGAAACCACAATAAAAGTTTTTCTTGTTTTTCTTTATGCACATAGAAAACTTTCAAGAAGCTATCTTCAGCTTCACAACTCACTTCTTCACTAACTATTGGCCTTGGTGGATGTTGGGGCTACTGGGAGTTGGCCAGCTGGGTGGCAGAGGAAGTGCCCACCCCACACCCCGGTCAAGTGAAGGAGTGGGCGCCTGCCTGAGGCGCTGCTGCCGCCGTGCTTACTCAAGGGCCATAGCCTCTCCTTGCACGTCATGCTTTCTCAGGCAAGGCGCCCACCTTCCTCCCACTGCCACATGTGCAACAACAATGTCTCTGCCCCTCAGTGCCCTTTCTCCAACTGGGAGCTCACAAGGCTGGCCATGGGACTGTGACTGGGCAGGAGCCTCTATGCAACCCCCCCCCCTGGTGGCCACCTCCCTGTTGAATCCTCACAACAGCCCTGCAAAGTAGTGCAGGCTACAATACAGTTTGTTGTACACATCTCTTGTTACTCAGACTACCCACTGACAAAAAGGGACATAATCATAATCTAAGTGGGTCTGCTCAGTGTATGCTTAGCGTTGGATGCAATGCAATGCAAGGGCTGGATCAAGGAGCTGCAGCGTGGCTGAAGGGGGGGGGTCTTGGTCTGCCAGGTCCTAGTCCAAAGACTTTTTTTTTACATCAGACTAAGTAATCAGGTGCCCACCTAGCAGTTCGAAAGCACCCCCGGGGGCAAGTAGATAAATAGGGACCGCTTACCAGCGGGAAGGTAAACGGCGTTCCGTGTGCGGCTCTGGCTCGCCAGAGCAGCATTGTCACACTGGCCACGTGACCCGGAAGTGTCTTCGGACAGCGCTGGCCCCCGGCCAATAAATGTGAGATGGGCGCACAAACCCCAGAGTCTGTCAAGACTGGCCCGTTCGGGCAGGGGTACCTTTACCTTTACCTTTAAGTAATCAGGACCAACTAACATTACAAATACTTTTATTTTCCATATACAGTGTCTATGTAAATGACTATATGTCTTGTTCTGATTTCATGTAAGTCAACCTGGGAGCCTTTTTGGCTGAAGAGTGGGGTAAAAATGTGCTAAATAAATAAATAAAGGCACAATGTAATAAATTACTGAGGCTAACTAGCATTAATATTTAACGCTGTATTGTTTTTAACACTCGATTGGGAGCCGCCCAGAGAGGCTGAGAAAACTTAGCCAGATGGGTGGGGTATAAATATTTATTTATTTATTTATTTATTTATTTATCATCATCATCATCATCATAGCCCCCTACCACCCCACTGCACCCCCAGTTGCAACAGGAGCTAATGTGTGTCCGTTGCACCCTCTAGTGGCTGCTTGGTATTTAAATTCACCCAGTTTCACCGGAAGTCATTCCTCCGCAAGGGTGTGCTTGTTTCATCATTAAAAGCCGCAACAGCCCCCGACAACTTCCAGTATCAGAGGCAGTGAGGAGTGTCCCCAAATACCAGTTGCTGGGACTCCCAAGTGGGGGAAGCCCTGCTGCTGATGCTGCGCTCTGGTCCTGCTTGTGGGCTTCCCAGAAGAGGATCTGGGTTTCTACCATGAGGACCTGAAGCTGGACTAGATGGGCTTTGAAATACAGGGGGGAAATGGAGCTGACAAAACAGGGCAGTTAATATACCAGGGTGTCCAGACCTGACTAGGACCCGAGTGTCCAGGGTTCAAATCCCCTCTTGGCTATAAAGCTCACTGGGTGACCCTGGACCAGGTTTCAGACTCTCAGCTTAGCCTACTTCACAGGGTTATTGTGAGGATAATTTGGAGAGGAATTGTACCTTGTACTCCACTTTGAGTTCCTCAGACAAAAGATGGAGTTTTCATGTAAAAAACAGTAAAACACCAAGAAAGGCCTCTAGGTGCACAAACATGTTTTTAAAAAGATGCCTAGATGTGGAGAATGTGGGTGAGAATCCAGGCAGAGAGAGAAGGTAGTTCTGTTACCAGAATTTTTATTAAGGTGGGGGGGGGGTGTTTCCAGTTAAACGGGACACTGCACCCCCAGACTATCCCCCAAACCAACACAATTCAATTTTATCAATACTTCCTGCTTCTTCCATGTGGCGGGTGGAAGTCCTGTTGCAACAGTCATCTGAATAAAGATCAGACCTACCAGCTGCTATTTTGCTCCTATATTCCTGGCTTGTTTCTTTGTTTGGTAATCCAAGTGAGCCCAAGGATTTTACTATAACAGTTCTATAAGCCAATGAAGCCCACAAACACTAACATTTAAAATAACACCCAAACCACTGGAACCGATAAAACACAACGACCAAACAATGGACCACTAGCCAGCCAACTCCTGGCCAAACAGGTGAGTTTTAGGAGGTGCCAGAAACTGGATCAGAGTCATGTCCTGCCTTATTTCCTTCAATTCTCCAAAGGGGTGCAAAGTGGGGAGGATTTAGGGGAGCTCTAAGGGGAGCCGAGACAGCTGCCTAAGCCTCCTGCTTGGGGGTAAATGCAGGGATGGGTCAGGGACTTGGCAGCCGCCTGAAGTTGCCAAGTGGTGACATGGGCCTGGCAGAGAGAGCATGCCTGGAGCCCAGAGCCCACTGGGTCCAGTCCTTGACCAGGCTCTGACCTCACAATTGGCTGTGGAATGTTTTGTTTCCAGGGAGGCCATTTGAATTGTTTGAAATGATCCTTGTGTGACTTCCGGAGGCGGCGCGAAACGAGTAATGGCGGTCCTCTTTGCGCAGCGAAGAGGGGCTCCGCAGAAAAGGGTCGTTCGCTACGGCAAAGCGACGACCCATTAAGTTAAACCACGAGCAGAGTGAGCTCGTGGCCGTGGGATCCGGCGGGCACCCAGAGCGACCCCCAAAACGAAGAAGGGACCCCGTAAGGGGCTCCGGAAGCGCGGAGGGGAAGCGGTGCTGTGGATTCATCGCTCTTTCTGCGGGAGTGAAGCCGCGCGGCTGTTACGGATGAGCGCCGACCTTTCTTCCTTTACATTGGATTACAAATTAACTACTCGTGAGTAAGATTTATCTGAGATTGGATTACAAATTTGTGAATTCGGCTGAAAGCGGGAGACGAGAAAAAGGAAGTCCGTCTCCCGGTGGTGCTTAGTGATCAAAGGCAAAGGAACTGACAAGCTGGAAGCAGTACAAAAGGGTTTTTAAATGAGAGACAGCATACGTCTGGAAAAGTTGGAAACTGAAGGGAAAGGCAAGTTATCTTTATTTTCCTGCTATTGTGTTTACTCTGTTTGGGGTTTTTCTCCTCCGCTAGACTTTTTAAAACTTTAAAGACTTGAAAACCCCTAGTCCCGGACTTGCAGTGGGCAAAAGGTTGTTTTGCGGATACACTTACAAAGCTGAAACAGATACTTAGAGGCATTACCGGTGGATACAATTAAGCAACTGTATTTTGCACCTTTTAAGAAACTATTGTGGCAAAATTGAGAGGGCTCTGCCAGAGGGAAAAGGTCTTCTCTAAAGACATTGGTTAATTTATTTAACTGTAGGAACTTTAATGGCGACTGAAACTTTGTTTCTTCTTTCATGAACTGAACAATACTCCCTCTAGTGGAGTTTGGGATTTACAATTTCCTGAGAACTGACTTTGTTTTGTCTCTCTGTGGTCTGGTTACTCACTCTGAGGCCTGTCTTTCCCATGGAACTTTTGACAGCTTGACCTTGAATCCAAAGACAGGTGTGGAATGAGTGTGGAATGAGTGGTAAACCAAAAACAAGAGCTGCGTCGAAAGCAGGGAAAGGCAAATTGGTACAAACAACTTTGGTTTCCCAGGCTCGCAGATCTTCAGTCCCTGCGGTTCTACAGGCTGTACCATCACCAACAACCCCAGCTGAAGAACCTGAACAATTAACAAGTGAAGATATGGCAGCTGGGGGATCTAACATTCTCCTAGAGGAAATGTTACAACAATTTGCAATTCTGAACAAAAAAGTGGATGACCAAACTGCAAAAATTGACTTAGCCACATCCTCAATTAACAAACTCTCTGAACAGGTGGCTAAGCATTCACAAGATATTGGAAATCTAAAGGACGTTGTATCTGAAAATCGGAAATTGGCCGAGGCTGCGAATGAAAAAGCAGAAGCAGCAACTAAAGAAGTGGAGGAATTGAAAGGAGAGGTAAGGCCGCTCCATAAACATATTACTGACCAGCAGGCCTATCTGTCTTTGGTGGAACTGCGAAACAGGGAAAATAATTTGAGATTACGCTCTATCCCAGAGATTGAGAAAGAGGACTTGATTGGCTTCTTAACAACAGAATTTTCTAAATTCTGGGGTATAAACGAAGATACAGACTTTAAAATAACAACTGCATTCAGATTGGGAAGGGCTGCTGGGAAGGACAGACCTAGAGACTGTTTGATTATCTTAAGGACTAAGCAGGAGAGAGACAAGCTACTCGACCTACATTTTAATAAAGCACTTGAGATCCAGGACAGAAGAGCACAAATCTACAAGGATATTCCTAAACAATTACTGGATCTCAGATCTAACTATACTGACCTAGCTGGACTTTTGAGAGGTAACGGAATACCTTACAGGTGGGAGTTCCCACAAGGCCTCTCATTCAAATACAAAGGAAAGAAGACAAAAATCAAAACGAAAGAGGACAGCCAGAAGTTCCTACACGACCACGGAGAAGACTTGCAGAAAGGAGTGGCAGCTATTTGGCCACCACCAGAGTCTGGAAAAGAGTTACCACCCTCGGATTTGGACAAAAAAGAAGACGCCCAACAAGAGTAACAACAGATTGATACAGGATGTCTCTGCAGCTGTATAGTTGGAACATTAATGGCGCGAATTCCCCAGAAAAACGCAAAAGGATCTTCCATATCCTAAAGAAAGAGAATTTGGACATAATTTGCTTGCAAGAAACCCATGTGACCAGGTCACACAGGAAGGTGTTAATAAATAAAAGATTAGGCCAAGAATTTATCTCATCAGATAGAGTCAAGAAGAGAGGCGTGGTGATCTACGCCAAGGAGAATCTATCACCAAAATTTTTGTTTAAAGATGAACAAGGAAGAATCCTGGCTATTGAAATTTCGACTCAAGGAGAGAAAGTTTTGATATTAGGAATCTATGCACCAAATGAGGGGAAATCAGAATTTTATAAGAAGCTGCATGAGACACTACTGGACTATCTGGACTATTCCAACATCATTATGATGGGAGATATGAATGGGGTCGTCTCTACTTTTATGGATAAGTCACAGAATCAGAATCTGACTAAAGATGGAAGACTACCAAAAACTTTCTTTGAACTAACCGACAATATGGATCTAATTGATTTATGGAGGACGAGAAACCCCCTAGGTAAAGAAGGAACTTTCTTTTCTGAGGCCCACCTGTCATGGACAAGAATCGACCAAATCTGGGCAACTAGAGGGCTGGCACCTAAGACTACAAAAATAGAAATCTGCCCAAAGACTTGCTCCGACCATAACGCTTTGAAAATGGAAATGAGATTTACTACTGCCGACTCCTTCAGATGGAAAATGAATGACAACCTGTTAAGAGATCAAGAGATTGTAAAGAAGGCCCAAAAAACTTTAAAGGATTATTTTGAAATTAACTTGAATACCTCGGTGGAAAAAAGAATAATCTGGGACGCAAGCAAAGCTGTTATGAGAGGGTTTCTGATACAACAGAATACAATCAAGAAAAAACTTTGGAATAGTAAAAAAGATAAGATATTGGAGAAGATAAGAGATGGAGAGAAAAAATTAAGAGCGAATCCAAAATCAAAAGAGACTTTAAGAGAAATCAAATTTCACCAGTCACAATATGCGAAATTGATTAACCAAGAAGTGGAATGGAAAATCAAACAAATGAAACAAAGATCTTTTGAATCTGCGAACAAATGTGGGAAACTGCTTGCTTGGCAGTTGAAAAAGAGACAAAAATTAAATTATGTCACCAACTTAGAAGTTGAAGGGAAAAACATTCAGAAACCGGGAGAAATTAGAAAGTGTTTCCAGAAATATTTTAAAAAACTGTACACACAAGAATCCGAGGAAGCAACTGAGATAGAACAATTCTTGAAAGACAACGGCCTACCAAAATTATCTCAAGAGAAGAGATCAATCTTGAATTGTAAAATAACACAACAGGAAATCGAGGATGCCATTCAGAATATGCAACTAGGCAAATCTCCAGGCCCTGATGGACTCACCTCCAAGTACTACAGGATGTTAAAAGACTACTTGATACAACCATTAATGGAGGTTTGCAACCAGATTATGGGGGGAGGGAGGGCACCAGATACGTGGAAAGAAGCATTCATCACACTGATACCTAAAGTGGAAACTGAAAAGACTCAACTTAAGAACTACCGCCCCATCTCACTCCTAAACGTGGATTACAAAATATTTGCGGATGTTTTGGCTAACAGATTTAAAAAAGTACTAAATGAAGTAATCCATAAGGACCAAGCAGGCTTTCTCCCAGGTAGACATTTGTTTGATAATACCAGGAATATTATCGACATTCTGGAACTTTTACAAACAAATATTAACACCAAAGCAGTGTTAATTTTTATTGATGCGGAGAAGGCCTTTGACAACATTTCTTGGAAATTTATGAAGAAAAACCTGGAAGGGATGGGAGTGGGAAGGGGGTTTGAGAATGGAATAGAGGCAATCTATTCAGAACAAAAAGCTAAGTTGATAGTGAACAATGTGGTGACAGAAGAACTTCATATTGAAAAAGGAACACGCCAGGGGTGCCCCCTATCCCCTCTGTTGTTTATTTCAGTCCTGGAGGTTTTGCTGAATATGATAAGGGAGGATCGGCAGGTACAAGGAATACGGGTCGGAGCGAAACAATATAAACTGAAAGCATTTGCAGATGACTTGGTTTTAACATTACAGGAGCCAGAACCTAGTACAAAAAGAGTTTTGGAATTGATTCAGAAATTTGGTCGGGTGGCGGGTTTTAAGCTGAACAAACAAAAAACTAAGGTGTTAGGGAAAAACTTGACGGTTACTGAAACAGAGGGGTTTCAGAAGGAAACAGAACTAAACATTGTTAAAAAAGTGAAATACCTGGGGGTCAATCTGTCTTCTAAGAATTTGAATCTATTTAAAGATAACTATGAAAAATGTTGGTCAGAAGTCAAAAAAGATCTAGAAATTTGGTCAAGATTGAAATTATCCTTGTTAGGCCGAATTGCAGCTATAAAAATGAACGTTTTGCCAAAAATGTTGTTTTTGTTTCAAGCCTTGCAGGTCGTGGACAGAGTGGAATGTTTTGGAAGGTGGCAGAGGGATATTTCTAGGTTTGTCTGGCAGGGCAAAAAGCCCCGAATAAAGTTCAAAATACTAACTGATGCAAAGGAGAGAGGGGGGTTTGCCCTGCCGGACTTAAGGTTATATTATGAAGCTGCGGCCTTCTGCTGGATGAAAGATTGGATCTTATTGGAAAACACTGATGTCCTAGATCTGGAAGGCTTTAACAATTCGTTAGGTTGGCATGCATATTTGTGGTATGACAAGGGGAAAACACATGGAATGTTCAAAAACCATATTGTCAGAAAAGCAATATATATGGTCTGGAAAAAATACAAAGACTTATTGGAAAGTAAAACTCCGAGGTGGATTTCACCAATAGAGGCCAAAGCTCGGAAAACATCCAATATGGAGGCATATTGGCCGAAATATTGGGAAATAATAGAAAACATTGGAGGTAATTGGAGGTTGCAGAGCTTTGAAAAATTAAAGGACAAGGTGCAAAATTGGCTACACTATGCCCAAATTAATGAGGTTTTTAAGCTAGATAAAAAAATAGGATTCCAGGTGGAAAAATCGAAACTTGAGACAGAGTTGTTAGAACCAAAGACCAAGGTATTATCGAGAATGTATAACTTGCTGCTTAAATGGAATACTCAAGATGAGACAGTTAAATCAGCCATGATAAAATGGGCTCAAGACATTGGTTACAACATTATGTCTGAGGACTGGGAAAGGTTATGGACCACCGGTATGAAATTTACGGCATGTAATGCCTTGAAAGAAAATATTATGAAAATGGTATACAGGTGGTACATGACCCCAGTCAAGCTCGCTAAGATATACCATTTGTCTGACAATAAATGTTGGAAATGCAAGGAGGCTGAAGGGACATTCTTTCACCTCTGGTGGACTTGTCCAAGATTGAAGGCCTTTTGGGAAATGATCTATAACGAGTTAAAAAAGGTGTTCAAGTACACCTTCCCCAAGAAACCAGAGGCCTTCCTTCTGGGCATTGTCGGCCAGAAGGTGTTAAAAAAGGATAGAACTTTTTTTATGTATGCTACAACAGCAGCAAGAATTCTTATCGCCAAGCATTGGAAGACCCAAGATTTGCCCACACTGGAGGATTGGCAGACGCAATTGATGAACTACATGGAACTGGCCGAGATGACTGCAAGGATCCGAGACTTGGGAGAAGAGGCAATGGAGGAGGACTGGAAAAAATTTAAAGACTATTTGCAAAAGTATTATAAGTTGTATGAAACATAAGACGTCGTATGATTTGGAACGTTAGCCCCAGCAATGAAATTTAATTATTTATGAAATTGATAACATTTGTGAAAGAATCAAAGTTTAAATGGGTAAAAATGACATCATGTTATATCTTTAGAGTAAATGGTGAATAAGAGATTTAAACTTAAATTGCAACTGAAAATATAAAGAAACACACGAAATAAGGGTATAATTTGCTGATGACTTTATTATCAAGAATGCATTATGCGGGAGATGTGGGGAAGTCCAATGGAAATTTGAAATAGGCTGTTGAAATGGATGTGATTTTCTGTTCTTTTTTCTTTTTTTTCTTCTGTTCTGCCTTTCCTCTTGTTCTTTCTGTAATTTGGAAAAAATGCAATAAAAATTATTATAAAAAAAATGAAATGATCCTTGTGTCAGTTGGAAGCCCTGTCAGTTGGATCAGTTGAAAAGCCTTCAGATTAGTTGACTTTGTGGACATCTTCAGAGAAACCTCTTTCTCCTTTGAATAATTGCCTTCATCTGATCCAATGACTTAGGAAACCTCTTCTTTGAATAACTGTCTTCATTTGATCCTTTGACACGGGAACTGTCTTGCTCCTTTGGAGAAATTTATTTGGCTTACTTGTCGGTCCAGAGAACGGTTTTCTACCCTCTTGTTGCACAGTGTGGTATTGGTTGCACAGAAGGTAAAGTCACGGGCTAGAGCGGAGGCATGCCCAGGTTTTAAAGATGCTCCTGGATTATTTGAGCTTTCTAAATCCCATGCTGGGTGTTACATAAGCCAGCAATTTTCCCAGGGAGTTTTCCCAAGAATTTCCTGTGTTTCCTTTTTTGTCACCATCCAAATTGCAGCAGAATTACCATCTCCCCCATCCCAAATATTCAAGAGAATGCTCCCCACCTCCATTTTCACCAACCACAAATAGGATGGGGAATTCTGGGAGATCCTTTTTCACTCAGCCCTAAAATACACACCTTCCTTCAGTGGCACTCACACCAGCACCCTTGGGTGCTCCCTTCCTTGGGTGCATTTCCAGCATCTTGAATTTGTTCCCCATCTCCCATCAACCCCAGACAGCAGAGACTTTTAGCACAGACCTGACTTTTCACCAGTCTTTTAGGCATTGTGTGCCATTAACTATTGGGATTGTTTGGAATAAAAATAGCATTTTTGGGAGAAAAATGGGCTGCTGCTGCTCATCTGCCTTTCAGACTTGTTTGCTTTGTTCCTAGTTGTTCTGTGATCACCTTGTGAGTCTCAAACTAATAAAACAAAGCCAACTTTGCCAGCAGCCTGTCAGTCCCGCTGTCTCTCTCACCCTCTCTCTCTGTGCCTCCTTCACTCAGGGTTGACCTGGGAGCACCAGCGCCTTTGCCTGGCGCGCAACCAGTGCGAGGAAATCCTCCAGAGCATGAAGAGCGGGCTGAGGCAGGCGGAGAACCAACATCAACTAGGCACCTACCAGAATTGGCTGGATGCCAGGTCTCTGCAGAACAGCAGCCACCCGCTGGCCGTGGAATTCCAGGTAAGGCCTCCCCTCCGCCTTTTGCCCTTCTTTCAAGTGACCTCTCATTGTGGGCTGTGGGTCTCTTGAGTCTAAAAGCGCTGGAGAGCCACTGCTGCCGACCAGAGGAGACAAGGCTGAACTAGACAGACCAAGCAAAGGGACCTCAGGCATCTTTCAAAAAAATTAAAAGAACCAAGCAGTTTTAGAACATGATCCCTAAAATAGGTAGAGCCTTAGCAGTTGAAACGCACATGGGCTACATGGGTGCAAGGGCCTGATTTGGTCCGTCATACTTTGTCCCTCTGACCTGTGGGACCTTTGGTCTGATTCTGCAGCCTGACACCCTGATATTTTCCTCGGGGTAAGTGGAGCAGGTGAGCAACAACCCCCCTCTCTCTCAGTGTGTGTCTCTTAGGCCTTCACGTCCTGCTTCTCAAAGACCTGGTCGTGTTCCTGAAGCTAAAGGGGCAGTGGCTGCGGCTTAAATTGCTTGGGAAGGAGAGCTCCCCCTTAAGCCCCGTTGTTCCTCTCAAGACTCTCCTTGTCCACCCCGTGGCCAAAGTAAGAAGGGGGGCCATAACACCACAGTTCCTTGCTGCCCCCTTGCCTGGGAAAGGGTGCCTGGTTGATGGGAGGGGTGGTTGGGTGGTGATTGACCTCCCTGAGGTTCCCTTCCTGCGGTAGAGTTTAAGCAGCTCTGCAATGGGTATTTAGACTCGGAAAACAGGGCCAAGGTGGGCATCAGCGCCTCACTCATTGGGGTTGTTTCGCTCACGGCGAAGAGAGTTGGCTTGGGCCATCTCTCTTTTTTTTAAATGATATTTATTAGGCTTGGTCCATCTCTACCACCCATGGAGCTCATGGGCACCGAAAGAGGCAAGACTAGGAAACGCCCTGGGCAGCAGCTCCCTGTCTGCAAAAAGCCTGGTGGCACCTCAAAGGCCGACTCTTTTTATACAGAGGCTTCCCTGTCTCAACAGAGGTGGCGTGGCCAAGCACGCAGACCATCATGGACCTCATGGGGCAGATCTCAAGGAATCTCAAGAGGCTGAAGGTGAGGAGTCTTTTGGGGGGAGGGAGTGAGAGGGTGTCCTGGCAGGCCAAATAAATAAGGGTGGGTATTCCAGTCCCAGTTCCTCCTCTGAAAGCTCTCAGCCCCAAGAAGTTTCCCATGTGGGCATGTGGCCCTTGGGGTGGAATAGAACCCCTTGCGACTCAAAAGTGTCTCAGCTGGATGAAGGGGACGGCACAGTTCTTGCAAGAGCCCTTCTTCGCAAGCCCCTTGCCACACACTGACTCTGTGGAATGCTTTGCAAGAGGCTCAACAAAACCCAAACACCAGCTGATTGTGGGTGCCACCAATCAGCTGTGCTGGGGAACCTCCTCCCCTCCCAGGCTTTTACCTGCCCTGCACCTGACATATCATGCTTAATGGAGCTGTAGGGAAGGAAGGAAGGTCTTGTGGGCAGAATGAGGACGCTTCATCAGGCCTGTGGGCCTAAAATAAGCCATTCAGTTATGAAGCTTGCAAATGTAATCAGAACCCCATCTATATATTTTGTTAGTGGTCAACAAATTGGTGAACAATGGACAATAACTGACCAAACGTCAAACTGTGGATAACAATTCTCTGTGAAATCATTTCCAGTGAAACAAAAAAGTATCTCCTGTGTTGGAGCAACCTGAGCCTGGTTAAGGGTTTATAATTCAGTTCGCCTTTGGCTTTCAGCTATTTTTTCAGGTAAAATCTTGGTCCAAAAGTTAACTGCTTGCTCCTTCAGCTTCTTTGCCGGCTTCTGCTTTAAGCCTATTTCCAAGTATTGTTCAGCCGCATCGTACCGGGGCCAGTTCACCAGGCCAGCACCGTTCGGGTTCCTAGAAAACATAAAAAGAGGCCATCAGCTTCATACAGGACCTGTTTTCCCAAATATGCTCACTCTTGTGGGTGATGGTGGGACAATTTGGGGTCATTTCACTGGAAGTAGGACTCTGACCTCCTGACAAGGCACACAAGCCAACTGAACAGGCTCCTGCTCTTCCCACTGCACCCTCCTGCCTATATTGCTGTGCAAACCTATGTTTTATGGCGCTGATTGTGGGTCAGGGGTTTTGCTTCATGGACAAATCCTTAAGCCTATAGAACATATATCTCACCACCCTGGTCACTCACCCCCAAAACCTCCAGCCGGCCAATGTCCTTAAAATGTAGCGCCCAGTGCTGGACACTAGACTACAGGTGCTGCCTAGCTAATGCAGGATAGACTAACTCTATATGGTTTTCAACAATCTGGACATGATTCTGTCAATGAAGCCTAAGATTGCATTAGCTTTCAAAGCAATTGCATCTCACTATTGGCTTATGTTCATCCTGTGATCTTCTAAGACAGGGGCCACCAGCCCTCATGTGCAAACACTCTTGTTGGAGTCCCTGGACTCCAAACTTCCAATCTTTTTTTTTTTTTTTAGGTAGCCTCTGACCTTCCTACAAAAAAAGTTATCAACCAAAATGTGCAGCCATCCTTTTAAGTAATTTGTCTGAAATGAGCCAGCATGGCATCTTCCATCTGCCAAGTGAAGTCAGACCTATGATTGATAAATGAGATGTCTGACCTCCATGCAGTAAGGATCCCCAGGGTCCTAAACAGCTGCTAATGTCCACTTGCCTTTAGTGTGCTTTCTTCACTTATGTATTTCTAGTGGTCCTTGAAATCTCCGTAGTTTGTATTTCCATTTCCTCCAGCAACAGGGATGCGTTTTTTTCTGTGGCCGGCCCTCCCTAGAAGTTATTTTACTGCAAATACTACAGAGTAAGTGTGTGTGAATGCTAAATAATTCCTCACCCAGAATGGCAAATTCAAATGGTGAAATTTTTTCAAAGAGGCAGAGATATGTCTCCTGTTCTGCAGGAGCTGGAGGCCAGGCCCTCATTAAGAATTTGCTGTATTTTCACTTACAGTACAAGGGTTTATATGTCTCCTTCAAAGTAAATGTTTAATGGAGCTTACTCCCAGGTAAATGGGTATCTGATGGCAGCCTAGACTTTAGTGTAGGATTGACACTGGAGGAAAAAAACAGGGTTATTCTGCCTTTACCAGCTGTATCTCCACAATGAGGGCTAGCAGGAAATAGCTGGCTTCACATGCTAAGCAATAGGTTGTCCTGGAGGAGTGTATGTGTGAGAGAGAGTAAAGGAGCCATGACTGTGGTCTAATTTTGTGTTATGCCATTTATGTTATGCCACACCTTCATGGCAGCCATTTTGTGACTTGTGCCCATAACATTCTCTCAAAATTCAAAATGCACCCACTGGTTCAAAAAGGCCTATACTACAGTAACACAACATCAGCATTCTATTCTATTACTCACCCACTGCGAGCAAAATTAGCCCAATATTTCATAACCGTTTTGCTCAGTCTTTTCTCTTCCTCTGTTGCATCACCTGCAGACAAGAGACAAAAATACAGATGTAAGCCATTTTTAAAGATTATGGGATAGTTTTCAACTTTTACTCAGAGTAAATTAATAATTGCAGTGTATCTACTCTTAGTAAAGCTTCGCTGAATTTCACCCATTGGATACAACTATGGTGTTCCACTGCCCCAGAAGCAGTATAGTCATGCTGGCCACATGACCCGGAAAGCTGTGGACCAATGCCGGCTCCCTTGGCCTGAAAGTGAGATGAGCGCCACACCCCATAATCGCCTTTGACTGGACTTAACCATCCAAGGGTCCTTTACCTTTTTTACCTTTTCTATGTATACCAAATACAAAAATGCAATACAATAATAATATCACAATAATAAAAATCACAACAAAGGAGCGATATCAAATATTGTTATTGGACTGGGTGGCTGGTGGTCTGGAGGATTACTTGCTCTCTGTGAAACCAAAGACGAGGCTTTGGAGATCTTCTTGGAAACCTAATGGGGAAGCAGAGTGTTAATGCTATGAACCCTTCCTCCTTATGCTCTGCCTGCATACAGAAATAATTCAGTTTCTCTTGCGTAACAATAATAGCTTCATAACACACAGAGTGGCTCTTTATGGGGACAACAGAAAAAATGAGTTATATAAAATTCCTATACATTGCTACAGGTCACCTAGCCCTTAATACACTAGTGGCCAAAATTGTGGAAACCTTTTGGGAAAAGTGCATTTCCAAAGTTTGATGGCTCATAACACCTGATTGGCTCGCTAAACACTCATGCTCTGTCAGCAATGAGTTGTGAGTGCTAGCGAAGATAAGAGTCCGGGAATCCAGGCATATTTACAGGGTTTATTGCCTCTTTGAAGCTATTTACAGAGCAGTTCAAAAGTTCGACTCAATCATGGCGGGTCAGTTGTCCCGACTGGATCTGCTTTCGGTTTTGACCAGCATAACCACCTCCGAAGCCCGGCCCCCCTCCTTCCTCTCTAACGAGAGTGACGTGGCCCCAGAAGTGCCTCCCCCCTCTCAGATTCATTACCTCCTGACAGCCCTTCGTCACCCTCCTCTTCCGAAGAAGAGCAGCTGCTTATTTAAAGGAGCTTTCTCCCGGTACGTTCCCATTCTCTCCCCCTTCTCTGGCACCAGTTCCCTAACATGCTCATTGGCTACATTCAAAGGAAGGAAAGTTACTGCATATCAACCTAAGCAAGTTGTGCTTCCTTTTTCTGGTTATTTGGCTATAACTTTTGATAGAGTACAGATAACTGAACAAACTTTGCTGCATTCTTCATTAAATTATCTTTCCAATGATATATAATTTTATGGTATTACTCAACAAAAGTGGTGTTATGAGCCATCAAACCTCAGAAATACACTTTTCCCAAAAAGTTTCCATAATTCTGGCCAATAGTGTAGGTCACTTTTGTTCTGCTTGATTGCAGCTGGAGTCACAAGATACTCACTAAGGAGTCCTATAGATTAGGGAGACATGCTTCGAAAGAGCTTCACTGCCTGGTGAAAATGGAGCTCCTGCAGCTTTCGTCCATAACTTCACTCCTCTTGCCATTTAGGCTCAGTGAGAGTCACTCATGCAATCAATCCTGGGCTGCCAGGACCAGAAGTGAGAGGGGTGGGAAGTGTTGGATTGGCGACAGTGGCTCATACCTTCACAACCTTAAAATCTGACTGCTGCTAACAAATTGCATGTGGATCTGCCTTTGACAACAATTTAAGAGTCTTCAAAATGCAGCCACCCACAGCCCCTCTGTGACCACCAGCAATCCGGAGGTTTGAACATCCTGTTTAGATGTGATTACATGGCCATCATGTGCAGACGAAACCAAAATATCATTAATTGCTAAAAATATAAATGTAAAAAGTTTTAGAGAGCAGAAGCACCTCACCTGCTAAGAAAGGCTTCCCCAAGACAAAGCAAATTTCATCACCATGGTCCGCTTTAACATAGTCCGGTTTAAAGCCCAAGGATGAACTTGGACGGTGCTGAAATTCATACACATAGGATGGGTAGCCAGCATCTGGAAAAAACCAAAGATGTTGTTAGAAGGGGGCATTCTCTGGCACATTACCCAAAATAAACATAAAGCAACATGTTGAGTGAGTAGCTGGTGGAAGAAGACAGGAGGAAACCTTAAATTTATTTATTTACAGAAACCTTTTCATTTAGGTCCAGAATGATATGCTGTGGGGGAAAGGTTCTGGATTCAGTCTGTGAGCCAGTTCTAATTGCCCACTCTTGATTTTGGAACTGGAACCGGAAGTCATTTTTCAGAGAGTTGATGACAGTTTGAAGGGGGATCACAGCTTGTGGGGCAGGTGTTCACTTCACTTTATCTCTCGGGAGAAAGAGGCTTTGAAGAGTTTTTAATTGTTTCCAAAACCAGAGGTGACAGTGGGACTGTTAAGTTGTGGGCGAACATATCAGACCACATAGCGATTCTTCCAAAGCAGCTCTTTATTTGTAAGCTGGACAGAACTGAACTGAAGAGCTCAGTCAGCCTGCATATATAGAGCTCCAGAACAATGTAACTGTTGCAACTTTCTGAAACTATCCAATCACTGAACGTCACTTTCAATCCTTCATTTGCATACAAACTATCCAATCAGTGAACGTCACTTTTGATCCTTCATTTGCATAACTATCTACAGTATCCCCCTGCTGGCCCAGGGTGAGAACTTCAGTACATAACAGGGACCAAAAAAATAGTATGTGTGCATCCAAGGAAAGTGAAGCCTCTGTCAAAATGCTTTCATCTCCACTTAAAAACTCTTCATAGGATTCAGACCTTGAGTTTGGAGCACATACCGGTAAGTTATATACAAAACCAGAAAGAAAAACCTTTCCTTGGGCTCAGTAACTCTTGGGACTCACCCATACTCTTGACTTCTTTCCATGTGGAGGTTCCAGGGGATATTCTCTCAACTAGCATACCCACTATTTCCCAGACTTCAAACTGAAAACCAGAGTTCCTGGTAGAAAGTAATCTCCATCCCCCTACCCCAACCAAATGCTTGCATGGCCATTCTGAGAGAGTTAATGCTGAAGGCCAGCATCTCAGCGGTGGAAGCAAATAAATGCTTCACACACCAACAAACCTGGGCTCAGCATCTGCAGCTGTCATGAGTGGAGACATCTTGGGTGGAGGGGGGAATCAATTCAGGAGGAAGGTGCTCCACATTTTTGCAATTTTTGTGTGAAGTCCTCATGAAAACCCACAAGCATTTTAGTGCAAGTTTCTCCTAATAACAAATTTTTGCAAGCAATTTTCCCTAATACAATGCATTTTTATGTGTATTCACTAATATACAGATTTTTTTTCTTCAAACTTTCCCCAGATGCACACACTATTTGGTGGGGAAATTGCATCACAAAATTGGGAGAAATGCTAATTTTGAAGGCTAGCTATGTTTCACTTTTGTTTCAGAAAGTGTGAATTGGTGAGGTTCATGTTAAAATCCCAATGAAACCCAATTTATGCCCCATTCCTAGTGAGCAGCTAGCTCACTTCTACTGGCCCAGTCAAGGCCACCTGTGATGCAGCAACTCTGACAGCAAACTGACCTCTGTGGAGTTTCGCTGTTAGGATGGCTGGAGCAACAAATACCACATCTCCTAGCAGCTCGAGGAGTTTGTCCCTGAGCTGTACAGGGTCGCTAACATCCTTCAGATATTCATTGGCAACTATAGGAACGTGCTCCGGAGCAACACCCTGCAATGGGCAGATAAAGGCAGGAAGAGTTACTGAAAACGTAGCTTCCCCCATGATCAAGGACAAGAGCAACATTGAACCACATTATTCCCTTCTGCTGGGAACCCTGTAATTTCCCTTCCCTGCCATCCCCTTGATGAAGATGCTGAAAAGAGTTCTTTAGACGGCCAGAAAGCTGCCAGTGGATATCAAGCACCTCCAAAAAGCCCCTCCTTGCCACCCCAAGCAACAATTCACTTGGGGAAGTACAGCTAATGACATTAGAAAGTCAATCAGTCTGAGAAAGCCCCTTACCAAGATTTGCTCTGAGCTGCGCAGCACAAGAGTGACCGTCTCTCTGTCAAGCCCCTTGGTGGCATCCGGCAACTGCAGCATCTAGAGGAGAAGAAGCAGAGCTCCTAGTTCTAGATGTGAGCACTAGGGGGCTCCAGAAAGGTGCATGAAAATACAGACACAATGTCTTACACTAGGAATAATCCATCCTGCTTCATGGTTATTGACGCCAATGATGAATGGAACATTATTAATCCTTTTCTCTTCAAGGAGGTCCTTGGGGTGTTTTGGAAGAAATACACCATCAACACTTGCAATGTAGAACACAGTGTGCTGGAGGGAGGGGAGAATAAATAAAAAAATCAGTTATTTGCTTTTGCTTCGGTCTTCAGGGCTGGAACTTTCATTTATGCCTAACATAAATATGTCCGATGTTCTGCTCTTCCTCTTGCTCTGAAAGGCAGGAGGCATTCTTGTGGTGAAGCCTGTTTGTGGCCCACACCCTTGCTGGTCAAAGGGTCAATGCCATGAAGAGTACATGAGAAAAGGGCCAGCCCTGGTTGACCAGGCTGGCTCTGTTTAGCCAGGTGGGTGGGGCTCCATGGGCTGTTCTGTGAGACTGGAGCTGGACTAGGAGCTACTGTCCTAGGCTTTGTCTTCCGCAGAAGACTACCTCTCCATCAGTGGCAAGAAGTGAAGGTTTTGCAGCATCAAATGGCACAAGATGACTATCTCAGGCTGCATACATACACCCGTATCTTAGAAGCACATTTCCCCGTTCCCAAAGATCCCTGGGAACTGTAGCTTATCTATCCCAGAGTCGCAATTCCCAGTGGTGCCCTTTGGCATCAATGACACAGGGAGAGGTAGCCATGTGTGGGAGCAAAGTTTAGCTTGCTAAGTAGGAAGTTCAAACCCAAGGCTGCTTCCTCAGAAACGCTCCCTGTTCTATGCACAGGGCCAGCTAGGCAGGTGGAGCCGAGGTATCATTAATGCACAGAGGAGAGCCAGATATGTCAGGAGGGGTGGTTTCCATTTTGGGGGCACCAGCGAACATTTTAAGTTAGGCCACGCCTGTAAAGTGGCTGGGGAAACTCAGCCAGATGGACGGCGTATAAATAATAAATTATTATTAAATTATAATTATTATTACAAAAAGGTCTGGTTCCATTAAAAAGAAAAAAGAACTAGGATGCTGGTACTTAACATCAACAAGATTACAGGACATCTTATAAAATGGGGCTGGGAAGTCTTTTTCAGCTTGAGAGCCAATGCCAATAGTAGGTGGGGGCAGATGCAGAAGGGACATGACTCTTATCTTTACACAGATGGGGGTGGGTGGCATCCAGCCACATAAAAGTGTGCATCCAGATTTCATTTATGGATCCTGAGGTGCAGAGAACTCTTGCCTGCAGTTTGGAAAAGAAGCAGGCTTAGAGCTGCCCCCAGTTGGCTTCTGTTGGTGCCTGTTCTCATGGTAAGTGTTCTTCACTCGCTTCCCTCCCCTCAGGCCATCCTCATCCCATTGATTTACTCACTTCTTCTTCTGAGCCAAGATGCATTGTGGTGAAATCCTGCAATTACAGGAAGGGGAGAAGACAGGTGTCACGTGGTCTTTTTCCTATTTAAAGGTCTGCAGACATAAATCACTGAGAAATTGTCCTACACACAGGAAAGCTGTGCACAGGGCAGAAGAGGGCAAAGCCCCAGAAGAACACTGCCTTGGAAGGAAGCAGATTAAACAACCAGTGGGACATTTGCAGGAGCAGCTTCTCTTCTGGGCTTGTGCTGCCAGACTGCTGGACAGGCTCCAAGGTGTGAGGAGCTCCACTCACGCAGAGCATTCTACTCTCTCCCTGCTCCCTTACCTGTAGTGCTTCCCACCTCCCAACTGGTAACATTTCATGGCCACTAAGCATAGTCAGTTCTCATGCAGTGATGGAACAGGGATAGGAGGAGTAAAAATGATTGTGCCATTATTATTATTATTATTATTATTATTATTATTATTATTATTATTATTAACAACATCTCTACATTTAGTTCCACTCTGAGATTCCTTAACCTCTATCAATACTTTTATCTCCCTATCTAGGCAGAGGGCAGCATCAGATTGCAGCACATTTACCATCTTGAGAGTCGTCTGTAGGATCTCGTTCTCCGTCTTTCCCTTGAGGCAACGAATCATCTCAACTGAGCTGGATGTCGGACAATCAGCAGTCGCAGCAATTTTCTGCAACCATGAGAAAGAAACCAGTCCTGGCTGAGCGTCAGAAAGAACAGGCTGTTCTGCTCCATCAGGAGAAGCACAAATATTTTTAATACTTGTGTGGACACAGCGAGGTGTAAACAAAAGGAGCAGAAGAGGGCAGAGGAGAATGCTTCAACGCCATGGAACTAAGTATGCAACACATGGGGGGGGGCCCAACATCCTGAGACAGGTGTAAGAACCCTGAGACAGTTGCATGTCACTCTAAGAAACAGGCCACTTCATGTTTTGGTTTTTTTGTTTTAAAAAGTGCAACACAGCTCCTTGGACCAGCACACATGCTCAGCTCTAGCTGCCCTCCCTTGCCAATTCCGTCCATGTTACCAGGGCTATTTTCACACACTGACCTTTGCAAACTTTTGTGGATTAACCTTTGTGAGAGCCTCCATGACAGAAACGCCACTTTCAGAGATGGCTTTGTGGAACAAACCCTTTGACAGAGGAGATACGACCTGAGAAGGGAAGCAGGAAAACAGACATCCCAGTCAGGGCCTTGCCATATCACTCCTATTTCCAAAAGGGTGTCAATGTCCAAGCATTCCTCTTGAGGGCTGCTGGACTTCCTCAGGGTCTCCTCAGCGAGAAGATCTGTAATGCCGCCTTCACCCTAGGCCACATCCCTCCAAAGTGCAGGCACAGGTGAGAGTGGCAGAACTATGGCACACCCTCAGTTAAGGGGAGCAACAGTGGGCCCCAACACACTGGGCCAGAGCCCTGCATTAACTATGTGAGTGGTCTGCAATCCACTCCGATATTCTGAAGGTCTGCCGAAAGGAAGTTTGAAAATCAGCGCATTAGCTACTTTGACCCTTAATGTGGATGATTAGCAATTCTGACACACTTCAAACCTGCCTAGGTTCAATTGTTCCCCACCAAAGCAGGGAGGGATGGTCTCCCCCAGAGAGACAGCCTCCTTGGCATGTGACACCATTTGTTGCCCTTTGAATGTTACCCCAAACAGCAGACCCTCCAAGTGTCCCTATTTTCCAGGGACGTCCCTGATTTAGAGAAGCCGTCCCGGTTTCTGATTTGACCCGAGAATGTCCCTCTTTTCCTTAGGCTGTCCCTATTTTCATTGGAGAAATGTTGGAGGGTATGGAGTTATTTGACTCCTGAGCCATCTGAAGGCAATCCTGTAAAGGGAAGGGGGTTTTTATGGTTAATGTTTTATTGTGTTTTTATACATGTTGGAAGCTACCCAGAGTGGTTGGGGCAACCCAGGAAGATGTGTGAGGTTTACATAGTAAGATTATCTTTATGGAATGGGGCATCCCTATTTTCACTGGAGAAATATTGGAGGGTATGAAACAGCTGTCACCAGCTTGCCTCATAAGAAGGGCCAGGCCTTGAACCCCATCTCACATTTCACTACTACTAGTAGTAGTAGTAGTAGTAGTAGTTGTTGTTGTTTATACTCTGCCCATCTGGCTGGGTTTCCCCAGCCACTCTGGGCGGCTTCCAACAGAATATTAAAATACAATAGTCTATTAAACATTAAAAGCCTCCCTAAAGAGGGCTGCCTGTTCAGAGCCTGGGGGCGGGGCTGGTTAGAGAACCACTGACTGTTAGAAGGTTAAATATGCTTTTTTCCAATTTCTATCTGAGTAATAGAAATCAACTATAAGTTTATTCTCAAATTAAACTGCTTCAGAGTCACATGAATTTGCAAAAAAATAATTGCCTTCAATATCAGTTGCCCATTTTGTTTTATAAGCTTTCCTATTCCAGTTTTTTTTTAATGCAACGTTTCAATTAAGACACTCTCTTGAGTTGTTTTCAGGATAGTTTCTTCACATTATTAATCTTAGGTTTATGGAGCAATGTAACAAATGTAATATTTGCTAAGTTTTATAGCTAATCACTTGCAATAGAAGGCCTGGAAATTCTATGAACAAAAAATAAACAAATGAATCATAAATAATTATAAATTAAATAGGACATGTTATGATCCCCATGAACCTACATGGGCAGAAACACTGAATCCACCTGCAGACTCTCCAAATATAGTAACTGATCCAGGATCTCCTCCAAAGGCTGCAATGTTCTCTTGGACCCACTGGAGAGCTGCCACTTGATCCAGGAGGCCCCAGTTTCCACGTGCAAACTCATCACCAGTACTGGAATGAAAAAGAAGCACAGAAATGATAGGCTCAGGTGGTATTTGGGGATTCAGAAAAAAAGACATCTACAAAAGGAAATAGTCAACATTCCTTCTTTTCACTTTGTTGAAAAGCAAATCAAAAGGAGAGATTCTCCTAGCTGAACTACAAACTTTCCTTCCTTCAAATGTCCTAAGGCTGTCCTAATATCTGTTGCCAATACTAAACCAGTTCAGGTAATGTTCCACCCCACACAGCATGCCTGTCATCCTGGACATGTGTAGACAGCTGTAACATTTGCATACAACGACAGTATTGTGTTGCATGTCAAATGCAACACACGTGGGCCAGAGCAACACAACCCACACCCCATATATCATCCAGAAATTCATAGTGCAACTTGTGTTTATATGCATTGAATCTTTACTTGCAGAGACCCTGTTTCAAATGTTATGCCCGCATGCAGGTGTTAAGAGGTCTTGACAAGGAACAATGCAATCCAATCTTAGCCTGAGAGGGGTGGGTGGGTGTAGATGCAGCACAGCATCCTCCCCCATGGTGCACAGACAGAAGATCTGCCAAACCTGATTAACTTTTTGAAAAGCAGCCACAATACAAAACCTACCCATGGGCATGCAACGAGAAAATGCCCTGCAATAATTCCTTTTAATCTGGTTACCCTGAAATGAAGCAGCCTCTCCAGAAGCAATGATATCTCACTGGACGTGTCTAGATTTGACCACATGCACATTGGAGGGGAGGAAGGGGTGCTGCGGAAGATGTGAGTATCTGAATAGAAGTTCCACTTGCCCAGTCACTGACAGCCAGTCTGAGAGACCTGGGCTTGAAATCCAGGTTCAAATCCCCACTTAGCCTCAGGCCAGAGGTCTATTGCCTCTTCTACTTCACAGCTTGTTGTGACAGCAGAACAGGGACACGAAAGCTGTAATCCTAAAAAAGCACAGTCCAAGCTCCTTTGTGCCCCTCCATCCAGCCCTGGAAGCCTCCAGCAGCCTCCTACTGGCCACCACCTGCAAAGGGCCACCACCCGTGGTCACTTGATGGTATGATGCACAATGTGGTCTCAATAGTGTGGCACTTTGCCTGCTCGCCCTACCTCCTGCCCTGTCCCCACGGAGAGGGATCCCAGTTTGAGGCTCCAGTGTGTTGTCAGCAGTGGGAAAGGCAGGCTCCGTTTTCCCCGTGGCACTCCAGCACTGACTGTGGAAAGCTTTTGGTTGCCACTAAGCAGTCCATTCTGTCCCCCATGAGGGAGGAAAGCAGCAAGGGTGGCCTGTGGGACTGTCCATCCAATCCCTGAGAGGAACATCCGGGTGGGGACCTTTCCTTCTGCTCCACTCACGTTTCAGGCACAGTCTTGAAGGAGCTTGGGACAAACATCTTACCTATAGAAACCAAGAATGCCCAGCCGGTATTGAATCGCCACCACCACCACGTTTTCAAAAGCCGCTAACGCAGACCCATCGTATGTGGATGCAGCACCCACCAGTAATCCTCCTCCATGGATCCAGACCATCACCTGAAAGCAAAAGATAGAATTTGGGGCTCCTGCTGGGTTACCGGCCCCACCAGAGGCAGATAAAATGTTCAGAGTGGGTTTGATGTCATGCTTCACCTGTATGTTTAGCCTGGAAAAGAGGAGACTGAGATATGATAGCCATCTTCAAATATCTGAAGGGCTGCCACATGGAGGAGGGAGCAAGCTTCCTTTCTCGTACTCCGGACGGTAGGACTCAAACCAATATTGCAGGAAAGGAAAGTTTATGGTAAAGCTTTCTGACCGTAAGAGCTGTTCAACAGTGGAACAGTCTCCCTCAGGAGGTTTTCGACTCTCCTTCCTTGGAGGTTCTTAAGCAGAGGTTGGATGGCTATCTGTCATGGATGAGATTTTTTGCCTTGCAGAGGGTTGGACTAGATGACCCTTGGGCCCCTTCCAACTCTAAGATTCTCTGATTCCTTCAGTAGTTGGATCCTGAGCTGTTTAAGGCTTTGTATGTTTATATAGCTGTGGACTACATTTGGCAGGCTGCTTGACCAAGACACATAATAGGGTGTGAAAATCCCTGAAGAAGAACATGGCTTACTGGTAACTTGCTGTTCTTGTCAGAACGAGCCGGGGTGAAGATGTTTAAGTACAGACAATCCTCAGAAATACTCAAAGAGACCCTTTCCTTTTTGTTAGTAAACATATCTGACAGCATTTGTCCCACTTCCGGATCCTGCAGACACCTTGACAAAGCAAATAAAAGAAATAAACTAATTCAGTACACACAGTGCGAAAAAAGCTTCTCATGTTTGACTGTCAGCAAACACCAACTGAGCAGAGAGGAAGCAAAGTGTTGCATGACTTAATGCATGGAGGGAAGCAATTCTGGTGAACTGCTTTGTTGGAGAATGCCAACAAAGGACTAAAACCCAGGGCGGCAGCCTGTCCCCGCCTGATCTGATATAGTCTTTTCCTTAAGTGGTGCTGCTGAACAAAGGCCACCAAGCCTCTAAGACAAGCCTTCTGACTAGCTGACTGTTGCCCTCCCTTTGCTGGGGCACAAGTTTCAGCTTTCAGGTCAGTTTAAAACCATTTAAAAGCTAGTTTGTTTTAAAAGCTAGTTTGTTTCATGGAGGATGGGGGGGGCGCGTCCTGGGGAAGCAAAGCATCACTTGGGGGGGGGGGGAGAGGGAAATACTGTCTTAAAAGGGAACAATTTCTTGGGGGGAAAGCCAGGGGGGATCCTTGTAGGGGGTGATTCAATCATTAGAGACATAAATACTTAGATTTCTCATTGGCATGCAGAGTGCATGGTAACCTGCCCGCTTGGTGTAAAGTTTGCAGATGCCACACACTGTCTAGAATACTATAGATCAGGGTAGTCAACCTGGTCCCTACCGCCCTCTAGTGGGCATTTCAGGATTCCAGGTGGGCGGTAGGGGGTTCTACGCCACATGTTACTGCAGCACTAGTGGGCAGTAAAGAAATTTTACTATCAAGAAAAGATGCATTAGTGGGCGTTAGATATAGAAAGGTTGACTACCCCTGGTCTAGATAGACCTAATAAAAAAAAATAAAAGATAAGAAATTGTGGGGTCTGGATGTCATCCACCCAAGAGACCTCAAATGCTGATCTTCTAACAAAAATATGTAATTTATCCCTCAGATGAACCTCCATTATCTGAGGACTGGAAAGTGGCGAAAGTAACACTAATTTTGATCAAGGGGATTTTCATATCCAGAGGGCATTCAGAAAATTACAGCCTGGTTAGCAAGTTCTGTTAGGTCAACTTTTCTAACAATCCCATGACAGCAGGTAATACTTTTTTGGGGTGACCCAACTTCCCCTGCACTTGACTTACATTGGTGGGTAGGAAGTTGCATCTCTCAGATTGCTCCAAGGTTCTGCCGGCTGCGGTTGAGAAAACCGTAATGACCCAAGAGGTGGCTTTGCATAGGGGATTCCAAGGAAAACATCCACCTTTCTCTCAGCACCACTGACTTGGACCTGCTGGCCCTGGAGCTTCCCATTCTTGGTAAGCACTTGTGGAGGAGAAGGATTTTGGCCTGTGTGTGCATCGAACAGAAATGTCTGAGTCAGAGAACCATTGCTATTCCTGCACAGAAGCTGCAGAATTCCAAGCTTCCAAATGCTAACTATTCAGCTCTCCGGTGTCAGAAGCAGGGTTAGATTTCACATCTGGAAAAGCCTGGGAGTCCTGAAGCAATGCTGCTCTGGCCATATGCGGGCAAAGGCAGCACAAGCTCCGCTTTCCGCAAGCCGGGCAGAACTTCTCCTTTGGGGATATCCTTGACTGACTTAATGTACCTTTTTACTACTTAATCAAATCATAAATTAGAGGAAGACTCAATGGCCACCTAGCTTGTGTACACACCAGACATTTACACCGCCCCCCAAAAAATCCTGGAAACTATATTTTATTAAGTGTACTGAGAGTTGTTGGGAGAGCCCTCACGGAGCTGCAATTCCCAGCAGCAGAACAACTCTTGGGATTCCTTCGGGAGAAATAACATGATTTAAATGTGCTTTAAAAGTATGGCATGTGTGCCACTAGTCCCCACCCCACCCCTGTCCACACTCAACTTGATCCAAGAATCACTGTCTTTGAAATAAATCTTCTCTTACTAATATCTCTGCCTTGGTCAATGGGGACACCACTGTTTGCGTTTCCTCCACCTCATCACACTGTTGGCTGCTGAAAGCTTAGTATGTGTACCCACACAGGACTTCCCAATCTCTCTCTCTCCCTCTCATTCCTCCTGGCTGAGAACTGAGTGCAGATGGTGTAATTATCTGGGATTCCCTCCGGGGAACTATTTCCTCCAATGGAATTTTCCTGCACAACCAGAGCACTGGCTTTGTATTCTCCATGGGTGTTTTCTTAACAACAGTCCCACAGCTCCCCTTCCACCCTCTCAGCAGGAGGATTGTACGCCCCCCCTTCTCTTTTACCTCCCCTTTTATTCTGCACAATTTGCTTAGTAACTTCCCCTCCCTCCCTCTGTGTTCCTTTTGATCATATTTTAATCCTGGGCGTCAACAGCAGCGGGAAGAGACCGTGTGACTTGGCAGCATGAACGTGATTGTAAATGCAACCTATTAGGGCTTCAGCATACAAAACAACAAGAATTGTCTCAGTTTAGCAAGTTTTGTCTTGGTAGCAGAGTTACATCCCAGGTGGAATCTACACACATATAAAAAAACGCCATGAAAATGCTTTAAAAAAAAAAGTTTTGAAAAATACATAGAATTTTGCACAGCTCACTCTCACCATCTAGTGTCACATTTGTATATTTCACTTTACAGCACATTTAAAACGTTGTTTTGCTATTGTTGTTTGCAACTGTGTAGCTGAGTTCCCAGTTTAAGTTCCCCCAAGTGAGCTTGGCCCGCATGAAGCTCCCCTTCTGCACCTCAGTGTCCTCCTCTGCTACCATCTCTAATCCTGGGTTTGGGGGCTTAATGTGCCTCACAGGCCATAACTGGAAGTGGGGCAACCTTGCAGCTGAGGCAGGAACCCAAAATGCCCACTTCCAAAGCTTTCCATGTTGTCAGGTGGAGCCATGATGCCATATTAGACCTGAGGCTCCAGCTGAACGGGAAAGCTGTGGGATCACAGAGACCTGTTGGGTGATGAAATATTGTTTGGCTCAATAAGCCAGAGGTCTAGAAGGATGGATATTAGAGGGAAATAGCTACCAGAGCCATCACTTGCCCCCAAGTCAAGGCCCCAGGGAAGGGCGGAGTTACACACAGCCCAGGGACCTTCAAACCCTTCCCCCACCGCAGCATTTCCACTTCTGAAGAAGGTGCCTGGGATGATGGAGTTAGGAAACTGCCTGACCCTCACCTCCAGCTGCCTTGATGAGCTGCTGGCAGGACTTCTCCACATGTACCTTTCCTCCACTCTTTCTAGGCATGAACCATACCTGCTCTGGAGGGTAGGACTCAAACCAATGGCTTTGAGTTGCAAGAAAGGAGATTCCGAATAAGCATTTGGAAAAGCTTTCTGACAGTAAGAGCCGTTCAGCAGTGGAACAGACTCCCACGAGAGGTGGTGGACTCTCCTTGCTTGGAGGTTTTAAGTGACCTAGATGACCCTTGGGGTCCCTTCCAACTCTAAGATTCTATGATTTAAAGCTTCGTGTACAAGTGCCCTTTCCCCCCATCCTGCCACTTTCTCCACAAAAACCTGCTCTTTAAAGCTGAATTGGAGCAAATATCAATTTGTGGAAACCACGAATTTGCTCCAATTCAGCTGTAAAGAGCGGGTTCCCATGGACAAATCTCGGGGGAAAGAAAACAAACGCTCAGACACAGAGCATTAAAGATCCAGGCAAAAGCTAAGCATGGATAATTGTTTTATTTGTTTGCTTGATGGTTGTTTGCAAATTTGAATAATTTTTTTATATATAAAAAATCTAAAATCCTACCTTCAGCTGTCAAAACGGTGGCCCAGGAGGCCAGGATCAGAGGGAGCAACCAAGCCATTGGGCCAGCCATCGAAATCTTCAGCCCACTCAGATGCCTGAAACACAAGTAGCTCCTTTCAGTGCAAAGGTTGGCATTGGCAAAGATAAGCAGTAAGGATTGTGTAACATCTGATGCCAGGAGAGTTCAGTTGCAGAGGAAAGGCCTGCAATTAACCTTGAACGGGGCTTGGAGATGGTCCAGCAGCAGCAGCAGCTCCATCTCCTTTGGCAATGCCATTAATAATTAAGCAGGGGGTGCACTTGAACCCAAATTGATTCAGAAGGACGAAAAAGGCAGAAATTTAATAATACAAATTAAAATCCAGGGAGAAAAAGTGATACTGGTTGTTATTTATGCACCTAAAAAGCATTTTTTTCAAAAAAAACTATAATCAGAACTTCTTGAATTTGCAGATCAAAAGATTGTTTTAATGGGAGACTTAAATGGACTTCCAACTTTAGACAAAGACAGATCAGCCAGGAAAAAAGAGACCAAAGAAGGTAAACTGCCAAAAACATTTTTTGACATGACTCAAAATCTAAAGCTGATAGATATCTGGAGAATGAGATATATGTTTGATAGAGAGTATACTTTTTACAGCCATGTACATGATAGCAGCTCGAGAATAGATTCTGTATGGCTTTCCAAAGAATTGGAAACAAGAGTCAAAAAATTTGAAATCAGTCCCAGAACCTTTTCAGACCATAATTCCCTGACTATGGAACTACAAAAAGAAAGCCAAATCTCTTTTCGATGGAGATTAAATGATGATTTATTAGATGATCAAAAATTTGTTGAAAAAGCAAAAAAGACCCTGACAGATTATTTTGAAATAAACAGTCAAGGGCAAACAAAGTTACAGACGGTCTGGGATGCAAGCAAGGCTGTAATGAGAGGACTCTTTATACAACAAAACTCATTTAAAAGGAAATTGAGAGAGAAAAAGAAAAAAGAAATATTAGAGGAAAATATGAAAAAGGAGAAACAGCTGCCAAACAAGGCAAATAAAGAGGCAGTAAAATAGGCAATTAAAACATTACAAACCCAATATTCAATGATTATAAACGAGGAAATTAGTTGGAAAATAAAAAGAGTAAAACAAAAATATTTTGAGCAAGCAAATAAACCGGGGAAGTTGTTAGCCTGGCAGTTGAAAAAAAGTGAACAAAGGAACTCCATTAAAAAAATTAACATAAATGGCAGAATCACAGACAAGCTGAAGGAAATAAGAGAAGGATTTGTTAAATATTTTTCTGAGCTGTATAGACAAGGGAAAGAAAAAACATTTAAGATAGAAGAGTACATCAGAAGTAGCAATATGCCATATTTAAAAGAAGAACAAAGGAACATTCTTAACTCCCAGATAACAATTCAAGAATTACTTGAGGCAATAAAAAGCTCTAAAAATGGCAAGTCTCCAGGCCCGGATGGCTTTACGGCAAAATATTACAAGAAATTAAATGAACAATTAGTGAACCCATTGAAAGATGTTGTGAATGAAATATTGAACACAGGCGAAATCCCAGAAACATGGAAACAGGCCTATATAACAGTGATTCCAAAACAAGACACATATTTGCTGCAAATTAAAAACTGTAGGGCTATCTTCTTGTTATATAACAATTACAAATTGTTTGCAAATATTCTAGCTAATAGATTAAAAAAATATTAAATGAATACATCAAGATCAAGCAGGGTTTTTACCAGGAAGACAAATGAAGGAGAATGTAAGGAATATTTTGAATATAATAGAATATTTGGAGGCTAAAAATGAAAAGAAAGCAGCAATGATGTTTATAGATGCTGAAAAAGCTTTTGATAATGTTTCTTGGAAATTCATGATAAAGCTGTTAGAATAAATCAGAAGTGGTTCTAAGTTTTTAAAAGGAATAGGAGCAATCTACCATATTTTTTGCACCATAACACTCACTTTTTTCCTCCTAGAAAGTAAGGGGAAATGTCTGTGAGTGTTATGGAGGGAATGCCTACGGGTGGCATGCCTACGGATTTTCCTCCTCTAAAAACTACGTGCGTGTTATGGTCGGGTGCGTGTTATAGAGCGAAAAATACGGTATTCAGAATAAAAAGTCAAATTAATTATATATCAGGTGATAATGGATGATTGTAAGATCCAAAAAGGAACGAAACAAAGATGCCCATTATCACCATTATTGTTTATCCTGGTCTTGGAAATACTTGCCAAAAACATGAAGATGATATACAGATGGTACACAACACCAGTGCAGTTAGGGAAAATGTACAAAACTAGTTCAAATATATGTTGGAAGTGTAAGGAAAAGGAGGGGACATTTTATCATATGTGGTGGGATTGTAATGTAATTTTGGGAAATGATATACAACGAATAGAAGAAAATGTTCCATTTAACATTTGTTAAAAAACCTGAAGCATTTTTGTTAGGGATTGTAGGGATAGATCTGCCAAAAAAACTGAAAAACATCTTCATATGTGTGACAATGGCCATGAGAGTTCTAATAGAACAAGGATGGAAGACTGAAGAAACCCCAAGTAAAGAATCGTGGCAAGAAAAACTGATGGACTATGCAGAACTGGCAAAACTGACATATAAGCTACGGGACAAGGATAACTGTGACTTTAAAGATGAATGAGAACCCTTTACAAAGTATTTGAAGACGCAACAAAGCGAATTGGACTCCTTGGCTGGCTTTGAATAAACATTCACAAACTTTTTATTGATAATAATCAGCTAAATAGTTTGAGGATCTATACAACTTTGTAACATGCAGAAAACAGCATTCTCAGAGAAATCAAAGACTGGAACTGAGGGAAGCCAGAGGGGGTGAGGGTGGGTGGGTTTTGTGTGGGAGGGTAGGGGGAGGGAGGAAAAATGGGGGGGATAAGGATTATATGTTTCTGGATGATATGTTTTGTTTTAATTTTGAATAAAAAAATTAAGCAGGGGGTGGAGGGAGGCTGTCAAGGGAGGCCGGACTCTGGAACACTGTCTGGTTTTAACCCCTGGAATTGCACGATGCAGGACTGTGCTCATTCACCAGCAGAACTCTTGGAACACAGATTGAGTTGCCCTCAGTTGACTTATGGCTTTTATGCAATGCCACCCCTGAACTAATCTGCAATAGGGGAAAGTATTTACTGACCTTACACAGTTGTTTGTAAGAATTGCAACATGATAATATGCATGCAAAGCATTTCTAAAGTGCTCTGTTGCTAAGGCTCTAAACTTTGTTAGACCACCGAATTTACATCAAGAGTCTGTGCAGAACTCCTCTTTTGGATAGAATGGCAACAGTACACTTAGCTTGGCCAGAGTAATGTGGCTCCTTCACACTGAACTGAATGCAAAGCTGAATTATGGGACAGCAAGGCAACAGTCCTAAACACATTCTGTAGCAATAAGCAGAACTTTGTTCCAAGCACATATATTTAGCATTGATGTATTTTATTGCCAGAGTTGAAACGTTACATGCACCCAATTGTGAAGCTATGAGATATTTCAGGGGTGCCAGCACATTTTTCAGGTTTGTTTTCCTTAGAATAAAGGTCACTAGAGGCAGTGGCGTCTTTTTTTGCGATATATGATTTTATGTAGCCGCACATGCAGCCTGACTATAAGACGGAAGGGCTCACAACACAAATACTACCAAGAGATCTTGCTCCCCTGTGAGGTTCCTAGCTCCCCTCTTCGCTGCCCCAGTCTCTGTGGTTGCTGACAATCTGTTTGTTGAGCATTCATTTTGATTTGCTTGCAGGGAGGCTGTACAATATTGTATCAAGAAAGTGTGCCTTTCCTGGTCCCTCATCACAAATAAGTGTGACGGTTTTTGTTTTTGTTTTGTTTTTGGAGTGGGGAGCAAGTGTATTAAGCAAGAACACCAAATCAACTCTAACCACACAACCTGAACCTGCTGGTATGGGACCGAAGACCACCTCAAAATATCAACAGACTGGAAGTACCCCATGTCTCTTACTAGCCCAGTTCAAGATTTGACTGTCACCTGGGACTATTCGCTGATGCTCACCAATGTGATAACCTCCAGCCAGGTGAGGAGGACATACCTGCCCCCTTTCTGGAAGCATCTCCAGTTAGTAAATTCTGTAGCAACCAGCCCCCTGCAAATAAATACTTAACAGACTTGACCAGAGCCATTAACCTTAATGAAGACACTTAGTTTAGCAGGTCTCTTTTTCTATAGAAAACAGCCTCTAAAACAGAGTGGTTCTGTGTGCGTGCTGCCGTCACTGTCTTGGAGTGTCATGTGCTGGGGCCACACAGCGCAGAAAGCAGCACACAATAAAGATGGCTTTTATCATTGCTGTATCACTTGTTGCCACACACACCTTTGGCTTTAAGTTCAGCACCTGCTGAAGTGGTGTATCTGTCAATCACAGCACGCTGTCTCTCTTTGATTTCTTCTGTGTCTCTCTGCATGTGCGGCTGTTTCACACTCACACATCGTAAGAGTAGTGTGTGTGCGCGCGTGTGCGCGCGCAAGCACTCACTGTTGTAAGCAGCAAAGCAGTGTTTCCTTTATAATTTTATAATGGTAGTAACAGCGATCATTACACAAATACACAGGCTTGCTGTTAACAACCCATGTGGTTTGCATGCGCTGCCATGTGGTGCCCACGAGGGGAGAGGTGCTGTCAGTCACAAGGCCCACACAAGCCCTCTCCACACCAAACAAACACAGTGATATACAAAAGCATCAGATTTGCTCGTCCGCAGGCAGTAGTGGAAGCAAACCCACCCCAGCCGCTCCTCTTGGACTTAGGATGACTCTTAGGGAGCAGGCAGCACTTTGCCACTGGCAGCTCCTCTGAATGAAGCTGTAGGGGAGGGCTAGGGAATAGGATCTGGCTGCCAGGCTGAGCTCCCATCCCAGCCCTTGTGAGCCCCCTTGGCAAGCAGGTGCAGCTGCCGACCTCCCACTCACCTGACCACAATGCTGGCTGACCCAACTTCAAGGGGAAGAAGCAGGAGCAGGAGCTGTAAACACACACCTGACTCTTCCCTTTCTTCCCCTGCAGCTACACTTGAACTCAAAGGAAGAAACCCCGCCCAAGGGGGCTTGCAGGTGCCTTTGGCAAGGATCTGCTGAGTGGAGCTGATCCTGCAGAGATTTTTGCAGGCACCACTGATCAATTGCTGGCACCAGAGAAGCGTACACGGAGCAATGGATCCAAACTACAAGAAAGAAGATTCCACCTAAACATTAGGAAGAACTTCCTGACAGTAAGAGCTGTTCGACAGTGGAATTTGCTGCCAAGGAGTGTGGTGGAGTCTCCTACTTTGGAGGTCTTTAAGCAGAGGCTTGACAACCATATGTCAGGAGTGCTCTGATGGTGTTTCCTGCTTGGCAGGGGGTTGGACTCGATGGCCCTTGTGGTCTCTTCCAACTCTATGATTCTATGATTCTACCTGCTAATCCCACTTTTGGCCATTGACACTGATTGACTCCAATTATTATTATGACTGAAATACAGCTTCCTTATACAGTATACCAGATTTGCCTGGCTCCAAGCCAGGCCAGGATTCGGAGCCTCCCATCATGTAAGGCTGCCAGGGTAAATAAAGCTGAAATCTTAATGCAGTTGCTATGTGCAAGAGCAGTTCTGCACAAAAGAGCTGCTTTAAGAAGAAAAACACAACAAATATGTTTCCATCAACAACCAAGAAATGGGTGGGGGTGGCAGTGATAGATGTCACCAAGCAAAATGTCACCACGCATGTAACAAAAACCCAACAACCCACAGCCAGCCAGCCACACTCTTTAGTGGATCCAATGTTGGGCAATATGTGGATTTATATTGGATTTTCTTCCCTTCTCAGAATATCTGTGAATCGGGAAAATCCATATTTAGTGGGTGTAAAATAAGGGCTGCCACTTGGATGTGAAGAAATGATAATAATAAACTGAGAGATATCTTGGTAGAGCTTGAGACTCTTAATCTCAGGGTTGTGAGTTTGAGCCCCATGTTGGGTGAAAGATTCCTGCATTGCGGGGGCGGGGGGGGTTGCACTTAGATGATCCTTATGGTCTATGTTTCTATATTAATTGGACACGGAAATATTTAAACCTCAAATCCACATCACACTCCAATGTGGATGAGCTCACAGTTCCATGAGAAGGAAGTTTCCAACCCTAGAAGCGCTGACAAAGTTCAGAGCGAAATAGGTAGAGAGAGATAAAATCCCATCACAGCCTCACAGCCTTTTGAGTTTGTAGGGATAAAGCTGCAATCCCTCTATCTATCCTCACAGAAGAAACGCCGCCAGCCCCCCGGACTCGAAAGGACCCACCTGAGCCTTACGGAACTGCCGCTTCTCGTAGGTCAGACCCAATGTCCGTCCTGCATTTCCCCTGGTTAACGTTACCACTGAAACCAGAACATAAAGCCAAAGGTACACAAGCCAGCAATTCCCCGCCTTGGTTGTGTACAAGACGACTCCACCACCGCCCGCATCTTAAGCCCGCCCACAGCCCTGGCAACCTTCCACGCGCCCTGCGCGCCCACTCACGGAGCCCGTTTCCGCTTCAAGGAAGCAGCAGCCTCCTCGCCTACTTTCGGTTCGTGTATTTTTGCACAGGGTTGCTACGTTACAGGTGATTCCGGGTGTTCCAAGGTGTCTATTTCAAAAGCACCAACGCACAGGCATGGCAAGGAGCCATTTCTCACCCTCCAATTGCCCCCTTCTGCCAGAATGCGCAAAAATAAAAGGTATTATTCAGTTAAATCCAGGGACTCACCCCACCCTCCAAGGTGCTCTCTCATCTACTGCAAACACGCAGCTAGCAAACGGACCTACTTACTAGCAGTTCAGGCTCAGAAGAACAGCGGCAGAGTGCATGCTTGTGATTGGCTGGGCGGCGGGTTGCCCTTAGCCTTCCTTTATGAATGGTACTTCACAGGGACTGTTGCCCTCCCTGGATTTCCGTAGTTCTGCAGCCTCATTAGTTGGCTTTTCATTCCACGGTGAAGATTGTTGCTGGTTCCCTTTTCTCAGCTCATTTAGCTTGACGTCATAAATTCATTAAAAAAAAAAAAAAGGAATTGAGGGTGCCCACCTCAAAGTTCGCTTTGGGCAACCGCAAATCATACACCCCTGCTTCCAAAACAGCATCCTCCTCTGCTAGATGCTTTTGGATCCTGCCTCTGCTTCCTTCTTCCACAAGGTACTCTTACTTGCATCAATAGTCAAAAACACTTAGAGTGGAGGGAATAAGTAAATGGAGGGGGGGGGGACCAACCACATGTGGCCCAGAGAGTATCTTCTCCCAGGATGACATGGGCTCCTGCCCCACCCAGTGTGGAAGGAAGCAAGGAAGCACGGGGCAAACACTCAAGAATGTGCTGTGGGACAGCAGAAATCCCCAAAGTCTACCCTAATACTGGGGATATCTATTGCCTGCATCTAATTTACTCTTGTTAAACTTGTCTTCCTGTACTGCATTTCTGCCTCTAAACATTCTTACTGCTTTCGTTCATATGACAGCAGGGTGTTAGAAAAGTCATTCTTCACCTATAATTTCTTATGCACTTTTAAGCAGTCAGTACAAATAATTCTATGCTTCTTCTATTTAGTGATCATAGCAGATCTTATTTTAAGCCTCTGTTAATGTGTGGCTGTTCTAACTAAGCCTGTGTAATTTTAAGATATATTGGAAAATTACTTTTACTGTGATATTTCAGTTTTTCCCCATTTTACTAAAGCTATAAGTGAACCATATGTGCCAGCAAAACAAGTTATTTGGCAAAGCAGTGGCAAAAACCGCTTGAATAAAACTGAACAAGGGATCAAATCTCCACTGCTAAACTTGAAATGCTATTAATTTTTCATTATCATAGTAGTCGCCTTCTGAAATAAAGCCTCTAGAGTCATTTCCAGATGTCCGTTTTGATTTGGTGCAATTTGTATCTTACTCTATTTTATGCTTGAAATGTAACGTTGGGGCAGAAGAATGGAGAGTAGCTTTTTCTGGGTAAACAAAACAGAACTACAAAGGAGTGCATTTGGCAATTGGTGAGGTTATAAACAGGCAATATACATGATAAGAAGGATGGCCAGGAGGACAGTGATCATTATCACCTTCAGGTGAGACCTGTTTCGGGGCCCTAAGAGTAACAACCTAAGATTAACTTATCAGAAAAGCTACATCAAAGAAACTTGCCCACTATCTTTATGGCCCAGGATGCATGCATGGCAAAGCAACTGGGCTGCTTACGTGACTTATCAAGCAAGATAAATGGGCAGTAGAGGAGATGGACAGAGATGCAGAGGGTTGTGGGATTTGGACAGAAATTATTGTCAATGAATTAAACCCAGTCAACACAATGCATTCATCGTGGACACAATGGCTTGACGCATAGTTTATAATTCCTCATAGTAATCCCACCTGACCCCACACCCTGGATATTTGCACTCCTACAAAAGAGAACCCATCCTTTGACAAGGACAGATTGCCCAAAATCTAACATTTTGCATTGTTGAGTAACTGTGTGGTAAACTCCATAAAATACTATGGTAGGGTATATGTACACTTCTTCCTTTTTTGTATCAAGTACACTGTTTTGATTTTGTGACTATGTGATTATGCTTTAAATTTAATTGGGCAAATTTAGTGATTGGGCAAATTCAGTGCGGCCATTGTAATTGTTTCACTTATTTATGTAATAATTTACAGTTTCTTTTGTATTATGGTTTTACTCTTTCAAAGCGAATATTTACAATTTTCACTATTTGTCAGGGGTTTTTGTTTGTTTCTTTTGCTATGGTTCTAGCCATATGCTCACTGGAACAAATTTATATAGTTATAGATTTGATGGGGCTCTAAACCCCAGAAATTAATAAATGGTAGGATTTTGATTATGTGGGAGAACTACAAGCAGAGGAATTCCTGGGCTAGCCTATGCAAAACGACCTGGCCAAGCTAGGGCCATTAAGAAACAACTCCATTGAGAACTGTCCTCCCACATTGCCCTGAGGTGTGAGCAGAGACTGGGGGTTTGGAAGGTTGCAAGGGTAACTGAATATAAGGTGACCACGAAAAGAGGGTCTTTCTTAAGCAAGGGTTGCTGGGAAGAAGGAAGAAGAGTGGGATCCATCTTGGGCAGGCTGGCTGCAGGCTGGCTGGGAGCGATGCCTTGGACTCTAGGGCTGCACTGCTATGAGGTACAAGCCCCTCTTGAAATGTCCATGCAGAAAAATCTGGACTCCTTCCATGCAGACTGAAGGTGTAAATAGATGACTAAACCATATTTCTTAAAGCGACAACAGTCTCCACCGTGTCTCAATTCTCCAAAGGACCACAGACCCTGGGCAAATGCCTGGAACTCCATAGGCTTTTGCCACCACTCGGCTGAGAGAGGGGGAGACACACAACTTTTATAGCAATATAAACTGAATTTAGAACTCACTTTGCAGTGTTGGAGCCTAGTTAATTTGCAAGAACAACAAAGGCAGCAACTCCCCTCCACATGAAATGTGGCTCATTTTGCCAAGGAACACCAAGGAGATCTCTAAGTCACCCACACCCCTTTCCATCTCTCCCCCTTATAAATCCCATGCAACTCATGGATCCTTTTCTTCCATCCAGGAAAATGTGGAAGGTTCTTTGCTTCCCGTCCCCAGTGGTATCTTCAGGTAGGGCTGGGAAAGAAGACTCAAGCCAGACCCTGGAAAGCTGCTGCCAATCAGTGTTGACATCACTGAATTAGATGGGCCAATGGTCTGGCCAACAGCGTGAGGCAGCTTCCTTTGTCCCATAATCTCTAAAGCCAGCCAACATATAGAGCCTCTGAGTTGTTCAGTTGCCAAAACACATGGAACCGTCTGGCCAGAGAGAGAGAGAGAGAGACTCTTGCAGATATTCCCTGACCAGGTGCAAAGCCCAGTTCTCTACTGGCATGCATTGCTGACTGAGCAAACCACCCTTGGAATTCTCTCTGACCAGAGGCTGATCCCTTTGCCTGTCCAACCTTGCCCATATTTATAAGGAAAAGTTTGAGACAGACTTTCTGTTTCACTTTCCATTTGCTTTTAACTGAAGCTGGTCAGGATCAGGCCCTCAAGACCCTCCCTGATCAATGAGGGCTGTCAGCCTATTATAAGACTTAGTTAGGAAAAGCACTGGTTTGTATTTTTTTTTGTACTGTGTAACTGTGCTCTCTGCTTGCTTTATATGCTGCTGCCTTTATACAGGCTCCAAGGTTAACAACTGCAGATTACAGATTGAATTTGAGCTGCCTGTCCACAGGTCAGAGTTTGCAAAGAGGCCCCACCCCATTTAGATTCCTATCCAACCTGCCAAGCTTTGGATTTCTTCACTAGGTGTTTGAAAAGGAGGGAGGTGGCGGCAGGGCCTCCCAAGGAGGAGTAAATTGTGAAGGACACTTGTCCCACCCTCATGGGCTAGGCATGAACATTTCCCTTCTGTGACTTCCTGCCCCATTTATATTTTTCATCTAAAACCCAACAGCGAGGCAGTCAGCTTGTCAAAGTGGGCACAATCTTAGAAAAGGTGAAATGCCTCTCCTAAAATAATGCCAACTGCCTGTGCTTGTTTGCCAAGTATTTGCGTGAGAAGAATTTTAAGATTAGTGACCTAATCTGACTAATCAACAAGGCGTTGCAGCCATGCACAGGATTCTTAAACTGCACTGGGGCATAAACCTGTTACTCTTCAAATCATTGGCAGGATTTCCTAATTGTTAATGTGAATCACCTGGCATTTCTGCTGTATAAATCATATCTCATAATAGCTAAGATTTTCGGCGTTAGAACATGCGTTGAACAAATGCATTTTTCAGACTGAAATAATTCTTGTTGGAAAGTGTTTGTTCTCAAAACAAACAAAAATAAGCTGGGGCAATTTGGCCACTGGTTACAGTTCCCCATGTTTTTCCTTTCCTTCAGCCATTTTCTTCATTTTTTCAGGCAGTGTCTTTAACCAGAAGTCCACCTTGTTCTTCCTCAGCTTCTCTGCTTTCCTTTGCTCCAGGTTTAATTCCAAATATTCTTCATTCAGACCATACTGAGGCCATTCCACCAAACCTTTGCCATTTGGATTCCTGAAAAAGGCAGAGCCGAGAATTCAGTTCCTATTCAGCATTTTGGTTCTGTACTTTTTGGCATGTACGTAAAGCCACTGAGTGGGGCCATAGAGCATCTCGGAGCGTATCGCCATCCGTATACTGACGGCATGCATCTCTCTTTCTGCCACTGAGATGGTTGGTGTGCTGAACTGGTGCCTGGTCATGGTGACGGACTGGATGAGGCTCAATCCGAAACAACGAGACGCTGTTAGTGGGTGGTTCCTTGGTAATCTATCCTCTAGCAACCTCTGTTTTCGATTACAACAATGCACTATACATGAGGCTGCCTTTCAAGACAGCTCGAAAACTGCAGCTGGTGTAGGATGTGGCAGCAGGACTGATGAGGGAAATGAAGTGGTCTGAGCCCATCACTTGTTCTGGCATAGCCGTACTGGCTGTTTCCGGGACCAATTCCAAGTCTTAGTTTTAAGCTGGAAAGCCTGATGTGGCTCAAGGCCCTAAAGCAGGGGTCAGCAACCCAAGGCCCATGGGACACAAGCGGCCCAAAGGGGTCGTTTTACCAGCCCACGAGCCGCTCCCAAACCGAGCCACCCACTTGGCGAGCCCCCGCACGCTGTGCTAAACCGGCATGGGCACTCGCTTTCACGGCACCGGAAATCATGAGCCTGCAATCTGGCCCCCAGAGGGGGCTCTGCGGCAGTGAACCAGCCCAGGCAAGGTAAGCGCTGCCGACCCCTGCCCTAAAGCCTCTCCTCTTAAACCTTGTGCTCATTGTTTGAGGCCCTTTGCTGGGTCTCCCCTCCAAGATAAGTTTAGAATAGGGGTCAGCAAACTTTTTCAGCAGGGGGCTGGTCCACTGTCCCTCAGACCTTGTGGGGGGCTGGACTTGATTTTGAAGACAAAAAAGAACGGATTCCTATGCCCCACAAATAACCCAGAGATGCATTTTAAATAAAAGCACACATTCTACTCATGTAAAAACACACTGATTCCCGGACCGTCTGCGGGCTGGATTTAGAAGGCGATTGGGCTGGATCCAGCCCCGGGCCTTAGTTTGCCTACCCATGAAGAAGGTGGTGACAAGGGAGAGGGCCATTTTGGCTGCACCCTCCCCAGCGAGGCCTTCCTGGTGCTGTCATTTATTTACATCCTTTCAGCATCAGGTCAGAACGTACGTCTTCTTCCAGGCATTTCAGACAATAGGATTATCAAGATTATTGCTGCTTCTGTATTACAATTTTGCTGTTATTGCGGTTTATTGTTAAACTTGATTGTTGGTGTCCTTGTATTTGTAAGACACCTACAGATGCTTTATGATAGATATCAAATAATAGCAATTATTAATAACAATTCAAATATTGCAACCACTGAGGCATAGTGTTTTGAAATAGCCAAGAATCTCACCCATTTCGGGCAAAGTTGCTCCAGTATTTCATCATTTTTCTGCTGAGCTCTTTCTCGGCCTCTGTCGCTTTATGTGAGAAGTACAGGGGGAAGAACATATTAGTCATGTAGCATGTAGTAATTTGTGTAGAATTTATGGTATTGACTATCAGTAGAGCTTTAAAGAGGTATTTCAATGTTATCATTTGCTTAAAATTTGTTTTGCTTCCTCATCTGTTTATGGTTTTTGTTTCCTATCAGACGCAAACTCCTAGTACCCTTCAGATAAATTCCCAGAGTGGCTTAGTAAAGATATCAACTATCAAACACTGGGAACTGTAGTTTGCATGCCACAGAGTTGCAGTTCCCAGCACCCTTAAACTACAGTTCCCATGGGGGGGGCTGGGCAGTCTGATAAATATAGAAATCAAATTCCATGGGCATATTTAAACAGCAGTCTGTGAACTGCTAAAGCTGGTTAATGATTAAATTAATCCTTGATAATGTTCTTATTCAGCCTGCTTCTCCAAGTGGGGAGAAGTTCCAGGTCAGCTCCACTCACCCAAGTTTGTTTGCCTTTGGAAGGAGGTCGCTGAGGCCATTTCATAATATTAGAGTTTCTTTACAGATGTATACAGGTTAAGCACAGCTGGAGGCAGCAGTTTAAACACCCCAGAAGCAAAACCCACATCAGACTTCCAGAGTGAGGCAAACCCCCAAAAGGCACATTCCAGAGCTGCAACACTCTGCCCCTTCCTGCTCACTTATCCTGAGCTAGAAGTGGGAAAGGCCATGTGTCTCCATGGTGCCCAGTTCGCATGCGCTCACATCGGGGCAAGACACAGAGAACAAATGAAGCCCACTTAGCTCACCCAGCCAGCCCTCGTCACTGCTGGAGCAACACCAGTCCCTAGTGGCATGCCTGTTGTGTCCTCACACTGCACTCCCAGAATGGCTTTGCAAGGCTCGAATCCGGGGAGGGCAGCATAAGAAAGGCACACCAGCCATACTCTCTTCTCAGGCCGCCCTCCCCAAGTGGGTTTGCAAGGCTGGGATATATCAGATCCTAGTCTCACAAAGCGGTGCCAGCCTGGCTCAGGGAGGGGCAGGAGCAGTGCTTGCCCCACCCTGAAAAATGAACCCAGGGCGATTGCAGCCTCCCCTACGCTATGCCACCTACGCCTTCAGAAGACTTAAGGAAGATCTAGCTATTGAGGCAATAATCTCCATTACAAAAGAAGCCAGTCTTGCCCAGCCTTAAGAAATCCTTCTGACTTTATTGACTTTCTCCTGTGCAACTGCACCTTTCCCTGCCTTATAAAACAAAGCAGAAGAAAACATCAATAAGATTCTTACCCATCAAAGTGGTTGACTCACTGCCTAAGAATGGTACCCCAAATACAAAGGCAAGTTCATCACCATGATCTGCCTTCACAAAATCTGGCTTTGCATTTTTTAATGCACTGGGCCGGTGCTGGAATTCATAAAGGTAGACAGGAGCTCCAGAATCTGAAACAAAAAGTGGGTGGGGGAGGGAGGAGAGAGAGAGATCAGTGTTTGCAGTGATTACTGGGACATCATACATTACGATGGTTGTGATCCACAGAGCACATATGATCATAGTCATTAGCATGCACAATGCATTTGTTGATATCATGTGTTCACCACATACCTCATCACAGGGACACATGTCTTAGTGGCAGCTATAATTTGGACTCCTATAGCAACTGGCTCAGAATGCCTGGGCAACTAGTCACTGCCAGCTATTGGGAGCAAGACACACTGTCTAGAAGTCGTCTCTGGGCCCAAGTCAAAATGTTCATTATGACAGTACATGACTTGGGACCAGGATATCCAAAAGATTGCTCTCATACAAGTCTGCTTGAGTGTTGAGATCCGGGACAGAGGAGGAGAGAAAGAGAGCTTCTGTCTGTGCCACAAACCTGAAGAAGTGTATTTGGCAGAAATTTCAAGAAAGGGGCTTTTCAGTGACCGCTCCTGGACTTTCGATATCTCGGCCAAAGGAAGCCCACACAGCCCATTCTCTGATGACCTTCTATCAGCAAGCAAAGCTAGTGTGGCACAGAGGGTGGAATGTTGGACCTAGAACCTGCGAGATCTGGGTTCAAATCCCCACTTGCCCATGCAGCTAACTGCATAACCTTGGCTAGTCACTGCCTCTCAGCCTAAACTACAGCAAAAAGGTTGTTGTATGGGGATTAAATGAGGGTGCTACCTTGAGCTCCTTGCAGAAAAAAAGAGAGTAGAATATAAATGCAGTAAATAAATTGGGGGGGGGGATCCGACAGGGTTTTGGTCTCCAAAGTTAACTTATAAGTGGTACCTCTGGTTACATACGCTTCAGGTTACATACGCTTCAGGTTACAGACTCCACTAACCCAGAAACAGTGCTTCAGGTTAAGAACTTTGCTTCAGGATGAGAACAGAAATCGTGCTCTGGCGGCGCAGCGGCAGCAGGAGGCCCCATTAGCTAAAGTGGTGCTTCAGGTGTAGAACAGTTTCAGGTTAAGAACGGACCTCCAGAACGAATTAAGTACTTAACCTGATGTACCACTGTATGGTGGCATTAGTTTCATGCAGTGCTTTTTTTCTGGGTGGACACAGGGGGACGCATACCCCAAAACATTTTGTGAATCTTTGTACTTTAGCCCATTTACTGTATTTATTTTCCCCGATTTGAGCTATAAAATGGTGCTTTTCTTGAGTCAAAATGAGAGTACCCCTAAACATATTTTTAGGAAAAAAAAGCACTGGTTTCATGGAAGACATTTTATCTGTGTGGGTCTAATGGTTTTGAATGTTATTTTGTATTTCACTTCATACTTTGATGTGGTTCCACTGGGTGGAAAAGTGGGGTTAGAAATTGATCTATCATAAATAAAATGCCTACTCCACCTGGCACAGGATCAGAGGAGTGGGGAGAGCAGAAGGGTGAGGCAGGCTGAACCCCCCCCCCCCCGGATCAGCAGCATCTTCCCTCCCCCTTCCCCCAAGTATTTTTTTCTCATCCAGGTTGGATTCCAAGACTGGAACCCAGCCCCTCTTGACAATCCTGGAGCCTCTAGAAATTTCCCCAATGCAGGAGATTCTAATGAGATCTTATGATGAAGGTTGGTATATAAATCTAATAAATAAAATAGATAAATAACGCTTTGCTGTGGTCATTCCGTTATTTCAAAAGTGAATTCACCTCTGTGATATCTAGCTATCTCAACAGCAGGAGCAACAAAGACCATATCTCCCATCATGTCCAGAAAGCGATCTCGTAACTTGACACGGTCCTTGGTGTCTCCCAAGTATTCATCCAGTGCCATCTGCAGAGGCTCAGGTGATAAATTCTGCAAGGGAAGGAGGGAGCAGCCACATTAGAGAAGGCCATGGGAACCACTTCCCCTCCTGCGACATCCATTGCCCAGCAAATGCCGCCAGGGAAATGGGTGCAGCAGCTGGGCTCTTCCAGGAAACAGCAGCGACAACACACGACAAGGAGAGGAAACCTCTGGCTTGTGGGCCACTCACAGCCCTCAAAGCTTTGGGATCCGGCACCCACGCATCTGCTTCCTGCCCCCAAACATGGCAATTAGGCTTAGAGGAAAATAGGTTTTCCCCCCTCCCCAAGGCTAATTTATCATGCAAGGAGAGAGGAATTGGAATGAGCTGGGGAGAAGCTGGGAAGAAAACAACCCTCTCCTCAATTGCACCTTTGCGCAACAGGGTTAGTGAAAGCATCCCACTCATGTGAATGGGAACAATTTCAGGGATGTGGGAGGAGAAAAGGGGAGAGGCAAAAGAAAGGCAGCTTTAAATGTCTGTGTCAAGGGTGTGTGTAGGTGTGAATGGATGGATTTGTGGAGGGGTGTAAATGATGCACCCCTGACAGGGAGGGAAGGGGTGGGGAACCAGTGATGAAGACTTAATCCCACCTCCCTGGTTTCCATAAAAGCAGGGGAGGGGCCAGAGACCTCTACCAAAACTTGGAAGTAGATCTGGATCGACCTGTTGGACACCCCTGCTTTAAGACATGCAAAGCGGCAGCAGAGATGCCTGTTTGCAAAAGAAAGCAAAGGGGCCTCTGGGTTTTCTTCCACTGCCACCAGCTGCTTGTGGGTGGGTCTCACACTCTGCAAAGGTGTGGAGGGTCCCCAACCCCCAGCCACCACACCCAGAGTTTTTGTTCTTGTTTCTGTAACTGGCACCTGATGTTGTGGATCATTTGATCCTAGATGCATGTTTAATCCCTGCTTTAAAGGCTGCAAAAATGAAACCACAAAGGGCTGGAAGGGAAAGGCCTTTGGAAGGGGCCGGCCCTGTTTTGCAGGTGTTTCTTCTGCCCCTCTTTATGATATCTCCCCTTTCCCATACACACTGGAGCTTGTAGAAAGCTCAGTAAGTAGGGCTCGTTGGCTTCTCTCTTACCATGGAGGCGGTTATCTGCTGAAACAATGCAATGATGGTCTCCTTATCCATGCCTTCAGTTATGCCGGAGATGTTCATTGCCTGTGGAATTAAATAGAGACTTCACATTCAATATCATCCAAGGAATATGGAACCTGGCCTTCACTCCTTTTACCTGAGTTTGTAAAGGCACAAAAGACATGGTAAATCCATAAAGAGGATGAGGAAGAATGGAAGGAGGGGCAGGGAATTTCAGCAAACATCATTTGCTTTCAAAATATTATTCAAAAGCACCAGACTCTATTGCAGCCACACATCAGGGTACAAAAATAAATTGCGAGCAACTTACCGCAGGAACAACCCATCCGTATTCGTGATTATTCACACCTAATAGATATGGGACAGTGTTGAGTTCCTTTGAGGCCAGTAGTTCCTCGGGTGCCTTTCGAATGAAGTCTCCATCAACTACTGCGGGGATAATCCCAAATCCCTGTTTGTTTTTAAAGAAAAGTTCTCTTTAATGTGTATTGGATCCCTAGAAACAACTGCAAAAGTTATGTATAACAAGAATGAAGCAAAACTGGACAATTCCAAAAGCAGGGACCTAGGAAGCTGCCTTATTACAAGCCAGACCACAATATTGACCTCAATATTATCTCCACTGACTGGTAGCCATGCTCCAAGGTTTGGGGCATGGCCCTTTCCCACTCCAACCTGGAGATGCTGGGATTAAATCTGGAACCTTCCACATGCAAGCCAGATTCTCTCCCACTAAACTGTAGCCTTTCCCCAAAGTGTTAATATACTTGAAACCCGACCAAGAAGGATTTGGAATGAGAAAAATACATGTGTGTTTGTATGAGGCAAAATGACGAATCGCCAAACAGAAAGACCCTGGAGAGGCATGGGCTTAGTCCAAACAAAGCTTTTGGCATGTGTGCATAGTTGCCCCCTTGGATAACAATGCAAACTCCCTCATGTTTAAATCTTTTTCATCTAGAAAGATTCCAACAGTTTGTGGCCCATGTACCTCCCGACCCAAATAAACAAAGGAGAGCAAAAACAGAGCGGAAGAGCATCACATTATGTGGATGTCATTGAAGTTTTCAGACTCACCAGGGTCAAGTTGGTATTCAGGGTTTTGAGTTCTTCTTCTGTTTTGCTCCTCAAGCAATGCACCAGCGCGGAACTGCTGGCCTCACAGCCAGAGGCTTTTGCAATTTTATGTGAGAACTTTTGATGGAGGAGGGGGGAATAAAATAATAATACAGATTAGAAGAGGAGAAGGAGGAGGAGTTTGGATTTGATATCCTGCTTTATCACTACCCTAAGGAGTCTCAAAGTGGCTAACATTCTCCATTCCCTTCCTCCCCCACAACAAACACTCTGTGAGGTGAGTGGGGCTGAGAGACTTCAGAGAAGTGTGACTGGCCCAAGGTCACCCAACAGCTGCATGTGGAGGAGCGGAGACGCGAACCCAGTTCACCAGATTACATGTCCACTGCTCTTAACCACTGTGCCACACAGCAATTGGCACTACATTGATGGTGAACAATCACAACAGCCTGACATTTCCATGGGCTTGTTTGAAGCAGAGCTTAAGGCTGTCACTCATCTCAGGGTGGTTGTCATCCTGAAACAAGGACCCCTGTCTTCATGGACAAGGAATTTCAACATCTTTTAAGCATCCATGATAGGCCACAGGGCCAGTCACACACACACACACACACACACACACACCCAAAACCGGGCAACGTGCTGTTGAAACAAAGCATGGCACAACGACATCTTTGCTTTTAAATCCCCACCCTCACTTACAGTATTCTTATTATTTCTTGTCTATAATTTCCTGTTTATAACCCACCCTTCCTCTCCAAAGGGCCAGGGTGGCTCAATAATGAAACTGCATTTCATTTCTCCCCTGCTTTCATCCCAAGGAGGCCCCAGACCACCAATTCAAAACAACACTAAAACTTACTGTAAGCAGCAGTTAAAACCAGCAGTGTAAACCTTTTTGGTCAGAAGCTTGCATGATTTTTTTTTTTAAAGAAAAGGTGTAAACATGTTTCCTGAAAGCAGATAAAGTCATGTGTGGAGGAGGGCTGCCGGATTTCATGGGGGGAGTTACATAACCGGGGGAAGGCTGCCCTCATAATGCCCCATATCTGATTCCTGTTCTTACTGATAGGACCATGAGTTGGACGTTTCCCAAAATTGCAATTTTTGTGTTATTAATTTTAGCCCTAATGTTAGATATTGTGCTGAGTGATGAGGAGTGTAGGAGTGCAAATATACAGAGTGTGGGGTCAGGTGGGATTACTATGAGGAATTATCAAATATGCATCAAGCCATTGTGTCCATGATGAATGCATTGTGTTGACTGGGTTTAATTCATTGACAATAATTTCTGATCAAATCCCACAACCCTGTGCATCTCTGGCTATTTCCTCTACTGTCCATTTCTCTTGCTTGACAAGTCACTTATGTAGGCCAGCTGCCAGTTGCTTAGCCAGTTGCTTAGCCTGGGGCATCCAGAGGTACCACTGTACTGTAAATCACAGTTCCTTGTTCCCTCCCAGCAAATTATTGCAGGCTTTCCTTAGGCATCTGATTGGCCACTGTGAAAACAGGATGCTGGAGTAGATGGGGGTCCCCTTGGCTACAGAGCTCTGCTCATGCTCAGAGGCTGTCTCTCTTCCATCTTTTTGAAGGCTTTGATTCACCCCTTATATCAGTCTGTTTTGATTAATATCTGAGAGATGCTTAAGCTGCAATCGTCAAACTTTCATTCCCTGGAACAGTCCAAAGCAGTTTGGGAACCAGGCTATTGCTCTTAAGGGTATTGTCTCCCTGCACAACAACAACAGACTCACCTGAGCAAGGACTTCTGGGCGGCTAGTGATGAGGCCTGGAAGCTGAGTGACGCCGCTCTCAGAGATGGCCCTGTGGAACAAGCCCTTGGACAAGGGGGACAGAAGCTGCAGCAGAGGAAGAAGGAGGGCAGGTGAGAGACACAAAACAAGGCATTCAAAATCAAAGGTGTCTTTTAATATGGCATTTACTGTATTTATTTTCAATATTTACATACTGTCCCCAAACTAAAGTTTTCTGTGCAGTTCAAAAGTAATAATTAAATACATAAATACATTTTTTTTAAATTTGGGAGCAAAATCCAAGGCAATGCATTCACGATCTCAAGTGGAGTGGAGTCACATTTCTCAAAACCTACTGGATTATCCCTGGATCAGGGCAATCTAAATTCACAGGGTCAATTCAATCTAAATATCAGCAGGAGAGCAGCTGTCTGAGGGGGATGTCTTGTGTAGGGCATTACAGTCGTACTTTGGAAGTCGAACGGAATCCGTTCCAGAAGTCCGTTCGACTTCCAAAATGTACAAAAACCAAAGCGTGGAAGGTCCTGCAGCCAATCGGAAGCTGCGCTGGACATTTGGCTTCCAAAAATAGTTCACAAACCAGAACAGTCACTTCTGGGTTTGCAGTGTTCGGGAGCCCAAACGTTCGAGAACTAAGCTGTTCAAAAACCAAGGTACGACTGAACTTAAATGGGAATGCAAGCAGCTTCAAACGCACATTAAGCTCAGGTGTGAACAATCCTTGCATTATCTCAGTGGACAGCTGGCTGTACTGGGTGTAATGGGTGTGCATTTTACCTTTACTCACTGCTTTGGAAGCAAGCTACAACCTTGTTTTGGTTTTCCAAAGCTTCAGGTGTAACCACCCTCCTCTCTCCATGCAAGTCAATGGAGACAGTACTGTCACCATTGGATGACAAGTGGAAAACAAAGCCTTGCAAGCCCTAAATAGAGTCTATTCTCCCAAAGGTGGATGTGGACTCCCCCCCACCAGCACTGTCTCCATGGCACAGGTGGCTCTGAAGGCAGCTTTGGCAGATCTCAAATGCCCAGTGAAGCTCCTGAGCTGAGCAGGTTCAGAGTTTCGGAGCCAACCTGCTTTGCTTCAGACTATTTTGTGGAAGACGTAACATTTCTTGCAAAGGCAGCTGTTGTGTCTGAGTACTAGAGCTGAACGGCCCTTCCAGCCCTTCCACACAAATACCCTTCTCTCCCCCAAACTATCTTAGTTTTGCCAGTAGTGTCCTTTAATATGGAAGAAGCACTTTGTTGTTGGTCTTGTTAAACCAGAAATCCTTGGAGATCTACAGCATAAAAGTGATTTGCAACTGGATTCAGATCTTTCTTCTGCCCACCTCCCAGCCCCAGTTTAGAGATCTCTGGCTGAGTCCTCAGAGATCTCCATATTTAGTGGATCCCTACCTGAGCACCAACACTAAATGCTCCTGCAGACTCTCCAAATATGGTCACAGAATTGGGATCTCCTCCAAAATGTGCAATGTTCTCCTGAACCCACTGGAGAGCAGCTACTTGATCCAGCAATCCCCAGTTTCCACGGGCATCACTGCTACCAGTGCTAAAAGAAAGGCAAAAGTCAAGCGATGGAGAAACTACTAGATGGTTAACATGCACTCCTCCACCCCCAAAATGATCTATCTCTGCTCTGCAAGGAGATAAGCTGAAGGTTTGACCTGAGAAGCGAGCAGTCTTCTGCCTCAGGGCCACCACTCTGGAATGGGCAACAGCAGCCAGGTAGCGCAAAGTGAGAATTTCCTCCAGAATCCTTCTCATTTCAGCCATTCATGTGTCTCCTCTGTCGCCCCATTTTTCCTTTCATTCAGCCCTTCTTTCGGGACCCTATTGCTTGGGACTTCCAGCTTCTCAACTTTGCAGGCTAATATATGCCTTTTCTTCCACATTTCCCCTAATATGGGTTTCCACATGCATTTTCTGGTTGGATAACTGTATCACAAAATTTGGAGAAATACTAATTTCAAAGGGAAGCAGGTCTTTTGGTTGTGTCTTATTTTGCGTGGTGCAAATTAGGAAGATGCAGCGATGAAGCAAGTTGGATTCCCCTCCTCTTCCCTTTTCTTTACACCTCCCTTCCTCTCCTTGCAAAGCTTTTTATTTATTACTCCTAGCAAGAGAAGCAAGAGAAGCAAAGGCAGATCTAATCTTCACCAAAGAGATTGCATGTGGCCTGTGTACCTTTAAGTTAGTGAGGTTTTTTCAAGTGTTAGAAACTATCTCACCTGAAGAATCCTGGGAGACCCAGCCTGTACTGAATCGCGACGACTACCACCTTTTCATAAGCAGCCAAGGCTGATCCATCATTCATAAAAGCTCCACCTAATATCAGAGCCCCTCCGTGGATCCAGACCATGACCTGGGAAAATACACAAAATAAAAGGAACTCGTTATAATAGCAACATCCCTGGCACAGATCAACTTGGTGTTAACGGAGCAACAGGGCCAGCACTAAAAGAGCTTTCAAGAGAAGTTGGGTGCTTTGCACCAGGAGCCAGTGGAGCAGCTGAAAGGTAGAATCCATGCCTTTGCAGCAATAAAACCGCTACCACATTTGCAAAGCTACTAAGCAGGTTCCAGTATGGTTTCAGATTGGATGGGGAATCAGACTCTACAAGGGGTTGGGGTGAACCCAGAAGCCCAGATGCAGAGCATCCAGAGTGGCTGAGGAGATCCAGGGAGTGGATGGGCAGCTGAAGGGCTTGGACTGTGAAGCTGAGGAAAAGGAGGGGGAATGTCTCAAAGAAGAGTGAACTACAGACTGAAGGTAAAGAGTTGCTGCTGATTGTTTTCTTCACTCCATGTCTGCCAGCTGTGGAAAGAAAGGTGCAAGAAGCCTGTGTGCATGTGCGAGTGGAGCATGGGCAATTAAAGGGGGAGAGCAACAGCCCCATAATACTGTGGGTTGCTGTTTCTGTCCTCTGCCCTGCTGGCCTCAAGAGCAACTGCCTCCGATCCTGCACTACTTCTGGTTGCACATTTGCAGGCAGCATGAGGCAATACTCTTAAGGAAGGCTTTGTTTGCTTACAGGCAATTTGGCCTTGGTGTCTGGGGTATAAACATTCAGGTAAAGACAATCTTCGGCCACTGCTATGTCGGGAAGCGTCATATTCAGCATCTTGCTAAAGCCAGCCAGCCATTCCAAGTCTTGCAGACACCTTTGAAACAGATGAGAAGAAAGAAAAGGATGTGAAAGGACGGTAAGGAGAGCGGAGCTCTTATCTGTCACGCTCATGGTTGGGGTGTGTGTGAGAGATTTAAACAGCTTTCACCACCACCTGCCTTCTCAGGAACCCGGAGAGATGTAGCCAGTGTGTGCCTGGCAGGGGCTCCAGCTGAGAATTCAAGCTACAATTCACAGGATTACTCGGGAGAAACCAAATTGTTGTAGACCAGAATACATTTGCATGCAGGACAGAAGTTCATGGATCTGCTTGTCTCCAGTAGCCACTGCTCCTGTGTGCGTTTCCCACTGACTCATCGCTTGACAAGAGCCTTGCGTGCTCTGCTCCTTATTAACCAGAAAAGAGGCCCTGGGGCATTCAATGTGGTCAGACTGGAAAAGCTGGAACTGCAGTTCTTTTGCACAGAAGCTCCTCTGTTGCCTGCTGCCTTAAAGATGGACATGTTTGCCCCTGCTCTCAGTTCCATGGGTGGTGGTGATAGGGGAAACACCCCCTAAGCAGCACTGCTGGTGCCTAGAAGCAAACTGTGTCGACTGCCCAATTTGTGCTGCTCCCACAATCACCCCCACCACCTGAAAGGAGGGCAGGTGAACAACACAGAGTAAAACCTCCTTATCCCTCAGCTCCAGAGGCTGGCGGTTCCTTGGGGAAATTGGGTGCCCTCTGAATGCTGGATTAAACAGGTGCAAAGTCCCTTTGGCTTGGAAGACAGATACTGCCCCAGCCCTTGGAATGGAGCCGTGAGGAGGCTGTTGTTGCCTCCAATAGACTCATGACGGGTTTGAGGGCCAGGGAGCATCTTCCCATTTGTTTACTTAAAGAGCTATAACCCTGTTTCTTCCCAAAGAACTGTGCTCCCAAATAGCTTTCCTATCTTAAAGCAAGCTAGAGTTATCCAGACAATGTTTCAGGTTTTGCCCCTTTCTGACCTGAGAGAATTGTTTTTACCAATGGACATAGATTAACATAGCTGTTCTTTCTGTGCCAAATGGCACTCTTCTTGCTTACAGCAGAGGATTTGAGTTGGGTCTGAAAACCATTTTGCTACCAACTAAAAGCAAGACAGGAAAAAGACTTTCATATTAATCTAGCCCAAGGAGGATGTCCAGCAAAGTCACATTTGGCTCATTCTTACGCGGGAGGGATAGACGTTGACTCCCTCACATGGCTCCACGCTTCTGCTGGTTGCGGTGGGGAGAATCTCAGGGCTCCGATCGGCGGTTTGGCAAAAGGGATCCCAAGGAAGACATTCACAGGCTGGTCGATGCCCTTCACGCTGGCCAGCATGCCCTGCAAGGGCCCATACTTGGTAACCACTTTGGGACGGTCATTTCTTTGGCCTACAAAAGATGAACATGAAGACCAGGGGCAGGCGGCCTTGCAAACAAGGAGGCGCTTCTCACAGCATCACCCATCATTAATGTTACTTGCCATAAAGACTTATAAGGGGGTTGCAAATAGAAAACAAGTTTTAAGAATATGGCCAAACACAAATGCAATGAAAACAAACATCCTTAATAAACAAACCCATGAAACAGCAAAACGTAATGGTTAAGAATGAATGGGAAGTCAGGAGATCAGGGGAATAGTTGCACCTAAAAAGGGGTGTCTTGATGGACAGATGGAATGCTACTACCAATTGGGAGAGCATTCCACAACACGAGGGCTGCCTGTGAAAAAGCCCCGCCTCTTGTGTTATTCCTCTTTTAAACCCATCCAAGTTGGTGACTTTCAGCTGCCTCCTGTGGGAGCTAATTACATTGATTCTGTGTTTGCATCTTGCTTTTCTTCCCAGGAGGCCAGGGTTGTGTACGTTTTCTTTCCCTCCCTCTTTTTACATTCGCAACAGCCTTGCGATGTAGGTTAGACTAAATTAATATATGTACAACAGCTCTTGCCAACAGATTGCAGAAGCCAGAAGGAGGCGAAGCAGGGGCCTCAATCCCCATACAGTGTAGCAGTCCTGTCAAATCCTGTTGACACCCCTGTTTGGAGGATATTGAGTAATAAGCAGCTTTGTGGTATTCCCATGTGCTAACCCACCAAAGCACCCTGTAGTAGCACATTTGAACGGAAACGATGGATGTGAGGAAGTCCTGATGCAATGTACCCACAGAGGTTAATGTCTCTCCCCAGCCCCACTTGCCCTGTTGTGAGGAGTTGAGCTGCATAATTCTACAGAGCCTCCATGTTCAGAGGCAGTCGTATGCCTTGGAGTCACAGGAGCTGGGTGCAAAGAACAAGGCGAGGCCTATTGTGAGCTTTTCCGGCCTTGCCCCTTGTCCTGGCTGGCTGGCTGCTCTTTGGACAAACCCCAACCCTGAGAAGGTGGATCTGATCACAGCATAACAAGTTTTACGTAGTTCGTATCGTTTGAAGTGTTCCTAATAAGAGATTATTAAATTAGTGGCTCTTTTGCCTTCAGATTCTGCTGCCGCCACCATTACTTGTTTGCTACTCATCCTTAACACACACTTCAACTTTTTTTCAATGAAGGTATTTTATTAGTACTTTATCGTTACCATCAACTTCCCCAGGAACACTTTTGCAACTGCCCAAGGAGCAGAGGCTGAATTAAAATGCAGGACCACTCAGGACTTAGCCACACTTCCCCTCACCCTGGAGAAAACTGCTCTTTAGTGAACGGCAATTCGGGTTTTCTCCAGATTGACGTTTGCTCCAATTTAGCACTAAAGAGCAGGGTTTCCTTGGGAAAGAAGGAGGGCAAGGGGGAAACTGCTTGGACCTATGCTGTCTAAGCACAGGACAAGCAGACGTGTGAATGGGACCTCAGGAGTCACAGATCAGCCCCTGTCCCCTGTGAACTAAATGGCCCCTCACGGCCCACCCCTCGTTAGAAACCTGCTTTGTTCAATTGTACTCGAGTCTGCTTTTCAATTCCAGGCCAAAATATTTTGATTTGTCCAGGCTTCTTAAATTCACTGTATTGTCTTTGTTTGCTGAATAGTGTTTGGCCTATTATTTTCTCAGCTTCCACAATGCTGTTTTTATTTCTTGTAATTGTTTTGATATTCGTTTGTGTGTGTGTTTTTGTACACCCTGGCGTTCACGTTTTGGATGAAGGCAGAATTGAGATATATTAAGAATAAACAAATATATACATAATTCTAAAATAAATTCTAACTCTTAACAATAATACATAAATAAACAACTTCAAACAAAACAGCGGAGTCTATATTGGGAATTCTGCCCCAAATGTTTTCTTCTTCTTTTGTTATTCAACTCTTTCTTTTTTTTTTGACACACGCATTTATAAAGGATAGATTAAGGGGCAAACTATACAATTACCCTGGCTAATAATGCACATGTCTCATTTGTAATAGTGCAGGTTTCCTATGAAATATTTAATTTCAACGGCTCTTGACTCACCCACTTCAATATCATTTTCCCTCTGTCAAAGCACTGTGTAAAGCTATAGCATGCATTTGGTGGTATCCCATTTCCCATACAATAATCAAGACTGTTAATCCATCTTAACCTAAAGTTGTCCTGCCTGCTTTTGTCCTCCAAATCTAATAAAAAGAGTTAGTTGGCTATTGAAGCATAATCCCTATTGAAGCATGAACTATGTGTTCAATGAGGTTTACACTTGGGGACCTACGACAAGGTTTGCTGCCTATGGGTCCCATCAGCGCAGCCTTTGCCTGAAAGGAGTCTTCTTAAACTTCCCCACAATAAGCAAAAGAAGCTGTATTTACCCCCTGCTGCAGTTCCAGCGATGGACAGGCCACAGAGCAGAACTCCAAACAGCCAACTCTTGCCAGAAGCTGACATGTTCTTCCCTGCCTGAGAGAGTTTGTTGCTTTGCTTTCAAAAGCACAAAGGTCTCCAAGGGGGAGGAGGAAGTGCCAGCTAAGGGTGTGTGGTGAAAGGAGCACCAAACGTGAAGGGGGAAAGGGCCCAAATAAGGGCTGAAAATTGAACTGCCTTTCCATTACGCCCTAGGGCAAAATAAATCAAACGAACAAAAAAACCGCCTGTTCGGAAGCTGTCCAACTGGGTCTTATCAATGCAGCCTAAACAGAGCGCTTCCAACATCTGACACAGGGAAACAGAATTCCTCACTGCAAGAGGGAGCGGTCCTGGCAACTCTCAAAGAGGCTGTGTTGAAGCTCACCTCTCTGCAGAAAAGGCCTGGACCCAGGAGCAACCCTGGGCTGGTTCGTTGCAAACACTCCCTTCACAGGCAAGGCTCCCAGCAAGCTCCCGGCTTTCCAGGACTGCACTGACTTTCTAGATCCATTTCAGCTGAGCTTTAGGCTTGGTTTTAAAACAGAAATTATTTAGGTCACATTGTCCAGCTGGTTGAGTTTTATTTGGATTCTTCTCATGCCACCCAGCGTCTGTTCATGCCTTTAGCTAGCAAGGATTCCCAGCTTTATACTGTGGTACCTCGGGTTACAGACACTTCAGGTTATAGACGCTTCAGGTTACAGATTCCATTAACCCAGAAATAGTACCTCGGGTTAAGAACTTTTCTTCAGGACGAGAACAGAAATTGCGCAGTGGCAGCAGTGGGAGACCCCATTAGCTAAAGTGGTACCTCGGGTTAAGAACAGTTTCAGGTTAAGAACGGACCTCCAGAATGAAGCAAGTTCTTAACCTGAGCTACCACTGTATAGATATATGCAGGTTTTTAGCACTATTCTTCCAGGCAGCTGCAATCATAGGAATAGGAAGTCCCCAGGGTCTGAAATGGATCTGTTACTATAGATGCTGTTGTGTCTTCATAATTGTAATAGAAGTAGTAGTAATTGCTTTCATTGTAGTGGAACAATGCCACCCAACAAATTCGTTAATTTCATCTGGACCTGCAATGTACAGCTGTTCTGTTGCTATTCTATTGCTATTTCCCTTACAGGTGGCCCTGTGCCCAGCTGAGGCTAGCAGTCAGGCTGCTGTGCTGGTTTGTAGTCCATAGGAGGAAGGACTACAAGGAAGGAAGGAGGGTTGAGAATGCCTTTTCTTCTCTGCTCTGCACTGAACCAACAAAAGTACATGCCCCTCCTTGGCCATTCATTAGCCCCAGTGTGGGGTAGGAGGTGCGCCTTATCAGCGATCTCTGTCCTTATCAGGAATCTACAGTTGTTTGCAATTCTTCAGCTCTGGATTCTCCACTTGTATTTGCACCTGGAGCTCTCTTGGCCCCCTACTACAGTTTTGCACCAGGGTCCAGTGCAGCCTGACCTTAGCCTCCCTCTTCCATTTTTGCACCCAGCCCTCACTTCTATTCCCTAACCTCAACCCATTTCTATGCTAGATCTAGCCTCTCTGGTCACTTAGAATGCCAATTTTTGCTTCCCTCCTCCAGCCCAAGTGTTGACCTGGCTCACCTTTCTTCAGGAAGCAAATTATTTAAGTCACCATCCCTTTAAGTCTTCCAGCCACTGCTATGGGATGCTCCAGAACAGACTTCTTTGGGGCCATCTTGTTTCCCTCCCTGGCTTCTCTCCACCACACTTCCCTTCTCCTTGTATTGGTTGCCTTTCTTCATTCCGGTGCAAAGCTCTAAATTCCCTCTTAGACACCTGGTTTCCCTTCTGGTTAATTATCTGTGTGGTTTTTTTGCTTCTTTGGGAGGATTTGAGGAGAGCACAGGGGCTGAGCACCACACCATGCAGGGCTCAGGGCAACCTGCAAAGGGGTGCCTGCATTTGGCCACCCATCACCACGGCTTTTGGGGACAATCCATATTTGCAGGCTGTGGCTGGTTCAAAAAGGTTTATGCCTAGCACCTCCCATAACTCCAACACACAGTCACGTCTTTAATTGAGGAAAGTGCTTCCTCTGAGCACATGCAGCCTTCCGTTGCTTTCTACCTGCTTCATTTCCCAGGTCTCACAGTCCTTTCTGCCCCTGCACAGCCCAAACATGGGTCATGTGCATTCCTGTTGTCTGTCCTGTCTGTCCATCTTCTGCATCCTTAGCGCCCCTCCCTGCTCCTTAAATGGGGACAGAAGACCTAGTGGCATAGCATGGGTGGGGCCACAGCAGCGGTTGCCCTGGGTGCAAAATCCTTAGGGACACAGAATTTCAAAAAGAAAAAAAATAGTAGTAATAAAAAAAATAGTGCACCTTTCCCCTTGCACAGAAAATCTCCCAATGTTTGCATGGGCGAACGGAGGAGCGGATTTGGGCGATGGCTGGGTGCCAGGGCATGCTCTGCACAGGCTTTAAAAAGATACCTGCTCCTGACCAATCCCCTGTCCTGCTCTCCGCCATGCCTGACACTCACGGGGCACCGTGACTGCCACTTGGGTAGGTCGCTGTGCCATTTCCCCTTTGTTCCAACCTATCAGCTGATGGTGCAGGGATATTTGCCTTGCCCCGGGTGCTGGCAACCCACGCTATGCCAGTGGGGGGATCTTCACCCCCCAACTTAGTCTGCCCATAGAAATGAGTTGGTGTCAGCTGTTAGTCTGGACAGGGTGGTGTGTTTATGGAGTCCATGCTCCACTTTTCAACGGACTAGCCAATTAATTATCTGTAGCTGTTTTTTGCAGTTTCACCCAGCACAGGTGCAACTATTTTGGCACTATGTGATAATAAGCAGTCTTTTGTTTTTATCCATATTGGGGCAACAGGGTGTTTTACTAACTTTCTGTGGTACACCGTCACTGTAGGCCCAATATTTTGAAATATCACGTTTCTGTTGGTACATGTTTGCATGTGTGTTGGTGCATAACAGGGATACATGGAGGTATGGGTCACACACACAGTCCTGATCCAAAAGGGGGGGGCATCTCTTGCATTTGCCCCTTTAAAAAACGAGAGGCTGCCCCATCAGCCTATTTGAGCCTTTTGTGAAGGGTGAAACTTTTGAAGGAAAACCAAGGAACAGATACTTTTCTGACAAAAAAATGGCATCCTTTTATTCTGAAGGTCTAAATGTAACACTATATTCATTTTTATCATTATTTTTCAAGTTTTGTAAATCAGAAGTATTGTTACTGTATACTTTTGACAATGCAAAGATCTGAAAGTAAACATTGCATAAAACAAAATGTAACTTTTATCTAGGCTTAGTAACAATGTGCATACCTCCTGCAGGAAAGGAATAAACATAATTTACAAGATAGAGATGTTTATTTAACTAATTTTTCTATATTACCTACTCTCCATCATTTTGCAGCTCAGAATAAAGAAATATGGTGTATTTGTTTTGTGGAAAAATATATTTTAACAAGTAACTATCATTTGTGATTTTGGTGCTCTGTTTATTGTCCATAGCTGCTTGTGAATTACAATTCCGTGTGTTTTCTTCTCACCTCATCCACCTTCTCAGGGACAGTCTTTAGCCAAAATTCCACTTTTTTCTCTTTCAGCTTCATTGAGACTTTCTGCTTCAGATTTATCTCTAGATACTGCTCCTGGGTGTTATAGGCCGGCCACTCTACCAAACCTTCTCCATTAGGGTTTCTAGGAGCAGAACCAACAACAGACAATGTTCTGTCATGTCTGCCAAGGCATCCTACATGCCTTCCAGCCAGCCCCACCACACCCCCATAACTATCACGGTGGCCCATGACTCACCCGCTGCGAGCAAAGTTAGCCCAATATTTCATCATGGTTCTGCTAAGAACTTTCTCCTCTTCCGTGGCATCACCTGAAGAACAGAGGGAGGCAAATTCATTACACAGCTGGGATCGCTGCAAATACAAATCCACTCCCAATGGTTACCCAGTTCAGTAATTCATTCTCTGAAGCAGAATGTGGGGGGCATGGGGAGCTCGGGGGGGGGCACACATGCTGCAGCATCCATCAGAATATCTGCAGGAAAGCTTGTGCGTGAAAAGGTGCCTGTCATTTGTAGTGATCTGCAAGCACTCCAGTTGGAGAACAGCCTTTACCAAAGGTGTCATGGACTTTGAAGAAGCATGAACTCAGGGCTAAAAGGAGAAACAAGCTAAACGAAGGCATGTTTGCAAATCCTCTCCATGATCAACACCTGCCTGGAAACCTTGGCCTTCAGAGCCACTTACGGACTCACTGTTAAGCCTATGTTCGTGAAAGACAATCTTACTCAGCTACACGTGATCTCCAAAGAAGAAGGTCTGTTTCAATGTGTAGTCTTGCCTGACAGCCCTGAGCCACATGGCTGGTGATGCTCTGTTCTGAAATGGGCAGGGAAACCTCACATGAATATTGTCCATGTCAAGGCAGAGGCTGCAGAAGTGTTGTGATGGGCCAGGTGTCCTGGGGTTGTGCCGGAGCCATGCCCCAGGCCAAATGCCCAAAGGGGACTGCAGGAGGAGAAAAGGCCACTCAAAACACTTGGCAGAGGGGGAAAGTGAGGGGGTAAGCTGCCTCCCAGAGAGGCAGAGATGGGGAAGGCCTGGAGGTGGGAGCCTCCCTTGAAGCACAGCCCAGGGCTCATCCAGAGTTGCACTTGTCCTGTGCCTCGAATGTGTGGGTCCAAGCAGGTTCCCGCTTGTCCAGGAAAACCTGCTCTTTAGCAATAAATTGGAGCAGGCATCAATCCGGAGATGTTTTCTCCAATTCGGCAGTAAAGATTGGGTTTCGGGGTGGGGGGGAGCGGCTAGTTTGGATGAGTGCCAGTATCCTACTAGCTTCTCTTGTCTAACAGTGAAGAAGGAGGTGCCCTCCCCATCCTCCCCCCCCCACCCCCAGTTAAAGGTGAACTGGTTTGGGAATTTCTGGTCCTTGTTCGCCCTCTACTGACCACAGGTGGGAGTGGCTTCTTCCTGCTTCTGCTCTCCTCCATCCCCACTGTTGGTTAGATGCCCAGCAGAGCCCCAGAAAGTGGGCCCCCCCTATAAGAACCGCTCAGGCCCTTCCCATGTTCTGTGCCCAAAGGGAGCCTTGCTACATCACCCTTTGGTTTCAATTCACTTTGAATGTATTATATTCCTAGAAAACAACATGCAAACTGTTAATTCGAAAAGCGAACAGGGCAGGTGATCAGTCTGTCCACCTCTGCCGCCAATTCTTAGCGTAATCTGTAGGCACCAAATCCCTGTCACGCCAAAAGGGTTTCAGCACCGCAGATGATGGCAAACCCAACAGGCTTTGGAGGGGGCGCCATGCCTGCCTCCTGTGCCTGGAAGCTGCCCTGCCCTACAGCAACCTCCCGCAAAAGAGAGTCCTGAGTCACGGGATAGCCGCTCTTTACCATGCAGGCGAATGTCACCAGTGAGAAACGGCCCTCCGAAGACGAACCCAACTTCGTCTGCGTGATCCGCTTTCACATAGTCTGGTTTGGTATCGTAGTACAAACTGGGACGGTGCTGGTACTCAAAAAAGTAAGTGGGAGCCCCGGTCTCTAAAGAGGGAACAAAAGGAGATGGAGGCTGAGAGAGAAGGCAGCAGTGCATTCCCTAAGCACGGTCGCTCCCTGTCCTTTGCCTTTCAGCTGCTAGGGAGGGGGCAGCCTTCGATTCAGGTCTGAAGGGTCTCCTGTACAATCAGAGGGGCTTTCTGGTAAGATCCAGAGGCTTCATTTTAGCCCACCAGGCACTCTCTGCTTCAAAAAGCCCCAGGAGAAATTATAAGGCTTTCACATCTAAAAGAAAACCATGTTGGCACCCTCGGTCCAGCTTCCCTGTCGACGACATTCCACAGGTGGAGGTGCCACAGCTGGAATGCCCCCTCCTTCCTTTTTCACCCACTTCACCTCTGCCAATGAGAAGCCAGAGAAGTGCCTAGAATAGACCTCTATAGCCCTCAACGGTTGTGGTCTGGGAGAAGACAGAACCTCCTCCAGGTGCCCAGAGGCCTTCCAAAAAACTGTGTGTAATTATGACAAGGCACTGTGATGCTGGGAACTTATAGATTATGGGGGAAACAGAAAGATCAGCTCCTTCATGTGTCATCCCTGGCAGCTAGTACATATCAGAGAGGATTTTCCTGGCCTTGTGAAGTCTGTAGGGCCAACCCTTCCTACAGGCACGTGATCCAAAGCAGCTCCTTTCAGTCCACTCACACAGCCTCCTCCTCACACTGCGGCTTCATGACTTTGCCTCTTGAAGGGACAGCATGCTACTGCCCTCTGGGCCAGTCAAAATCCTGCCTGCTGACATCTGTACCGACTGAAGTTTCCAAGAGGTCTCCAAAGGTCATTGGCTCAGAGGGGCGGCCATTCTTCCCTTCCCACTATCCCAGAACACCTCAGGGAACAGTGCTACTAGTTACAATCTTTTTCTGGGTGCTCCTGTGGGACATGCTGTTAGAAAAACGGGAAAGAAAAAAATCCTCAACCTGTTAGTTTTTAAAGGTAAAGCCACCCACCACTAAGGTTCTAAGATTTCAACTCTGATCCTCATCTGACCTTGGGGGAGTTTCCACACCATCCCCACGGAAATGACCCCCCGAAACAAAATACTTTTGATCACCCCTTTCAGCTGGCAAAAGGGTCTGCAGCCACGAAGGCCGCTTGAGTCTCCTATGACAAAGTTGGATCCAGGAGAATCCCTCAGCTTTTTGGAGGGAGGGCAACCCTGTCCAGAGCAGACTGTGCACCATTCCTCTGAATCTGGAGACCAACCCTTGTCAGGATGAGTTTCAACCCCACTTGGATGACAGCAGCCCTCAGACTAGAGGCTGACAAACAGGGGAGGGAGGAGCATGTGTTTGGCTTGGTGGTTCAGAAAGATGCCACCAATGACCCCTCCACAGAAGCTGGACTGTCCGTACCTCAACACCATCTTGCATGCAGAAGAGCTGGAGGTCCCACCTCCAGTGAAAAGGATCAGGACGGGAGGAGAGGAGAGGAGAGGAGAGGAGAGGAGAGGAGAGGAGAGGGGGAAACCCTCTCAGCGTCAGGCACCAGAGAGCCACTGCTGGCATAGATGGACTAAATAGGCACAGTTGATCCAAGGACTTGATCCTGTGCCCCTCTTCTCAGGAGCTTTGTCTAGCAGCTTGTAACACACTTTCCATTTGCCCAAAAACATTATCTAGATCCATAGAAACATACAAAGCCTATGAATCAAAGGCTTTGAAAAACTACCTTGCAGATTTAGTGCATTTGAAAAGAGAAACCCTGAAAAGATGCAACGGGGGTTATGCGGGCACTTGTGAGATGGGTGCAGCCCTTGCACCATAATCTCATGTTACTCCCAGTGGGACTTCTTCATGACCTGCTCCCAGTGGCTCAATCAGCCTTCATCTTTGACCAGGCCTGTATCTGCTAATGGGTGAGGAAGTTCATACCTTGGCCTTTTTCACCCACAGGCTTTAGTCCAATTCAGGAATGATTTACTCATCTTGTCGGCCCAGGGATCAAAGAAGCTGGCATTGAACTCAGCCAAGTGTACTCTCCTTTGGTAAGCACAGAAGTCCACGTGACCCCCAACGATGGGGGGGTGGGGATGTGCCTTGTGAGGAAGGTTCTGGGTGTGATTGCTCGCTCGGTCGCTGCTCAAGGGCTCACATAAATCACGTGCCGCAGAAAGCAAAGCTCTACGCTATAACCAGGCCAAGAACCAAAGGTTGCTGAGAACTGACTAGGACTTAAAATAGTTAATAGAAATAGTTGCAAAAAAAAAAAGCTTCTAACTAGGAAAGAAACACCACACAGGAGCTGGGGAAACTTAGCTAGGAACTTAGCAATTCTGGGGTATCATCACAGGAGCCCTCGACAATACAGATGAAGGAAATAATTGCTGCATCCCTACAGTTACTTAGGTAAAATTTGTCTTCTGAACTTTCAGTGATGCAACTCATGGGCTGCAGAATGCCTACGTGATGTGTTCCATCAGTGGTTTGGCAAGAGGCAAATCTGGTATCAGAAGCAGATATTGTGCCTTATAGTACAATTTAAACCAGAACAATTTAATTCTCCCTCCCATCCGAACTACTCAGATAAAATGCTGACTGAAAGTGGGTGACCCCTCTTGCCTATTGACTCACATGGATGAATCTGGTCTTCTCCCTCAAAGCAGTTGTGGTGCCAGCTTATGTAAATCTTAGACGCAAGGAATTACAGACCCACTGGATGTCCTGAGTTTACAGTGTAAATGACTGAAGTGGCAGAGGGGGAGACAATGCTTGCTTGCTTGCCATGCCAGCACTTGGAAACTGCAAACTCACACAAGAGCCCTGACTCCAGGCTCCCCACGCTAAATTCTTGAAAGTCTTTGACATCTGGAAATAATTTTGTTCCTTCCTCCAAGTAGAGCTGAACTCGAGAAATTACACAGAGAGTCTCTTGGAGTCAAACTCCAGACACCTCACAGTCTGGCTCTGGGGATTCTCTGAGGGAAATGGTGTGCCTCAAATGGCATGCGTCACAAGTGTTTTAATGTCAAGAGGATACTTTATTATAAGTAACACCTGACGGGGGCGGGGGACACTCTTTTTACCTCTGTGATACCGTAATGTTTTTATGGATGGGATAACAATGAACACATCTCCAATCAAGTCCAGGAACCCATCTCTGAGCTCATCTAGGTCATTGGTGTCCCCAAGGTACTCATCAAGTACCATTGGCAGGAGTTCAAGTGGGATCCCCTGCGAGAGAAGAAGAAGAAGAGAACAGTTTGGATTTGATATCCCACTTTATCACTACCCAAAGGAGTCTCAAAGCGGCTAACATTCTCCTTTCCCTTCCTCCCCCACAACAAACACTCTGTGAGGTGAGTGGGCTGAGAGACCTCAAAGAAGTGTGACTGGCCCAAGGTCACCCAGCAGCTGCATGTGGAGGAGCGGAGACGCGAACCCGGTTCCCCAGATTACGAGTCTACCGCTCTTAACCACTACACCACACTGGCTCTCTGGTGAGAAAAGAGATGGTGGGAAATGGCCATTGCTGGGGCGGGGGGGTGTCCCCTCCTTTCTCAAATGTGCCCTTTGTTACTTGATTTGTGCTACAAGTGTGTAAGAAGCAGGTTGACCGAGAAAAGCCAGCCGCTGGGGCGGGACAAATGAACTGGATGCTATTTCTGTTAAATTTGCCTTGGGATTCTGGAAAGCACTCCCCTCCATGTTAGAGGGGGCTAAGAAGGGTGTGCTGGTGGAAGCCTAACTGGCCTTGGGCATCATGTCTAGCCTACCTTGGGAAAGGGAGTCAAAAGGTTATTCTCCCCCCTCATACTCTGCCACTGCTACACCCATGTTCTTCTGAATGGAACTGAAGCAGAAGTCCTAAGGCCCCCTCCCAGGATTGGGTCAGGAATGATCTGAGGGGCTTTGGGGAAGGCCACTGGCTGGGAACATGTGAGGGCTGTGAAGCTTCCCCCCCCCCCCCGTAAGCAGCTGCTTCCAATGGCCTCAGGAGAAGGAGAGGGACAGGGGTTAGTTCCCTCTCTTGCCCCCTTCTCCTCCTCCTCTGCCAACCCTGCAAGCAACCATCAGAGCTAATGCCAGAGCTCCCATTCCATCCCTATGAAGTCAGGAGAGGACTCCTCTGGATCCTAACTCCCCCCCATCACCAGTCACCTCTCAGCCTAGGCATGAGTTACCCCATCCAGGCAAACATCTACAGGGTGGTGCTCATAATCAATCCTATCTGCAGAAAATTTATTCTCAAAGTTTCTCAGAGAAAGGATGCAAATCAACAAAATAAATAGTTACCAAAATGGGGAGGATTGCTTCTGAAGTAGTACGGATTCTGTCCCTGTCTCCCACGTCCTTAAACCCTTCCAGGGTCCCAGTCTGCATCAAAAGAGAAAAGAAGGGTTATCTGTGCCTTTGAGAGAAACTTCAGAGTAATTCTTGGTTGGGAATGTTCATTTGTCCGTGTTATTTAATTATTAAAACATCTTTGTTGAGATCTATTATTGCCCACAGTGAACCAATTCGTCTCCAAGAACTTCTGCTTGAGAACATCTAATGAGCCTTTGGGGTCTAAAGGAGTAGGTTTATGCTTAGAAACCACCACCAACCATTAAATTAATAGCCTAGTTGTGAGGCCCCTCTTGTCACAGGGATTTCATGCAGACATTTGGGGGGCAGAATGAAAAGGCCTTGCTAGCGGGATCTTACCACACGCGAATTCCAGCCAAATTCATGGTTGGTGACTCCGACCATGAGGGGCACAGCACTGACCTCCCTCCCAGCCAGAATCTCCTCTGGGGTCTTCGGCATAAACACACCATCCAAAGCTGGCCCTAAGCCCTGAGCAAAGGGAAGGAAAGAAGGTGTTTAACTGAAGGGCCCAGGACCACTCACCACCCTCCACCCTGACCAAGCCAAAGTAGTCCGGGAGGAATGAGGAGCTCAGCCTGTCTTAGCACCTCAGTTGCCTCTCCTGATTCAGATGGAGCAGAGAGATAGAGCTGGGTGTCACCTCCCTATTGGCAGCACCTTCAAAAATCCTGATGACAGCTCCCAGCAGCTTTATAGATGTTCAATAGCATGGGGGACAAGATGGAACCATGAATAGCTTCCCATGAGCAGAACCGAGGAAGTACAGTGCCCCCAAACCCCACTTCCTTGAGTGACTCCTGAAGGCTGCTGTGGTTAATGGCATTGAAAGCCGCCAAGAGATTGAGAAGAACAAGCAAAGTTGTATTCTCCCCATCTCTCTGCCAACTGTTTAGTGGGCACGATGCTGCAGCCTCACCCTCTTCAGTCAGGTTTGGACCAAGTCTTACGCCGCCTGAGCTCTAGCCACCAACCCTCCTGTTTCAAGGCACGCAGGACACCAGAGCACCAAGAAAACTGATGTGCTCCACAGTTTTTGTCTGTTTTTAGTTGTTTTTATTGTACATCGCCTTGAGATTAATAAATCAATAATATTCTGATCAAATAAAAGATCTATTTAAATATGTACACAAATATGTATTTAAATCCATTTTCTGCACTTTTTATATTCTGTATTTATATTACAGTGGTACCTTGGGTTACAAACTCCACTAACCTGAAAGTAGTACCTTGGGTTAATAACTTTACCTCAGGATGAAAACAGAAATCGCACGGCAGCCACGCAGCGGCAGTGGGAGGCTCCATTAGTTAAAGTGGTACCTCAGGTTAAGAATAGTTTCAGGTTAAGAACAGACCTCTGGAATGAATTAAGTTCATAACCAGAGGTACCACTGTACACTAGGACAAAAAGGAAGCTATAAGACGGGCTGGTCCATTCCTCCTTGCCCTCATAAACAGCAATACACACTTGGAGCAGAAGGTCTTAATGAGCACTCTAGGTGGTTCCCCTCACTGGGAGAGGAGAAACAACTGAGCAGGGCATCAAGGCTCTTTCCTGATCATTCATGTCACTTACCTGCCTGCTAAGGTCAGCATGGATCAGCTCCTGCTCACTCTTCTTCCGGAGACAGTGGACTAAGGCGGCTGAAGTGGTCATCTCACAGCCAAAGATACGGGCAATTTTCTGTATATGTACACAATGACAGGAATTCTTATCTGCTGCCATCTCTGGCACACTAAGCATTCAAAGGGTGGAGAACAGAGAGTCCACCATTTGTCAAACTAAAAAGTGGCAAGTGCCCCACCCCATTTTCACTGTAATTCCCACCTCCTTTTGAGGGTCGCTTTAGAATCCCACCAGAAAGCACTATTGTGGTGTGCCGGCCTTAAACATGGCTTTTGGGGTGAGTTGTGACCCCAGTATGCATTCATCTTGTTGCCAAGGAAACCTGATGGAAAGGGTTTCAAGGCTGCCCAACCTGCTGTCTTGCCATGGAACCTTTGGGGCCCCAATGAGAAAAAATGTCATTTTGGGGTATTATTTAACCTCTCTAGGTGACTACCCCAGTCCCCTGATCTGAAGGAACAGCCTTCAGCAGGTTTCAGTGCCCTCCATATGTCCCTAAGAATGCTGGAGCTCTGGTGACAGAAAGCAATTGTTTTGCCTGTCCTTTTATCCCTGACCCCAAGGAACAGGTGTTTTGAGTCTGTACAGTGCATCTTGTCCTCAGCATGTAGGCCTCAAGACCAATATGCCCACATTAAAAATTCCCCAGTGTGTTATTTTCAGGCCCCTAGGAGCAGCCTGCCCATTGCCCAACCATCTGGGTTCATGGTGAGCATGAACGGCCCACCATCCTCACCCTATAGGAGTAGGGCCCTGTCAGGGTGCTGAGGGACCCATTTTAATCACATCTCCATGGCAGGCCTCCTCCCGTCTATATACCAACAGAACCATACCTATGTGAGTGGTCCCTCTCCCTCAGCCGAAAGCAGCACAACATACCTCACACCTCCATTTCTAAAGGGCAAGAGTGCATATTGCTACTACCTGGTACCCTTTTGTTTTACTCCAGATTGGCCCTGTGCCGCACCTGTTACCTGTTACTAATTCCAGTCATGGCACTGTGGTGGTGGGTTGTGGTGAGATCTCGTGAGATTTCAGTAAGATCTTGGCAAGAGCTCACTGGAAGTTGCCACTGTTTCGTTTCTGCCAGAGGTGGAGGCAGCAAGGGGGACAGGGCGCCTGCAGGGCACCGCCTTTTGGGATTCCACCGCCTGGGGCGGTTGCCTCAGCCTACCTCATATGTGAGCCGGCCCTGCCCTGCATTCATGACACTGGGGGACTCCACCCAACTTTTGCTACCTGGGCCGTGTTTAAAAAAGAAAAGAAAAAGCCAGCATCCTTGGGACAGAAAACATTTTGGTCTCATCTGGTCAAACAAACAAACCTACTTCAGCAGACTTAGACCTGTTCTGGAAGACTATTGGAAGCTGTGAGACACCGCTCTCCAGGATGGCTCTGTGGAATAAACCCTTTGACAAGGGAGACATAACCTGGCAGAGGAGAAAGGACACCATTGGCAACAGACATTATGCCCTGCCACTGACCTAACAAAAGCGCTGAACATCAAATTAGGCCTCTGAGTCCCCATAGAACTTACACCTATTGCACCCAATTCCTTCTTCCTAATCTTTCCTGTAGCCAGAGCAAAAAGGGCCACTTTATGCACCATGATTACATGGGTTCTGCAAGTTAGCAGTGACTGCTATCCCCACCCATCCTTTCCACAGCTTTGAGAGTATGTCAGAGATCATTATTTTATGTTTTGTAAAATGTCCACCTGAGAATTAAGCAGTCTATTACTATAATAGAAACCCTCACCATATAACATTTTGGAACTCACATGGGCTGAAGCACTCATGGATCCTGCAGAGACACCAAAGAGAGTCACCAATTCCGGATCGCCCCCGAAAGCTCCAATGTTTTCCTGGATCCACTGGAGAGCTGCCACCTGGTCCAAAAGGGCCCAGTTCCCTCGAGCACTCTCATCCCCTGTGCTGAAAGGAAAGCGTTGGCAAGGAGCAGCAAGCTCAGCGCTCGGGTGGATTTCGGAGAAAGGGTTGGCACTTTGAGTCAATGCCAGGTCCTTCCGAGGGGTTTCGGATGCACAAGTGGAGAGAAGAGCTGACCCGACAGGTCAACCCAACGCCCCTCTAGTGAAAAGGGCCCTGGAATACCTTTAGCCAAAGCCTCTTACCTGAAGAACCCCAAAATGCCCAGCCTGTACTGAAGGATGACCACCACCACATCTTCGTAGGCAGCTAGCGCGGAACCATCAAACCTGGAAGCTGCCCCAAATATCATGTTCCCTCCATGAATCCACACCATCACCTTCAAAAGAACAGGGGCGGCAGGGAATGACTGGAAGGTCGCTAGAGAGCATTTTTCATAAAATGTTTTTGAAATAAATAGCACATAATAATTGTACATATAGACTATTTTGTAATGGATGGCGAAGATTGTATCATTGTAGTCAGGCAATTTTGCAACAACAGACAACCATTTAGTTTTGCGTGCAGTTCAAGATGCATTTATCCAGTTTTTATTTTATTTTATTCAGAACAATTAAAGAAAGGATGTGGCGTAACCAATCAAAATTGCCCTTTGTAAGAAGATGAGAGGCAGAAGAGTCTTCAGAGTAAAATGACATTGGCAAGAGCCACTGCCATCAACCCAGAATCTGCTGCCAGCCACCCTGCTTTGCAACGCTGCTTTCAGTCCATTTAAAATATGTGCTTACTGGCAACTTGGATGCCTTGGGGGAATCTGCGGGAGTATAAATGTTTAAATACAAACAGTCCTCGGAACTTCGGAAGGGCGGGTGCTTTTCTTTCCATCTCTTCTGAATTCCTTTCAGTATATCCAGATCCTGGGGGCACCTGCGGAAAGGACACCCCCACACTCAGCAGTACTTTGGAAATAACAGAGTGAACATACTAGCTCAAATATAAAGATAATAATTTGCAAGAGGTCACGAGAGGTGGTGTCAGGGAGAAACTGACATAGGCCAGTTTAAAGGTTTACTGGCAAAGCTGTGGACTTCATCAACTGTTCTTAGTTTTTTGTTTTTTAAAAAGGGCAACAAGAAAGGGGTCTTCTTGACACTCTAATCTTAGAAAATGTATGACAATGTTTCAGTCAATCCGAGCAGGAGCACTCAGCCTTTCTGTTCAGAGAATTCAGTATAAATTGTTTTAGTCTGAAAACAGGATATCCTCTGTTAATAGATTTAAATGCTGGGAATATAGATGTCTTAGGAAAGATGTGCTATAAATGTGATGGGACTATTAGCCTTGACAAGCTTATTGGAACATAATATTCCATGCCTTCTCTTAAATAATTAACCACCCTGAGTTTGGAGCCCATTAGCATTGAATTAATATCATTGCAAATTATTTGTCTAACATGGTCAAATAATTAACTATGAATTTATTGAATGCAGCTAAAATGTTGTGGGATTAACAGTGAAAGAGCTCTCAGCCTCCAAAGGCTAAGGGCTGGTTGCTGAAACATCTGGACTGCTCCGACCCATTAAGGTTGCAGATAGTGGAATTTCTGTGGAGTCCGTGTTAAGTTAAAACAGAATTTTCTTTCAGCAATTAGACCTGTTTTGTTTCCAATGATTTCTTTCTCAAAAAATATAAAATGAATGAATTCTTTAAAAAAAGGTGATGATGAGCACATGCTGGTGGTTCCCAGCACCTCCCCTCAAACATTCCTCTCTGCTGGTTTTTATTTCCCCAGTGCAGCCAAGAGGATCCAACTGCATCTCTCTTACACCGCTGGGTACGTGGTAGCATCTCTCACGCCATCCCATGGCTCAGGCGGTTGAGGCGAGGAGAATCTCAAGGAGCCAGTGGGAGGCTTTGCAAAGGGGATGCCCAGGAAGACATTGACCAGCCGCTCTGTGCCCTTTACACTTGCTTGCGTCCCTCGAAGCCGTCCATATTTTGTGGCCACTTCTGGGTGGGCGCCTTCTGGACCTACACAAGGCGTGCAGACAAATAAAGTTTTTTAAATGTGTGAAATCGCAAACATAGAGGCAAAAGTATAGAATTATATAAAGCCAGGGGGCCAGAGAGCATTGGGCCTGACCACGCCCCTCCCCTAGAAAGGATCTGTGCAAAGCCAAAAGCAGCCTCCCTTCTCCCACCACACAAAGGACCTGAGAGCAGCCATCCTCTGCAGTCAGCACTTTGAGTTAAAGTGGGTTTTCTCTGGTTGTAGCTTTTTAAAAATATACTATTTCATTTTAAATGTCGGCAGCTTTTTCTGTTTAACGCCATTTTATGAAAGAATCTTGCAGACAACAGCCCTGAGGATCATCCCAAAGAGAGTCCTGCAGTCACCTGGTAAAAACCATGAAATTGGGGAGATGGAGGGGAACCTGAGGGTCATCTAGCCCAACCCACTGCAATGGAGGAATCTCAACTAAATTAACTAGATGGCCATCCAACCTCTGCTTTAAAACCTCCAAAGAATGAGAGTGCACCACATCTTATGGGAGTCTGTTCCACTGTCGAACAGCGCTTACTGTGAGAAATATCTTCCTGAGGTTGAGTCAGAATCGCATTTCTTTTACCTTGGAGCCATTGGTTTGGTTCCTAGCCTCCGGAGCAGGAGAAAACAAATTTGCTCTATCCTCCATGTGACAGCCCTTTAGATATTTGAAGATGCCTATCATGTCTCCTCTCTGTTTCCTCCTTACCAGGCTAAACATAGCCAATACCCAATTCCCTCAACTGTTCCTCATAAGGCTGTGTTTCCAGACCCTTGATTGCCTTCCTCGGCACATATTCCAGCTTGTCAATACTCTTCTTAAATTGTGGTGCCAAAAACTGGACACAGTATTCCAGGTGTGGTCTGACCAAGGCAGAACAGAACAGGACTATTACTTCCCTTGATTGGCGCACTATACTCCTCTTGATGCACCCTAGAATGGCATTAGGTTATTTTGCAGCTACATCACACTGTTGACTGATGTTAAGCTTGTGGTCCACTAAAACTCTAGATCCTTTTCACATGTACTACTGGCAATCTTATAAGAACATGCGGTGCAGAGGATAATGTAAATAAAATGCTATAGAGCCTCCCCAATGGCTTTGGTCCTGAAGCCAGCACATGCAGTTAAGTGGCGGGATATCACTTGTTTTGATGCCTTTAGCTATCAGGAGGTGGGGAAGTCTTCAACCAATGCAAATTGCCTTTCCCTGCCTCTCCACCTCCTATTCGTAAATCAACTCCTATTGGTAAATCTTCACCCTACCACTGTCATCTCCAACCCATCCCTATGCATTTTCCAGATACAGTACAATGGGATTTACTGCCAAGTAAGAGAGGAAACGTAAGAGAACACATCACAGAATCAATTTCTAGTCCCTCTTCTCTCTCTCTCTCAGACACACACACAACTCCCTCACCCCAATCTTTTTTAAATCCAGCAATCATTTCCCCCCCCCCCTGATGAGTGGCAGTTGAAGCAATTGAAGTGCTCTTATGCAGAGTGTCGGACACAGGAATGAGATGAGCTACTCTTTGCAAGAGAGGGGTGAAGGGTGGGAGGGAGCTGCTGGTGAATTCTGAGTTGTATTTCTGAATAACGCATGAAGATGCTCTTAGATCAAGTCAGACCATTGATCTATCTTGCTCAGAACTGTCTGTGATTGCCAGTGGCTTGCTGGAGTTTCTGACAGGGTCTTTCCTAACCCTACCTAGAGATGCCACTGGGGATTGAAGCTGGGGCCTTCTGCATGCAAAACAGGTGTTCTACTACTGAGAAGTGTCACTGTATCTTCTACAGACTAGAATAATAATACAATAATGGTGTAACTGGAAAAATGTAAAGAGGTGACTGACACAGACAGAGATGCTCCTCTTCACTCTACTCAAGAGTGGATTGCAAGGGGCTATTTCACTCTTTATCAGTTAAAATGAAACACTCCCCTTACCTTTGCCTTCAAGAATTCTGAAGCCAACAGTGCTAATTGCAGCAACCCAGAACAGGGCACTCCATGGGGCTGATGCCATCATGCTTTACTGCCCCTGGGCCGCTGCACCTTTATATGCTTTCAGGGCAGGGTACAAAGATCAGCATCCCTTGCAAAGAAAAACCGGGAAAACGTCCAGATACACCTAGCATCAAGCTAGAATAACACCAGACCAATGATTCAGTTTTCAACAAAAGGGAATCATTAACTGTAATGTGAGGAAAGGTTACACAAAAGCTGCCGAACCAGCTGGCACCAATGGAAAGGGCAAAGTCTAAAGCAGGAAAGGGTGCCCGTGCCCCGCTCGGGCCCTCTTTGGCTGGCATTCCTGCCAGAGGAGCGGGAAGGAACATGTGGTGGTCCTTTGGGTGCTGTGAAGGGTGAGAGGAAGGCTCCTAGAAGGATAAATCAACACCTCTTCCCTCACTCCCTCTCCTCCCCTCCAAGTAAAATGTTAACTGATGAGGGCAGATCCACGTCATGGGTTTAAAGGGCATCCAAACCATGGGTCAGCAACCTTTTTCAGCCATGGGCCAGTCAACCACCCCTCAGAGCATGTGGTGGGCTGGACTATATTTTGGGAAAGAAAAAAAAAGAACGAATTTCTATGCCCCCCAAAATAACCCAGAGATGCATTTTAAATAAAAGGACACATTCTCCTCATGTAAAAATATGCTGATTCCCGGACCGTCCGTGGGCCGGATTGGGAAGGCGATTGGGCCGTATCCGGCCCACGGGCCTTAGGTTGCCTACCTCCGATCCAAAGCATACAGCTTCCCTAGCAGCCTTTCTCAACCTGTGGGTCCCCAGATGTTGTTGAACTACAACTCCCATCACCCCTAGCTAGCAAGGCCAGAGCTCAGGGATGATGGGAGTTGTAGTCCAACAACATCTGGGGACCCACAGGTTGAGAACCGCTCTCCTGGGAACTGTAGTTCTATAAGAGCGCTGGACATTGTAGCCCCATGAGAGGGAAGCGACAGATTTTTTCCCCTTCTTGCTGCTGGTAGCTTTTTTCCACGGGGTGGAAAATGCGGCCTGAAAATGCGGCCCTCGGCCTCCACCCATTTCCCTTTCACAGCGCAGCCCCCCCACCTTCCCGGTGACTTTTGGGGCTCCGAGAGGACTTTTTTTTTTTAGATATTTATTAAGATTTTCAAAATATTACAAAATAGAAAAAGAAAAATACAAAATAAAAATAGTTAAAAACAATTCAATCTTTCAATGACTTATCTTTCATTTGCTTATTTCCCGGACCTCCTCACGCCTCCCTTTTCTGTATTCCAGTTCAGTTTGTTAGTTCAGCAAATCCCTCCCCTCTTTGTTTATCCTAGTCTTCAATCTTAAAATATTGTAACATTGGATTTTTACCTATTAATAGTCCATTTTCTCATATTCCCTTATAACATTACAGCTATAAACCACTTAGTTTCTATCCAACATCATTCTAACATTCATTAATTTTACAATATTTCTGTAAATAGTCTTTAAACTTTTTCCAATCTTCCTCCACCGACTCTTCTCCCTGGTCTCGGATTCTGCTAGTCATTTCTGCCAATTCCATATAGTCCATCACTTTCATCTGCCATTCTTCCAAGGTGGGTAGATCTTGTGTCTTCCAATACTTTGCGATAAGTATTCTTGCTGCTGTTGTGGCATACATAAAGTAAGTTCTATCCTTCTCTGGCACCAATTGGCCGACCATGCCCAGGAGAAAAGCCTCTGGTTTCTTCAGGAAAGTATATTTAAATACCTTTTTCATTTCATTATATATCATCTCCCAGAAAGCCTTAATCCTTGGGCACGTCCACCAAAGGTGAAAGAATGTACCTTCAGTTTCCTTACATTTCCAACATTTATTATCGGGCAAGTGATAGATTTTTGCAAGCTTGACTGGTGTCATGTACCACCTGTATATCATTTTCATAATATTCTCTCTTAGGGCATTACATGCCGTAAATTTCATACCTGTGGTCCACAACTGTTCCCAGTCAGCAAACATAATGTTATGTCCAACATCTTGTGCCCATTTAATCATAGCAGATTTCACCATTTCATCCTGAGTATTCCATTTCAACAGCAAGTTATACATCTTTGACAAAATCTTAGTTTTAGGTTCTAACAGTTCTGTTTCTAATTTTGATTTTTCCACCTGGAAGCCAATTTTCTTGTCCAAATTATATGCCTCCATTATCTGATAATAATGAAGCCAGTCTCGCACTTTATCTTTTAATTTCTCAAACTCTGCAGTTTCAATTTGTCTCCTTCTTGTTCCAAAAATTTCCCAATATTTCGGCCATTTGGCCTCCATATTGAGCTTTTTCTGAGCCTTTGCTTCCATTGGTGACAACCACCTTGGGGTTTTATTTTCAAGTAAGTCCCCAAGAGGACTTTTTCCATTAGTAACCCTCAGCCTGCGACTCTCACAGTGGACCCTGCTGGGTGGCCTTCCTGGCAGGGAGGCTGAAGCCGCAAAATCCTGTATTGAACAGGCAGGTGCGACTGGATGGCCTCCCAGGAACCCTTCAAACCGCGCAAGGAAAGCAGAGGCGGCAGTTGCCCAAGGTAAGGGGAGAGAAGTCTGTATATGCTCAGAGGCTACTTTCTGTCAGTGCACGAACACACAGGCGTTTCCTCCCAGCAACTCGCACTTCTTGCCGCGGCGAGAAGCAAAATTAGAAACAAAGCGACCCCGGAAGCTCCCGCTTAAGGCAGCGAGATGGGCTCTTCTGATTTCTTAGCTCCGCTGCGCTAAGGCAGCGGACGCAAGTGAGCGCGTTACCCAAATGCCGGAAGCGCGTCACGCCGAAGCCATCTCCGCTCAGCGTCCTTCCGGTGTGGGGAAGCGCTTGGCAACGGCGCTCGGTCTAGCCGGCTGGGTGCCGCCGCCGTCGCCATGGTGGGCCAAGATCCGTCTGCCTCGCCGGCGGGCGGCGCCCTGGAAAACGCGAACCCGCTCATCTACCGGCGCCAGGGCGAGCGGCCCGTCACGGCGCGCGAGGAGGACGACGAGCTGCCCGACGCCATCGACGACCGGGAGATCTTCGATATCCTCATCTGAGCCCAGCCGGGGTTCGCCTGCCAAGGGGGAAAGTCTCCCCGGGGCGGAGGGGGCGGGCCCGGCGCTTCTCCAGTGGCTCATGGAAGTGACGCCTCCCGCTTGCAGCGGCGCCTGGGTTGGGGTCGGGAAGGTGGGTGCGGAGCCGGGCAAGAGGGTCTGAGCCCTGGGAGCCCGGAGTGGGGCTCTGGGGGCAGCAGGCGCGGTGGGTTTGTGTCCGGGGTGCGCAGATCGTGTCACTTTCACACGCCTTCACTCAATAAGCAGGTCGGTTGAATAGTCACATCGATATACAGTAGTCCTTTCTTAACGCACCTCGATGCGTTTTTCGAGTCGTGTAAGTTACAATCTGTCAGGAGGAGGCAAGTCCTACCTCATGAACCTATTTAGATTTCTTTGAGGGTGTCAGCAAGCATGTAGATAGAGGTGATCTGGCTGACATGGAGCACTTGGATTTTCAAAAAAGCTTTTGATGAAGCCCCTGCCAATGACTCCTGCGTAAGCTTAGCAGTCGAGGAATGGTAGGAGAGGTCCTCTTGTTTAAGCTGCAGGAATGAAAGAGTAGGAATAAACGGACAGTTTTCCAAATGGGGAGATGTTGAAAATGGAGCCCTTCAAGGATCAGTGTCGGGATTGTGCTCTTTTAAGTTGTTTATAAATGATTTAGAATTATGGATTAGCAGCAAGGAGGCAAGGTTTGCCGGTAACATTAATTTTTTAAGATTGTTAAAATGAAAAGAGAGTGTGATCGTTTGGAAAGGAATTGAAAACAAAATTGCCGGTATCATACCATGCAACTGCTCTTTGAACGCTGTGTGACATTCTGGTTGCCTCACCATCAAAAGGATATTTTACAGGAAATGGTCTGTAAAAAGGTAACCAAAATGATTGAGAATGGACTAGATTGGTCATTAGCCCAATTCAGCAGGCTTTAAAAAAATTATTATTATTTATTGAATTAATATACAGTGGAACCTTGTGTTACGTACCCCCCCCCCTCCTTACAAGTGCTTTGGGTTACGAGTGCCGCTAACCCGGAAGTAGATGCTCCCGGTTGTGAACTTTGCCCGAGATGCGAGTGGAAGTTGTGTGCCGGCACCATTAGTGAAAGCGCACTTCATGTTAAGAACAGTTTCGGGTTACAAATGGACCTCCGGAATGGGTTAAGTTCATAACCAGAGGTACCACTGTACCGCCCTATACCTGGCGTCCCAGAATAAACTTTTTAGGCACAGAGCAGCTCTGTATCAGGTTTGTATTAGAAATAGCACAGATTGATTTCCTCAAGCATCTCTAGTTCCTGCTCTTCAGGATAGGATTGATAGCTTGCATGATGTGGAAGCCCCACAATAGGTAGATATACAGTGAGGGGGAAAGTATTTGACCCCCTGCTAAATTTGCCTGTTTGCCCTCTGACAAAGGTATTGGCCAACCTGTTTTCTGCATTGGTTGCTGTTGGGAAGGCTTGAGCAGTTTGTCTTCGTTGGGCAACATTTGGGAAGCTCCCATCTTAAATGAAGAATTGCATCCCCACAGGGCCTATTGCTTTGTGCCTGGCCATGCTTTGCTAGTGGAGTGTTTTTCCTTGACTTTCTACATCTCATTCGTTCCATCAACGACCCAGAGCATCCCTTAACATTAGAAGAACTAAACGTCGTAGAACAAGTTCGAGTCAAGGTGAGTGTTGTTGGCCTTTCTCTGCCTTTTCCAAGCTGTAGAGAAAAAATGGCCACTTTTTGAGCCAGAGGCCGGCTGAACAAGCTGTAGCTCATGTCACTAAATTCATGAAAACCAGGTACAAACAGATCCTTTAGGAGAGATGCAGCTTCAAGGAAGAACAGGTGTCTTTCCAGTTTTGCCTGGCCTGATTCTTAAATTCCCCATTTCACTTCCCCACTGCCCAGGAGGCTTTTTATATAACTGCACCTGTGTGACTTATCCAAGCTGCTACCATCATGCCCTACGGTGATGCCCCCTCCCATCTCACCACTACCTGGTTAGCTCAGTGGCCCTTGGCTCAGACTCAGACATTATATTCTTTTATATAGTGTAAGTGTGGGGTTTTGTGTCAGCGTCAACTGGGTAGGTTCTCTTTCTATTCACTTATTACATTTCCTTGGTGGTGAGAGGGATGGGGGTGGGGCCAGGGTGTTGGCTGTCTGTAGTTGGCTGCAGTGAGGTTTGTTTGCATTTGTGAGGTGGTGGGAATGTTGGGTCAAATTAGCCATATTGATTCGTATGCTGTGGATGGGTTCTTGTTGGGCTATGTATGTGATAAAGGGGAGCAATTTGGGGGTGAAGGTGTTCTCTTCTATTTGTCCCCAGGTTGCTTGGTTTTCTTTGTGAATTCCTGGGCATCATCTTCAGACTGAGAGTCTAATTCTCAAAGTACAAATGCAGAGTTAGTAAGATGCAGTGAGACAAGCCAATTAGCTCTTTTTCCAATTAGAACAGCATTTTATGTGGTTTAAATTATGACTCTCTTAAAAAAAAAGTGATTGTGTCGGGATGGGTCTTTCACAGGTAAATGATGCTGAGAGCACCGTTTCAGTGGAATTCACCCCCACCATTCCTCACTGCAGCATGGCAACATTAATTGGCCTTTCAGTCAAAGTGAAGCTGATCAGATCCCTCCCAGAAAGGTTTAAGGTGAGTGGATGTAAATGGCCAAAAGGGCGATGGAGAAATTCTGTTTTCGTTGCATAGGGTGGACATGAGGGGCCTTTGGGGCTGTTGAGGCATTGCTCTTGAGTGATCAGCTGGAAGCAGAATTGTACTGGTAGTTCTGCTTTTACAGTGCCTGCATTCCCCATTGCAAACCTGCAGTGCTCACCAGCCATGAGCAGAAATTAGAATTCTGCAGGTGATAGAAAGTGCGGTGGCAGCTGCAAGTTCCTGTAGCTCCTCAAAGCATTGAAAACCAAGACAAATGTGGGAGACAAAACAATGACCTGGATCAGCAACCTTCAAGGGGAACTCCAAAGTGCTGCTTTGACTTGACATTCTAGAGTGTTGTGAAGGCGTTGCAGGGGATGGGGTGGGGATATAAATTCAAACAGCCAGTGGTGCCAGAAGACTTGATCTGCCCTAGGAAAGGGCCCCAGACAAACAGCTGGCTTGGCCCTTGGGGAGTAGCTCCTGTTTGTGAGACCACTGCTTGGCTCCCAAGAGGCAGCAACTACAGCACCCTGGAAAGCAGCATGAATTTCCTCCTTACTTGCTTCCAGTGACTCCCAGTTTCAGAAGCTCTTGCTCATCTTGGCACTTGACAGGCTAGGTATCAAAGGGATATGTGGGCTTTCCTTCTCCCCTTTGTTTCTATTAAAGCACCTGAGGCTACCAATTGCAGGATCCCATGCAGCTTTTTGGAATTTGGCGTGCTGTAAACCAAGTGCCGTTTTTTCAAATCTATAAGGAAAGGGATCCCTGGCTGCCCCCCAGCTCCACCACTGATCAGATGCCTTCTTTCAGTTGTTTGAGCCCCTCCCACTCCTGCTCCCTAGTGGCTTCTTCATATCCAATGGTGGTGGGGCATTCCAAAGCTTTTGATCAAGGCACTCTGCCTAGCCAGAGTATTTATCCCACTAGAAGAATTCTTGGGTTGGAATTAGAAACAAAGAAACTGCCAAAGTGACAGCGCATCCTCACCAATGAGACACAGAATGGAAGGGAGGGAACTGGTGATGGTGTGTATCTGAGCAACCAAATTAAATTAAGGTAAAATTGGATTAGCAAGGTATAATTTTATTATTCCTCCAGCTGGTTCAACCTGGGGGAACATTATTTGGTGACACAAATGATGCTTCTTCTTCTCTTCCTCCCAGGTGGATGTCCACATAACCCCTGGAACACATGCCTCAGAGCATGCAGGTATGTTTGAAATTCACCACAAAATACGCCTCAGAATAAGTCACTTACATTCCCTTCTATATTTGTTTTGAAGCAAAGCTGGAAGGGAAGAGTACAAATACCACTTGGAATTTTTTTGGTGGGGTCCTAGCCCTTGAGCTATACAGCAGAGGAGGATGAATGTCTTCACTAACTCCTCTTGTGGGGTTCTTTTTCACAGTAAACAAGCAACTGGCTGACAAAGAGAGAGTGGCGGCTGCCTTGGAAAACAACCACCTGTTGGAAGTGGTGAATCAGTGTTTGTCTGGGCGCCCCTGATAATGCATGCTGGGGTGGGGTGGGGTGGGAACAAGCAGGAGATGCTGTTAAAAGCTTGTACCTGTATGTGAATAAAATAATTGTGATTGTTTTGTTTTTAAATAAAGACAATACCCTTTTCCCTACTTAAGCTTGTCTAAAAGTATTGGATTAGAAACACGTGAATCTGAAAAGTAAATCATGAAAACTGAGGAACATGTTTATATAGTATAAATTGAGGACTGGACATCAAATTACCACTCTTACAAAGCTGAATATTTTATAAAGGTCTGAATGTTTCTGGTTTAGAAACATTCCCACGGACAAAACTTACTGTTCTTGGGTGGCTTAGAAAACAAGGTGGAAGAAAATCCTGCAACCAAGTAAAATCCTATATTATAAATGTGCTTCCATCTTTTAGGAAATGGGAGGGCACTTGGAAGGAGATTTTGTCAGTTATGAAAGTGGACAGTTAGATAGACTGGTGTGTTTTCCAGAGCCTTGGCAAACAGGGCACATGATAGACAGTATCTGACATTCTGCAACTGCATTGGCACATCCTACCACATTTTATGGAGATGGCTATGGCTGCTGTTTAGCCTTCAGATTGAGGCAGTTGCAGAGGCAGCCTGGTGGGTGAAATCTACATGGGTAGGAAGGATTTGATACCAGGGGTCAGGATTGCCCAAGACCCTTTACATTGAAAGGGGTGGGTTGTACCATCCATAGGTTCATGACTGTTGGTTGCTTACTGGAGGGCTAGTAGAAGCTGGTGAAGGAAGTGGCATGGGGTGTGGTGGGAGATACCCCTTCTCATTAGTCAAGGCGGGGCGTGGGCACATGTGACTTCTTTCTAAAGTATTCAGAGAGCAAAAAGGTTACCCTCCCACTTCAGTCTGAGCAAGGATTTGAGCTTGGCAGTGCATGAAGATTTCTGCCAACCTCCCCAGCTAAGCACAACAAAAGCAGAGGAGAGTTTTTATTGAATGGAGCAAAATCCGTTTTACACCAAGGAGCCCGGCAGTGGAAATGGCTTTGACAAACAGTGTAGAAGCACAGGTAACATCACCCCCCAGTTGAGGTAGCATCGCAGGATGGAAGGGGTTTTAATACGAATTTATATTATCACTTAATGCCAGAAGAGACTGTTAAAGCAACAGCTTCAGACTTGACACGCAAGGTGGCCCCTGTGCACCTTTGCTCCCTCAGATTCTCCCATTTTATTTGCTTGAGAAACACTACCAAGGTCCTTGGCTCCATTTATGAAGGACCTGCCCTTGCTTATCAAACACTTCCTTTTCTAAGCTAAAGCTACCTGCCCTCCCACACCTCCCTCCTGCCTCAGGGTGGCCACCGGTCTCTCTCTGCACCTCCCCCCAAATCCTTGGGCACAAACATGTTTGGTTGTCAAAAACACAGCTGAAGCAACCCCAGAGCACCCGTCACACTGCACATGCCAACTACAGACAACTGCTTACACTGGACAAAAACTTTTGTCAAAGGACTAGACGGAGCTACTTGCGTCTACTCATGGACCAGCAGGTCTTTCAGAGAAAGCAGCTTCCTGCATTCAAGGCTGTGGAGTCCTGCTGCATTCAAAGTAATTCAGGAGATGTCAAGTGCAGCTCATTGCCTGGCTTGTGAGCTCCCAAGGCATCTGCCAAGTTGGAAGCAAAAGATGCTGGCCAAGAGAGAAAGATCTCTGTCTGATGCAACAAAGCTAGTTTTTCTGAAAAGCTGCAAGCTGACTGAGATGGATATGAAACACACCTGAAGACATTTTCTAACTTTGCGGAAATGGGTTCTGTATCTAAATCTTGGCGGCCAAACCCTGGAAGACATGTTCTTGCGGTGGCTGGTGACCTCTGCGCCTGCTCTCTCTCAGTCAAATGGTTCAATTGGTGAACCAAACACACCAGCTTTTTGTTTTAGCAGGGTCAAAAGTGATGACTGCCAGCCTGCTCCGCAGAAGGGGAACATGCCACATTCCATGTATCTTGAGACATTTTGAAATTACTTTAAATGGCTCCAGATTGGAACACTCAGCAGACCACCTGCAAAGGTTTCTCCTTGAATAGCGGGAAGACTGCCTCATTCCAGTCTTCATTCACCTAATATTCAACCAGAGACCCCAATAAATAAAGAATAAATAGTAGGCTGTAAGCCAGTAAACTGTTTTCAGCAGGACCACAATCTGACACAACAACTTCTTTGAAGACCCCCAAAGGGCCTGTTCATGATTACAGCACAGCCTGTCTTGGGTGACAGCAGCAAAGGCTGGAGGAGCCATAGCCCTCTCCCTCCCTCCCTCTTCCCCCTCAAAGGCCGGCTCATTCTGGCAGCAGCTGTTCCAGTTCCTCGTCACTGAGACAGTTGGTTGCGACAATGTGGTTGAGCTGCTGCATGTACCTCTCTAGATCCTGCATGAAGTGAGGGATTCGAACCTTCTCCAGCACCCCGTATTTCTGAAGATTACTCACATCTTCGTAGGAGACCTGAATTTATTTATAAAAAAAGAGCAACTGAAAGTTAGCAACTCATTCAAAGATGAGGTTTCAGTCTTCTTGCTGGAAGCCACCCACCCAGAGTGGCTGGGGCAACCCAGTTAGATGGGTGAGGTACAAAAAACATCATCATCGCTGCAAGACCAGACCAAATTTACCTCATCTGAGAGCCAGTCTGGTGGAGACTCCTACTGAGGGCCAAACCACATGCATTGTGGGAGATTCACAATCAGAACTCCCTAGTACCTCTTGGGTTAAAAACAGCCATTTTGTTACAATGATAAAGGGGGAGCGGGGAGAGAATAGACATTCTATGCCCTTTGGAGGAAGATCAAGATGAATTGGAGGGCCTCACTTGGATGGAAAAATCGGGTTTTCTTAGTCGAGGACTGTTAGACAACTGTGCTGTCCTCCCTCCCTTCTTGGTCTCTTCCTGCTCTATCCACCTGCCTCCAACTGGAGCAAACACCAGAAGCCAAGCCAAAGAAAGCCCTCTTGGCTATGAGATGGAGGAGGTGAAGGTACCTGCCCCCCACAATACACACACATGGGGGGTGAGGGGGAAAGACCACAGAGCAGGCAGAGCTGTTACCTTCCCCAGGGCAGCCAGCAGCTGAAAGTTGATGGTTTGTCGATGTCTCAGGATCCGGAGAATTCCATCCAGGTACACTTGATCTTTACTGAAACACCCTGAAAGAGAAAAACCACTGACACATCCAGCATAAGCAGGACACTTTGAGTAGGCTTTTCCTTTCAAAGTGACGTCCAAATACTGGCAAGAAATTCAAATACTGCCAAAATCAGGGAACTTCCTGAGGGCTGGAAGGGTGGAGGTTTGCAGGAAGTCACCTTGTGCTTTTGGGGTTTTCTTCTTTTTAGTGTTCTGCAGGGTATCAGAATCTAATTCTGAAGGGCACCATCAATCAGGAGAGCCCCCAGCACCAGCCCTGCTGCACATCAGTGCCCAAGAGCAGAGCTGTCCTTTGCAGGTCACCTATACACCATCCCCCAGGCAGCCATTCTTATGATGGGGAAGGGTGGGTGGGGACTGAGCAAGGGGGTCCTAAATTGGAATTTCAGCAAATGCTGCTCAAGTGACCAACCTCCAGACCCCTGAGGGCTGGGAACATTTGCATCTCTCCAATATTGAGCATCCTCACGCCATGCGAAGGCCCTTACCTGGCTCGGAAGTGTCTGTCTGGCCTCTCTTGGCCCGCACACAGTATTCCCAGCGCACCCCAGGGTCCTGCACGTAGCGCTCCAGGTCATGGAAGAGCTCACAGAAGGACATGTGGCTGGCCCGGTAGACAGTGTAGTAGAGAAGTGCTGCCCTCCACAGGAAGGGCTGCTTGCGGAAGAGGACACTGTGCAGGCTGGCCAGGCCTTCCTCAGTGGGATTCGCCGGCTTCAGGCCGTAGTGCTGGCGACCTTCTGAGCTGTGCCACGGCTGGTGGGCATTGTTGACCCCGCGGATGTAGTGGGTGCCTAAGGCAGAGGAGAGGCATTTCCCCATCATTACTCCTCCTTCACAACTGGCTTGCTTCAGCTTTCCCCCCACCCCACTTCCCAGTCCTTCACTGGGTCAATGAATCGCAGTGCAAAAGAGGACTCACGTCCTGGGTTTTAGGCTGCATGTCCAGGGGTAGGGAACTGGATCTATCAGGTGAGTGGGACCACTCCCTGCCCATCACCTGATGCCTTTACGGCATCGGATGACAACTCAAAAAATTAGAAAGCCTTAAAACTTGGAAAAGTTGAAAACCATGAAATGAATCACTTAAAAATGTGTTATGTCAGGCTTCAGGGAATCAGCTTCCTCCCCTGTGGCCATAAACGAGGAGATCAAACGAAATGAATTCTTACCAGTTAGTTTCTTTAATAAACACAGCAAAGGACAAAAGAAAGCGTCAACCCAAAATGGCGGTGCTCCTAATTAAGGCTTACACCCCCTCCATCCCTATTAATCTATGTCACTCCTACGTCTTGTAATCTGAGCTTGTGCCCTCTGAGCTTTCTGTTCTGAGCTCTTTTCAACCTTGAGCTGGGCGGAGGAATGCTGTCCAGAGACTATGAATCTGTTAACCCTCTCTCTTCCAGTGTTTCTTCTCCTAGCTGTTCCCCATACAGTATTTCCCAGATTCTGCCTTCTGAACTATGCCCCTCTGCAAACCACTGTTCCAAATCTATCTGTCCTCCTGCTCCTGGGAAGATTCTGGAGCAGGAGCAGGTGGAGGTGGTGGCTTCCACCATTCCTCCTCAGCACGGTCCCTGATAGTTCATTAAACTAGATAAAGCCTGACTTATTATTAAGCAGCTTCTTTCAGTCTGATGAGGCTGAAATCTGTTCTGATGTAGCAGTGGTATCATAATGGAACTTGTATTAGACATGAGCCTTCCCTTGATTTTCACAGCCAGACAGAATTTGACAACTAGGCCCCTGCCAGTCAGCACCCAGACCCTCCTGCTCTTCAGAATTCTAGGTCTCTGTGGCACCCAACAGAATTATTAGCCCTCTCCCCAATCCAGCCAGAGTTCAGGGCTGGGTAGTCCAGCTGGTACATCCTTCCCTTGGAAGAAAAACTGGTGTCCCAACTCCTGGCAGACCATTCTCCACTCTCCTCCCATCCCGTGCTCCTTTAATGCCCTTCCAGGGCACAGAGGGTTGGGGAATGTCCCGGAACTTTGCTCCTTCTTCACGGATCCTGACCTATTTCATGGCGCAACATGCCCTCCAGCCAGTTCTGACGAGCCCCAGAAAGGTTGATGGCTAAAGTTGGGCGGCTGTTTTCCACCATCATCACTGCCTGAGACAGCAGGTCCTCGGTCAGCTGAACCACCACCTAGAAGAAGATTGGGGAGCAGGGCCTGTATTTACACTCTGAATTGAGCTGTGAGGGAGTTCCCATCACAGGGCCCAGGATGGAGAACAAGCTTTGAAACCGAAGAGGGAAACCACAGGCCATCCATCCATCCATGCATGTGACAACCAAGACCATCCCAGCATTTATCCCCCAAGATTCTGAGCCTGCTTAGGAAACCCAGCACAGCTCTTAGGAGGTAGGTCAGGCAAGGAGCAGCGCAGAGCTCCCATGCAGCTTCCCTTCCTGGCAGGACTCCATTCAGTCTATGCAATCTCTAGGGGAGAGTCCAGGGCTAGTCCCAGGTGTTGCTTCCCACCTTCACCATCCTGGCTGGATGCAACCCCAAGCAATTACTGCCTGGAGCAGGAAGGATTTGGGGGTTTCCAAGGGCACTGCGCAAAAGGTTGTCAGGGTGCCTCCCTGGGATCATGCAGAAGGTCTTTTGCCAGCAATGGACTCACCTCTCCAGAGCAGCCTTCCTTCTGCATGTACTTCCTGACAATGGACCAGATCTGGCATTTACTGAGCAACTTCCCTCCGTTGGATGCCTCAAAGTTCTCATAGGTGCTATATTTCTCCAGCACAGCATCAATGATTCCAATAGCCTGAAACACACACAACAAGTGAGTTTCAACCCACAACTGCCTGCTTTTTCTATTTAAAACAACAACAACATTTTAAAAATGTTTTTTGGCTACCAGATACAAAGAAAGAATTCCCCACTCACTCCTGAAGAGAGTACTCCTGATGTATTCAAGATTAATGAATAATGTTAAAGGAGGTCCAACGCAAGCTAGTTGAAGTTGTCCTTCAGATGCTGGCAACCTGGATTCATTCTACTTTTTAACTTCGTAAGAATTAAAACTAAAGCAAGTTGAATAATAGATGTCTGTCCATTAGTTATTCCATTGTTCCTGTAGCTTATTTTAAAAGGCACAATCTATATGCATGTGTTTTGCCTTTTTCTCCATTATGTATTTCCCTGGATAACCAGAAACTACCTTGGATATTTATGTGCTGTAAGACCAATTAGTCAAACTGAAGAGCATGAAAGACTGGTGGTTGCCATCATGAGATCACCCCTTCCTCTGCCTCAGCTAAGAAGCCCTAAGCAGCCCAGCCATCAACACAGAGAACTGAGGCCATGTTGCTCCACAGCAGGCAGACCTGGCTAACCAGAGGCAGCAAGCCTCTGTGATTCCTCAAAGTCTGGCAGCTGAAGGAGCTGGTCAAGTTTTATTCTAGCCTGGCAAATGTCTTTCAGCTCCCCTCCGCAAAAGACAACTGTGGACAACTTCCCTCAGAGGACTGTTGTGAGAATTAACAAGAGGACTCAAAAGTTCTAACACCACCACAGAAAGAAGAAGTAGAAAGAATTGCTCAGCCCAAAACAGGGTAGCACCAGCTGTGAGCAGAAGACCCAATTCAAACTGCCATCATTCCCTTAGTCTCAGCCCTCCAGTCTGAGCTGCTGGGCTGCTGAAAGAAGCATCTGATTTCCAAGTTTCAATCTTCACCCTCTTAGATGCCTGAGTCCCAGCATCCCACAGTAAAGCACTGCCTGGATGTTGGGGGAGTGGGGCACGTGCTCATGTGTGCCAGGATCAGAGCAGGCTCTCTCCCTCCAGTGCCTGACTCAGTTTCTTTGGACCCCCTTGCCAAACTAGAATCTAGCAAAGTAGGTGAGCCTCTAGATTCTGCAAAACATTTTGCCCCCCTGCTCCTTACAGGGTTATTGTGAGGATTACTGATGCACACAGTATAATGCCAGGATGGGTGCAGCTGCACTCCTGCTGCTGAGACCCAAAGCATCTTTGCTCCCTCTGGGAGGCAGAGACTTGCTGGCTCAGTCTCCTCGCGGCAGAGCAGAGGGGAAGGGTTGTGGAGGGAGGAATAGCCATTTGGAAGAAAATGGCAAAGACAAAGGGAGCAGAGGAAACTTTTCTTACCTGTGAAATAAACTGCCCAGAGGCCTCTTTGTATTTCTCCAACACGGCTTCAGGGACAGGCTCTGCGTATTCAAACTGGGGGTTGTAGGCGTAGCAGGCCCCAAAGAACTTCTCCCTCTCTTTGTCAACGTTCACCGGCCGCAGGGCCACCAGCAGGCAGGGACTTTTCCTCTTGGCCCCGATGCACCTGTCCGCCTTGGCTTTGGGGAGGTGAGGCAGGGAGGCGGCACTGCGGATCTGCCCCCGCGCGCGGTCCCTTCGGTTCACTGCGCAGATGCTCTCGCTCCGGCGCATCCAGCTGCAGGGATTCTGGAAGGCAGGGCAGAGGCCCACGGGGGGCGGCACTTGGGGCTCTGGGTTCTGGAGGCACTTGGTCTTGGGGGGCGCCCGCTGGCCCGGGCTGGAGGAGTCTGAATCCAGAGAAAGGGAAGGAGAGAAGAAGGGAGGCACCCGCAGCCCCTCATAGGGACGAGAGGCCTCCTTCTTCCCGCTTCTCCGCTGCTGCAGGCCAGCACCAAAGACATCAGGCTGCTGTTCCCGCCGCCGAAAGGACTGCCGACCCGAGTCCAGCACCATCTTGTTTGGGGGCAGCCCTCTGAGGGGATGTCATCAGGCCAGCTCGGAGGATTCTTTGCTCGGAGGAAGCCCTGGCAGCAAAGAAAAGGAGGCACAGGCTTCAGGCTAAGATTCCCTTCTCCACAAAAAAATTGGTAGCTAAGTTTGATCAGGGTCGTTAAAACCAAAAGAGAATTTGAAGAGCTCCGCAAGGACCTCTGCAAACTGAATGAATGGGCTGTAAACAGCTAATGCAGTTGCAAGTGAAAGCAAGTGCAAAGTGATGAAAGTTGGGGCAAAAAGACTGTTGATTTCACAAGTGCACTCATGGGGTCTGAACTGGTGGTGTCTTACCAGAAATGAGACCTTGGGGTCATAACAGATAGCTCAGTGAACATGTTGACCCAGTGTGCAGCAGCTGTGAAAAACACAAATTTCATGCTAGGGATCATTAGGAAAGGAATTGAAAATATAGCTGCTAATATTGTAGTGCCATTATACAAATCTATGTTGCAACTTCACATGGAAGAATGTGCCCATTTCTGGCTACCTCATTTCAAAAAGAGTATTGTAGAATTTGAAAAGGGCACCCAAAATTATAACGGAATGGAGCGGTGAAAAAGAATTGACATGGTCAAAGTTTCTAGAATGAGGCAAGGCATGGAGAGTGGACAGAGAAAAGCTTTCCTCCTTCTCTCCTAAGACTAGACCCCATGGGCTTCCAATGAAGCTGAATATTGGAAGATTCCAGACGGTCAGAAGAAAGGACTTCTTCAGGCAGAACACGGCGAAATGATGGAACTCACTCCCCCAGCAACGGCCACCAACTTCAATGGTTTTAAAAAAAGGATTGGACAGATTCATTCAGGAGAAGGCTGCCAACAGCCACAATGGCTCTGCCCTGCCTCCCTGGACAGACTCAGTAATGCCTCTGAATACTGCAGAAGGGGAGAGTGCAGATCTTGTGCTCAGGTCCTGCTTGTGGGTTTCTTCCCTTTGGGGCATCTGGATGGCCACTGTAAAGACAGGAATGTCTACCATCGACCTGAGCCAGCAAGTCTGCTCTCACGTACTTCACCAGCTGCGGGGCGGAAGGGTGCTGCTGCTGCTGCTGCTGACAGCAACATCTCTCTTTTGGCCTGTTCTCCTCGCAAGAGGCAGCTCTGGATGGTGACCCAGTAAGCACCCCCACAGGCTTTGCATTATCTGAAAACATGAAGAGGGACCACAGGTCCTTACTAAAGTCTGATGTGCTAAGCTTGGCTGCCATTACTCAGTGAGGAGGAGCAGGAGGAGACTCTCAGTGTGTGTTCAGTCACCCTTGTAGTGACTACTTTGCATGTTCTATGGCCAGGTTATTGGCACTAAAAATGGGCTCTAAGTTTCCTCCCTGGCTTTGGGCTTCCTCCCCCTAAACTCTACTCAGAGTAGAACTAACACTGGCTACAACGCTTAGCTGTCAGGATCCACCAATACTTCCCATCTGAAGATGCCTTCTAGGGTCCTTCTGAAAGGCAACTGTGTGCTCTGCCCCTGAGCCTGCCGCCACCCACCCTGAGCATGTTTGGCCATGGTAGAGAGGAAGAGGAAGAAGGATTTCTGCATGCAACAGGGAGCTGATTTAAGGAATCCCCATTGAGCAAAAAGCAAAAATGGATCTCTGAGCCCTGGTTCCCAGGAGCACCTGGCTAGCCAGAGGGACCTTTAAAGAGCTGGCTGACAAGGGGTGAAGTCAAAGGGCAGAATGGGCAGGTCTAGTAGCCACTATTCAACAGGACAGCTAAGGATGGAGTCTCCATGTCCATGAGCAATATACCTCAGATCTTAGGGGCTAGCTGCTCCTGAGCTTCTCAAAGGCAGACTTGGCTGACTGGCTGGCTGGCTGCTCTGGGAGACAGAATACTGGCTGGGGCAGGCCTTGGTCTGATCCAGAGAGGAGATTCTTATGTCATCATAATGGACAGGAGGCAAACAGGGAAGGGGGGGGGCAGGAGGACTACTGGAAACCCTAGCACAGCACAGCAAACTCACACCACTTGCACCATCTGTGCAATTCCACAACTGAAGGCAGAGTCTACCTTCAAGCATTACTGAAGGGAGCAGGGAGCAGGGCGGAGATGCCGATTCAGCTCCTTGCCAAGGGCACAAGGAGCCTAGGAATGCATCTGTATGTAGGAAGCATCCCTGGAGCAAGGCAAGGGAAGCTGCCCCATCCAGATTGAGCCCCATCAGCTCTGCGAATGGCCTGGGGACCACAGGAATTGCAGGGGCTCAACAGGCACAGGTTTGCCCAGCATGACCCAAAGGTGGCTCTTGCCAAATCTGCTCCCCTTATTTATGGCACAGCAAATAGGCAAGCTGATGTTTGCTTGTCCTTGCGTCTCAACAGGAATCCAGGGCTCCTCATCTCCAAGTAGGGGAAGCAGGTGGTTGGAGGGTGCCCCAAAAGGAGCACTTTGGGCTGGGACAGCTGCTGGGGCATCTCCAAGGAGACAGGCAGGCAGTCAGGACTTAGTCTATGATATGGGGGAGGCCAGACCTTATTCTCTGTGCCGGGTGGGAGAGAACATGTAAAGCAAGGGTCCTTGAGGCTACTGTTAGTGTGAGGTTTCCATGCCTGAGGGATCCCTGAATCCACCGTCAGCCTCCCGTTCAACCAGACAGGACCACGAGATTGCACGCTCTCCCCCATCACACAATAGATCCTGGAGGTTGGGTTTCCCACACATTCTCCGCAGCTGGATAGCACCTGCAGGAAGACCCCACGCAGAAACAAAAGCCCGGCGACACCCCGGAGCTGAAGCTGCCTTTGGGGAGATCCCGAAGATCAGGATTTCAGCAAGGCCCCGAGAGTCACACGGGGGTCCGGGGGAAGAGAAACCGGGTTCAGTCGCCTTGCTCAGCAATAGGCACGTGGGTCGCTAGGTGGACTTGGGCCAGCTGGTCTGTCTGCGCCCGACCCTCCTCGCAGGGCTGTTGTTAGGATCACTGGGGGGTTCGTCCCTCGGAGGCTCCCCGGGACTTCTTTGCAGGGGATCTCTTTGTGGGCCCGCAGCTATCCAAGAAAAGCGAGCCCCCGAACCGCCTTTTGTCCTTGGGAACCCCGCCCCGCCGCCAGAGATCCCGCCCGCCGGGGGTTCCCCTCCTTCACCCCACCGTAGCCGCCCCGGTACCTACCCGGCTGCGCTCCCTCCTCCTCCTCGGCCCGCTTGGTCGGTTCGGCGGAGGAAGCGCGGGAGGGTCTGCGAGGCGGGCGGCGACGGGGGTGGGGAGAGACCGACCGACAGACAAGGGCTTCGAGCATGCTCAGTGGCGCTGCGGAGGAAGGCGCGCCCGCACAGCCAGACCCCTCCCCGGGCAGGCGGGCTCCAGCGACCCCCGAAGAAGCGGCGGCGCCAGGGCGGCTCCCGCTCCGGACCAGGAGGAGTCCGCCGCCCTTCGGGAGCCGAACCGGGCTGGGGCTGCAGGCGCTGCCGTCTCTCTTCCCCTCGAGGCTGCGGGAAGCCCTTGGAGGGCCGCCCAGGGCAGCGCTTGGGGGAAAGCCTTGGGCGTGTCGCAAGGGGCGGGTAAGCGCGCTCTGCCCCCTCCCCAGGGACCCGAAAGGAGGGCCGCCTCTCCAGTCCCCCCATTGCGCGCATCACCTGATGGCATCGGTGCGCCTTTGTCTCCCAGCAGCTGCCGGCCCGTGGGGTGGGATGGGGGGGGGTCCCTCTTCCTCCCACTCCAACGCCTCGTTTCGCTTCTCCTTTTCTTTTTGGGAGCGTTTCATGGCTGGGTATTTTTTTAAAAAATAAATTGTGTTAGGGGTGATGCGCCAACTTTAAACATTTTAAATGAATAGATAAATAGGCAGTTTAATTCATTGACCCACTGAAACCCAGGCGCTTAATCAACTCGGCTTTCTTCAAGCGGGTGCGGAGGGCACAAAGGCTTTCTTCTTCTCTCTGCCTGGGACAGGGCAGGTAATGGTCCAGATCTCTTCTGCATTGCCTCAATGCGCCTGCGCTCTCTGGTGCCTTCCTTGCCAAGGCTGGAAGGGTCGGCTGGCGAGGATTAGACCCAAGGCACTGCTCAGCGGCTCTCAGCTGATCTGCGGGAGGCGGGCGGCGGCATTAAGCTGCAGCAATAAATAGCAACAACAAGCTGCTTTCACTTCTGCCATTGCAGGTCATTCCACCGTTTAATTTTAAACTGTCACGGTTTTTGATCAGGTTTTGCCCTAAAGCACAGCTGTAAGCAGGGTTTTTTCTGTCTGCGTTGAAGTTCAGTTTCAACAGCAAATCTAAACACAGAAAGAACCGATTCCCTCACACCCTTTCAGAATTAGTCCCTGTAAAGGCCTGACCCCACGTGCAAAGCAGGGGCTGCCCCAGCTGACTGGGAATTTAAGGTATCACAAATGTTTGGCAGTGTGTTCTCTTAAAAATTAGCTTTTACAGCTAATTTTAACAAACTTTTGCCATTTTATTATGTATTTATGTTATGTATTTTTGTGTTTTTATATTGTACACTGTCCTGAGATCCTCAGAGGACGAATGGCATAGAAATTATATATATATATATATATATATATATATATATATATATATGCTTTCGTAGATTTTCACGGGTACAGGAATGCAGGTTTTGGTGTCTTCGGGTGTCTTCCCGTGTAAGAGTTGGGGTGTCTGTGCGACGTTTCGACGAGGTCTCACTCGTCATCTTCAGGCTGGTGCTTTCGGCTTCTTGTTACTGGAACAGAGCAGAATCTGGTGTTTGAGTTCCTATAAATACTGTTGAGGGGTGTGGTGTATAGCCTCCAACGTTCTGGGCAGAGAGGAAGTTCCTAGATTAGTGTGCCTTTTCTTCTTTTGTTCCTTAATTACTTGAGGGATATCTTGAGTGATTTCATGAGTGATATTCTGAATACCACTGGGTGGGTCATTAAGTGTAGATTAGTTGCTAAAGCTTTTGTGTCTTGACCTCTTGAGCTTGTGAAGAGTTTTTCTGAGAAGATAGCTGTGCTGCATTTAGTTGTGCTCTGGCTTGGCTTCGTGTATAGGGGCGAGCTGTGGTTTTGTGCCTTGTGCCAGCCAGATCTGTGTAGGGATTGCAGGGGGGTGCAGCATCCGGAGGTGCCACTATAGTTTGGCTACTGGATGGAGTCTGTAATATGTCTGTGGAGAGGGTCTGGGTTTGGGTCTGGTGTGGTTGATTGGTGACGGCGTTCTGTGTGCCTCTGGTTCTGGTGTCGGTTTTTGTGGGGAGGGCTAATTTCCAGATGTCTGGCAGGCGGGACGTGTCGTCACGCTTGTTCATGTTGTGAGGGTGTTTCTCTATCTCGATGGCTTCCATGATTATTCTCTTGTGGTGATGTTCCATGTTAAAGACCAGATTCTGCTCTGTTCCAGTAACAACAAGCCGAAAGCACCAGCCTGAAGATGACGAGTGAGACCTCGTCGAAACGTCGCACAGACACCCCAACTCTTACACGGGAAGACACCCGAAGACACCAAAACCATATATATATATATATATATATATATATATGCAGGTTTTGGTGTCTTCGGGTGTCTTCCCGTGTAAGAGTCGGGGTGTCTGTGCGACGTTTCGACGAGGTCTCACTCGTCATCTTCAGGCTGGTGCTTTCGGCTTCTTGTTACTGGAACAGAGCAGAGTCTGGTGTTTGAGTTCCTATAAATACTGTTGAGGGGTGTGGTGTATAGCCTCCAACGTTCTGGGCAGAGAGGAAGTTCCTAGATTAGTGAGCCTTTTCTTCTTTTGTTCCTTAATTACTTGAGGGATATCTTGGGTGATTTCATGAGTGATATTCTGAATACCACTGGGTGGGTCATTAAGTGTAGATTAGTTGCTAAAGCTTTCGTGTCTTGACCTCTTGAGCTTGTGAAGAGTTTTTCTGAGAAGATGGCTGTGCTGCATTTAGTTGTGCTCTGGCTTGGCTTCGTGTATAGGGGCGAGCTGTGGTTTTGTGCCTTGTGCCAGCCAGATTTGTGTAGGGATTGCAGGGGGGTGCAGCATCCGGAGGTGCCACTATAGTTTGGCTACTGGATGGAGTCTGTAATATGTCTGTGGAGAGGGTCTGGGTTTGGGTCTGGTGTGGTTGATTGGTGACGGCGTTCTGTGTGCCTCTGGTTCTGGTGTCGGTTTTTGTGGGGAGGGCTAATTTCCAGATGTCTGGCAGGCGGGACGTGTCGTCACGTTTGTTCATGTTGTGAGGGTGTTTCTCTATCTCGATGGCTTCCATGATTATTCTCTTGTGGTGATGTTCCATGTTAAAGAGCAATTTGGAATCTGCAAAATTAATTTCGTGTCCTGTTTCTTTCATGTGTTGAAAGTATTTATAGGAACTCAAACACCAGACTCTGCTCTGTTCCAGTAACAAGAAGCCGAAAGCACCAGCCTGAAGATGACGAGTGAGACCTCGTCGAAACGTCGCACAGACACCCCGACTCTTACACGGGAAGACACCCGAAGACACCAAAACCTGCATTCCTGTACCCGTGAAAATCTACGAAAGCATATATATATATATATATATATATTTGCTTTCGTAGATTTTCACGGGTACAGGAATGCAGGTTTTGGTGTCTTCGGGTGTCTTCCCGTGTAAGAGTCGGGGTGTCTGTGCGACGTTTCGACGAGGTCTCACTCGTCATCTTCAGGCTGGTGCTTTCGGCTTCTTGTTACTGGAACAGAGCAGAATCTGGTGTTTGAGTTCCTATAAATACTGTTGAGGGGTGTGGTGTATAGCCTCCAACGTTCTGGGCAGAGAGGAAGTTCCTAGATTAGTGTGCCTTTTCTTCTTTTGTTCCTTAATTACTTGAGGGATATCTTGAGTGATTTCATGAGTGATATTCTGAATACCACTGGGTGGGTCATTAAGTGTAGATTAGTTGCTGAAGCTTTCGTGTCTTGACCTCTTGAGCTTGTGAAGAGTTTTTCTGAGAAGATGGCTGTGCTGCATTTAGTTGTGCTCTGGCTTGGCTTCGTGTATAGGGGCGAGCTGTGGTTTTGTGCTTTGTGCCAGCCAGATCTGTGTAGGGATTGCAGGGGGGTGCAGCATCCGGAGGTGCCACTATAGTTTGGCTACTGGATGGAGTCTGTAATATGTCTGTGGAGAGGGTCTGGGTTTGGGTCTGGTGTGGTTGATTGGTGACGGCGTTCTGTGTGCCTCTGGTTCTGGTGTCGGTTTTTGTGGGGAGGGCTAATTTCCAGATGTCTGGCAGGCGGGACGTGTCGTCACGCTTGTTCATGTTGTGAGGGTGTTTCTCTATCTCGATGGCTTCCATGATTATTCTCTTGTGGTGATGTTCCATGTTAAAGAGCAATTTGGAATCTGCAAAATTAATTTCGTGTCCTGTTTCTTTCATGTGTTGGAAAAGAGAGGAAGTTTTTTCTTCTTTTTTGACGGCATTCTTGTGTTCTGCGATACGTGCATTTATTCGTCTGTTTGTTTGTCCAATGTACGTGGCTGGGCAGACTTTGCAGGGTATTTCATAGACCCCTTGGTTTTCCAGCTGGATTTTGTCTTTTGGGTTTCTGAGGATATTGGCTATTTTTTGGTTGGTGCAGAAGGCTGTTTTGATATTGTGTTTATGGAGGATTTTGCTGATTTTGTCTGTAGTGCCCTTGATATAAGGAAGGAGGGCCATGCCATTGTTTTCTTCTGTGTCTTGGTTTTTGGGGGGTGTTTCTTTTTGGATTAGCTTCGTAACCCTGTTTTTCTGGTATCCATTGGCGATTAACACATTTGAGAGATTCTGTAACTCAGTTGTCAAGTGGTCTTTGTCAGCCAGGCGTTTGGTTCTGGAGATGAGAGTCTTGGCTACGGAGTTTATTTGTGCAGGGTGGTGGTGTGATTGTGCATGTAAGTAGCGGTTGGTGTGTGTTTTTTTCCGGTAGATAGTGTGTCCTAGGGAGCCATCTTCTCAGAAAAACTCTTCACAAGCTCAAGAGGTCAAGACACGAAAGCTTCAGCAACTAATCTACACTTAATGACCCACCCAGTGGTATTCAGAATATCACTCATGAAATCACTCAAGATATCCCTCAAGTAATTAAGGAACAAAAGAAGAAAAGGCACACTAATCTAGGAACTTCCTCTCTGCCCAGAACGTTGGAGGCTATACACCACACCCCTCAACAGTATTTATAGGAACTCAAACACCAGATTCTGCTCTGTTCCAGTAACAAGAAGCCGAAAGCACCAGCCTGAAGATGACGAGTGAGACCTCGTCGAAACGTCGCACAGACACCCCGACTCTTACACGGGAAGACACCCGAAGACACCAAAACCTGCATATATATATATATATATATATATATATATATATATATATATATATGGTAAAACAGCAGACTTGCCTGTGGAGTCAGCCCCCAAAGCATTTGCTGTCAGAGGCCAGTCCCCCCCCCCAAAAAAAGTTCCATGTATAGGAGCTGAGTGGACTGGGGCTGACTATGGAAAGGCCTCCTCCTCCACGCCACCTGAGGAGGGGTAGAGAAGGCTGTGTTGCCTGTAGGCAGCAGCTCAGACCTCTGGCAGAGAGGCACAGTTGGGAGACTCAGGAGTGAGGCTGGTATGCTGCTAGTGTTCCATCAGCCTCCTTCTCACAAGCAGTAGATGAAGTGGCCAAGTTGGGCGTAGGCAGGTGGCAGCTAATGTGAAGGAATGCTCCTCAATATGCAAGGCCCTGCCAGACTGAAATCAAGATCCACTACGTCCACAGCATTCCCCTGATCCACCAAGCTTGTAACTCCATTGAAAAAAGAAACAAGGTTTGTCTGGCATGACTTGTCTTTGAGAAACCCATGCTGGATCTTAGTAATCACAGCATCCCTTTCTAAGTGCCCACAGACAGACTGGGGTGGTGCTGCCCCACTCTTGGGATAAGGAAGGTTTGGAAGGGTGGGGTGGCCCCTTCTCCTGCAGAAAGGGTGGGAGCTGCTCCCTATCTTGGGTTGGAGGAAGTGGGAGCAGGCTGCTTCCTTCTTTTGGTTTGAGGAAGGTTTGGGGGCTGCCCTTTCTATTGGGGTGATATGAGAGCTGCTCCTTCTCTTGGGGGGCAGCTTTGGTGTTAGCTGCCACCTTCCCTTGTGGAGGGACCTGGGAAGAAGAGCATTTGGGAGGAGCTGCTTGCCCTCAGGGTCTGAAAGGGCACCCTGTGGACTGAAAGGGAGAGAAAAAGAGAGGGACACTTCATTCATAAAATTATTTTTATACTGCGTTGTCTCATACACATGTGCATGCACACACACATTCATTGAAACTGTTTACAGCAATCCAAGCCATAGAATCATTAAGGCAGGCATTCATTAACCCTGTGTCATGAATATAACACATGTGGATAAGTGCATGTTTACAAGGATACAGAAGCACAAACAGTCCCATACAACGGGAAAAAAGCGCTACTGATAAAATGCCAGTCCTTTAAATTTTAAATCCCCTTAGGAAACAGCAGCCTCTATAGGAAAAACTGTGTAAGTAGCAGGCTTGGCTCTGCAGAACAGCTTGCCGACATCTCATCCATCAAACAGCATGGGGAAAAGCAGAGACACGCACCTTGTGGAAGTTAGTATTATTAAATGTATTTCTTAAAGGTGTATACTACCCTTAATCCACAGATCTCAGGGCGCTGACTACATAAAAATGCAATATAAAAGCACAAAATACATGACAAGAACAGGAACAAAATATAAACCAATAACCCATCCCAATAACCAATAACCCCCCACATAATTAATAATGTTATTAATTAAGGCCTATAAACTCTCTTTTAGGAATGAGAAACACTGTAAATGTTTGAATAAAATGGTTTGATTATAAATGAAAGCCAAAACAAGGATCCCAGGGACATATACAAAGTAGTCCTGAGTGGCTGTGGTGGTCAGATCAGGGGCAGCCACAACCCCCTGAGTGTGACAGCACATGCTTGACCTTTCCAGCAAACTGCCAATGGGCAATACTAGACCTAATAAAAGACCTAAAGAGGGCTTTCTACTAATAAATCAAGGACTATGTGAACAGACACTAATTGTAATAGCAAAGAGATACACTAATGTTGGCCCCAGAGGTGAAAGAGACACTTTGACAGGTCAAGGGCTCAAATTTCCTCTTTTTGTGGTATAATATGACCTTTGTATTACGCCTTTGGGGAGTGGATTTCTTTGGGAAATAGAACTCTTTTTTTCCAAAAAAAAAAATATTAATTTTCCAAATCCAAATTTTTAACAAATCAGTACCTAAATACATCAAATTTAATACATTTTTTCCATTAAGTTGACCTCCTACTCTCCATCGTCAATGTCCCCTATTTACTGCTTTAATATTACATTATTTATTTTCAATTCATATTCCATTTCTGATGGAATCTAATCTTAAATCCAAAATTATTTTTAATTTACATTTTTGTCCTCCCTTACCCCATCTCCCTCAGCTGTCTATTTGTCAATTCCCTTAAAAAACCCAAAACAGAATAAAACAAAACAAATGAGGTTACTTTGCCCCTTGCCACTCTACCTTAAATCATTACTTGTTGTCTCTGTATTATTTCTTTCTTTCCATCTTCCTTGTATGTAAATCTGGATGCATCCTTTCCATCATTGTTCTCCTTTCACCAAGTCCATTTCTTCTCCAGAACTGTGTTGTTATCAAAATCCATATTTTTACCACAGCATTTGCACTTCACCATCCATTATTTCCAAGGACAACCATCTGGCACACTGAACAAAAAGCATTCTCCTCCTGCAAACAGTGTCAATGAAACCAGCCCGCATGGGAGAGTTGGGGGGGGGGTTAAACCAAACTTCCTTCAAAACACTGAGTTAGTCCCCCCCCCCATCTACATTGCTTTGCTGAATTTCAGTTTTTCCTTTCGAACCAAGTCCAAGACTTTCTTGTTTTCATGAATGCTATCACCTCTACTTGCTCAAACCCGTGGGCCTTTATTTCGAATTCTTTATTTCTCCTTGTTCTGGGAGGGGGTGAGTAAATCCCTTGTTGAAACAGAAAAGCATAAACACAGCCCCTTCCCCTCCTCCTCCCTCACCCAGACAGTTTCTTTCCAATGCAGTTCCAGAATTATTCCTTCTGACATAATGCCATCAGTTCTAACACCCTGTGCTTAAATTTATTTCCTCTCTCTAGCGGTGAGTTGTGGTCCCTTAGTAAAGTATAAGAGAAAAAAGAAACAAGAGTCTCTTCCTCTCTGCCATTTTTTCACCAGCTGCACACCCATAATTTCTTTAGCAGCAATGTTCATCAAGGCAAGGGTAATTTAACCTCCAGGTTAACCTCCTTTGTCATCTTTTATTTCTTTCCTATTGGAATTTTTAAAAGGAGTTGGAGCCCTCTGTTCAGCTTTTATTTAATTTTTTGAGTTTCACCTGTAGAAAAGATTTCATGTTGGCTCCTCTTTTTCTCTGCCAATATTCACTTTCTATCTACACAACTGGATATTCCTCTTTTGCAAGAATTCACAGCAGGAGGGCAGCCACCACAACAGGGGGGGGGGGCGGTCCGTCCCATTCACCCGCCTGAGGAGCCTCCCAGGAGGAGCTATATTACAGCTTTCATGACCTCAGCCAGCAGTGGATATTGTAGATGTGGGAAGAGAAAGAGAAACAAAGAAATAAGAGGAAGCACTCCAAATGCAAGCCAGGACCTCTTCCTTCTCCATCCTCCTTGCAGATTACCGTAGATGCCCTTCAGCCACACATTTCAAGGAGCCTGGTCAAGGACTGGACCCAGTGGGCTCTGGGCTCCAGGCATGCTCTCTCTGCCAGGCCCATGTCACCACTTGGCAACTTCAGGCGGCTGCCAAGTCCCTGACCCACCCCTGCATTTACCCCAAGGCAGGAGGCTTAGGCAGCTGTATCTAGGCTCCCCTTAGAGTTCCCCCAAATCCTCCCAACTTTGCACCCCTTTGGAGAATTGAAGGAAATAAGGCAGGACATGACTCTGATCCAGTTTCTGGCACCTCCTAAAACTTACCTGTTTGGCCAGGTGTTGAGTGGCTAGTGGTCCATCATTTGGTTATTGTATTTTATCGGTTCCAGTGGTTTGGATGTTATTTTAAATGTTAGAGTTTGTGGGCTTCATTGTATTATGGAACTACCTCCTTTCTCTGCCTGGGTGCTCACCCACATTCGCCACCTCAAGGCATCTTTTTAAAAACATGCTTGTGCACCTAGAGGCATTTCTTGGTGTTTTACTGTATTATTACATGAAACCTCAACCTTTTGTCTGAGGAACTCAAAGTGGTGTACAAGGTGCAATTCCCCTCTCTAAATTATCCTCACAAGATCCCTGTGTGGTAGGCTAAGCTGAGAGCTCGAAACATGGTCCAAGGTCACCCATTGAGCTTTATAGCCAAGAGGGGGTTTGAACCCTGGACACCTGTGCCCTAGTCTGGTCTGGACACCGCAGTATATTAGCTATTTGTATGGCTTTAAAAGATTATCAGACAACGAAGGAGAAGGCTATTAATGGCTACTAGCAATGGTTGCTATACTTTAACTTCACAATCGGAAGCAGTAATGCTTTGGAACAGTGCTGGCCCAAGACATTTTGGCACCTGAGGTGAACCATGAATTGGCACCCCCACCCCTACGCCCACAGAGGCGATGGTGTGGAAGAAATTTGGTTTTATCTGAAAAAAGTACAAAACCAGACTTTCATACCCTCCAACATTTCTCCGATGAAAATAGGGATGTCCCATTCCATAATGATAATTTTACTATTTATACCTCACATATCTTACTGGGTTGCCCTGGCCACTCTGGGCAGCTTTAAACAAATATAAAAACATAATAAAACATTAAACACTTTAAATAAATACTTCCCTATACAGGATTGTCTTCCGACGGCTTGGGGGTTGGATAACTCCATACCCTCCAACATTTATCCAATGAAAACAGGGACATCCTAAGGAAAAGTGGGGCATTCCGGAATCAAATCAGAAACCGGAACGGCTTCTCTAGAATCAGGAACACCCCTGGAAAATAGAGACACTTAGAGGCTATGGACTTTTAAACACAACTCTGTAGTCCACACACAATGAAGCCCACAAAAATCAAGTTGTACTGTTTTGTTCCCTCTGGAACTTGAGTTTACCTGCTTTTAGCATTCCAGTTCAAACATCAAGGAACATTGTACAAACTCAGCGTTTTCCCCACCCTGCCTACCCATTGCACACAGCAACACACTCAGGTATCAGGTTCAAATTCCAGTTTCTTTGTAAAGTTCACAAGGTAAGTTTGAGCCATTTGCAACCTCTCAACCTAACCCACGTCACCAGATTGTTGTGAGGGAAAAATGTGCAAGGGAAGGGATAATGTACAATACCTTTATCTCCAACAAATAAATGAAATGAAATAAAATTTGTAATAGCTATAGTCGGAAAAAACATTTGTCTTACAATATATGGTTCAAAACCAGCCATTGTAGCTTAGTATGCAAAATGACCACCTTGCAGTGTACACACATTAACATATGTACAGACAGAGATAAGGTACATCCAATACTCAATCTTGAGATTACTGAGACCCTGGGAATGCAGCTAAGTCTGCAATCCTGAGTAAGCCCAACTGAACATAGTGAGATGAACTTCTGAGTAAGTATGCATAGGTTTCTGCTGTGAATCCTAAAGACTGACTGACATGAAGCAACCAAGCAGAGCAAGCACAGAAAGGAAAAGATAAAAATCAGCACCAAGCAACCAAAAACAATTTTTAAAAAAGTATCAAAATGCCTGTGCCGTGATCATTCCAAAATCATTTCTCCTCTTTAATTTAAAAACAAATAATTGTGCCATCCCCAAAGCCCCAGTGTCAGGCATGAGACAGAAAAAAACAAAATACATTCATAGAGCTTTCACAAACATTATCTCAGAAATCCTTTCAAAGAATAGCAAAAATGAATAAAAACTGTAGCGATATCTGCTGGCGATGCAACACGGGAAAAGGTACTATGATACATATATGGTGGAATTGTTTAAACATCAAACAATTTTGGGAAATAATATATAATGAAATGAAAAAAATGTTTAGATACTCATTTAGGAAAACACCAGAAGGTTTTCTATTGGGAATAGTACCAGGAAGCGTAAAGGAAGAAGATAAGACCTTATATTTATACGCAACAGTAGCAGCAAGGCTATTGATTGCGAAAAACTGGAAAAGTGGTATAATACCGACAAAAACAGAGTGGCTTGCCAAATTATTGGAGTATTACAATATATCCAAAACAATGGAAGAAATTGGAAGGATTTCGAAAGAAAAGATAGATAGGGACTGGAAAGTGTTTAAAAGATACTTGCAAAATCATATCGAAAAATCAGAACTCCTATTAGAATAAACAAGTTCCGTTTCAAATACTGAAATATCAAATAAGATGGAAAACAACGTGTAATAGAAAAAGAAGTATGAAATTAGGGTAAAGGTGTGTGAAAGAAAGTAATAGAAGTGGAAAGATATTGTAATTGAGTAGATTGGAAGTCAACACAAAGGTGGGGTGAAGGGTCGGTGGATGGTGATGGGGAAAGGAACTATTTGTGGGATTGAGTGTAAGTATGTTTGAATATTTTTAAAGATTGTATGAAATGTATGTTTGTATGCTTGTATATGTGTATTAATGATAAAAAATAATAAAATTTATTTAAAAAATGTAAAAAAAAAACAAAACAAAATGCCTGTGCCGTGATCATTCCAAAATCATTTCTCCTCTTTAATTTAAAAACAAATAATTGTGCCATCCCCAAAGCCCCAGTGTCAGGCATGAGACAGAAAAAAACAAAATACATTCATAGAGCTTTCACAAACATTATCTCAGAAATCCTTTCAACAGCCCTTCATAGGTCAGTACAGCATTTATTATTCCCATACAGAATTGGTGGAACAGAGGACTAAAATTATTCAGGGGTGTTACCAAAGAGAGAACCAAGAGTAGGGGGAAATATTTCAAGTGAGAGAGCTTTATATTTGGGAGCACTTTGGGGGGACTTTTCTCTCTCTCTGTGAAAGTTGTCTTAAAATCTTTAGCGTCCGTGCGGGTTTCCTTCCTTCCCCAACAGCACCTTCCTGGAAGCAGTGTTGGCTTGGGAGATGGAAAGTGGAAGGATCCAGCCCCTAGCCTCCGCATTCACCACACATCAGATAAATCCAACTGGACAAGTTCAACTTTAGCTTGTCTCCTTTCCCATTTCAATGTGTCCTAGGCTAGAACCTGCTTACTGCAGCAGAACTTAGCTGTGCAACTTGCCAAGTAATAAAGGAGAGATATTTTCCACTCGTGGGCAGTGTGCTGTTCTACCCTATCTCGCTAATGTGATTGGGCTCTCTCTTGGAAATTTTCAGGATTACAGAGTTAGTTAAAATGAATCCTGCCTTCCCTTTATAACAATTATCCCTGCCTTCATATAACCTCCCACACCCCTTTTCCTCACCAGGATCTACCTTACCTAGATAGGTGAGCCTAGGGTCACTCCAGGATTAACCGTGCATAACTACAGGCCATAAGTTGGGAGGCCGGCTGGGCAGCTTGGTTGGGGGCTTGGGGTACCTAGATACGGCCTTCCCTTCCTTTAGGAGGGGCAGGCCAGTGAGGAAACTGCAGGCAGAAGTGGCTGTGGCCATGGGCGTGCTAAGCATGTTGCTGATGCCATGCAGCTTGTCTATGGGATCAGGTTGCTGAGGCTGCCCAGGGCAGGGGCCTTGAAGCTGGCCAAGTTTTGCACAGCATAGGGACGTCCTCTAAGAAGAGGGATGTCCTCATCACCACCATGTTTGGCAGTGCAGCCAGAGGTGAGGGTACCTGGGCAGTTGCCCTCCATCTGCCCCACAGCCAACATTGGGGAGCCAAGGCCAAAAAGGGGTGGCAACCAGAGAATGAGAGAAGCCCAAAGCCAACGTGATATAAAGACTGTGTAAAACTGCGGCTTCCAGCTTTGTCTTTAGTCTTCCGGAGGGGGGGGCAGTTGGAGGAGATGGGGAGGATTTTTCTCCCCTCCTCTTGCTGCCACCCCTTTCTGGAAGATGCAGTCAAAGCCAGAAGCCACTGTTGGGCAAAGCCTTTACATGTTGGCATTAGCTCATCATCCTCTTCTTCTGGCTGCCACCCTTCTCGGGTGCCCTGTTAAGCTTTAATAAAATTGATACAGCCTATACTTCTTGTGTTTAATATGTGTCTGACGATGTGTATGTCTAGATATACCCACAACTCCATACATACAATGAAGGGGATGCAGCCCAGGAAGGCATATGCCATAATAAAATGTGTTGGTCTACAAGGTGTTCCAGGACTCCTTGTTCTTTTTGCATTGAGTAAATAAAACTCTGGGCTAGTTCACCTGCCTACCAAACTGAAAGCATGCTAGGGGGACATGAACTCTCAGAGGCCCCAACAATCACACCAGCGATGGAAATTTGCCAGGCATCAGTTGGCAGGAGCAATTTGGGGGAGTCTTTCCCTCTCAGAGCAAGCAGGGAGGCAGGATCCTGCAAGGCACCTCTGCATGAAGCTGTGTTGCACATAACACTGTAGACTTTGGGGGGTGGGGGGCACGCATGAGTCATCCTGCTTCCTATCTATGCAGGAGGAATAAAGTGACCCCAATCTCCTCAGCGCAGGGCCTTCATTTCTCCTGTTGGTCTTTGTGTTGGGTCTCTGAGAAGCCACTTCCTCCTTTCCCTGCTTCATCTTCTGCAGCTGTGGCTTCCCCAAAGTTTCCCAGCAGGATTTCATTGATGTAGTTGAGGGTGCGGTTGTCAAAGATCATGTTGAGATGCTCCACGCCCGGCATCTCCACCACATGGACCTTCTGTTCCTGCTGGCCATGCCATCGCTTGCAGAGCTCTAGGCTGCGGCGGCTAACGCTGTTATCCCCATCCCCATACACAAAGTCAATGGGGTCCTCGTAGGGGAAGCGGTCGTTGTAAATGTAGGTTTCCACAGTTGGGAAACCCGTGCCATAGATGCAATACACCTCGACCCCTGGGGCAGGCAGCCCCTTCAGCAGGTCCTTGGTGTCGTTCCACATGTACCAGCCATCCTCAAAGTTAATGTCAGTGAAGAGGCGTTGGTAGTCCCGGTAGGTGTAGTTGTAGGAGGGGGTAGAGATGAAGGCATGGGTCTCGGGCCAAGCTATTGTGTCTGGGAACATCCAGGGGCTGGCTGTGGTCATGCGCTTCTCCTCACGCAATTTGATGCTGGACATAATGGGGATGCCCTGCTCATCACCTGAAATGCAGACCAGCTTGGTATCAACTGCAGTACTGGCATAGACCTCCAACCAATCTCCCAGAAAGCTCAGGAAATGGACTTGAATGCACGTTCAAATCATGTTTCCCACTTCAAAGAATTCTGGGCATTGTAGTTTGTTAAAGTTGCTGAGGATTGTAACTCTGTGAGGGGCAAACTACAGAGCCCAGGATTCTCTGAGGGAAAGAAGGAGCTTAAAATGTGCTTTAAAAGTATAGTGCGTACATAGCTTTAGTCTTTTTATGTTTCATACCACACAATAAACAAAGTATATTGGAGTTGAACAGCACAACTGGAAAACAGCAGGAAAAAGAGACTACGGCTGTGTACATTCTGCATCTTTAAAGCTCAACTGAGTTTTATGGAAAACACTGAGAAATCCCAACACAATCCAAAGAGAACCATCTCCTTTTTTTTAGCAGCAATAATAAAAAGAGTGAGAGATGCACCCCACCCCCCGAGATACTCATGTCTAGATTAGTTAAGAAGGAGGCAATAAAAGACAGTTAATCTGTGCTAGAGGCCTGAGAGGATTTTTGTTTTTTAAAAGTGCATTTAAGCTCCACCCCCATTTTGATAGCTCCACCCCCCATCCCTGAGCCTCAAGGGGCCTGGCAGCAACCCCAGACAGTGAAAGAGGAGGGGAGGTCACCCAAGTAAGAGGTGCACACAGCCTTTTTTTTAGTCTGGAGGGACCAGATATTCCGGCCCACCTCACCTGCTGGCAAGCAACTCACCTGAGGCCAGGACTCTTATGGGCTTCACTGCTCCCCCCCAAGGAGCCCCCAGAGAGATGAAGCCCCGGATGTTCTGGCTTTTCCAGGCCTGGGACTGCTGGAGGAGGAAATAGAGGATGTTGAGGTTTCCCAGGCTGTGTCCAATGAGGAAGACAGGCTTCTGGTAGGTCTTACGCATTTCCTCCACAAGGCTGCGCAGGTCGCAGAAGTATTCCTCTTGCTGATCTGTGGAGACACAGTTGGGGTTGCTGGATCCGGCCAGCCACATGGCCTTGCTGGCCACCCCAGTGGCCATCCAGGCTGCCCCACGGTGTTGCAGCAGATGGGGCTGGGATGCATCTTTTCCCAGCCCTATTTGGAAACACTGCCATGGGGGACTGAACCCGAGCTATTCTGCATGCACAGAAGGTCAGAGGTGGAGATTTGTGCAAGGCCTCCTCGCGAGTCCTTGCCAGTTGTGTGACTTGAACAGTGTGTTTTTAAAATGAGGATGTTGCAGAGGCTCAGGTCCTCCAGAAGCCATGCTCTCCTGTCTGCAAACTCTGACCACTAGTCAGGGAAGCCTGGTGCTTCAGAAGCACCAGATATTGTTTTCTTGTATGTTCCAAGCAGATTGTGGAGACTCCGACCCTCAAACCTGAAGCAGCCTCCGCTTTGCTGAGCGGCCAGAGGAGGTGGAATGTACGACCAGACCTCATTACAGACTTCCAGTCGGTAGAGCATGGGACTCTTCATCTCAGGGTTGTGGGTTTGAGCACCACGTTCGGCAAAAAGATTCCTACATTGGACTGGATGACCTTTGTGGTCCCTTCCAACTCTACAATTCTAAGATTCTGGTTTTTTTTAAAAAAAATCAGCCATGGGAGGCGGGATATGCACCAGGGCTGTTATGATGGCGAAGGAAGGAAATAGTTGCCCTTTCCTTCTGTGCTGTTTCCCCAAAAGCTGCCTTAGCCACACAGCGACAGGTATGTGTGTTGGGGGGGCATTTAGACTCCCCCCCCTCAAGAGGGCTGCTTTCACCCCTCTCTCCTTACCTTGGGCTCACTGTCATTCCATGGTTGCTAACAACAACAACAACAATTTATTATTTATACCCCGCCCATCTGGCTGGGTTTCCCCAGCCACTCTGGGCGGCTTCCAACAAAATATTAAAATACAATAGTCTGTCAAACATTATGCTTCAGGGGAAAGCATTCCTGCTTCCCACCCCTTGGCCCACCAGCTGAGTCCTCCTCACAGCCCCCTCCCTAGCTACCCATTTGTACATACCGGGCCCAATCCTCCAGTCATAGGGGGCGGCGCGCACGGTTTGGTCTCGCACATAGCCATTGTTGACCAGGTGTTGCACCAGTGTGTGCATGTACCCTGGAGGTAGGAGGAGAGAGGAAGAGGTTAACAGGAGGGGGGGTAAGGGGAGGAAGGCTGGATAGGTGACCTGTTGGAGGGGTCCACTTCCTGCTCTGAGGGCTCCCTGGGTTGCTCCAAGCCCCATTAGGTCCAGCACATTAGGAGGCAGGAGTAAGGATGCCAACTCCTCGATATATACCGTAACACTCACCGCCCCCCGGGCTGAAAAAAACCCTCTGGTACCTCAGGTATGGGCACAATATCCACTTCCTAAGGTGTGGAATGAGCAGCTTTTTGTTGTTGTTAAAGCAGGAAAAGGCGGAAATTGCACCCTTTTAAAAAAAATGTCTTCAAGAAAGTAGGGAAACCATAATGAAACACTAAACATACATGTTTTTCCCTAGCTAAAGATTCTTGTATTCTGGTAAACGCCTACAAAAAGGAAATTCTGGACAGTGCGAAATGGTTGGGCAGAGTGGGTGGTGGATCAGAAAATTTCTGGAAGGTCCTCTTTCTTGCATGCCTACATTCAGTGCTTTTTTTGTAGAAACATAGGTGCCGGTTTCACTGTGACGTTGTTACAGTAAGTGGCACAATTTTTAACAAAGAAGAAGAAGAGGTGCTGGTACTGTGTACGCTTGAATATCCCCTGGGGGGGAAACACTGCCTACATTACAAACTGAAAGTGACACACATAGAATACCTTTTTCTAAAGAAGAGGAATGGGGAAAGCCACAAAAGATCATGAGCAAGGAGGAAGAGAAGCCTTTCCCAGCTATCAAATGCCCCCTAAAAACCCACAACAAGCCTAAGTCAGAAACAATTTCCCCATGTCACTTCCGAAGCAGCTTTGAGTCAGAAGTGGGCACGTTTCATTCACTCAGTAATAAGTCTGTTCCCAGTCATTGCTGGGGTGGTAATTACCGGTACTGATTTTCACTAATTGTTTTCTATGCATTTTACTAAAAAAAAAAAAAAAAGTAAGTAAGTAAGTAAGTAAAAAGAAAGTGAGGAATTGGCATGAAGTGCCCGTCACTCCAAGGGGGAAGAAGAGCAAGATCTGTTTGCTACTAATCCCGGAACCAAATTGGACAGGAATCAACCAGGGGAGGATATTGCAAGGAAGATGACCCTAACCAAAGGGGGGGGCACCTTTGCTTCCCAAGGCTCCCTGTTGTCTTCTGAGCACTGCAGAAGTATCTTGGAAATGGGCCTTGCTGCTAGATAAGGCAGCTCTCTATGACATGCCATGCCATGTAGGGCCCTCATTTTAATCCCATGGATTTTTGTTGGGGGGGGCAGGCCTTTCGTTAAGGGTGCAGAACCTCAGTTTGCTATGTATTTTTGTTGATTTTCATTGATGGGGGGCAGCTGCCCCTCCCTGCCACCCCTTGGCTATGCCCATGGCTCAAGACGACTCCAAGCAGAGTGAAGCAGCAAACTTCCTTCCTCCACCAGAGAGATGACTGATTTGCAGGTAGCAATGCCTCCTACCAGCCAGTTTGCTCCTGTCCAGGTATTCCACTGTGTGGGTTTTGCCAAACCCAGGGACTCTGATTTGGACTCCAGGGGCATTGGACACCCTCCGAGTTGTCCTGTTGTAGATCACTCTGTGGACAGAAGGCAGATTCAGGTGCAAAGCAAAATACAACCACCATGCTGGGTTTTTCATTCCTGGCTATTAAAATGTCATAGAAAATACTTTTTTTTAAAAATCGTAATGATTACTATGTCCTGCCAACCTAGCTCACCTTGGAAGGAACGAGGGAATCAAACCTTTGTTCCTTTCAGTCTACCTGAAAAGTTCAACATGTGAGGAGGTCTGAGCTGGTTTCTCCGAGCTCAGACGGCATGGCTCTCACAAGCAACTCTTGAGCACCTATACAAATAACTTTTACCACTTTGTAACAGCCAAGTTTTACTGCCTGTGCAACTTTTCTGACTGATGTATAGAAAAGCACATGAACCTGACCTTTAAAGAGTTTGAAAGTAAACCAGTTTTTAACTTACCAGACATGTGGTGTCCTATGCTAGGACAAGAGGGAACTCACAAGGGCCCATATTTTAATGGTCTAACAGTGTATATTTTTACACTTTACTTGGTTTTGTGATTTTAAATCTTGACTGTGGTTTTCTCATTGATGAGTATTTGCCCCAGGTTGGGATCTTGGCATCTAGGAATACTCTTTTTATACCTACAGTGGTGCCTCGCAAGATGAAATTAATTCGTTCCGCAAGTTTTTTCTTCTTGCGAGTTTTTCGTCTTGCGATGCACGGTTTCCCATAGGAATGCATTGAAAATCAATTAATGCGTTCCTAGGGAAACCGACTTCAGACCAGGTCCGGGGACAGTCTGTCCCCGGACCTCCTCTGAAGGCTGGGGGGGGGGACAAGGGCTTTTCTTCCCACCCCCAGCATTTTAAAAAACCCTGGGACAGCGGAGGACTTCTCCGCTGTCCGGGGCGATCTTAAAATGCTGGCGGGCGGCATTTTAAAATCGCCCCGGACAGCGGAGGACTTCTCCGCTGTCGGGGCGATTTAAAAGCCCCTGGGAAGGCAGGCAGGGGGGACAAAGACTTTTGCCCCCCGCCAGCCTTCAGAAGAGGTCCTGGACCTCTTCTGAAGGCTGGCGGGGGCGAAAGTCTTTGCTCCCCCCGCCTGCCTTCAAAAGCTGTCCGGCCCAGGCTTCCCGGACCTTTCCGCCAGCAGCGGCAGCGCTGCCGCTGCTGGCGGAGACTTGCCGGCATGCAGAAGCCTGCGCGCAGCGCGCCCAGGCTTCGCGGATTTCTCCGCCAGCAGCGGCAACGATGCCGCTGCTGGCGGAGACTTGCCGGCATGTCGAAGCCTGCGCGCAGCGCGCCCAGGCTTCGCGGATCTTTCCGCCAGCAGCGGCAGCGATGCCGCTGCTGGCGGAGACTTGCCGGCATGCAGAAGCCTGCGCACAGCGCGCCCAGGCCTCGCGGATCTCTCCGCCAGCAGCGGCAGCGATGCTGCTGCTGGCGGAGACTTGCCGGCATGTCGAAGCCTGGGCGCGATGCGACCAGGCTTCGCGGATCTCTCCGCCAGCAGCGGCAGCGCTGCCGCTGCTGGCGGAGACTTGCCGGCATGCAGAAGCCTGCGCGCAGCACGCCCAGGCTTTGCGGACCTCTCCGCCAGCAGCGGCAGCGCTGCCGCTGCTGGCGGAGACTCTCCTGCCTTCAAAAGCCGTCCGGGATAGCAGGAAGCGCTTCCCTGCTATCCCGGACTGCTTTTAAAATGCTGGCACTGGGGAGCAAAGCCTTTCGGCCCCAGCCGGCCTTCCTGGACCTCTTCTGAAGGCCGGAGGGGGGGAAAAGGCTTTGCTCCCCACCGCTAGCATTTAAAAGAGGTCCCCGGAGATTTCCCTATGGGCTTTCGTCTTGCGAAGCAAGCCCATAGGGAAATTCGTTTTGCGAAGCGCCTCCAAAACGGAAAACCCTTTCGTCTAGCGGGTTTTCCGTCTTGCGAGGCGTTCGTCTTGCGGGGTACCACTGTATTTTTTTTCTTGCAACCAACAGACTACAGTCTCCACCATTGGCCATGCTGGCTGCTGGGATGGAAGAGAATTGGAGCCCAATGACAGCTGGAAGGGGGGACACACCAGGTCCCCATCCCCTTCCTGTGCTACTTTGTACTTCTACATACTTCGGGCTTCCACCAAGGATGAAGCGTCCCTCACCCTGTTTTGGCTCAGTTTTCGCAGACCCTCCTCACATGAGGGAGTCACAGAATAACAAGCTATAAAGTGGCTTCAGCCAGTAACATACTTGGTATTGTCAATCCAACAGTCAACCCCAAGAGGCAGGAACATGTTGAGGTTCAGCCAGATGGTGAAGAAGTCATCTGTCTGGCGGTAGCACATCCAGTTCACCACATCCGGCTTGTCCAGCTTGGCCTCTAGTTGGTTTCCCAGGCAACCAGGCACTGAAAGGTGGAGAAAGAGGAGTGGCAGCCTGCCTTAGTGGTGCATCTAAAGTCCTGGAGAGATTGCAGTTCTTTTGTAGCAACGAAAGAATGTGAGCGGGGTGGGATGGGGGGTTGCTATATTTTCTAGAGGCCCTGCTCTTGGTGCATGGGAATTTAGAACTGATGAAGCTTTCCCCATCATGGATATAAATGGTGGGCAAAGCTTCACCTGTTTATACCTTGGGAACAGGAGCTAGGCCACCAAAACAAGGTGGCAACCATTTTCCCAGCAAAAATGTACAGCCATTTGCTTGTGTGGTGAGCAGAGTTTCTTGCTAGGCGCTTCTGTTCTTGTTAGGCAGGGACAGCCAATGATGCGCCTTCTAGATGTTGTGGACTACAACACTCTTCAACCCCAGCTAGCACGGCCAAGGCTCAGGGGCTATGGAAGTTGCAGCTCACAGCATCTGGGGGTACAATGTTTTGGCCACCTTCTGCTGTAAAGCACCCAAAAAAAGCAAGACACCGTTGAGAGTCTTTTTGTGAGGATCTTGCTGTAGGTGCGATGCCTATAGGATACTCATGTCACTCAGGTATCTTGGAAAAGCCACAAGGAATGAGGATGGTGGTGCTTCCCAGCCCCTCCCAGCCTTTGCTTTATTCCTTCTGAATCTCAGCCTCTGGGCTGTGCCTTTGACTGGAACAGGGGGATTCTTGGGTTTGCCTCCATGCTGGGTCCTAGAAGCACAACCAGGCCTGAAACCAGTTGCTTTGAGGTCTGAGCAAGTTTCTGTCACCTCCTGTGGCCAGCCTGAGCCTTGAGATCAGCTTGTTTACTGATTTTAATTGTTTTTATTTATTTTCAAAACTTTTTTTTTTGCTATGGCAAAAAATATGTTTTTTGTTTTTGTTAAGTAAGTCAAACAAAGCAATACAACAAAATAATAGTACAGCTACAAAAAAGCTCAGCATATCTGGAAAAGACTTAAATCGTTGAGTACTTAAGACTATTAGGGAAGCTAAATTTTGTGCTGTACCTTGTCCTGTGTGTATGTATTTGTTGTATATATGATTAAATCCCACCAAATTTCTTTTCAAAACTTAACACATAAGGATATTCCCAGCAGCTGCAGCCCTGCCAAGTGGTCTTGAAGGACCACACAACCTCGAGTAAGTAGCAAATACAGGTGATGAAAAGCCTGTCTGAGCATTAGTTGAATGCTTTAGTCTGGCAAGTCTTTCCACAGGTTACCCTGTGAGACGACGTGCTTATTGCAAAAAGCAAGGCATGAGGAATCCTGTTTGTGTGCTTGGGGGTCCTGTGTCCCCTTAATGTAAAAAAGATATCTGTTGATCCTATATGGTCAGAATGCCTGTCTTCCTCCAAGAGTGGCTTCCACAGAGTCTCCTAGTAGATTCTGCCAAAGGGCAGAGTGAGATTTCAGTCCAAGGGAGCTGCTTTGTGTTTTAGACTACTGGCAAGGTCCTCCCACAGATGCTCTGAAACAGGTGCTCTGGTGGGATCTGGAGTCCCTTACTTCTGGGGATTGCAATAATGTGATTTTGCCCATGCTTGTCCTTAATGAACCTGCCATCCAGTTGGAGTCTCAGAACCTGCTGTCCACACATCAGACAGAACAAGATGGTCATATTCCATACTGCACCACTTTAAGGGCATATGGGGGTGGGTATCATATTTTTGAAAGCTCCCACACATATATGTGAAAAGCCTGCAAACAATGAAACTCTCAAGCCAAAAAGGATAGGGCAGCATTGTCATGGCTAAATCCATTGACCACACTGTGGGACGGATGTTGCTGCCTTTGGCCTAGCAAACATTCCTACCTGAAACTAGAAGTAGTGCAGTCCAGGCTTCTGCCACTTTGAGTAATGTTCTCCACCAGCATGTGCAGCAGAGAAGACTGTACCACTCTGAGCTGTGGGTGTGGAGTGCTATTTTTACTGCCCCCAAATGTAACAAAGCTCTCTGTAAGTTAAGAGCATCAGATCTGGGAGGAAGATTCTGTCAGGGCCCTGGGGTTAGGTTCAGAATGGAGGAGGAAATTGCCCTCAGAGGGGGAAAGTAGAAAGTAATGCAACAAAATACAGAATACAAGTTAAAATGATAAAAGTTCCCACTGAATGGCCTTGACCGGACTTTGTTTTGTTTGTCTGGCGCTCTGAAAAAATGGTCTCTTTGGCCAGAGAGCAAAAGTGATCTAATTTGGTTCCTGTGTTCCTAGGAAAGGACGAGAAAAAAGGACAAGCACCAGGAGGTGTCTTTAAAGCATTCCCCACCCCCTGTCTAATCACCAGAGTCCGGCCATAAAGAGGTTTTGACAAGGCCAGGGCTGTGGGATTCAACCCAGCCTTTCCTATATAGCCTTATATAATGCTTTAAAGACACCTCTTGGTGCTGGTCCTTTTTTCTCATCCTTTCCTAGGAACACAGGAACCTACTTAGATCACTTTTGCTCTCTGGTCAAAGAGACCATTTTTTCAGAGCTCCAGGCAAACAAAACAAAGTCCGGTCAAGGCCATTCAGTGGGACAAAATACTATGCAAGATTATTCCATGCAGGATCAAAAGGGACGGAGACAGGAGGAGATTCCCAGGGTGTGGGTGGGTGGGTGTGCACATACATGGGATGGAGAGGCCACTTTTGGGCCAGGAGTCAAAGGTTGCTCACCAGATTCAACACAGGACAGAGGAGGTCCTCTGCCTTTAACTCTTGCATTATGGAAGTGCTGATTTTTCTGCAGCGGGAGGAAGGGAGAGAGCCACCAGCAAAAATAAAATAAGAATTCCCTTCCTAGGTCCTGCCCTCTACCCAAGATGAAGCACTGCAATCCGCTCTACAGTCTTCCACCCCAATCTATGGACAGAAAGGAACTTGCCACCCCATGATGTCCTTCTGCTCAGCTCTCCCTGGTCTATCTAAGCATGACAATGCTGGATCTCTCTGAAAGGGGAATTAGACACATTCAGGAGTTTGTGCTTGATTAACTTGGAGGCCAAGAAGGAGAAGATGCCAGGCAAGGCACACTGCCTCACTCTAAGCAAGACCCAGCAGCCACACTTCAGCTCCGTTAGGCAGCTAGGTGAACCAACAGAGTTTATTCCCAGTTTGACCATCACCCTGCTAAGCATGCATGTCAATGGGTTGCTACAAGGTGACCTTGTAGCTTCCATGTTAGATGCAAACGGGATAGATCTGCCTCCAGGCACAATCAGATGAGATGGACCATCTCATCCAGCCCCACCCGCTCTTGCCAAGGCCTCCTTCATGTGGGGCAATGAGGGAGAAGCAGGGCAATGCAGAACTCATGGAGAGGTTACCGGCCTGTGTGGTGTAGCGGTTAAGAGCAGTAGACTCGTAATCTGGTGAACCAGGTTCACGTCCCTGCTCCTCCACATGCAGCTGCTGGGTGACCTTGGGCTAGTCACACTTCTTTAAAGTCTCTCAGCCCCACTCACCTCACAGAGTGTTTGTTGTGGGGGAGGAAGGGAAAGGAGAATGTTAGCTGCTTTGAGACTCCTTCGGGTAGGGATAAAGTGGGATATCAAATCCAAACTACTCTTCTTCTTCTTCCTAAAGCATCTTACAGGAGTGTCGGGCAAGGTGCAGTCAAATGCTGGGAGGACAAAGGAGAGCTTGCAGCCTTTCCTCTGGGAAAGTGTCCCCCACATGCCCTTTCCTTCAAGGTACTCCTCCAAGGGGAAGAATAGCATGGCTCTCCTCTAGCCCTGGGAATCCCACCAGTGGTTCTGTGACATCACTTTGATCACCGTTCATCTTTATCTCAGACCTATTTGCACATCAATGCGTACCACAGAAAAGGCCAGCAGCCCAGCACTGCACAATCTGCTTCTAGGTATCCCAGCTGAGCATATCAGGCCCTGAACTATCCTAGCTGTGAGCTTAATCAGACCCTACAGATCCATCTGCTTTGACTAGCATCTTCTCAGCCATCCATGTCTCAGGGGAAGGGGCACTACCGCAGCCAAAGCAACCCAACACAGACTCTTCTCAAACCTCACACCTGCCTGCCCAACATTGATCAGCTGGCTGTTCACAAATGACTGCCCTCAACTATCCCACCGACCCCTCCCACCATGCCAACACTTTGCCTGCAGTGGGGAGCTAGCCTCCCCAGCCCCAGGACTGCCACTGCCCCCCTTGTCATGTGCCCCATGCCAACTTACCAAGCACCACAGGGGGAGTGTTATTGGAGAGAGCTGCTTCTGGGGTGGTACTGGGTGGGAAGAGCACGTTGAAAAGCCAGAAAGCATCTGCTGGTTGCCAGAGGACGAGAAAGAGGACAATTGCAGCCCCAGCTGAGCTCCCCATTCTGGACTCTGCTCTGTCCCTCCAGCCACTGCCTCTGGTCTAGAAAGCAGCAGCCTTTCTGCTGGAGCACACTATTTGTAGGAGGGAGGGTGAGAGGGCGGGATGTGGGGAAATCATTAGCAGATTCTGTGCACAGAGCAGCCCCATTGGGCTGCCTGGGCCTCTTGGCCCCAACCATTCCAGGAATGGGTGGGAGAGGAGACGTGACTTGTCCTCCCAGTATTGAAGGCCTTGTTCTCAATCAAAGGGCACCCAAAGGGGTTTGTTTGGCGCTGGAATTTGAAAAAGCTACCCTCAAGTAAGGAGGAAATCTTACTGACTGATGGACTTTTCCAGAGTAATCAAAACCATCTGATGCCAGAGATTCCTGTCCATATGACTACAGCTTGGAGGCACAAATGCAGCTTTCAGCAAGACCCCTTCTGAAAGCTTTGCATTCCTCCCTGTTTGTCTGCAGGCCGAAAGCCAACCAAAAATGGGACATCTGTTTGCAGGAAGCTTATGCATATTGTGGCAGTTCAGGGCAATCAGCTGCAAGTATCTGCTCCACACCAATGTATAACCACTCTCTGGCTCAGAAAACAAAGAAAGATGTAAAGGTAAAGGGACCCCTGACCATTAGGTCCAGCCATCGACTCTGGGGTTGCGGCGCTCATCTCGCTTTATTGGCCGAGGGAGCCGGCGTACAGTTTCCAGGTCATGTGGCCAGTATGACTAAGCCGCTTCTGGCAAACCAGAGCAGCGCACGGAAATGCCGTTTACCTTCCCGCCAGAGCGGTACCTATTTATCTACTTGCACTTTGACGTGCTTTCGAACTGCTAGGTTGGCAGGAGCAGGGGCCGAGCAACGGGAGCTCACCCTGTCGCAGGGATTCAAACCGCCAACCTTCTGATCAGCAAGTCCTAGGCTCTGTGGTTTTAACCCACAGCACTACCCACGTCCCAAAAGAAAGATATACTACATCAAAAAATCAGTGGCACTTTTGTATCAGTGGAAATTCAGTGGAACATTATAGTCGAGCCCAGTGCATGCTAGGTAGTACCAACTGGTGTGAGCATGAAGCAGGAACTGTTGGTATTATCAGCAAATGGCTTCAAAGCTTCATAAAAATTGAGTGAAGTGTATGTGCCCTTGAGTGAAGCGTATGTGCCCTTGACGGGGCCGCTTCTCCTCAAAGCAAGCACACATCTCTCCCCCACCCCCCACTTGCCCCCCTACACAGTCTGTCAGTCAACGTGCTGACTGCCCTGACCATGGCTGTTTAACATGCTGCAAAATACAAAGAGAGAGACTGACCTCTGAGCAAAGTACACAACTGGATGTAAAGCAGGCAGAGTTGTGCCCCACTCTGGGCTCTCTCTGTATAGGGAATATAGTGACCTTACCACTTTATTCTGCAGGTTACAGAATCTCAGATAGCTGTATTACCTTTGGCTATATGTCAGCTTGTGCAGATGCCTCATACAGAGTCGGAGCACTGAACCCAGCATGGTACTCTCTGACAAGGAGGCCTTAGGCAAAGTACCTTCCACAGCCTGACTGCATAGGAGACCCCTTGCAGCCTGGCTGCGAAGGATTGCTCAGCTTGCAAACTTTGTACATGCCCCAAATGTATTTGGCAACTTTGCAATGGCTCTTGGCACACCTCTCTTAGACTGCATGTGCCTCACTGCCTCCCCTCCAGCAACTGTGTGGGTCAAGGGCACTGGTGAGACCTGGCCAGCCCTTGTGAAACTTAGGCTGGCCAAGACTGGCAATTGTTTATATAATAGGCAAATGTGGTGCCTCCTGACATTTGTTCTTTCCCATTGTTGCCTTTGGCCAGCCATTTGCAGATTCTTCTCTACCGATATGGAGTGGAGAGTGGTTGTTTTCATTATTTTTATATTGTTATTGCAAGCTGCTTTGATTCCTTTTAACAGAAAACAGGACCTGAATAGAAACTAAACTAGCACCATTACTTCATGCCCAGAAGCAGCAAAGCTTTAAATATCAGATACTGGAGGGCATTTGCCACCTTTGCTGTTTCTTGGAAGGTTATGAAGGTGAACCAGGAATGGGGAACTTCTATGCCCTTCCTAGGTCCCTTCTCAGAGCACCCACCCATGAACTCCTGCAGGTCTCTCTGCTCTGATCCATCTGTTTTCAAGAGCAGATTAGTTGGAGCGGTACCATTTCAGCAAAATGGGTTAAGTCCCAGCAGGGTTGTGACTTCCAGGATGTGCTGTCTTGGAGCAGGTGAAGATGCCTGGATGTTGCAGGACTTAAGCCTTACATAAAACAGGTGTTGGGATGAGAAGGCTCAGCCTGGCCTGACTAAAAGCAGCCCCTGCAGACCAACAGCTGCCAGTGTGGTCTCTGTGCCAGAGGAGAGGAGCCGCTTGGCCTCTAGGGCTGGAAGGAGTTAGCCAGGCAGGCACTGAGAACCACCGGGGAAGCCAAAATCAACTCCTGAGCCTGAAAGTGCTCAGCACTTGGAGACACCCCCCACCCCCCATAAGCTGGAGAAATGTGGCAGTCAAGAGAAGGGCTCTGAATCTCACGAGAGAAAAACTTGGCCTGGGTCTCTGCCAAGGCTACTGCCCTCACCCCCCACCCCAGGGCTCTAGCATGGAGAGGGGGGAGCTGCCAAGTGACTCTGATAAGCTGACACCAGCCTTTACCTTCAGTTTTGTAACCCCAGGTTAACCCACTTTCCAATTTATCTGTCCTCCGGTAAAAAATAAAACAGAGTTCTGTTTTGTGGCGTCTCAGACTTAAGAGAGTAAATATGGCTGAGGCTTTTGGGGAGGCGGATTCGGATATCTTCAGTTGGCATGTAGAATTGGCAGGGGAGGATGAGAGAGAGAATGGTAAAGTGTGAGGCCAGATGGCTATGAATTCACAAGCCTCTCGCCTTTCATGGCCTCCTGGCCCCACTATTTCCATGCTTTCCCTTTCTAGAACAATGTGCGTATTTGTACAGCCGGTAACTGAGAACAGCACTTTGTGGGTCTGATGAAGGGGACTCTTGTCCACAAAAGCTCAGGCCGTGAGGAACCACCTCTCAGGCTTCAAAGGCGCCACTAGGCCTCTTTGCTTCCAAGAGGCTCTGCCACAGCTGCTTTATTCTGTCCCACCTTTAGAAAGGGTCACCATTTAGTCCAAACTTCCCAATGCCAGCTGCCCTCCAGATGTTTGGGCGGCTGTGTTGGCTGCGAATTGTAACCCAAAACGTATGGAAGGCACCATGTTGGCGAAGGGCAGCTTCATGTGTTCGTAAGAGGCAAGGTGTGGAATTGCCGCCTCCATCACTGTCCCTTGTCCTATTCAGAGACACAAACTCTCCTGTGGCAGCAGCAATGTTGAAGGTGTAAAACAGCCACAGGGGCCGCTCTAAAAGGCAGGATTGAAGTGGAATCCTCCTCCTGCTGCTCACACCCATTCCCACCCAACGTCCCCCTGAGGGAGGAAATACACAGGCGGCTCCAGAGTCCAGCACAGCCATTTTATTGGACTCCACTTGCTGCCTTAGATCCAGTCAGTGCACTTGATACAGAACCCAGCGGGAGCTCAGCAATCAAATCCCCAATTCATTTCTTGCCAGCAAGAAAGAAGGATGATAATAATAATAATAATAACAATAATAACATAATAATAATAATACACAGAAAGCTTATTTTCCTGGAAGAGTTTCAGAGAGAAGATGGAGGTTTTGGTGTAGGGCATAAATGGGGAGGCGGATGAGGATTGGCAGCACTTCAAGGGGGGGAAGGAGGGAGGAACGCAATGGGGAGGGGGGTGCGTATATGATGTGCACATGTGCGCACGCACACACACCAGCATGGCCAGGAGCCATCCTCTGTGGTGGCATCCTCCTCCTTTGGCCCTCCTTCATCCAGCCCACCTGAACTGGCAAAGTCCTTCAGGAGGACAGAAGAAAAAGAAGGGAAGGGAAGTAGGGGCAACGTTGCTGGCAAACGGGGGCGGGGGGGGGCAGGAACAGGCAGGGAGAAGAGCATGGCTAGTTGACTCCTAAAAAGTGCATTTGCTGCCCAGGGAAACCCCTGGGCTTGCGGGGGAAAGGGATACAGAGCCTTCTCTATGTTACATTAAAATAGACTATTCTTAAAAAATATTTCAATTGCTATAAAAACCTCACCTCTTCAGGCTTGGCAGAGCTGGGATGCTTTGGAAGAGAAATGCATGCGGCTCCTCGGGAAGCGGTCCAGGGGGACTGGCCAGAAAGAGGCAGGCAGTTCACAGCCAGATGCAGGGGCTCCTTCCAATGCACAGGCCAGCAGGGACTCAAACCAAGCAGCTAGTCCATAAGGGGCAGGGCGAAAACAACATGGATAGTGCTAACGGAGAGGGATGCCTTCATAAAGGCAAAGCAAGAGCCCCATCAGCACCCCTTCTGGACCCACACCCAGCAGTCAGGAAAGACCAAGAGGGGGGGGGGCGCTCTCAGCCCTGCCATGGGTGCAGTGCCACAACCTCAGTCACCTGGCCCACAGGAGAGGTGGTGAAATCAGTAGCCGCTTTTGGCATTGGTGCTCAGGAGTTGCCCTACCCCACTTGGTGTGTGTGTCTAATTTTTACCTCAGATTGGTGCTTGATCTGCACCTCCCCACAGCCTGGCTCTGATTCTAAAACGGAGCTGGACTGGGAGGTGATGGGGTGGGAAGAGGCGGCCTCGGCCAGCCAACACTGTTGGGCTCCTAGCCCAGGGAGGAGAAGAGGCAGCCAGGAGCCTTCCCTGGGCACCTGAAGAGGAGCTTGAGTCCAGGCCTGGGTCTGCTGCCCCTTTGCAACTACAAAGCTTGCCATGTCAGCTTAAAGCAAAGGCAGCCACTAGCAAATGCAGGCCAGAGTTGGCTTTTTGGTCCCTCCCTGGCAGGAAGGAGAAGCAGCATCCGGGAGCTCAGCTCAGACAGTCACAATCTGGGATGCCTCGACAGGCACAGCCAAGCAGCAGTTGGTGGCCGGGGCTTGGAAGCAGAGAAAAGGTGGCCGGGAGCAACGTGGCTTCCTTCTGAGTTGGCCTTAGGGACAAGAAAGGCGGCCGTTGAAGCTGACCTGTTTAGGACAAGTAAACCTGCAGGGACCCACGTGGCAAGACTCAGGTGGGGAGCCTTGCTGGGGTGGTGGGAGAGAAAGGTTGCCCTTTGGCCACGGTAAAGGAGGTTGAAAGAATCTCCACCCACAACGCCTCTGTCAGCTTTAGGACCAGGGACATCCGTTTTGCCTCTGTGACAGGCACCCTTGGCCTCTAGCAGGGGGACATAGGAGGAAACAGGCCTCCATAGACCCACTGGCCTCTCTCCAGATGAGCTGCCCCAGAGCTCCCAGCGGAATCGGAACTGCCGATTTGCTGTTGAGAAGCTCTGGGCACACAAACACCCACACCCTGGTCTTGGGTGGAGATTTAGGTACAGCATGCAGTGATCTAAGGGGGTGGGGGGGGCTGTGGCCTTTGGACAGCATCAGCTGGGACAAGGGGGGAGAGGGAGAGGAGCAGCCATTTGGTTCACCCGATTCAAGCAGATATACAGAGCGAGAGTCAAAATGCAATTCTCAGGCAGGCAGGCAGGCGGGTGGGCAGGATGGTGGCAGCCGTTCACTGGGAGCAGAGGATGATGGGAATGGAGCGACCCGAGGCCCTCTGGCTGGGGGCCTTGCCCTTTCCACCAACGCCGCCATCCCCCTCCTCGGCCCACATCCCTCTCTTTCAGATGCAGACGCACGGCTCAGATGACGTGGCAACAGTTGAACTGTCCCAGAGAGAGGAGGCTCTCCTTGGAGGCGGGCCGCATCCGGAACGCGAGGGCCTTCTCGCAGAGTGGGAACTGCAGGATCCGGTCCTTCAGGTTGGCGTTCTTGCCCTTGGCAGGGTCCAGCTTGATCACGTCTGCCAGGCCCTCACTGCCACTGCCGTTCCGGTGGCCGTCCTGCTTCGGCCTCTGGGCTGGTCCCATCTCAGGGCTTTTTTGGAATTGGCCTTCCGGGTCTGAGGCTGGGCTCATCCCAGCAGCTCTCTGGCCACAGCTGCCCTGCGCCAGAGTCTCATCGTCATTCCGTGGCCCGTGCTCTTTCTTCAAGAGTCTTTCTTCCTCCCCCTCTCCAGCGCCTCCTTTCCCTGGGGGGGTGTTGTTGTTGGCCTCTTCCTCCTTCCCTGGGGGCTGCTCCCTTTCGCCCACTGCCTCCAAGATGGCACTGCCCTTCCTCCTCTCCTCGCCGCCCATCCAAGAACTGCCTCTTGGGCCTCCTGCTGGCATTTCTGGGCCCACCTCCTGTGGCAGGCAGAGGCTGCTGCCCACCTGAGTGCCCGTGCCTTCCTCCCGTTCGCCTTGCGGGCATGGAGGCCTCTGTGGCGCTGCCAGGGAGAGGCCACCCTCAGGCCCTTGAGGCTCCGGGCCGCCACGGGCCTTGGGGAATCCTGGGCCGAGAGCCTTCCCTGCTTTGTTGTGGGACGCAAGACTCCGGCAGAAGAGCAAGGAAGCCTTGGCACTCTGGAAGTCGCTCATCTGCTCCTGGTTCAGGGAAGACGTCCTCCTGCGGAACAGGCCAGGCTTCCCCTCTTCTTCCTCCTCCTCCTCCTCTTCCTCCTCCGAAATCTGCTGCAGGGCGGGGGTGCTCTTGGCAATGGGGGTCTCGATGAGCGAGGGCCGGATCAGGGCTCTGATGGGCTGCCCGCACCCGTGGAAGCTGGAAGGTGACTCGTCCTCCCCCAGCGCAGAGAAGGACAGAAGGGACTTCCCAGAATGCTCTGCAAAGGCCTCCAGGGCACTCTTGGTTGTGGGCAGTGGCTGAGGGCTTTTGCCTGCGGTGGGCAGCGGTTGGCCGGGGTCCCCCACAGTGCTGAAGGAGCTCCTGAGAGAAAGAGGCGAAAGGGAAGATGCTCAGAAAGCTGTGATAATGGTCAAAGCAAACCCCGGCCCCAAGAAGCCCAAGACTTGCCTGCTCTGGACGTGCTGCGCCAGGTTGTAGGCCAGGCTGGCTCCAGGACTCTGCTTCTCCTGCTTCTCCCGCAGGATCCTCTCAGCCAGCAGGAAGTAGGTGGCCGTCACGTGGTTGTAGCGGTTGGCCTCCAGGGCTCTGTGCACAAGGGACGCAAGGGACAGAAGTCAAGAGGACCCTCGGAGGACCCTGCAAGGAGCATGTAGAGGTGATACAAGGGCAAAGGAGGTGGGGAGGGGGAAGCAGCTTCAACTCCAGGAAGGACGAAAGAGGCAAGATGCCAAAAGCCTCTCCTGGCAGAAAACCCCCAATGCTCAGAGGGCACTCACTGCCAACAGGCTCGTCCCAACCAATGAGATGCTTCAGGTCAAAGAGGACCAGCCTATCCAAGCCTGAGGCCCTCCAAGGTTTTGGACTACAACTCCCATCAGCCCCAGCCAGCACAGCGGTGCTGGAAGTGACAAGCACTGGCTGGGTCTGATGGGAACTGTAGTCCAAATAATCTGAAAGGCCTCAGTCTAGCCAAAGCTGACCCAACCCAGGAGCGAAGGCAGGTGGCTCTAGGGCAGAAGTCCTCCACATGAGGAGGAATGCTGCATCACGGCTGTTGCAGCCTTCCTTATGACTCTTGAGGACAGCAGCCCACAGCATCTGGTGAGGGATTAGGAAAGAGGGCAGGGCTAGCCTGAGGAGGCAGCCCCCAAAGCACTTACTTCTAAGTACCGTATTTTTCGCCTATAGGACGCACTTTTTCCCCTCCAAAAATGAAGTGGAAATGTGTGTGTGTCCTATGGGGTGAATGCAGGCTTTCGCTGAAGCCTGGAGAGCGAGAGGGGTCGGTGTGCACAGACCCCTCTCGCTCTCCAGGCTTCGCGGACCTCTCCGCAAGCAGCGGGAGCACTCCCGTTGCTTGCGGAGAGTTGCCGGCATGCCGAAGCCTGCGCGCGCTGAGATCAGCGCATCCAGGCTTCGCAGACCTCTCCGCAAGCAGCTGCCTGTTTGGGGGCTGGGGTCGGGGGAAGCTCGGGCCTCCCCCGCCCCAGCCCCGCGCCTGGGGGGAAAATAATTTTCCCCCCTTTATTTCCCCCCCAAAAAAACTAGGTGCGCCTTATGGGACGGTGCGTCCTATAGGGCGAAAAATACGGTAAGTCCTCTCTCCCTGCTCCCCACCACCACCACTTTCCTCCCAGCCAACCAGAGCCCCGTCGGATGGAAATTCAGATTCCTCCTCCCACCCTTGGGAGACTTACTCCTGGATGGTCTCTCGGTCCGCAATGTTGCCGCACATCATGGCTTGGATGATGATTCCGTGCTCTTCCTCCGAGACCCGCCTGTGCGACGTCAAAGGCAGGAGGGAGCGGCTGGCAGGGGAAGGGTCCACACCTTGCAGCCACGGATGGCTCTCAATCTGCTCCAAGGAGGCCCTCTTCTGGGGGTCCCGCTGCAGCATCTGGGCGATCAGGCTGTCCAACAGAAGGGGTGTATGGGGGGGGCAGAGTCAGGCGGAGGCCCTCAGATATGACATCTTTCCTGCTCCCCTCCTGTGAAGCCCCACCCCACACAGATAGGCAGCACCAACCCATGGCAAGATCTCTTCCCACCCTATGTGTTCATGTGACTCTTGTCATTACTGGTCTCTAAGCGGGGGCAGCCGGGTCCTACAGGGCCTGCTGCTGCCTGGAGCTCAGTCAGCCTTAGCCCCCCCCCCTCCTTCCCCACGGACAGAGGGAGCCTGGGACAAAGGGAGGAGCATGTGAAAGGGCACTGTGTCCCATCTCAGGCATGCCTGCCTGACCTCCCACACCATTCCCCACAGGGAACAGGCCCAGTCCCGGGGGAGGGGGTGAGGACAGAAGGATCTAGAACCCTCATTCTTCCCCAACCTTATGCCTGCTAGGGTCTACTCTACAACAACCATGCTGCTTTGGGCAGAGCCTGGAGGGCACAGGGTCAGCAAAGGGGCAGGACTACAATCTGGGGCAGGGAACCCAGGTGCCTTCTCTCTGTCTGGAGGGGAGGAAGGAGGTGCACAACCCGGTTGCCACACCTGGTGAGGGCAAGTGGGGTGCATGACAGGTGTGTGGGGAGTGAGTTAAGGGGGGGGGGTCTGGTCGTACTCTGCACACTCAGAGGAGACATGAGGAGGGGTCTCGTAGCGACAGTCCAGGATCATGGTCAGCGTCTCGCTGTCGTTGGCTTCCTGGAAAGGCGGGTGCCCACAGACCAGCATGTACAGGATGACTCCCAGGCTCCAGACATCTGGAGAAAGACAGAAAGCAGGAGAGGAACAGTGATCATTGGCCTGAAATAGAGAGACCCGCACACAAGCACTCCAACAACTTTCCACCACAGCACCACTTTGTAAAACTAAGGCTGCTGCGGAAAAGGCTGGTAGCCTCAATGCCACAGAACCGTGAGATGGATCAGAACCTCTCCTCAACCTCTACTGGATGTCTACTCAGTGTTCTGTGGAGATCCTGCGAGTGTCAGACTAGGACCTGGGAGTTCCAGGCTCAAACCCCCACTCAGCCATGAAGCTCCCTTGGTGACCTTGGGCCACTCACTCACTCTCAGAGGGTTGTCGTGATGACAGAATTCGGAAAAGGAAAAGCAAGTACACCGCCATGAGCTCCCTGGAGGGAAGAAGGTGGGGGATAACTGCCGTAAATGCAGGTGAGCATTCCCAAAGTTCACCAGCCCACCTCAGTTCCACAGCCCTGAACCAAAACCTCCCAACTTTTCTTTGATTTTCTCACTGAGATCAAGCTCAAACAACAAGTGACATTAATTGCAAGCATTTGATGAGCTGCATGGGGCCTTATAGGGCAGGACCAGCACTTTGAACTTGGCCTTGCAGCAGCTTGGCAGGCAGTGCAAATCCCACAAGCAAGGCGTTTTATGCTAGGGGGTCATTTGCCAATGTCTGTACCAGCTGATCACTCCAGATCAGCCCCAAGGGTAGTCCTACTTACACCTCATCCTGTATAATGTATACCTTCCAGCTCAAGACTAAGATGAAAAAAGGACCGGCACACCGTAAGCAAAAAACCTGTTATTTGCAAACCCCCCAAAAATGGGGGAAAGGAGAGAGGGGTGCCCAAGGACCTTGGCTGTCCTGGATTTGGGAGGGATGGAGGTGCAGGGCCAAGGAAGACGAGAGGAAAAGGAAGCAGCAGTGAAATGTGTGGAGGAGGCAACAGGAAAAGGCTCCTTCCATCGCCCTCTTGGCCTGAGCCGACCTTCCTGGCTGGATTCCAACTCCTCACCATCCTGGGGAATGGCTGGGATGCCAGCTGGAGGGAGGGGGAGCCCAACAATGTCTGGAGGGCCACAGATGATATTGTCTCTTGCCCCCTGCCCCCAACTCAAGAACCACCAAGATGAGCCCTGGGTTTGGGTTCTCTGCAGATGAGAGCAAGCTGGACTCTCCCAGCAGGGCTGGACAAGGCAGGGAAAGAAGGCAGCCTGGAGAGGGGGGCGGGCAAAGCTCTTGGAGGCACAGGAAAGGAGGGGACAGAGCACAGATGGCCCAGGAGATAAGCAGTGCGGTGGGGGCCTCAAATCCTTTGGAGCATAATCGGCTCAGGCAAGCTCTTGGCAAGAGCTGTTTCTTCCGCCTCCTGCTAGGCGCTTCTGCCCAAGTGGGTCAAAGGACCCCAAGGCCACCCAGGGGACCTTTCCAATTTTACCCTTGCATGCCCACCCGATATGCCTAAAGCTGTTCCCCATCCCACCCAGAAAGACTGCAACTGCAGCAACCCTCTCCGTTGTTCTGGCTTTTAGGGGGCACTGCTAAGCATTTAAATTACTCGGGGCACAGTTCATAGCACGCACTTGCATCAAACTTGCAAGTTCCACTTTATCAACACCTCCAGGAAACTATGGTATGTGCCTGGGTCTCCCTAGCTCTGCACCCAGGTTTAAAAACTAGGGAGGGATGGTGGAAGGAACAGGAAATGTTGGGTCCTGCTATAAGAGAACTGAAACTCAGCCCACCCCCCACAACACCCTTGACAGCACACTGCCATTAGGTGGATCCTACAGAAAGTGGGGGCGATTGTCTACTGACAGTTGCAGGCAGGTCTGAGATCTGCGAGGGATGTGCGCAGAAGTAGGAGTGTTGTTGGGACACTCCCTGGTTTCAACAGAACAGGCTGCAGGAGTAGCACTGCCATGCTAGTTGAAAGAGTCTTCTTACTTCCCTTTCCCAAATCAACAAGGAGAGAGACAATAATGGGCAACAGTCTCTCTCTCTCTCTCTCTCTCTCTCTCTCGTGTGTGTGTGTGTGTGTGTGTGTGTGTAAATCTCAGAGTGGAGAGGTGGCTGTAATATTAAAAACACCCACCCTCACTGTACAGCCTTCAGCTGTGGGGTGAGCCACCTCTCCTCCTACCAGCAGCATCTGAAGGGCACATGAAGGTCCTTGGAAAGCAAAGGCTTCTCCTCCTCAGGTTTTTATTATTGTATGGGGTTTTTTTTTTGTTTTTTTAATGGTGAATGAATATTCACACAACTATCTGTGCATTCATTGCAACTATCATCATCATTCATTATTATCAGACATGGGGTCCCTTTGGTGTCATCACAGGTGCTCATCGCCACCACTGGGACTTGCTTTCTTTTGCAGAGCTAGGCCCTGGGGAGGAAAGGGCCCCTAAAATCAGCAGAGCCAGAGGCCCCCCTTCAAAGCAGATGCCTGAGAGGCTGCACATGGACACACCCACCCAGACCTAAGGGCCCTACAGCATAGCTATGATCTTTCCCTTCCAGACCAGTGTGGAGGGTGGCTATCTGGCTAATTATTCCAGGAGCAGAATGTTGGCACTTGCAAGGGAGATGCAGGCAGGGAGAGGGCTGCCCCTGCCACTCCATGGTGCCCCAGAAGTAGTTCAGGACTAGGGAAGCCCCTCCCTGCAGTGAGGAAGGCAGCAGTGCCTGAGGCAGAAGGGTGCTCTGGAATGCTGATGCAAGACTAAAACCGAATGCTTAACAAAGAACGTGGCCTGCAAAAGCTGCCCCCGGGTGAGAGATAGCAAAATATTGTGTGTGGCTTGTTCCTCGTGTCACTTAGGGCATGTCCACAGTTCCTCTTTTCCCTGTGGCTTTCCACACAGAAAAACCACTCTTTAGTGCTCAGTTGGAGCAAACAGCAATTTGGGTTTGCTCCAGATTGACATATGCTCTGATGCAGACTTAAAGAATGGAAAGGAGTGGGACAAGGGGGAAACAGCTTGGACCCATGGGAGAAGCAGAAGTGTGGACGAGCCCATAAAGAGAGGGGCTTTGGGTGTGAGGGGGCATGCGACTCCAGGGGCCTCCCCATCTCTACCACATCCTGTTCTTAACTGGCTAGGCTGCTTACAGCAAGTGGGTTCCCACAGTTATTCTCAAATCCCTGTCAGCATGTGCTGACATTTGCAGTTGCCACATGGTGGGAATGAGGTGGACCTTGGACAGCCGACGGGGTGTGTGCGTCCACCACTTGTTACTGCAAGCAAGACTTGTTTGCCCACAAACCAATGACCCCATCGGTCAGCCCAACTCCAGCCCACTCCCCCCACCCTCCAGCAATGGGCTGGGGCCCCAGGACCAGCTGTAAGTCCCTTCAATACAGGAAGCGAGGAAGCCACTTCTAAAAGGGGATACTGACAAGGGGCAAGGTGTCAATCTGTCTCACTTTCACACACATACACTGAGCTAGGACACAGGGACTCCAGGAAAAAAGCCCCCACCCCCTCCAGTTGCTGAGAACTGTGGAGCCAGGCCTTGCTTCGCCCACACATTTGCCTCAGTTTGACGGCTTGACTGTGAAGAAAAACGAGAGGTTATCTCAGGCTCCTACACAGCCGGCTTTAAGAGGAGACAGGAAGCAGGAAGCAGACTTCCAGCATAGAGGAGCAGCCGCTGCTCCAAGGGTGCTTATAAATAGCAGCCGAAGGGGTGCTGCTATGCAGTCAAGGTCCTCATTGCCGCAGGTGGCCAGGAGGGGGAGCAGCAGGGAGGAGAAATCAGCCACTGGGGGACTTGAGGGTGGGGTGATGCATGCACAGGGGGCGGGGGCAGAGAAGGAGAACACCAGCTGTTCTGAAACAGAGCATTTGCCTTCTAAGGAGCAGAGCAGCAAGTTGCTGTTCACGGGTAGCTGGGCTCCCAGCAGTCAGGGGCGTAAAGAAAGTTCTCAGCTGCCAGGAGGGCTTGCAGCTGTCTGTATCGTAGTCAGGGCCCTCAACTAAAGGGTGGAAGAAGGAGGAAGTGGATGCAAATCTGCAACATTCTCAGAACAGACACATGGCCTCAAAGGTGCAGGATGCTGCGATTTCAGCTTTTGGTTCCTCTTGGAACTTTGCATTAAAATTTGTATATGGTTGAAGAGACAACAGGCGCTGCTCACACAGACATCAACCCCACTGCCCTCATGTTGTCATATCTGGTATCTTTATGTGCACTGCGGCCAGCAAAACCAACACACACACACTTCACAAACACCCCCTGCAAAGCCCAGGGACTAGCAAGGCCATGAGCTCCCCTGGAGGCAGCAGGGTGAAACCTAGAGCATCTTGCACTGGCTCAGCTCCAAATAGCACAATAGGCTCAATGAGAGAAGCAGCTCCATTCAGTTCCAGTCCTGTTCTCACTGGGCCAGTCTTCCCATTAGGCAGAGCGAGTGGGGCCACAGATGCAGCAGCAGCTCCCTGGCTCTTCCACCTGAGGCCTCCACTTTTGCCAATCCCCTTCGGGTGCCATCCAGACAGAGCTCTCTGTGCACCCTTGTAAACTAGCTCTGCTGCCCTCCTACGCAGTGGAGAACAGGTGGAAGGAAGAGTCGGCCGCCGCCGCTCTGAGCAGCTCCTGTGTGTGGCATGGGAGGGTGTCAGAGGCAGCAGGGTGTCTTGGGCCGCCAACTCTATGGTTCTTGATGTCTTTCAAACCTAAACCAAGTGTAGCTCAATGGCTCAGTTGCCCCATTTGAGGAGACGAGCACAGCAGGAACCCACCATGGCACCCTCCTCAAGCCTTTTAGGGATCCCACTGGCCTCAAGCTGCTGGATGAACTCTCTTGCAGGCTAGGAAGCTGTCACCTTTCACAGTTTAGGGTCTGGCCTAGGCAGAGGGCTCCCTTTGTACACTGCACTGCTCAACAAGCATCTTTTTGTTTTACGCATGGTAGAAATGTTAGGGTGGGGACAGGGAAAAAGGCTTCCCAAAGCTGCAGAAACCTTTCTAATTTTCCAGCCCATTCTCAAGGCTTCTGGCCTCCTGGTCAGTGGACCAGTTTGGCAAGCTGCAGAAATGGCTGGCTCTCATACGCACTCAGCTCGTTATTCCCAGAGCCTGAAAGAGCCATCCTTGGCTGTCTGAAGCAGTGGCCTTTCTCCTCCTCATGGCTCCGGGACCATTGAAGAAAAAAAACAACAGCACTCTGCTGGGCAGGCAGGAAATCCCACCCATTTCCCTCTGACCTCACCTCTTCCTTCCCAGAGCACCATTTCTCACTTCCCAGGTCAAGCGGCTGCCTTGGCAAAGGAAAAGAGGAGGGGGGCAGGAAGGATGGAGCAAAGGAAGCAGGCGAGGGTGCTCAGGCCCTCTGGCAACAACTGTCTATGAAAGGCTGCAAAATGCCAACAATCCAGCCCTGTTCAAGGAGTGGGAGAGGCAGTCAGAACAGCAGTCTCTCTCACCCCCTCTCTTTCTAGAAGCAGCTAATCCAACCCCCCCTCCCCTCCGCAATTTACTGAAAAGCACCACAGGAATGGTAAGAGAAAACCAAGCAAATGCCACAGGTGACTCACAGGGCTCCCTACAAACACACACACATACTGTTCTGCTGCTGGCTACCAGGGTGCCCTGTATGCCAAGGAGCAGTATGGCATGAAAAGGGCAGCAGCTAATGGGGCAAGGCCACCAGCAGACCAGCAGGCCAAGGGTCAGCTGAGCAACAGGGTGTGAGGCCCAACAGGCCTGAGTGCCCTATGCTGTGCAGCCCATGCTCTGGGTCACAGGAGGGTGCGGCCATGGGGATGCCAGCCGGGAGAAGCCACAGCCTGGAGGCAGGCTCTGCACCTGTCAACAAGCTCTGCTCTTTCCTGCTAGCAGCCGCAACCAGAAGTTCTAAGCAGGCAAGCAAACAGGCATACACACACACACACACACACACACACACACACCTCCCTCTCACTCACCACATCCTGCCCTGCCCAGGCCTCTTCTCTAGCTCAGGCAGTCTTTGGAGGTGGGGAGGGGGTCTGGCCAGACACACAACTCACACTAGACATTTATTCCTGGCTGGGCCCTCACTCGCCTCCTCTCTTGCAATCCTACGGAAGCAGTCACCAAGAATGGCCAGATATTGTTGAACCCGAGTCAAGCTACCTGTTGCCAACATGAGACTCAAGCCAAGTTGGAGGGCTCAGAAAAGAACAGGATGGGTGAGTGATTACTTCCTTCAGCAGCCCCCCCACCATGCCTGCCCCCGCCCTTTAAGGGAAAAGGCCACAACACCAAACCATCCTGGGCCTACACTGTAGACTGTCATCATTTTGCTTCCTTTGGCTCTGGGGGTTGTTTGTTCATTAACATTGGAGATTTTTGAGAATCAGAAAATGACCTGAATTTTTGCAAGACTGATCATTATTCTGTATTCATAGATTCATTCTGGATGGTATTGCATCATGCACCATAGTGAAAATCCTTTTTTTTAAATGGGGAAGAGGGTTCTGTTTGTTCTCTGTTTTGAAATAATCCATACCTTCTCCTCTAAATGTATTTACAGAGGTTGAATTAACCACCAAAATGGTGACAACATGGCAGAAACCTCTATCCTCCTAACCTTTATCTATTGCCCATATTTTGAAGGCTGACTGCCCTTTTCAAAATCTGGGGAGGGCAGAACAAGTTCTCCTATTACAACTTGCAGATATACTACAAATGTTGCTGCGTTGTTGTTCCACTGTGGAATCCGTGTGGGCAATGCCACATTTAGAGAATATATTTATGTCCTACACAAACACAACTACTGACATTGGATTAAACTCCACCCTAATATGTCAAAGGCTCATGATAATCCAAGGCCGAAATATGAGCCCTGCTGGATCACACCAAAGGGCTATTTCATGAGCTTGGCCTCTTGCTTTCTCTGTCAAATCCACAAGGAGGACATGAAGGCCTCCCTCTGTTGTGGCATAGCTCCAGCCTCTGGTATCAGGTGTTTTGGACTACTACTCCCATCAACCCCAGCCAGCATGGCCAATGACCAGGGATGATGGAACCTTTAGCCCAAAACATACCAGAGGGCAGGTTGGCAAGCCAGAGAAGGCTGGATAGCTCAGTTGGTTAGAGCATGGTGCTGGTAACACCAAGGCTGCAGGTTCAATTTCCGTATGGGAGAGCTGCATACTCCTGCACTGCAGGGGGTTGGACTACATAATCCTCAGAGTCCCTTCCAACTCTACAATTCTTCTAGGCCTTTTATGACGTCATCTGGTCTCCCCGAAGGACCAAGGCTTTTGTGTGGCAAGCCCTGTCCTGTGAAACTCCACACCTGGGGAAGCATAGCAGAAACTGTCCCTGCTTTCTCTCCGGTCTTTTGATAACTGCATTGCTGGGGCAGGCCTTCAGAATAAACGTTTTTTCTTTTAACCAACCAGCATTCACCAATGCATTTAATTATGTTTTATACATGTTTATAGACTGTTTTGTGTATTTTACATGCCGTAAGCCGCCTTGCTATATTTTTCGAAAGAGCAGGTTATCCAGTTTCAAATAAAATAATAAATAAGGTGCAGTAGGTCTCAGGATGTCCCTCTCTGCCTCTTGCCAACTCTTCCCCCTTCGAAAGGCCACCAGAGCCCCCCCCCCAGCTCTTACCGACAGCAGGAGCATCGTATTCGTCCCCCAGCAGGATCTCTGGGGCAGAGTAGGCCAAGGAGCCACAGCTGGTGGTTAGCATGGTGCCTGGCTGGAAGCAGTTGCTGAAGCCAAAGTCTGTGAGCTTCACCACGCCCTGCTCTTGGAAGAAGACCACGTTCTCAGGCTTGAGGTCCCGGTGGACCACGTGGAGGCGGTGGCAGTAGGAGATGGCGTGGACAATCTGGGCGAAGTAGTGCTTGGCCTTCTCCTCCCCCAGGCCTCCCTCATGCTGCATGATGTGGTCGAACATATCCCCGCCGTCGCCCAGCTCCAGGATGAGGTAGAGCTTGGCGTGGGTGTCGATGACCTCATACAGGCGGACCACGTTGGGGTGCTGCACCAGCTTCATGCAGCGGACCTCTTGCAGGAGGTGAGCGGCCGCCCCGCCATCCAGCTTGCTCTTGTCAATCACCTTGACAGCCACCCGCTCTCCCGTGAAGACATGCCGGGCCAGCTTCACCACCGCAAAATGGCCCTTGCCCAAAGTGCGTTCCAGGTCATAGAGGCCCGCAATCTTCCCTTCCGAGAAAGCCCGGGCGCCGGCAGCCATGTCCACAACAGCCTCCGCCTCACAGGAGTCTCGGCATGGAGGTGGGGGCTGCAAAGAGAAGACGCAGAGTGAATGGAGGGAGGGGAAGCCTTCTCTATGGCCCTCTTCAAGCACACGACATGGGAGGGAAAGGCTTTCAGCAATTTTGGGACTGCAAAGCGTATCCTAAAGGAGCCCTGGCCCAGAGGACTCATGCAAGCAAGCCAAGCCTTACAGGTTCCTTACGAATCTGCACATTTCTACTCGAATTTGCATTGGCACCTTTCAGCTGAAAAGCCTAGTGGCAGCGAGAGGGACAGCAAAAGCCATGCCCTGGCCTTCATCTGAGGGGCTGATACAGCTTCCTCAGACTGTTTTGGTGATGCCACTGCCCCACCTCGATACATTCTGGAACCAATCCTTTTTTTTTTGATGACAGCCGTGCCACACAGAAATGCTCACCACAGTTAAAAAAGGAATACGTATTTCAGTAAGAAAAAGGACCGATTTTAAGATGTTTCCCACAGACACTTTACATACATTTCCTAAACAATGAGGCTAATCCAGCTGCTAACCCATATTAAGGGGGCTGCCAGATGGTCAGTATTTTGCAGGAGACACCCAAGCACAAACCAGAAAGCGAAGTTTATACAAGGAAAGAGAATTCAAGAGCTCTGTCACCTGAGCACAACAAACACTTTAAGAAAGGATCTTGACTTTCTGTGGTTTGGAAAGTGACGGGGGGGGATGCACTGGAAAGCTGGGGGAGGACAAATGATCAATGGGAAGCTGTTTTTAAACTCCTCAAGCAAACCAGGGTAAGGGGATGATGAACTGACTGGAGACAAACCCACTGTGTAAAATTTGTGCAGGAAATCACAAAGAAAGCCTAAAAGGGCCCCAATTGACAGCTAAAGGGTGTTCCTCACTGTCTCAACCAGGCCTTGCAACACTTGGTTGATCTCATTTAGTGTTCCTGGCTCCCCCACCACTACTAAAGCAATTGCCTTATTAAAAAAATATAAAAATAAAATATTTATATACCACTGTATCATAAGAAAAATCAAAGCAGTTTACAATAATATCACTACAGAACTAAAACAAAATTTAGAACCGAAGACCAAGTATTTATTATGGAAAGAGGTGCTCTTAATAGCCTGCAAATGCAACCTGGCATCATAGGAAACTTTTCAGCAGGCATTTAAAGGCTGAAGCCAAAGGGGCACCAGCGGAATCTCTCCTGGCAGAGCCTGGCACTCCAGGCTCTATTTCACTTGCTGTCAGATAAGCCTCACCAACTCAGGAGACGCCAACACCACGCCTGCAAATGATGCCAGGGAGCTGGGCTCAGAGGGCTCAGGATGTCCCTGGAGTACCCCAGCCCTACGTTGCGCAGTGCTTCAAAAGTTAACACAAGGGCCTGAACCCAGCTGGGCAGGAACTGGGCAGCCATCACAGGGTCCTTCTTGCAACCAGCAGCCATGACAGGATGGGAGAGAGAGCAAAGCCTGGGGAGTCGTTCCGGGATTTGCACCCGATTGGGGTTTCTCTTCTCCTTCTTAAAGGCTGGCTTCCCTCGGCCTTGGCGCAGTCACCCCGTCTCTAAAGAAGATAGAAATAAATCCGCCTCCCCCCCCCCCACCGCCCGCAAGGAGGCCTAAGAGCAGCTGGCTTTTAATCAGGCGGGGACGGACCCATTGCAAGCTCGGAAAGGGGGGTCCCGGCGACACTGCGCGTCCCCGGCCAAGGTCTAACCCGCCGGCGACACCAGGCTCCTGCATCCTAACCAAGTGATTTTGGCAAGGGGCTGTTTGAATAAGAAGATTGCGGGGGGCGGACACTAGTCTTTCTCTTGCAAGTGGATTTTTATTTTTATCTCTCCTGATTGGGGGAGGGAGGGGGTTGATCGGCTTGCGGAAGGTCCGCAGTATATCCAGGTCGCCTGGGGGAGCCGCTGCCCAGCACCCGGAGCCAGGGGGACCCCGATGGCCCGGCTCGCCTCCGGGCGCCCTAAATCTGCCTGTGCCTGCTGCAGGACGATCATGCGGCGGGAGAAAAGCCGTGCGGGCGGGGGGAAGCTCTGGTGGGGGCCGCCCCAGGACTTGCTGTGCAGGGCCATAGCGGGGATGGTGAGAGGGGGCGCCTGCCCAGCGACAAGGAGAGGGACGGAGTTGCTGCCCACCCCCTAGCTGCCAGGATGGGCCGTGCGCAGAGTGCCCCTGAGCGCGTGCAGAGTGCCCCTCTTCCCGAGGCGCCGCCCGGGGCTGAGTCGCTCTCGGGGCCCCAGTTTAGAAGTCCCCGCCGCCTCGGGGTAGTCGGTGCAAGGCGAGGGGCAGGCGGAGCCCGCAAACAGAGAGGGGGCGCTGCTGCCACCGCTGCAGCTTCGGCCTGCTCCTGCTCCTGGTCGTGCTGAAGATCGGGGGGGGGCGCATCGGGGGGATCCGCAAGGGGCCGGAGCGATGGACGTGGGGGGAGGGGGTCTATCCGGAGAGGCTTTGCTCCACAGGCCCTCGAAGCCACTCACCGGGCGGGCGACGCGGCTCTTCTTCCTCCTGCTGCTGCTACTGCAGCTGGTGCTCCTCGGGGCGGGCGGGAGTTCCGCGGGCGGCGGGTGACGTCAAGGAGCTCCGCGGCGGCTTCTTAAAGGGGCTCGAGACGCGAGGGGAGCGGAGCCAGAGCAGCCGCGGAGCAAGAGAGCGGAAGGAAGAGGGAGGAGAGCAACAGCGGCCGCAGCGCCCCCGCTCCCGCGCGCGCATCTCTTCTCCGGGCTCCGCTCAGCTCGCCTGCCAGCTTGCAAACAGGCCCCGGGGCGGGGGGGGGGGGCTGAGGATCAACATCATCCCTCCTAGAAGGGCACGCAGATGGTTACAGGCGCTCAGGGCACCGCAAAGAAGCAAAGCCCTCCATCCCCAGTCCAGATGGGATTTGAGTTTCAAATGCGAATCGGCACATACTCAGAGGCATGGCAAAACCCTATTTTGTCGATCTGTTGCGCCAACGTCTTAGAAACGTAGTAGAAGCTATTGGAGAGCGCTTGGTGGCCCAAGCAACACTTTTGGGGAGGGTCTCGCAGGGGGTCTTGCTTGTGGACCTTCCCAGGCTCTCCACGGGCTAATCGTAGGATGGGAAGGGGCTGATTTAGAGCGGCCTGCGGGTGGCATCTGGGGCCTTGGCATTGGAGCTAGACACAGGACCCCCATGCTTAGATCCTGAGCGGGCAAAGCGCCAGTTCCGAGTTCAGCCGAACCGAGAGCGCCTCGGGCTTCCCTTATATTTGGGTTGCCCCCTTCCCCCATTCTGTAGTCCCAGGGAAAGGGAGGAAGGAGGGAGTCCCTGCAGCTACTGGTCCCCCCCCCAACACACACACACACACACACACACACACACACACACACACATTGTGGCCCTAATTTGAACTGCAGATCCCAGGAGCTGCATTTTACCCTTCAGCAAACTTGTCATCGGCGCATGTGTCGCCGCCGCTTGACATGTACACAGCTCTGCTTCACTGCCTCTTGGGTTTTCAAATCAGATGGCAGCTGGTTTGAGAGGAGCGCTTTATTTCCCAAGAAGCTGCATGATACTGATGGATTGTGGCCAACAACCTCATGTGTGAGATTGCATGGATTCTACAAGTCCTCTTCCTCCCCAATGCAGTATTATGTATGATTATTCTAAAGACTTGGGTGGTATGGGAATGCACTCAGCACAAGGGCAAAATAAAATCTATTTTTTTATGTGGTTCATTATAAGAACTGGAGTCTGTGTTTACATGGTGGAAACTGTTATGAATGCAGAGAGGGAGGTGGGCAGGATCCGTCCACTACATTAAGTTAAACTTGGGAACCCTCTAGGTTTGGAGAGGGTTGGGCTGCCTCAGAGCTTCTCTGCCTGCAGCGCGCAAAATATGTGACAAATGTGCTATCAATTCACAATCATATGAAAACAGAGATATGAATATGACATAATATAAACTGAGGCCACATAAAACCAAAACAAAGATGGTTTGGTTAGCTTCTATGATCTGGAACAAGCTAGACCACCTCTTGGTGATATGTGGTATGCCCTGGAGGAGCAGAATTATAGCACCTGCCTTTCTATATATAATCAGTTACGCCTGACTTGATATACCCTGGAGCATGAGGACCTCACAAGTATCCTGGCTGCAGGCCTTGGTGTTGAAAAAAACACCCATTGCTTCCCATCAAGCCCCAAAATCCTCAACAGTGCCTCCTCCAAGTGCACCTCAATCTGAAGTGCAGAGGAGAGGGGCGGGGAGGGAGGGAGGAGGCCCTTCTCAGCATTAGCCCCCACCCCTGTGATGGAACGTTTTCCCTAAGGAGGCTTTTGGTGCTTCTGCTGGTGGCTTTTTTGGCACCTGGCAAGACTTTTCTGTCCACCCAGGGAATTCTTTCACATTTTCAGTAAGCTTTGTGCAAAGCTGATAGTGGCGTTTTGCTTCTGCTTTTATCATGTCTCTGTCTTGTGGTTTTAGCTTTTATGATACCGTTTTAGCTCTCCATAGAGATCAGATGAATGTGTGTGTAGTTAGTTGTTATACTTTTTAATATGTGTTTTGGATTCCATGGGAGCATTTTCCAGCTGTATTACTTGTAATTTTTGATGGTTGTGATTGGTTTTCAACTTTTCTGGGGCAAATGCAACTCAACAAATGCAACTCAACAAAGAAACATCACCCTCACCCACTGTTTTGTGACTTCACTTGATTGACTGCTGCAATATTCTTGGGGTGGGACTGCCTTTCAAGGCAGTTCAAAAATCTCAGGTACTAAATATGTGCAAAATGCAGGAGCAAGCACAGGAGACAGGGGGTAGGAGCCTGACAGATGGAGATGGTGCACACAGAGAAGTGCTGGTTGTGGTTATCACATGCCCTGAACCCAACAGCTGAGCTTTCCCTGGCCCCTGTCCTCTCTCAAAGCTCTCAGTCTTCTTCAAAGGCCAGCCTATGTGGGTCAGCAATTAAAAAAAAACTGGTGGCAGTGAAATTAACTCTTTATTCAAAGAACCCAAAGCAGTGCAGGCCTTGTGATCCCAGCAACTCTTCCCAGTAGGTCTTGCTCCAATGAGGCAGTTGTGAGGACTGAAGGTCCCCACTTTCCCACAGCTGCCTAAGTCCCTTCCTCTCCAGGGTATTTTCTAAGCATTTGGAGGCCACGTCTGCACGCAACCAATTTCTCCTCTGCCCTCTTCATTTCTCTGCGTGTTCTGGGATACCCGGTAGCAGGAGGGGGAGATTCCCTGGACTCTTCAGCAGCCTGCCTCATCTCCATCTCCTGGCCCTCCTCCTCTCTAGCCTCTGAATCAGGACTGCTCTCTGCCACAGCTTCTTCCTCCTGCTCACTAAACCCTGTTGCCTCTTCAGCTTCTGACACCTCCTGCTCCCTGTCTGCTCCTTCCTCTGGTCACTAATCATCAACCTGCCACTAATCCCCTGGCTCTGGCCTTCTCCCCCTAGGGCAGGGGTAGGCAACCTAAGGCCCGTGGGCTGGATTGCCTTCTCAACCCGGTCCGTGAATGGTCTGGGAATCAGCGTGGTTTTTACATGAGTAGAATGTGTGCTTTTATTTAAAATGCATCTCTGGGTTATTTGTGGGGCATAGGAATTTGTTCATTCCCCCCCCCAAAAAAAAATATAGTCCAGCCCACCACATGGTCTGAGGGATGGTGGACTGGCCCACGGCTGAAAAAGGGTGCTGACCTCTGCCCTAGGGGTTCCCTTGGGGGTTCCCCAGCTGGTGCCTCCTACCACTCATCTGCATCCAGCCAGTCCACGACAGCCTAGCACCTTGCAACCCTGGTGCTTCTTTGCCTGGGCAGCACAACTCAGCACTGCCAAAGGTACAAGAGGGTGCAGGGAAGGGATTGTGATGTCTGGCGCAGAGAGCTGACCAACTCATATTGGCTCCTCAGGTTAACTTTGCCACATTTTCTGCCCAGTTAGAGTGAATAAAATAAATGTTCATTAGAAAAAGCAGTTGCAACTTGTTCTGTAAGGAAGAATTGTCTGAGCTGTGCAGGAGAACTAAACAAAATGTGGTTCCTGCTACTGCTCTAGACTGAACCCCTGGCAAAACTTCTTTCCGGCAGGGGTGGGTGAGAGCAACAAAAGAGGATTTAGCAGCTTGTATCAACTACTGAGCCCCTCTTCTTCCTCCTGCATATAGTTTTATTTGTCATCTCTCTCTCTCTCTCATACATTCTGCCTGTACTTCCTGCCTTCTGGGTCATTTCCTGGGCGAGTCAGTCTACTGAGGTAGCTTCATTTGCCCCAATGTTCCCAAGGCAGAAAAAGGCAGAAAAAGCCAAGTGCTCCTGAAATATACTCGGAGTCCTGTAGTGATTTCATGCTCTTTATTGCAGCTTGTAAAACAGTGATTGAATTGCTCCCCAAACCCCAAAAGGCTTTTATATACATTATTTACACAATGAGTCCCGTCTGATTGGCTGATTCTGCTTCCCTCCTGGAGCCTGATTGGTCTTTTCCTGCAAGCCAATCAGTTGTTGCATTCTAGGATCCTACTTGCCTATTGTTCTGGGATTCAAGCTTAGTACATAACAGCTCCCCACCCCACTGAAGGGCCCTTCCTTCCGGTTCTCTCCCTCTAAATAAGGGCAAGCAACTTTTGGGGGGCCTGAGGGACTACAATGGTCTGCTGCCCCTCAGCCACATCATGTCAGGGGTGGTCATGGCAAATACACTTGCTACACATACAGCACCCTCATTCACGAAGATTGCTCTCTGGGTGCCCAGGCAGAGCACCATCTGCTCTGAGCCACAACAGGTAACTTGGAGCTGCTGCCTCAAGCCAGAGTGTGCCTCATGGAGCTGCTCCAGGAGTACAGCCTGACTCTTAGGGAGGTATTGCAACCAACACATCCATCTCCAGCACTCCAAGTACTCTGCCAGGAGAAATAAGGCTGGTTTTGCTGAGTTGCTATTTTATTATAGGTATTGATTTTTGTTTTGTGTGTATGTGTGTGTAGTGGAGGCCTCAAACACACTCATAAATAAATTTCCCCCTGATCAGAGTTGATGTGGAGTTTCTGCAGGTGTGGTGACAGTTTCTTCTGTCCCAGGTGCCCAGGCTGCCATTCTGCCAGGCCCACTGAGTCCTTCAGGACAGGCACCCTCAGGGCAGTTGCAAGAGAAGCCACCTGCGACCTTTGCCCACTTGTAGATTTAAGCTTCCAGGCATGGATCCAGGCTCTGAAAGACACCCTGTTTGGCAGTTCATGCTAATATCATTTTCATGAAGCATGACCCAACAAGGGTCGGAGGGGCCCTGAAGATACCCCCAAACTAGGGCTCTCCTTGGCAACAAGAACCACTGGGATGAATGGAGCAAAGGCTAAGGCAGGAAGGGCAGGCACAAGTGCCTCCTTCTGCATTGCGGAAAAACTTTGATTGGCGCCTTTCCCCTCCCCATGGAAAGAGGGAGTTTGTGTTTGTCCCCTGACTCCCCCTTCCGCTCTCCTGTTTTCAGAAAAACATGCTTTGTTGACCACTTTGTCAGTCACTTTTGTTGCTATTTGGGGCTCATCCTTTCCTGGAATTGGCTGTACAGAACAGAGGAGATTTCATTTAGCCCCTTCACATCATGGGCAAAACATACGCCTGAGGTTTCCCCTGCAGATTAAAAAGCTTTCAAAGCAGTTGGGGTGGGGGCCGTAAAGGAAGCTGCTGCCTGCACTATGATGCTAATAACTTCCCAGAATCCTCTTTGCCCTTTGGCTGGTTACTGGCTGAAAACAGTGGCTCGCAAACAGAACTGGCCCAGAGATATTTTGGTTCCTGATATAAAAATCTAAAGCTCGGTCCTCCCCAGACACACACCTCATGAGGCATGTTATTGGCCTCCCGTTCATTGTCAATTTGACTTTTGTGTGCAGGAGATGTTCGCAGGGCTGGATAGAGCTGCCTCCTATCTGAGCAACTCTGCCTCCCTTACAGTAAGGCTCCCTCTCGCCTTCACACAAAAGCCCTGAATGCAGAATAGTCTGTTGTTTGCTGGGCTGTGCATAAACCTCAGTGGTTGCAGCTGTATTCAGAGGATGCTGAGGAACTCAGGCTGTTTCCCTGGACACCACAGCACCTCTGAACACTGATCTGGAAGGAGAACCTCCTTCAGCCCCTTGTATTGGGGGGGGGGGGGAGAGCAGGCTCTGTTGACCGTGTGTTCTTCCTACTGTGGGCCCCTCGCTTCCTGGAAATGGTTGTGTTGTTATCCATTTATTGAATGTTGGGGGACACACATCAGCCAGGCATTTCTTCTGCAGATTGAAAAGCTTTCAAGGCAGTTTGGGGCTGCCTCCTTCATTAGGGCATTAATCTCTTCCCAGAATCCTCTTCTTCCTCTCAGACAAACAATCATTAATACAGAGGAGCTATAAGTGTTATGCAGCAGTGCCTATGTTCCTGCCTTTATTTGTCATGATGGGACATGGGCATAGCCATGATTTATTTTAAGGGGGGCACTCGTTATGCTGAGGGAGGGGGAGAACTGAGTTATCTGTAATGTAATTGGTCAGTTAGTTACTTTTATTTATTTTTTAAATGTTTTTATTAAAGATTTTATTGGGTTACAAAAGTACACACAACATCTCTGCTTTCAGTACAACATCTCTGCTTTCAGTTAATTGGAAGTGCAGTTTTGATTCTCCTTTCTGCACAAACAATCATTAATGAGCTTTAGAAAACAGGGGGGTCCTCAGGGGACATTGGGCATGGGGGGGTACAAAGCAGGGCTATAGTTGTTGCTGGGGTGGGGGTGGGGGGTGAGGAGAGGTTTTTTTCAAGGCTTTGGCAGTTTCCTGGAATATGAAGAGGGGATGATCAGGTATAATAGTAGTTTCCAAAGTTTTAAGCAAAGAAGTAATGCTATTTTTGCAGCCTGCGGTAACCAAAAATAGGGTTTGGGGCTGTGTGAAAGCCTAAATTTCCCTCCTGTCCGCATTGTGCTTTAGACTTGCTTTATTTGTATAATTTTATTTCCTTAAAGCTCTGCAGCGCTGGTCTTCAACTGGTAGGTCAGGACCCACAAGTGGGTTGTGACCTGATCCAAGGTGGGTTGCAACAGGAGCAGACATATGGTAAAATAATTGATCCCTAAATGTATGTTTGGGTTAAAAGTGGGTCTTGGGTCTGAAGAGGTTTAAGATATCTGCTGCACACACCTTGTGAGGAGGTGACCTCTGCTCCCTCATGGATGGCCCCCAATATTTTAAATATTTAATATGGGCACCCCAATCAGATACACAAAGCTGGTCTGGGCTCTCAAAGATCAACTTGGTTGTATGTGCCACTCAGAGGGGAACGGTGCTGGATCCCTAAGGAAGGCGAAAGTTCCTCTTATGGATCAGGAATTGGTAAAGTGCCACGATGCAGAGAGTAGAAATAAAAGAACAGTACTCTGAATGAAGAGATGTAGGAAATGGAGTCCTCCAAAGATTGATATTGTGACCTGTGTTTTTTCACTTGTTTATAAACAATCTAGAATTAGGGGTTAGCAATGAGGTGGCCAAATTTGCTGATGATACTAAATTGTTCAGTGTCGTTAAAAGAAAAAGAAATTGTGAAGAGTTCCAAAAAGACCTCTCCAAACAGAGTGAATAGGCAGTAAAATGGCAAATGCAATTAAATGTAAACAAGTTAAAACCATGCATGTTGGGATCATAATAATGTCATATGAACTCTCATGGGATCTGAACTGGCAGTGACTGGCCAGGAACAAGACATTGGCATCATATTAGATACCTTGATAAATATGCTGAGCCAGTGTGCAGCAGCTGTGGAAAAAGACTAATTCCATGCTAGGGATCATTAGGAAAGGAATTGAAAATAAAACTGCCAATATCATAATCAAGGGCGTAATCTACATTTGAAATACTGTGTGTCGTTCTGGTCACCTCACCTCAAAAAGGATACTGTTGAGCTGGAACAGGTTCAGAAAAGGCAGCCAAAATGTTCAACAGGATAGAGCAACAGTCTTATGAACAAATGTTGTAGCATTTGAGACTTTTGGGTTTAGAGAAATGGCAAGTAAAAGGAGACATGACAGAAATGTGTAAAATTATGCCTGGTGTGGAGAAATTAGCTAGAGAAATCATCATCATCATCAACAACAACAGAACTCATAACCATCCAATGAAGCTGAATGTTGGAAGATTAAGAATAGATAAAAGAAAGCAGTTCACCCGTGGAACTCACTCCCACAGGATGTAATGATGCCCACCAACTTGGATGGCTTTAGAAGAGAAGTCGACAAATTCATGTAGGAAGATAAGGCTATCAATGGCTACTAGCCATGATGGTTTTGCCTGCCTCCACGGGCAGAGGCAGTAATGCTTTCAGTTGCTACAAACCGCATGAGCCGCTTGGCCTGATCCAGCTTTGAGGCTCTTATCTTCTTATGAAGCAACAAAATTCAGTCGTGCAGGAAGATGCACAAAGTGATGCTTCCACAGAAGCCCACCCACCCATTAGTTTGCAGTCATGTGGTCCAGTCAATTAATTACGTGTGTGATTAATAAAAGCCCTTAGCCAACTTGCAGCTCCGCAGAGCCACAGCACTCGATCAGGATAACGGACGGACGGACGGCAAGAGTCAGGTACAGTAACTTTCTGCCTCTCCCACTCACTGAGTGTGACATGTGCTGAGCAGCACATTCCACAGGATAGGGCCCAGTGTGTGTGTGTGTGTGTGTGTGTGTGTGTGTGTGTGTGTGTACTTGTTGCTTTGCACAAAGAAAGTGGTATGTTCATCTCCCATTAAGCAGAGCAGCCCTTTGGTGGAGGCAGTGGGAGGGAGCCATGGAAGAGGGGCAGCTGCTGCACACCTTCTCCTTTGGGGTCTGCAGGGGGCTTGGGTATTTCCACAGGGCTTTGTCCACCATGTACCCATTTCAAGAAGACATCTCTGTACTGAGCTGCTCCAAAGGTTTGCGGGTGCCTGAATGCTGCCCTCGATAGAGGAAACCAAGCTCCTCTTACATCCCCACTTAGCCACGGAACTTGCCAAGCTGTCCGCCCTCTCAGCCTAACCTACTTCACAGGATTGTTATGAGGGTTAATTGGGGAGATTGCTCTGAGCAAAGAAGGAAGAGGAGAAGATGATGGGCAGGCAGCTGGCTTGATTGCATTGAGGGAAAGGAAGCGGAATGCAGCAGGGGCTTCAAGCCTCGAGATGACTGTCCTGGGGTGCTCTCAGTCTGGAGAGACAAACTCCTTGCAAGGTCTCTCTTTGGTCTCTTTCAGAAAAGCCTGTGAGGGAGCCCAGCTCTACAAGCTGGGGAGCGGGGGGAAGGGGATACAGTGTGCATGGTGTGGTTTGTGTGATATGGAACGCCCCCCAGAAAGGTTGGTGGTCTTTGCCGTCACCTGTGTTATTCCCAATTTAGGCCACCTCTCAGCCCAGCATCTCAGCCCTCTCCCTCCCCACCACCACTTGTTTCTTGCTTGGTTATCCAGGGAGACCATGTTGAGGATCCTGCTGCTGTCCTTAGGACTCCTGCAAGAAATCCCCACCACCCTGGCCTCTAACCCCAACCACAGCCGCCGTCTGGCCGAGCGGGGCCCCTCCATGCTGGACGAAGAAGGCCGCTCCAGCTACCCAGGGCTTCTGCAGGTGATCAAAGAGGGACCCCCAGGTCAGTTTCTCTCCTTTCCCCTCTGCCTGTCTCTGCAGCCTTTGTGCATGCAACACAGCTCTAATGTAGTTGAGGGGACCTGGGCAAGAAAACCCTCTTGTCTTCCGAGTGTGGAAAACTCAGAGTGCTTTCCCCTTCGCTGGGTTGTTTCCTTTGGCCTGACACTTTTGAGTTCCTGGATTAAGGCAGCGTGTATTGCAAGCCCTCTGCTTGTGAGTAACACTGTGTTCATGTTACGTACCAGCTTCAAATCCAGTAAGGTCATTCCACCCTCAACCCCACCCCCTGCATTTCAAATAGCATCTGTGCATCATTATACAGTGGTGCCCCGCAAGACGAATGCCTCGCAAGACGGAAAACTCGCTAGATGAAAGAGTTTTCCGTTTTGGAGGTGCTTCGCAAAACGAATCTCCTATGGGCTTGCTTCGCAAGACGAAAATGTCTTGCGAGTTCCTGCGGGTCCCCCCCCCTTTTCCTAAGCCGCTTATCAGCTGATCCGATAAGCTGATAAGCCGCTAAAAGCCACTAATAGCGCTAATCCGTCAATGGGCTTGCTTCGCAAGACGAAAAAACCGCTAGACGAAGAGAATCACAGAACGGATTCTTTTTGTCTTGCGAGGCACCACTGTACAAGTTGCCGGCTGTCTGTCCACACAGGTGGGAAGACAGGGGTGCAGATGTCTTCATATGGATCAAAGCTGTTTCGGAGGGAAACACAGTATTTCTCAGGAAACTACAGGACAGTGTCGATTCTAGCTAATGGTAGCTTCCCAAGCCAGCAGCGGGAGAGTACAGTATAGGGAAGGAGGCTGTGCCCAGCCACAGATGCCAAGAGCTCTCGTGGACAGGCTCTTTACCCATCAAGCAAACCCAGATTCACAACTGATCTCATGCACGTAGTTAATTATTTTATAAATCACCCTCTAACAAAAAGTTATCTGGGCAGCTCACGGAATAACAATACACCACAGCAATAACAATGACATTAAATGAAGTATTAAGGCAAGGCCAGATAAGAGCAAAAGAGGCAAAGGGTGGTGGTACTCAGCTAAGTTTTACTCAAGAGTAGATGTACTGAAATCAATGGACCTAATTTAGTCATGTTCACTAGTTTTACAGAGGAAAATTTAGTTGAATAGCACTCAAAGAACACAAAATTTAACAAATCACCAAAGGCAAAACAATCTTATTAGCTAAATTATTATTTAAAAGGCTTGGGTTTTTGGTCATGGCTGAAAAGACATTTACATGGGCTCCAATTAGACACCTCTGGGGAGAATAGATCAGAAGTTGTGAACAGCAGCTTCGGGAAGGCAGTGAAGGAGCTTCCACACCTTTGTTTTTCTTTCACAGATTTTGAACACCTGGCTGCTTTGGAGATGCCAATTGCCCAAGATGACCTTGTGCTAGAAGCAAACGCAATGGAGCCACAGCAGGTAACTGAAACCCTCCCACAAGCTCCCTGACTGTGCTTGCACATCAGAAGTGTCCCTACACTGAGTCAGGCATTGCTCCATCTTGCCCAGGATCATGCAGTCACATTAGCAGTCATTCTGCTAGAGAGAAGCATCCCAGATCCCAAATGATTGAATCTGGGACCTTACCTATGCAAGGTGTGTGTGATGGAGCTATGGGTCCTCCACCAACGCCATAGGATGAAGAGTTTATTTATTATTAAAAGTATCCTCTGCCCTTCCTCCAAAAGGAACATTTGGTACAATTGCATCCTGCAGCTCTGGATAATCCACCCCTCTTCCTTACACTGGTCAACCTTCCCAATTTGTGCTAGATCAATGTCATGATCAGAAAACATCCCATAATGATACCAGTAGAACAAACAACTCCAGGTGGACCAAGCCAATGAGGTGGCATTTCCCCCTCCTCCTGAAATGTATGGATCCAGAAGCTCCTTCCAAGTAGGAGCAGGCCGAGGTTGTCATAACTTGTTTTATAGTCATACATGTATTCTAAGTCAAACCCTGGAGGAAGAGCAATCAGTCAGAGTCTTCGTCAGGTAGGCTGTTGACCAATATATGGGAAAGCAAGGTTTGGATTAATATACTGTGGCCAACGGGATGCTGCCAGGTTGCTTTCTGTGCAGCCTAGACCCAAGCCATAAATAGGTGGATGTGTGTGTTTTTCTTTTCAAATGTGTATCTTCAGGGCAGCAGAAGTGGTTCTTGCCAAGCACCTCTGATCTCTTCATTCCTTCCCGTTGCTCTCTTTGCAGATGTTGCTGACAGCCCTGCAGACCCAGGGAAGGGAAGAGCGTTCCCCTCGAAGATGTGTCCGCTTGCAGGAATCTTGCCTTGGGCACAAGCTCCCCTGCTGTGATCCATGTGCCACCTGCTACTGCCGCTTCTTCAATGCCAATTGCTTTTGCAAGAAATTTAGCAACACTTTCCCCTGTGGCAAGAACTAGCCTTCATCAGGGTGCCACTCCCTTATCTTATGTTAAAATGGGGGCCTGTTCTTTTTACCCATTTTAATAAAAAGGAGCGACGAAAACACGAGCTTCTCTTTCCTTACAAAAGAAAAACAGACAACCAAAAGCCTTGATCACCTCAGCAGATGACAGTTCTCCAGCATTCTCCTAAAACCCAAAGCTTTAGCCAGCCATTCTTGGCATATTTGGGTACTTGAGATTGGGAAAGGGATGGCTTATTGTGCCATACAGACCTGGGTTCCCCATCTCAGGGTCTCTGAGTCGGTTACTGTACAGTAGCACTTAGAAACCTATTTTTGTTATGAAGTGTTATATTAATAAATACTACTACTGCTAATAATAATAATAATAATAATAATAATAATGTACACATATATTATGCCTGGGTGGTAAGGTTTCCAGGGCATGGAGCCCACTCCATGGTGGGATAGAATTTTGTGGCATGGTTATACTTCTGAAGTAGCCTCAGAACATGAACAGGGCACTTTCAGCAGCAGGTGAAACTCAGCAGTGGACACTTTCAATGAAAGGAAGGAAGTGGGGAGGGAGGGAGGAACTAGTCCTATATCAATGGATAAAAACCATCTCAGGAAGGGGCAAAGTTTAGAGCAGTGTTCAACAAACAGTGAGCCAGGAGCCAGCAGTCTGGCCAGCTCCCTTAGCTGTGCCATTGCCTTTTGGTTGGGCCAGTGCCAACCCTTGTGAAGATGGCTGAGAGACAAAGAGGTTTGAGGTGTGTGGGGAGATCTCCCTCCTGATGGGTTTAGGAAGGGCACTCATTGGATGAAGAAACTCTGCAACAAGACTGCCCCAACACCAGGAAGCAGCAGCAGGAATGTGAACTTCAGTAGTTGTATTTATTAACCAATAACAGCTCAAAATTTTAGCATAACAGCTGGAATTTGTAACAGGGGTAAGATTAAGGTACCAGCTTGTCCCCACTGACAGATCAGGCATCTCTCTTGACAAGCCTGCAAAACACTGCAACACTTTGACAGACCAGGGGCCACAGAAATAGAAAGGGGGGGGGGAGAGAAAAGAATGAAAGAAACTGGAAGGGTCTTTTTGGAGGGAGGATGGCATACAAGTCTAGTGAAAGGAGAATGGAAGAAGAAAGACAGGAGATGGGTGTAAATACTTTAAGAAACGTGGGGGTGGGGAGGGAAACCATTCTCCACCTGGGAATTTTGCGTAAAACGGGGAGGTGGCTAAATTTCCAAAGCAAGTGCCTGGACTTGGGTTGGGGAACGCTGAGCTCTGGGACTTCTCACCACAAAGAAAGCGCAGTTTATTTAGCAATTTCCAAAGATGACTCGGATTATCTCTTGAGGAAACGTCGATGCCAGGCATTGCCAGCTGATCGCAACGAGCTCCGGCTGCTTCTGCGCCTGGCCCGCTATTTTGTGCCTGGGACCGAGGCTGAGTCATATCCCGCGTCCTCAAGTGGGCTGGGGGCATTTGACAGTCCTGGCAGGGAGAGTCCCTTTCCCGCTTTCTCAGCAAACAACCCACTGATCTGCAGGGCCGCAGAGAAGCCGGACCTGCCCAGGGACCTCCGAGGGAGGAGGGGCGTACGATGTGGCCGCCAGGGGGCAGCCGCGCCATTCTAGGCATCAAGCCATAGACGTGCACCTTCCTAGAGTAGCCATCCTTGCCTCAGCCTCAGCAGGCCTTTCTCCGCCACTCTGGCCTGCTCTCTAGAAACGGCCCCGCGAGGCTCTCCTCGCGCCGAAGTCGTCGGAAGTGCGGGGTCGGCCAGGGGCCCCCAGCCGCAGCCGCGCTTGCGCACTCCTCACGGGCCCCCACTAAGTCCTCCTGAAAGTAACGGACCCAAGACAGTCGTGTCCATTAACCTCAGCGGGTCTACTCTGAGGAGAACCATAGCTGACTAACGCCCTGGATACACAAATGAGGGCCTGGAAGCACCGAAATCGCCCCGGCGGCTGCCGAGGTCTTCTGTTGCCCAATGGCAGCGCTCCATTGGTTTCTATGGGCAACCCTCATTTCCAACCCGGGAGGGGGCGCTTAAGAGAGTCTGACAGGAAACAGGAAACCACCCCGGCGGGCCTTTCTAGGAGTCGTGGAAGCAGCAGAGTTTTCGTCAGGATCACGTGAGAGACGAGACTTTTGCTCCCACTTCCGGCGGCCCCTCAGCCTCCTCCGAGCCCGGACGGTTCCCTTGTCCGCCGCCGCCGCCGCGATGTTGCTCTCGTGCTTCCCGGAGCTGTACTTCAACGTAGACAGCGGCTACCTGGAAGGCCTGGTGCGAGGCTTCAAGGCCGGCGTCCTCAGCCAGGCCGACTATGTCAACCTCGTCCAGTGCGAGAGCCTCGAAGGTCAGCTGGGGAGGGGGAGGTGTTCCTGAGCATGTGCAGAGGGCGAGGCGCCTAGCGCGACTTTTCCTCGGGGATCCGCTCCGGGCCCTTCTTAGCTAGCCGCCCACACCACGGGCCGCTAGCTGCTCCTTGCCCCGCCGCCATTCCTGGTAGGTTTCGGTTGGCCTGGTCGCGCTTCATCCTCAGGGCGGCCGCTTCTTCAGTTAGGAGACTGGCCGAGCCCGGAGCAGAAGCGGGGGGGGGGGGCGCGTTGGAGGTGACTTGCTTCAGCTTCAAGTTGTTTTGCTTGATTTCCTTGTGGTGGCGTTGTATGATGAAGTTCTTTGATTCACCAGATTTAAAAAATAGCTCTATCCTTGCTGAGGTTCCTGCCATGAAGGACTTTAAAGGTAAACGCACACACTTTGAGTGGAACCTGGAAGCAGGTGAAGGTGCTGGGGTATTGGTGAAAGAGGTTTGTAACACCCATCTTAATACTGATGATGCGGCAGTCCAAGTCCCCAGGTGACTTCATTCAGTCATGTCACCTAATTAAGCAATGTGGGGTAAGGAGAGAGAACCCTCCTGGACCCCAAAGCATAGATGCTATGAAATGACTGCCTAGGTCCAAGTGGAAAGACAGGAAAACAGTGCTGCCAACTCCAAACTTATATATGGTCACATGGTCATTGCTTTCAAAAGCCACAGAAAACTGCTGAAACGAACAGAGTCATGCTTCCCCTGAAAACACACACAACTTGTGATGCTTTAAAGGCTGACATGTTTATTGCAGCAGAAAGTTTCTGTAGAATTAGAGCCTCATAAGTTCAAAGGTAGCATCAAGCACAGTCACCAGCTTCTGCCCTTGTGAATAGTAACTGCACTTGCATTAAGATTCTGCATCCCCCCTCCTTTCCCCCCACTTAAAGATTTTTGGGCCGCACATCTTTGGATAGCACACTATAGAAATACTTTGGGGGGGGGTCTTTATGATATCAGCACGCACTCTTGTGTTTGTAATGTAACATGTCTGTCTCTCTGGAATTTGTCATCAGTGAATGTTTTTGCAAGATAATCTAGAACAAGCTTTGTCAAATTTTTAAATGAAGGGAATTCCCAGATTGCAGGGCAGCTGTCAAGAGCCCTGCAAGTGGGAACTGACACCAAAGTGTGTTTCAGACTATAAGGGCTGGAGTAAGTCTTCTTGGGGCTCTGAGCAAAATCCCAAATTCCTTTATGGAAAGGGAGTCATAGGAAGCCTTGTCACATTTCTAAGGCCAAAGGCTTTGGCTCATTCACTTAAATATTAGCTCCATTGGGTTCATAATTCCTAATGAATTATGAACCCAATTTCTTTCCAAGTAAGTCTGCTTTAGGGCTGAAGTTTTTGAAGTAATGGTAATGTAAGCTGGGGAAATAAGTAGCAAAATTCAACATTTCTTCACCTGAGTTGAACATCCTTTTATCATATGTTAAATTTCGTGCTGCGTTTTCCAGATTGTCTTGGCAGCTTTTTTTTATATATATAAAATTTTTTATTGGCTTTTCACAGTTTTTATAAACACAAACAATACACAACACAAACAAACAAGCACACAAACAAACATGTATAGTTTCATATCCTTTTTTCTTAAACCTTACTTCACTGACTTCCCCATACCTCCCCTTTCTACATCCCAATTTCCAAATTTGTTTCAGCAAATCCTAGCCCTTGGTTTTATCAAATTTTCCCCTTATTCTTTTCTTTTACTTAATTTTTTACAGCTGTAATCCCCTTTTTTTCTAAAACCTCAACATTTTAGCATTCATTAATTTTACAATATTTCTTAAGATAAATTTTGAATTTCTTCCAATCTTCATCCGCCGTCTCTTTCCCCTGGTCGCGGATTCTGCCGGTCATTTCAGCCAGTCCCATATAGTCTATCACCTTCATCTGCCATTCTTCCAGAGTGGGTAGATCTTGAGTCTTCCAATGCTTTGCGATGAGTACTCTTGCTGCTGTGGTAGCGTACATAAAAAAAGTTCTGTCTTTCTTTGGCACCAATTGGCCGACAATGCCCAAGAGAAAGGCCTCTGGTTTCTTAGGGAAAGTACATTTAAGTACCTTTTTCATTTCATTATATATCATTTCCCAGAAAGCCTTAATCTTTGGGCACGTCCACCAAAGGTGATAGAATGTCTTGGCAGCTTTTTCAGTTGAGTTCAGAGAATGTTTTGCAGGATGAAACTGTTTTCTTCATTAATATTCTTTTATTTTATCAGATTTTATTTACTGCTCAGTTGTGGCTAAAATTCAAAGTGATTTGCCAGAAATACTAAAATTATCAATAAAAACAATTTACAAAATCAAAATTAACAATAGAAGAGGTTAAAACACATCAGCATCTATGTCTGGATAAGCTGGTCTAAAGAAAAATGTTTTTAGCAGGTACAGAAAAGAGTACAGCAAATACTCCTTGATATCAGTAGGCAGCAAGCTCCAAATTTTAGGTGCTACCACACTAAAAAAAAAGAAGGATTTTTTACAAATGTGGAATGGATATTATGTGGCACCTGTAATAGTGTCAATTCCACAATTGACATATTGTCATCTGGGCATATATGAGTAAGGAGATCTGGTAGGTAAACTAGTTACAAGGTGCTAAGGCAGCTCCCAATTTATGTGGGGGTTACGTTCCAAGGCACCATACGTTTAAGTGAAATCATGTATATTTCCAACAGCATTGAAAAAGCCTGCAAACACCCATCCTGCCCCTGTTCTGTTCCTACCTGTTTTGGTATCGTTTCTGGCTTCAGCGCAGTTGCATACCTATCGAACATTCCTAAAATGGTTGCTGCTGGTATACTAAGAGTAACCCCTTGAACTTGGCTCAGTAGCAAATTGGTAACCAGTGTAGATCTCTAAGCTCATCCCACACATAAAGGACTCAACAAATGTAGGCTGCAGGACTAGACACACTTACCTGAGAGTAAGTCTCATTGAACTTGGGAGGGCTTATTTCTGAGTAAACATCCATATGGTCACACGCCTGGCACATGGAGAATAATATTGACAGGTGTTCCTTCATTTTCTCTTTTTCGAGGGTAATCGGCTGACACACTGTGGAGGATTGCAAGAGGTGGAGATGTAAAAGAGCCCTGGGCTGCTGAATGAACAAGCTACTTCTGTTACTCGTTTTTTTATTATTATTATTAAAAAATGAATGCTTTTTAAGAGGAAGGAAGGAATCAGTCCTGCAAATGACACCTAGTAATTGTCATACTTTGAATAGACTCAATTCACACCAGTTGATTAAAAAAAACACCTCATTTATTAATAATAATACTTACTTGCTGCTTTTCCAGCAAAAAATCTCTAAGCAGTTTGAGTAGTAAAATTGGGCAGCTGCAGCATCCCCTGTGCTCTTCCTTGAGTCCTTCATAGCTTGGTAGTGCCTGTCTCTCCTGGCTCTTTGAGCTCTCAGTGGAAGAGGCTGTTCAAGGTGCTGGGTGTGTGTGTGTGTGTGTGTGTGTGTGTAAAAAGTCCTCTTGCCACTCCTCTGGATAAGTCCCCCTGCCTGGAAGTGGGTCATTAAGTATTGGGCCCCAGGTGACACAATCTGTTAGTGTCCAAAGGAGGATGAGTTTCATCTTATTTGGGCGATGGTATTGACGTCTCCTTGGCTTTACAGGATGAACTGACAATGCTAGTGATTACATATGTTTTTACTCATTAGTCTAGGTGTTACTAAGTAATTAAAATAATTTATATATCTCCTTTCCTTTCCAGAAGAAATACTGAGGCGGTTTACAAACTGATAAAACCCAATGACAAAAACCAGTTATAAAACCAATTTATAAAACCAGTTATAAAATACAGTTCCCTGTATATATAAACATACACATATACAGTGGTACCTCAGATTACATACGCTTCAGGTTACAGACTCCGCTAACCCAGAAATAGTACCTCAGGTTAAGAACTTTGCTTCAGGATGAGAACAGAAATCGTGCGGTGTCAGCGGGAGGCCCCATTAGCTAAAGTGGTGCTTCAGGTTAAGAACGGACTTCCGGAATGAATTAAGTATGTAACCAGAGGTACCACTGTATAAACATCCATGGAAACAGAACAAAAAGTTGGGAGATTCAAGTCAGGGGATCAGGGAGCTGCTTGTCTAGATGATGTGTCTCAAAGCTTCAGCTCGAAATGTTAAGCAGGGCTCTTTTAATAGCAATCCTGCCTATTTGCTACCAGGCCAATTCAAGATGCTTGAATGGAATGATCCTACAAATCCCTAAAAGGGGTTGCTTGAAGGAGGAAGATCCAATTTCCTGTCTTTTTTCTAGCCATGTCTTTATACAGTGGTACCTCTGGATGCGAATGGGATCCATTCTGGAGCCTTGCACACATCCAGAAGTGAATGCAACCTGCGTCTGCGGTGCACGGGTTCCAATTTGCCGCTTCTGCGCATGCGTGTGACGTCATTTTGACCGTCTGCACATGCACGAACAGCGAAACCTGGAAGTAACGTGTTCCGTTACTTCCGGGTCGCTGCAGCGCACAACCCGAAAATACTTATCCTGAAGCTACTTCAGCCTGAGGTATGACTGTAATTGGCAGGGGAAGGAGCCCTGTTTAGCCCATTGGCATGGCTTGTTGCACAATGACAGGGCTTCCTCTTTCATGCTCCACCCAGCCACGGAACTTCCACCCTTTGTAAGTTAGGGGGTGTTTCCTTTGGTGTTTACTGAAGACACATCTCTTCACACAAGCATTTGAGGAGATGTTTATGTATTTGTTTTAGCCATTTTAATTATTCTTATGTTGATTCTTTGTTTTGTTTTGCAATGCCTTGCTTGAAGGGCAGTCTAGAAATGTAATAAATACATGACATTGAATGACTGTTCTGGCAGTCAGGGGAAGGGTAGATTGTGACTAGAGGTTTAAAACCATTCCAGAGGTTTCTTCTCTTCCAGTAGTTCTGCACATCTTTGCTTGTGTTCTAATTTCCCTGCTTGCTGGGATCAGCCTCTTGTAATTCCTCACTACCACCATGAGGTGGTGCCCCAGGCCTCTGCCTGGCTTTTCTTTCCTGTCTGACTTTGCAATGTGTTATAGCAGGCATAGCCAAACTTGGCCCTCCAGCTGTTTTGGGACTACAGTTACCATCATCTCTGACCACTGGTCCTGTTAGCTAGGGATGATGGGAGTTGTAGTCCCAAAACAGCTGGAGGGCCAAGTTTGGCCATGCCTATGTTATGGGGGGGGGGTCCCTGCATTTATGGCCCTGTTGGCCGTCATAAGAGCCATTTCTTTGTCAGAAACTTTCCATTTGAATCTGCCTGCCTTTGAGTATATGGTTCCAGTTTGCCAGAACCAAATATATGAAAACTTGTGTGCTGTTAAGCATGTCTGCTGGTTTGCAGAATCTTCATTGTTTTCCAGGAAACTGTATGAGAGTGTTTGAGAATTTGCTTATTGTATGCTCTTGCCCTTTCCCATGGCCTGCTATGCTGTTTTGACCTGGATGTTCCTTGGCATTTGTTGGGACAGCCATGCGCCTTCTTCTATCTAGTGCAGCATCATGTTCCCACTTGCTGCATGACTCCTAGAAGCTTGTAAGCAGCAACTCTCCCCTCCTGTTTGGCCCCAGCACCTGACCTTTGGGGGCTATAATGCCTTTGAACATGGTGGTTCCATGCTGTTTATTTACCGTAGGGTCGTGGGCTCAGGTCTGCCTGGAAAACATTTGACCCCTAATATGTGGGGCTCTGTAGTTATTCAGTGGGATGGAGATGGACTGTGGGATCAGTCTGAAGGACTGTATGGTCCACAGCTGCTGTTTACTACATTTCTGAGCTTTTATTCCTCCAAAGGACAAAAAGCCCCTGCAAACTGCCTAGCCTCCTCTCCTGTGAATTGATTAAGCTGCAAGACATGAACTAGCCGAAGGCCACCCAGTGAGCCTCATGATTGATTGGAACCTGGATCTCCTAGATGTTATCTAGCACTAGCCTCTGCACCACACTAACACTGAACAGTGGTTCTGGGGCTGAGCCAAGGCAGAAGTGAAGGAGTCGTCAATCTTTGGGGGCCCATTTTGAATGCTGAGAGTATGCGGTGAGCACGAACAGCCACATCTGGTTGGCTCTCTCCCTTCCCCCTCCCACCTCTACCGGCAAAGAACACACAACTCTGCTTTTCCATGTAATCTGGGTAAAAGTCAGATCCAGTAGAATTAAAATGGATCCTCTTGAATTTGTAGCTTTTCCCCCTTGACCCACCCCCATCAAATTAAAGTTTCTCCAGAGGTGGGGAACATATGACAGTGGATTATGCTGCCCTCTTGTGTCCCCCAAAAGGAAATGCATGCCTTTGCTCATTTGCTTGACCCGGAGCACTCCCCAGTAAGTCTATGGATTCCTCAGGACTGTGCTATGCTCTTTGTTTGTATGAGTGTGTGTGTGTTTGTGAGGTAGATTTGATCTTTGCTCTGTGCTTCATGTTCGCCATAAGGTTTCCCCTGGTTCCACTTAATTTGCCCTCTCCTGCTTCGTAATTATCCTTACTGCTCCTGGTCTGCTTGGAGTTTCAGTTAAAACACCAGTCACTTGGTTTTGTTACTAACAGCTTCCTCTCTTAACTCAGTGTGCTTATTTGCTGTTTCTTTGTGCTTAAACAGGAAAAAGTGTTCAGTTTTTCAGTGCCTGAATCCTTGTGGATCCTCATGATTTTTAAAGAGAATGACAACAATACCCTCGAGATTGCAGAATACAAGAGATTGCAGAGGGTGACCTATGATTTGATTAAGATTTTGAGTGGATACCTTGTAAACATTGAGGATCTATCAGGATCTGTACATCAGTCATGGTTTTGCACCACAGCAGTAATAGAAAGCACCAGATTCATTCAGTCAATGGAGAGAAATGTTTGTGATTTGATAGTGGAAACCTGTGGAAAAATTATGCAGTTTCAAAAGATCATCTTTTCCAAAGTGTGTACATGCCTGTGTGCAGGCGCCTTCTGTCTGCCCTCTTAACACTCCCCTCAATTCTCTCTCCTCACTCACTCATGCACCACACAACTCTTCCTCCATTATCTCCATTGATTTCTGTGGCATCTCACTTTCTCCCCCCCCCCCACAGACCCTCTTGTTTTCCTGCCATGAATCTCCCTTTCCCTTTTGCTCTTACCATCCTGTTCCTTCTGCTTTTTGTTCACGTGCTGTGCTGTTCTGAGCCTTGAAAAGCACATAGAGCTGAAGGAGGAAGTGGGAAGGAGAATGAGTCTTCCAACTTCCTCCTTCAGCTCTAAGTGCTTTTCAAGGCTCAAAACAGCATGTGAACCAAAAAAGCAGATACTATCACTTCAAGGTATCTGCTGTAGCACCCTTAGTGGCTGGCTTGTTTGACAGCTAGGTATAGGGCAGGACACATTTAAAGGACCACTTCCGAAAGCGACGGTGTGGCTTTTCGAACATTAGTGTTTGGTTTATGTTTTCTGTGTTTGGGAATGTGTCTAATGCACTTACATACATGCATTTATTTTATGGAACCTCAGTTTTCTTATTTCACAGTCAGATAGAAATGGATGCTCAACTGCCCAGCTCTTGTGCACTTCCAGTGATTTCTTGTTAAAAAGTGCATGCAGACAGGTACAGAAATAACAGCCTCCATGGCCCAGAAGGAGATTGAGGAATGATTGAAGGGAGGGGCCAGAAAACACAACATAAAATAATTTAGTCATACTTTGACCACTGAAATGGATGGGAAAACTGAGCTATTCCTATGAAAAGCATAAGACTAAAAGCAGAGTATGTAGATGATCAGCTGTCAGTTGTGCACACCAACAAATCAGGTCTAACCAACAACCCCATGTTGGTTTCTCATTTGTCCCCATGTTTCTCATTTGTTTGGTCAAACTGCAGCTGCTGCCCATATTTGGAGACTTTGCTGTATCCCTTAAAGGCGCCTCTTCTAGAGAGCAAGCTTGAAGTTTGCATCCTTGTCTGCCCTCAGGCTTGGCCCATCATTGCTGGGCCTTTCTGTCCTTGGAACAGCCCAAAATCCATTAACCTTTGAAAAAAGTCAGATTAGCATTGCAGATGAATAGAAGCCATGAAGACAGGCAGCCAAAGGGGGAGGATCTTCTTAAAGAGGGATGGCCAGCCACTCTGTGCTCCTTGGGGGAAGGGTTGTCATGCTTGCTGACAGTCTGATTCTGTAATAAAACCAGTGAGGTATAGTGATGTTGCCTTTGTCATTACGGAACGTGGAATTCTCAGGGAATTTGGCATGCAGATGTCACCTTTGCACATGACTACCATCTCATGCAACTATAAAGCAATTTAACTTCTTTAGAAGTAGAAATGTGGGCAAACTTTTCACCACATCTTTGTAAAATTTGGTAGACCATTGGAAGCCAGATAAAAATTGCTTTTGGGCTGGATCTGGCCTGGGTGCTCTCTCTCCCTGCCCCCCCCCCCAGTAGTGTCCTGCAGGAGGACCTGCTGGACTGGCTGTGGCCTGAAAGGGGGCCTGTCCTTCAGCGGCATCAAGTCCCTGATGTGCCCTGTTGAGAATTGGAGCCACTGCGGGCACGGAGGTTGTCTCCCCATCCGCCCAAGCTCTCAGTAGCCAAAGCAAAGTGCTTGGGGGATTTGTGCCTTTGAGGAAGCTGTGTTGTGTTTGGGTCTTCCTTAGCAGCTGCAGAGGGAGAGGTTTGTGCTCAAAATAGAGTGAGAACCCTCAAGGCCCGAGCCACTAGATTGGTCCCTGGGCAGGATGCTGGATGCTGATCTGGAGATGAGGAAAGGTTGGAAGAATGTGGCATATTTAGCCTGGAGCTTAGAGGGGAGCATGATATAACCATCTTCAAATACCTGAAGGGCTTCCAGGCAGAGGAGGGTAAAGGAGTTTCCTTTGCTGCCCAAAGGAGCAGGATTTGATTGAGTGTGCTGAGAGCACAAGCAAAAGAGTCCATTTCAGGTGAACATTAGGAGAAATGGATTGGCAGTAGGAGCTGTCCAACCATGGAACCTATAGAGATTCTGGGCTCTCCTTGCTTAGAGGTCTTCAGACAGAGAGACTGGGTGGCCACTCTGTTGTCTGCTGCAGGTAGGGAGGGTGTACTAGCCTCGGTTTCTAGGCCCCTTTATTCTCAAAGATCAAATACGCTAGTTTGGAATTTTTTTTTTTAATGACAAACAGGAACTTGAGGAACCTTGAGATTTTATCACAGAAAGGGTGGTTTCCAAGCCTGCAACTTTATTGCCTGAAAAGATGCTGCTGCATCAGTGAGATTGTTCTGCCATCCTGCGGCCTTGCAAGTGAGCTTTGAAATAACTTGGGTGGAGTGGAATAACCCTTTGGCGTCTCACTAGATCTGTTGTCTGTATTGCTAGATCAGACCTGGCAAAAGAGGGTGCCTTGACCCATGCCTTGGGTGCTCTGACCTTTTGTATTTAAGTAACTTATCACAGGTATAAGATGGAGGCTGCTGTCCAGCTGCTGCTATGAGAGGCAGTAGTCACTCCAAACCAGCCTTTGATTTGGTTGGTCTTGCATGTGACTGGCCCCCATTTTGCGCCTCACTCAGAGAGAGGCACTGCTCCTTTTGACCTTGGATGCAATTTCTCTCCTTCCCCCTTTACTTGGTTCTTGCTGTAAAGTTGAGCTGTGATTATGCAACTTGCTGTTTCCCTGGAGGCATCGAGAGCCTTGAAGTTCTTTAGATTCCAAGAAACTCGGAGCAATTTGGGCGGGTGTTTTCCATCTGGTTCCATTCAGTCTCTTCTTCTCCCCACCCCCCACCCCTTCTGTGCCCCTTTACTGCCCGAGGGAAGGTCTGTTAAGTGAACTCTCAGAAAAAGGAAAGGAAGGAGAATCCTTTGTGCTGGGGCCACAAGTGGCTCTTTAAAGAGCATGTTTAAACTAGTGGCTTTCATGGCTGGTGAGGCTGGCAGCCTGTTGTTGTTGTTTGTTGTTTAGTCGTTTAGTCGTGTCCGACTCTTCGTGACCCCATGGACCAGAGCACGCCAGGCACTTCTGTCCTCCACTGCCTCCCGCAGTTTGATCAAACTCATGCTAGTAGCTTCAAGAACACCATCCAACCATCTCATTCTCTGTCGTCCCCTTCTCCTTGTGCCCTCCATCTTTCCCAACATCAGGGTCTTTTCCAGGGAGTCCTCTCTTCTCATGAGGTGGCCAAAGTATTGGAGCCTCAGCTTCACGATCTGTCCTTCCAGTGAGCACTCAGGGCTGATTTCCTTCAGAATGGAGAGGTTTGATCTTCTTGCAGTCCATGGGACTCTCAAGAGTCTCCTCCAGCACCATAATTCAAAAGCATCAATTCTTCGGCGATCAGCCTTCTTTATGGTCCAGCTCTCACTTCCATACATCACTACTGGGAAAACCATGGCTTTTACTATACAGACCTTTGTTGGCAAGGTGATGTCTCTGCTTTTTAAGATGTTGTCTAGGTTTGCCATCGCCTTTCTCCCAAGGAGCAGGCGTCTTTTAATTTCGTGACTGCTGTCACCATCTACACTGATCATGGAGCCCAAGAAAGTAAAATCTCTCACTGCCTCCATTTCTTCCCCATCTATTTGCCAGGAGGTGATGGGCCCAGTGGCCATGATCTTCGTTTTTTTGATGTTGAGCTTCAGACCATATTTTGCGCTCTCCTCTTTCACCCTCATTAAAAGGTTCTTTAATTCCTCTTCACTTTCTGCCATCAAGGTTGTGTCATCTGCATATCTGAGGTTGTTGATATTTCTTCCGGCAATCTTAATTCCGGCTTGGGATTCATCCAGCCCAGCCTTTCGCATGATGAATTCTGCATATAAGTTAAATAAGCAGGGAGACAATATACAGCCTTGCCGTACTCCTTTCCCAATTTGGAACCAATCAGTTGTTCCATATCCAGTTCTAACTGTAGCTTCTTGTCCCACATAGAGATTTCGCAGGAGACAGATGAGGTGATCAGGCACTCCCATTTCTTTAAGAACTTGCCATAGTTTGCTGTGGTCAACACAGTCAAAGGCTTTTGCATAGTCAATGAAGCAGAAGTAGATGTCTTTCTGGAACTCTCTGGCTTTCTCCATAATCCAGCGCATGTTTGCAATTTGGTCTCTGGTTCCTCTGCCTCTTCTAAATCCAGCTTGCACTTCTGGGAGTTCTCGGTCCACATACTGCTTGAGCCTTCCTTGTAGAATTTTAAGCATAACCTTGCTAGCATGTGAAATGAGTGAAATTGTGCGGTAGTTGGAGCATTCTTTGGCACTGCCTTTCTTTGGGATTGGAATGTAGACTGATCTTCTCCAATCCTCTGGCCACTGCTGAGTTTTCCAAACTTGCTGGCATATTGAGTGTAGCACCTTAACAGCATCATCTTTTAAAATTTTAAACAGTTCAGCTGGAATACCATCACTTCCACTGGCCTTGTTATTTGCAGTGCTTTCTAAGGCCCATTTGACTTCACTCTCCAGGATGTCTGGCTCAAGGTCAGCAACCACACTACCTGGGGTGTACGAGACATCCATATATTTCTGGTATAATTCCTCTGTGTATTCTTGCCACCTCTTCTTGATGTCTTCTGCTTCAGTTAGATCTTTACCACTTTTGTCCTTTATTATGGTAATCTTTGTACGAAATGTTCCTTTCATATTTCCGATTTTCTTGAACAGATCTCTGGTTCTTCCCATTCTGTTGCTTTCCTCTATTTCTTTGCATTGCTCGTTTAAGAAGGCCTTCTTGTCTCTCCTTGCTGTTCTTTGGAAATCTGCATTCAATTTCCTGTATCTTTCACTATCTCCCTCGCATTTTGCTTGCCTTCTCTCCTCCGCTATTTGTAAGGCCTCGTTGGACAGCCACTTTGCTTTCTTGCATTTCTTTTTCATTGGGATGGTTTTAGTTGCTGCCTCCTGTATAATGTTGCGAGCCTCCATCCATAGTTCTTCAGGCACTCTGTCCAGCAAATCTAAATCCTTAAACCTGTTCCTCACTTCCACTGTGTATTCATAAGGGATTTGGTTTAGATTGTATCTTACCTGTCCAGTGGTTTTTCCTACTTTCTTCAGTTTAAGCTTGAATTTTGCTATAAGGAGCTGATGATCTGAGCCACAGTCAGCTCCAGGTCTTGTTTTTGCTGACTGTATAGAGCTTCTCCATCTTTGGCTGCAGAGAATATAATCAATCTGATTTCGATGTTGCCCATCTGGGGATGTCCATGTGTAGAGTCGTCTCTTGTGTTGTTGGAAAAGCGTGTTTGTGATGACCAGCTTGTTCTCTTGACAGAACTCTATTAGCCTTTGCCCTGCTTCGTTTTGATCTCCAAGGCCAAACTTGCCAGTTGTTCCTTTTATCTCTTGATTCCCTACTTTAGCATTCCAATCCCCTATAATGAGCAGAACATCCTTCTTTGGTGTCACTTCGATAAGGTTTTGTAAGTCTTCATAGAACTGGTCAATTTCAGTTTCTTCAGCACCAGTAGTTGGTGCATAAACTTGGATTACTGTGATGTTAAAAGGTCTGCCTTGGATTCGTATCGAGATCATTCTATCATTTTTGAGACTGCATCCCAGTACAGCTTTCGCCAGTCTTTTGTTGACTATGAGGGCCACTCCATTTCTCTTACGGGTTTCTTGCCCACAGTAGTAGATATGGTAGTCATCCGAACTGAATTCGCCCATTCCCGTCCATTTTAGCTCACTGATGCCCAGGATGTCAATATTTATTCTTGCCATCTCATTTTTGACCACATCCAACTTACCCAGGTTCATGGTTCTTACATTCCAGGTTCCTATGCAATATTTTTCTTTACAGCATTGGACTTTCCTTTCGCTTCCATGCATATCCACAACTGAGCGTCCTTTCGGCTTTGGCCCAGCCGCTTCATCAGCTCTGGATCTACTTGTACTTGTCCTCCGCTCTTCCCCAGTAGCATGTTGGACACCTTCCGACCTGAGGGGCTCATCTTCCAGTGTCATAACTTTTATATGCCTGTTGTCTTTGTCCATGGAGTTTTCTTGGCAGGGATACTGGAGTGGCTTGCTGATTCCTACTCCAGGTGGATCACGTTTGGTCAAAACTCTCCACTATGACCTGTTCATCTTGTGTGCCCTGCTCGGCGTAGTTCATAGCTTCTCTGAGTTCTTCAAGCCCCTTCGCCACGGCAAGGCAGTGATCCAAGGCAGCCTGTAGGGATGCATAAAGGAATTATGTGGAGTCCAAAAGGTACAGACTTGGGTAGAGCATGACCAGATCATTCTGCATGCTGGAGTCTTTGTCAGAACAGCTGGGATGGGGGCTAGTCAGTGTAAGAGAGCTGCAAGCATAGCGTGAAGCTGGAAGGGCGGTCTTGGGAAGCAAGGCTGAAATAACTGGATGTATTTAGCCTGCACTGAGTGCTGTCTCATGCCAGGTTAGAACACTGGTCCATCTCGCTTTATTGTTGTGTACACTGACTGGCGGCAAAGGCTTTCCACGGTTTCAGATGGAAGCCTTACCTAGCCCATTCTGGAGATGCTGCCAGGGATTGAACCTGAGACCTTTGGGGACCATGGAGCTAGAGCCCTTACCTAAAGAAGCCTGATTATCAGAGCCTGAACCATGAAGCCTTTCCTTGGCAGATAAGAGGTGCCTTTCCAGAGCAGGTAGTTGTATGCCAGTGGGCCACATCTGTGACTGGTAGTGGTCATGCTCTTCGCCTATGCCCTGGTGGGAGAAAGCTTCACCTGTTTTCCTCTAAACTTGTCTTGAGTGAAAGAGAAAATATGTCTGTGCATGTGGATTTGACACAGGGTTGAACTATTTCTTGCCACCTTCCTCTTCCCGCTACAGCAGCATGTCAACCTGGGCCTCATGTCGCTCCATTCCTGACTGGTCCACTAAGTCCCTCTGCACCTTTACTGAAATTGCTGATCTTCCAACAAAAACATGTAACTTGTCGCTAAGATCAGACTCCATATCTGAAGACTGGAAAATGGCTAATATGACAACAATTTTTGGAGAGATCCACGTGGCATTCTGGAAATTACTAGGCCAGTTAGCTTAATGTTTCTTCCAGCAGACTGGTGAAAAGTGTTATTAAATATACAATAAGCAAGCATATAGAAGAATAAGCCTTTGCTGAAGCAGAACCAGCATGGCTTCTGCAAGGGTGAGCCCTGCCTCATTAACTCATTTGAATTATTTTGAGAGTGCCAATAAGCATATAGATTAAGATGACCCAGTCAAAACAGTATGCATAGATTTTCAAAGTCTCATGAATCAAGTCTCATGAGAAAGCTTAGCGGTCACGAAGTGAGAAGTGAGGTTCTTTTGCGAATCAGAAACCAGCTAAGAAGCAGGAAGCAGAGAGCAGGAATAAATGAACAGTTCTTCCAGTGGAGGAATGAACTGATTGTGACTGACCAGGAACAAGAGCTTGGGATCATAGCGGATAGCCCAGTGTGAGGCAGCTGTGAAAATGGCAAATTCCATGCCAAGGATCAATAGGAAAGGAATAAAAATTAAAACTGCTTTTATATCACCATTATACAAATTTATAGTGTGGCTGCACTTTGAATACTGTGCACTGTTCTGGTCACTTCACCTCAAGTTGTGGAATTGGAAAAGATTCAGAAAAGGGCAACCAGAATGATCGTGGGGGTGGAGCAACTTTCATATGAGGAAAGGTCACAGCCGTTAGGACGTTTTAGTTTAGAGAAAATGCAAGTAAAAAGTGACATGCTTGAAGTTTATAAAATGATGCATGGCATGGAGAAAGTGGATAGAAAAAGGTTTTTCTCCCTCTCGCTGACACTAGAATTTATATATCACTTAATCACTAGCGTTTCTAAGCAGTGGAGTAAAAGAGAGAATGAAACAATAAAAATCCATAATAAAACTGATCCGTATACCTTAAAATGACTGCTTGGTTGACCTCTATTTGAAAAGTTGTTTGGCAAAGGTATTTCTGGTGTTTTGTACTGATGACTCTCCATATGAGCAGGTCATCTCTCATCTGGTCCACTTATGGTCTCATAACCACCGGCTGGTAAATAGTCAGTGTCTTCTGGGAAATGGACAAATTGATTACTTTCTGCCTCCTCAGGTACTTAAAATAATTTCTTTTACGATGTACTAACTAGCTGAAGTTGAATGTGCTGGTTACTTTGACTGGCTTCTTTGAAAGGCTTGCATCAGGGTGCTTGAGTATTTGCACAGTTCTGTCCCAGGCAGTTGGGTGCGGTGGAATAGCACTGGGAGGCCAGTCAGGCTTCCTGGTGGCAGAATGGAATGAATGGGTCAGCTGGCCTAGTGAAGAAGGGATCAGAGAAGCCTGTTTCTTCTCTATTGCCTCTCCTAGGCCCAAAATGCTGCTTGGCAAGTTTACAGCCTCGACTGCCACTCCCAGCCCCAGCCCGCTGTTCCTTACAGAGACTTCCAAGCTTGTTGCTGTTATCACATGTCTTTGGCAAAGCCACAGCACTGGCCACGGCATAAAATACAAGGCTTGCTATATGGTAACAACGGGGCATGTGGTGTCCTTCGTTTTATTTCTAGGGCAAAATATGGCCTTGTACCTTTTCACGTTCCTGGGTCTGTGCTTGGCAGGCTCAGCAGATTAGACAAGTAGAACCACCTCATTCTACCCAGCAGGTGTTGCTGCGGCACCTTTCTAGAAAAACCTCTTCCATCACCATTGGCCTTGCTTGGTCTGTTCTCTGTAGTGCTTCAGTCAGTCATGACACTTACCTTCATTTCTCCCCCCAGATTTGAAGCTTCATCTCCAGAGCACAGACTATGGGAATTTCCTTGCAAACGAAGCCTCTCCCCTCACTGTGTCTGTCATTGATGACAAGCTGAAGGAGAAGATGGTGGTGGAGTTCCGCCACATGAGAAATCACGCCTATGAACCTTTGGCCAGCTTCCTGGACTTCATCACGTAAGAGCCAGCAGTGGGCACGTCAATGGGGCAAAGTGTTGGTTCCTTTGAGAAGCTGTAGTGTCTGTCCCTACTTCTGTGTGACTTCTGTGGTCTCTCCTGCCAAGCAATCTGACCCGACCAGCTTGACTTAAAAAATGTTTTATGAGCAGTGATCCTGGACAGTGTAGTCCATGCTCTGGGAACTGAGGCTAGATTAATGCTGTGTACTCTAACTGGGGCTGCCTTTGAAGATGGCTCAACAGGTCCAGAACACAGCAACCAGATTAATGATTGGAGTTCTATTTGCAATTCACATCACCCCTCATTTAAAACAGCTGCATTGGTTGCTAGTTTATTCCTGGTCCAATTCAGAGTGCCCATGAGAGTATTTAAAGCCCTAAGCAACTAAGGCCCCTAATACCTGAAGGGCTGTCTTTTCCCCTCGTAGCCAATGAAGTTAATCCGAGGTGCAGTTATGGCTAATTGAAACTCTTGGTTGCTATGATTGGCAGATGATGCCTTCTGATAGTTCTCCTGATAGTTCTGGTGCCCTTGGAAGTTCAAGGAGTGGTGACCTCAATGGGGACCTTCTCTGTTTCAGTCCTTAAGCTGTGGAATCCCCCCCCCCCCCGGTGTGTGGTACCTTCATTGCTTACCTTTCCTCATATGCTGAAGAAACACCTCCTTACCCTGGTCTTTGACACCTGACCTGTTTCTTAGCATCCACCATATTATTCTGATAGTGAATTATTTTAACTGATTTTAATACCATATTTTTGTATTGTTGTAACTGCCCCCGGACTTCATGGTGAAGGTCAGGTTAATAATAATAATAATAATAATAATAATAATAATAATAATGGAGCAACCCTTTAGCTTCACTTTAGATTTTGGTTTCCACATTAAAGTAGGGAAGCTACTTCAAGGTGGAAGAGGGTCTTTCACAGCTGGTTTTCCTTCTGAGGGACTGACTGGATCATTGCTTTCTACTTGCTGTTCTGTGAGCCTGGTTAGCATATGTGATTAATATCTCACACCTTGTTGGGTTTCTTAATGAGCCATGATCCAAAAGAGATGTTTTGACCAATGACAGATGCCTGTGGAGGGAGGGAAAGGGGCCTATAGTGCATCCTCCATAGATGGAGGAGAAAGAAGCTCTTTCATCACCTAGGTGGCTTTGCGGAGGCAGCTTAGCTGCTGAAATATTGAAAAGGGTATTGAAGCACACCAAGAGCCACATGTAGCAGGATCAAAAGAGCCAGCTGGCAAGTGGCCCTGGTGGCTTTGTTTTCTAAGGAGTCCAGTCTGCCTGGGCAAATGCCCAGAAAGAGCTTGCTGAATTGGCCAAAGGCTCTTCAGGGTAGGCAGAGAGAAAGAAGAAGATGGCTGGGTGAAATATACAACTTAGGCGGGGAAAGGGATAGAGAATTTGAGGGAACTTTCCTTTCTTTTGCTCCTCCTTGGATCTTGATTTTGGGAAATTCTTGTTCTGAGCTATTTGCTAACTGTGGTCTGTGGCCTACCAGTGAGGTTCACTTGCCGTTGGAGGTTTGTGGAATTAAAAGTAGAATACAGCAAAGTACAACATAAGAAGCAATAAAAATACAATTAAAAACCAGGCAGGCAGAAGAATCATTGCATAGTTTGCCAAGACCCACAGCAATTTTCAAGTGGTTCATGGTGGGAAAACATTTGGGAGCCACTGCTTAAAAAAGTTTTACAGGTGGATAGTTCAAGGCTGGAAATGTGAGAAGATCCAGTGTCTGCTCTTAAGGCTAGACCAAAAAAATACTAAAACCTGAGCCTGGTCTCAGCATCTCTGAAGAAAACTGGAGCTCATCTCTGCAGAAGCTTGGAAACATTGCCTGTTCTGTCTAGAAGTCTGGTCCTGATGCTCTCGCTCCTGCCTTGGGCGTGGCAAAGAAGCGAGATCCTTTCCTGGGCCTCTTGGTGTGAGTGATTGTGCACTCTGGCTACAGAACACGGTCTGCTTGTTGGCTTCCGCTGCAGGATTTGGCTGAGTGCGCTGACTCTTGAGTGCTTCTGGTGCAGTCTTGATCCATCCAGTTTTTTAATTACCAGTGGGGATTATAAGAGCTTGCTCCTAGGAGATGGTGCCTTGTTTGGAATCCCTTTTTATGGTGGCTTTGCCTTGAAAGACCTAGTAAAACAAATGTCACTCAGATAAAAAAATTTTATGGCTTCCTGAGGAGATGGAGAACATGCAAGCCTCCCATGCTGAAGTAGTCTCCCCCCCCCCCCGTCTCTGTTGATCTTGACTAGAGAGACGCCTGTGTGCCTCTGCCAAAGATCTTGGTCTGTCCTCTGGGTGGGGCTCTTTGGCCCAGCAGGGCATGTCATTTCAGGCGGTCAAACTTAATTTCTTCAGTGAAAAACATGCTTTGCAGCTTGAGGAATTCCAATCTGGTATTTTTCTGATTGGACAACATTTAGCCCGGTAAGTCTACTTTTGATGAAGAAGCACATTAACTGCTTTTGGAAAACCAAAGTATTTTAATTTTACTTTTAGGTAATGCTAAATAATAACAAATATTAATGATAACATTAATATGTAATATAACTGCAAGTACTTGGCAATCATTTTTTGATGATTTCTGTGCAATTGTATACACATTCTGCTTCCCAAACAAAACTAAATTATATTAATTTAGCCAAAATATATTTTGAACTCCCAAGTCATGTTACAACTTTTTAGCACCACTCACTTTTAGAATTTGAAAGTTGAAAAAGTCAACACACCCTATAAAATGGTCCATGTTTACAGCATTGAGAAGCAGAGCATCTCCTGCACCGCTGTACCGGGTGACATCTAAGCCAGCGGTGTGGCATCTCTGTGCCTGCAACAAAGGCTGCTGTGGGATACTGCCACCTCCTCCTCCCCTTTGGCAGTGGCAGGGCAGTTTTCTGCAGGCAGCAGCACTAGGTATAGGAGTGGAGGCTTTTTACAGCATTGTAGCAGCAGCACCCCTTTTGGGCACATGGTGCTCTGCCTACCCCTCTTTGCTGCAGCAGACATTTCCAACCATGAGGACTTCACTGCTTAGAAATAAAAAGCAAGGGGAAAAGATTCTCATGGAGCCTAATAGATGGAGGGAAGATTCTGCCCTTCTGCTCCTCCGTCTCTCTTAAATAGGGGATCAGGGACTGTGTTTGGACTGCACCACTTCAGCTTGCAAGGGGGGTTCATTTTACTGAATTTCCTTGCAAAGAATTCATTTTGCATGGGGAAGGACCATATCTATGAACAAGAGCGCTGAAGCTGGATCAGGCCAAAGGGTGGCTATCTAGTTCAGCCTCCTGCTCTCACAGTGGCCAGGCAGAAGTCCCAAGGGAAAGCCTGCAAGTAGGACGTGAGCACATCAGCAACACTTTCTCGCCTTGCAATAGAGCATAGCCACCTTGGCTAGTAACCATTCACAGAGGATGAGGCTCACCCAATTTTAAAGTTGTCCATCTTGGTGGCAAACACACCATATCTTGTGGGGAAAGATGTACGTCCTTCGGCTGGGTTGGCAATCCAAGAGTAACCTGCAAGCTGCTCCATGTTTTGCTCATGGTGCAAAGCTAGTCAGAGCCTCTCTATGGGGCTTTCTGTGTTGGCTGTGGCTGAGCCTTGCCATGCTCTCTTACCAGTGGAAGCACTGCTGGCTCCTGCCACCTGGGCAGCTGGCCATGTTGCACAACACTATGCAAAAGGGAACACCTCCCTGCAGCTATTGGTTCTTCTCCTCAATGCAAACTGGCTGCCGGCCACCTCCCAGCACTCCCAAGCTCCTGGCAGTTTTGCTGAAAGGGTTGTTTGAGGCATGTTGCAAGGAAGGAGAAGGAATTAAGTGTACCTGCAGGATGGAAACCACTTCCTGAATCTGGCCAGGGTGTTTTGACTTGTGGGCTGGGACGATTTCCCAGCTTCCCTCTTATCATCCCTTGTTCTCAGGGGAAGGAGCAGCTGCCTCAGTTTGCTTTCCTTGCTGCCTTTGATCGTTCTGCTTTGGTCAGCTGACTCCACGCCATCGTTCAGCAGCAGGCCTGCTCCGTTTGTGCTGGAAGCATTTGTAAGGTGATGGACTATGTGCTGCAGTGGCCCTGCTTTGAGAAACACTTTGATGTTCCTGTTTGGGCGTGTTCTGCTCTGTGTGCTGTAGGCAGGCCTTGCTGAGCTTTATTAGTGCCAGACCCGAGGACCACTTAAATCTACTTGAATTGCTTCAGGCTTGTGTCCTAATGAATTGCGGCCTCTTTGTCTGATTTGCGTTTGTCAGAAGGATCTCGGGGTTTTAGTACACCACAAACCAAGCATGAGCTGGCAGAGCAACACAGCAGGAAGAAAGTGACAAAGGCTATTTACTACAAAATAAACTGTAAACAGATAAAAACATCGGCAGGATTATTGTAATAACCTGCAGTTTTACAAGGTACAGTGGTACCTTGAGTTACAAATGCCTCAGGTTACAAAGGCTTCAGGTTATAAACTCCGCTAACCTTGAAGAGTTACCTCAAGTTGAGAACTTTGCCCCAGGATGAGAACAGAAATTGTGTGCTGGTGGCGCAGCAGCAGCAAGAGGCCCCATTAGCGAAAGCACGCCTCTAGTTAAGAACAGTTTCAGGTTAAGAATGGACCTCCAGAACAAATTAAGTTCGTAACTAGAGGTACCACTGTATATATTTAAAGTAGATGAATAAATGAACAAATTAAGATAATTTGGATATGCATAAAATATTAAAAATATTAAAAATAAATTTAAGGAACCACAGAAAGTGGGGGAAGGGAGTCAAGTTTTGAAATGTTAAAATGACTGTAAAATTATTGAAATGTATAAAACTGAAAATCATTATATATATATATAGCCTAGGAGTCCTAGAACCACTCTCCTCCATTCTCCTTCAGCCAGACACCCCCCCCCCCACCAACCTGGACCACTTTCCCTCTTGGGTGCTGCCTTTTTAGAAGGAGAGCAACAAACTCGTGAAGGGTGACAAAGATGGAGAGGAAGTCCTATGAGGAAGAAAGGCTGGCAGATTCGTGTATGTTTAGTCCAGAGAAGATGTGGCACAACAGCCACCTTCAAATATTTTAGAGAGATGCCATATAGATGATAGAGTAGGTTTGACGTCTGTTGCTGCAGCAGCTGGGGCCAAATGGAACAGTGGCATGAAAGAGAATTTTGGCTAAACAGCTGTTTTGGCAGTGGGGGGTGGGTGGGAGAGGCTGCCTGGGACAGAAGGGCACGGGCTCCGTTTCCTTAGAGGCTTTTTGGCAGAGCCTGGATGGCCACCAGTGAAGGGTTCTGATGAAGTAGGTGGCCTCTGAGGTTCCTTTCCAACTCTGATAATAGGATTTGCAATACCTGATTTCATTATTGGACCAATAGTGTATGTGAAATCTCTTGTAAACTGCTCTTGAATTTGCAGATGAAAAGGAATTAAACAGGTGCAGGCAGCCCCCTTTTGCAATACCCGTGTCTTCAGTCTGCTGTTTTGCCCCCCACCCCACCTCTAGCCATGAAGCCTCAGTGAAGTCTACTTCAGTGAAGGCAAAGAGTTCATATTCCCCACTTGGCTGGTCATAGCAGTTGTCTTTTTTACTTCCTTTCAGGTACAGCTACATGATTGACAACGTAATCCTCCTGATCACTGGGACACTGCATCAACGCTCCATTGCTGAGCTGGTGCCCAAATGCCACCCCCTGGGGAGTTTTGAGCAGATGGAGGCGGTGAACATTGCCCAAACCCCTGCCGAACTGTACAACGCCATTTTGGTCGACACACCTCTAGGTGAGGAAGAGATTGCAGTTTCAGGGGCTTTGCTCTTCCGCAGGGGAATGTATTTAAAGGGAGACCCAAAATTATTTGGGGTTCTTGACATGAAGGGTTCCTGTAGTGGTGTTTTAACACACAATATGAGCCATTGCCTACAGTTGGGTAACTGCAGGAAATCCTTCTGGGCTCTTTGACTGACTGACTTGAAAGCTGAATGTGAAAATCACTGACTCCTTACCTTTGAGGGCCAGTGGAAGAGGAGGAGGATCTCCTCCTGATTTGCCTTGACCACACAGAACTTGACCAGGGAGTCTGGGTGGGAGGTGGCTCTCCTTCCCTGGCCCTTCAGCTGGGCTCACCCTTCTCCCTTTCTTACAGCTGCCTTTTTCCAAGACTGCATATCTGAGCAGGACCTTGATGAAATGAACATTGAAATTATCCGGAACACACTTTATAAGGTAAGCACTCAAAGAGAGTGAAGTCAGTTGCTACTTTCCTCAAATAAGAACCTTGTAAATTGATGCTGATTGTCTGAGGCCATTAAATGCATTTTTGGAGTTTTCTTGCTTCAGATGCTTTCCATGCATGCAATTGAATATTGCTGTTTGGTTTTAATTCTATTATATCTAAGGCTATTGACAATTATATTCAGGGGATGACGACTTTGGTTTTAATTCTATGTGTTTTTGCCATGAGATTTTCAGATGAAGGGCAAACTATGAGCATGGTAATTAATAAATAAATGCCAGGCCGATTGGCTGTTGCTGCTGAGCCAAGAGCCACTTGCAGCTGCCCTTGCTGACAGAAAGGGCCATTTGTCCCGCCCAAGGCCCCTCCCTCTCAGTGCTTCCTTCTGCCTAGCAGGACTTGGTGGGGGTGGTGGGGGTCTCCAAGCCCCCCAAGTTAATGAGTCGCTGAGCTTTGGTGCATGCCAAGCTGTTTCTGAATTAGTGATTATCCTTCCTGTAGGATTTTAGTACAGCACTGTCACTGCCCTGACACAGTCACTAACACGGTTGGCTGGAGCCAGGTGGGGTGGAGGGGAATGGTTGGCACCTAACCTCAGGGCGTGTCCCTGCTGGGCTGTGAGCAGCCTGCCTGCCACAGCTCTTCCAGCTGGCACTGGCTGGTTTGAGGTGGATCAGTCTGCTCCGCAGTCAGAAGATTTGTTCTTGGTGTGTAAATGTTGCGGGGGGGGCAGTGATGCTGCTGTGGTTGCGTGACTATCGCTCCATCTCACATGCCTGGCAACAGAGGGTGCCTGGATTGCAGCTGCCCTCCTAGATCCCACTGGTCCTAACTAGCTACAGGTTGATCCATGTCTGCAGGGGGAGAGCCAAGGATTACATGAGATACCCAGAGTGTTAAAGGGCAGGTGAGGAAAAGGATGTTTGCAGAGAGCTGCTATCCAAGCAAGCAAAGGGGCTGTGTGGACTGCTGGGCTCCTGCTTGGGACCTTACAGACAGCAGAGAGTCCTGGCTGTCATGCATTGACACAAGGATGGGCAGTGAATCCCCCCAAGAGGCTGTCTGAGGTTCACACAACAACAACAAAGGTTGCAAGTAAGGGAGGCACTGGGGTAACTTAAGTTAGGCAGCAGCTGCTGAGGTTTTTCCATTTTGTCTCTGCACTGGATGAACTCTTGGGTTGGGTGGAAGATGCTCTGGATTCCTGTCCCTACAGCATTTCTTCTTCAAAAACACTGATGAAACAGCAGGGGTAGGACAGAGGCCAAGGAGCTGTCCCTCTCCTTGGTTGCACCTTCACCATTTGGTACCTCCTGTGTGCAAAGCAGCCCTTGTTCCTTCTTGTTGACGTGACTGTGTTCTTCTTGGGCTCTGACAGGCTCACTGACTCTTCTTGTGTTGCTTTGGTTCCCCCCAGGCTTACCTTGAGTCCTTCTACAAGTTCTGCAAAATCCTGGGCGGCACAACAGCTGATGCCATGTGCCCCATCTTGGAGGTAGGAGCCAGCTGGCAGCCCCCTTGCCTGGTTTTGTGTGGGGCCAGCCAGCAGAGACACTCCCGCTGCCCCTGGAGTGAGCATTGCCTGTCTCTCCTGCCTTCTGCCACAGCCCAGCCAAGAATTCCCACTTCAGTGCTTTCAAAAGGCTGTGCTGTCCCTTTTGGGAGGGGTCTGCCAAAGTTGCAACTGAAGCCTTTTCTGGAAGCTGCCAGGGCTCTTAATGTGGCCACAGCAGGGATATATTTGAGTTGAACTCTTCCTCCTCTCACCATCCCTTGCTTCTTTCCTTCAAATAAATGGCTGCCGCCCCCCTTTAGGATACATTAGAAACTTTTAAAGAAGCTGGTCAGATCACACTCTTACGTTTTCCTTGAATAGAAACTGGCCCCTTGTTTCCTGCAGACAAAACGTTGGTAGGGGGGGATGCAGCCTTGCTGGGAGTCCTGGAGGTCTTGCTGGCCGCTTTGGGGGGGGGCAGTGGTGGTGCTGGGCTCCTGCCGCCCTTTCTAACACTGCTAACCTGCCCATCTCTTTCCTTGCAGTTTGAAGCTGACCGAAGAGCCTTCATCATCACCATCAACTCCTTTGGCACAGAGCTGTCCAAGGAGGATCGCGCAAAGCTCTTCCCCCACTGTGGAAAGCTCTATCCAGAAGGCCTGGCTCAGCTGGCCAGGGCAGATGACTACGAGCAAGTCAAGGCAGTGGCTGACTACTACCCTGTAAGCTTCCTGCCTCTGAGCTGGGCCCGGGGCAGGGGAGGAGGAGGGCAATGTACAGTGTAGTATTTGGGGGTGGGCGGGCATGTTTAGTTTCTGGGGCAATCACGTGGTTGTTCAGTCCTCACCCATAGGCAAAGGGTACCTAGCTGTCAGCAGCAGGCTGTGGCTTCAGTGATCAGGCTATTAACCCAGAACGTTTCGGAGCTTTGAAAATGGGGATAAATCTCCCTCCTTGTGTCACTCTCCACATTTTTGTCACACTCCTCCTTCCTTGTATCCCATGAAAGGGTAGACCAGGGCAGCGTATAGCATGACCTTCCCAGGGGCTACTCTCTGCCAGGGGTGGGGGGGTCTGAAAAGTCCACTTTCTTTTGTCATTAGTACTGCACTTTCCTAGCTTTCAAGCTGCAGTATTGTGTCTCTGGGGAATTCGCATCCAACGGCCGCCTCCCCCCCCCCCAGCAAGCCTAGTGCTTTAACCTTCACTACTGATGGAGGAGCAACACCTCCCCCCATCAAAGCTCCAGATTTGTGTCAACTTCTAATGAACTTGACCTTCAAAACTTGCTAATTTTTCAACTGCTTTTCAGTGTGTGTTCCTCCCTCCCTCCCTCTCTATCCCTCCCCCTTTCTTTAGTTGCAGGGCTCTTCTTTCCCTTTTCCTGCAGCCGCTTCATGCATGGCGGTGTTGCTGCCTTGCTACTTCTTGTGCTTTTTAAAGTCACACACCCCACCCCAGGATCCACCTTCCCTTCAACTTTCTTCTCTCCCCAGTAGGGAGCAGTGATGGCATTCTGAGCTTGTTTCATTTCATGCTTGTCGAAAGGCTGATCCCCTTGCTTGACTCGTCTTGTAACGGCTTTTCTCCCCCACAGGAATATAAGCTGCTGTTTGAAGGAGCTGGTAGCAACCCAGGGGACAAGACTCTCGAGGACCGATTCTTTGAGCATGAGGTGAGCAGGCTTCCCTTGCTTATCAGGTGCCTTGATTGCCCTACAAGCTTGACTAGCCCCGTGAACACGGTGGGCAGGGCGTTTGGAGACTCTCTGCCCTGATGATTCACTTCCCCAGCGTGAGGCCAGCAAAGAGTCTCTCTTGAAAGCTTCCCCAACACATCCATTGTTGCATTTATTTCTGCCTTGTATGCATTTGTCCCAAGCCAGCCAGCTACTTTGCAGCTGCTAGCGCTGTCCTTGGCAGCCAAGAGGAAGCTGACAGCAGGGAGCACCTCTCCCCCCACCCCAACTGAGTCAGAGTGTGGAAGGAAACAGCCGCTACCAATACCAACCAGGGCTAGGCCACTCTGAGATTGCTGGGCCTGGTCCCTGCCTTATCTGAATGCCACAGGTCTGGTGGGTAAGGCACCGTTATGCCAAGGAGGCATTTATTCTGTCTTGACTTGCTGCGATCAGACAAGCATGAATGGCCGTGGGGCTGACAAGGAGCCCCAAGGAGCCCAGAAGCCTGAGCACTCTGTGGAGGAGCCACAGCCCTCTGGCTTTGCTGCTCACCTCCTCTGGTCCTCATCCACTGAGAGCTTTTTAGGTCAAAACCAGCCCTTGAAATTGTGCCTGGGAACCAGCATAGCTGGCAAAGATGATGCATCTCCCAGTCCCAGGATCATAATTTTGCTGCCCTACTTTCACCAACTGCAGTTTCCCAAGTGTCCTTCAAAGCAGCCCCAAGCACTGAGGGTTGTACTAACCTGGGCAAGGCATGAACCAGCATGCAGCACAGATGACAGTGGCCAAGCACTCATATGTCTAGGAGAGGCTTCTGTTAGCCCATCAGACTAAGCTGGTGTGAATGTGTCCAGGGGTGTTTTGTACTGTGTATTCTTCTCACCAGCTAATTTCCCCTTGCAGAGACACAGAGCAGGTTCCTGGGGCCAGCTTGGATCCTGTCTGTGGGCCCCTTTCTCCACACGCAAGCCAGAGGGGAGAGTGGTGTGACTTTCCTCCTAGCTGGCTGGGTGTTGCTGTGAAATGCTTGCACGGAAAGAGCGGCTGGCAGGACTGTGTTTGCTCACCTGGTATCTGCTCTCAATAGGTGAAGCTGAACAAGCTGGCTTTCCTGAACCAGTTCCACTTCGGTGTCTTCTATGCTTTTGTGAAGCTGAAGGAGCAAGAGTGCCGCAACATCGTCTGGATTGCGGAGTGCATCGCCCAGCGCCACCGGGCAAAGATAGACAATTACATCCCCATCTTCTAAGCCCTTCTCTCCTGCCCGGCCAAGTCCACAGGTTCCTCGCCTCCCTTTCCCCAAGTTCCAGACCTGGATGTAGCTTTCCGAGGGACCACCGGGAGGAGCCTTTGGGGTCTTGCTGGGCCGTGGGGGGCCCTGCCTGCTTCCTCATTAACATGTCACTGTATGTGCTTTGTGTAGATCAGACTAGATCATTCAGTATTACTAGAAGTTTACTGTCCTCCACAGGAGGGATTCTGGGTGTTTCTGAGGGTCAGCAGGAACGCTGTGCCCTCATGCAACACTTTGGTCGGCCAGCACAATGTCATGCGAGCAGTGAAGAGATGTGTTTGTGTTGTGTCGACTGTGAGCATCTGCTTGTCTTTGCGCAACTTGAGGCTTCGTTGTACTGCATCCTTCAGCCGACTCTACTCTCCTGGCTCTTCTCTCTGAAAGTCTTGGGAAGTCCAGCTCTGCAAAGGGCACAGGGTTGGGGGAGCCCTTGGAGCTCTGCCATTACAGCAGCTCTTGATAGGAAGCCACAACCACTCAGTGGGTTTAAAGCATGTTTGTGGAACTTCCGCTTCCGGGACAGTCCCCTGGATTTGGCACAGCCTCCTTCCCTGTGGTGCTGGCTTTGGAGCATCCTGCCCACTTACTAGGCAAAGCAGCGAGATCTGTGGCTGCACATGCCTCTCTGTGAGTGGCAGAGCAGTTTGCTTGGCCAGCCAGTTGCCTGGAGGTGTTTTGCAAGCAAGGCTCCTCCCCACCCGCACTTGGAAGAATGACCAGGACCCCTAAAGAGCAGCTACCATTTGGCCTCAGCTGGGAGCTCCCCTAGCCCAGGTTCTGTGGTGGGTCTTCCCCTGCCCCTCTTCAGGGTATGGGCCTTTTGCTGTGAGTTGCACTGGTCTCAGGTCTCAGCCCTTTCACTGCAGAAAAGCTGCCCTTCCTTCACCCAGCCTGCCAGCCCCCGGCCCTTCCCATGCAGCCAGCAGGCTCCAGCTTCTTTGCTTGCAAGCACTTTGGGAAGGTGTTCCTGGGCTGTGCCTCTTTTCATGGGGGGCTGTCTCTCAGTTCCTTTGTATGTGCAAAGTAAGTGGCTGCTGGGTGGGGAGGCTTTTCTCTGGCCGGTGTGGATGGAAAGAGGCTGTCTCAATTCTCCTTCCAAATGAGTCACCTTGGCTCCATGGTATATGACCCCTCAAGAGTTTCGCTTGCTGTTCATTACCTTTCTGTTAAACTGTGACAATAAATTATTTCCCCAAATGATTGCAGCGCTCCGCTGGTTTGTCTTGGCCCTCTGAGAAGCAGCCCCTTCCCGGACAGGGTCTGAGATGCTTGGCAATTTCTAGCAGGGAGATGTGGTTGTGCTCCCTGCCCCAGGACTTTTCAGATGGATCAGAAGCCTCGAAACATCCACAGAATTGCTGTGAGGAGCAGAGGTCAGACACATGGAAACATGCTGCAAAATCCCCCACAATGCTCAGGGGTTCTTTGGTGGGTCAGGGGACAGGAGAATAGAACCTCTGCCAGTGGGAAGCAAGGCAAACACTGCTTTACACCTCATGAGGGCCAGCTGACTTTACTTTCTGCCTGCCTCCCACCATACAAATGCAGAATACAAGTGATGTGTTCTGTGGTGTCTCCACATTAAAGTGAGGCTGAGGAAGCAGCAGCCCTCCAGGTCTTGGGACTGCAAGTGGCATTACCCAAGTCTTCATCACTGGCTAAGGCTGAAGGGAGTGCCAGGACATGCAGAAGGGCTGGGTGGATGCTTCCTGCTGCCCTGTGTGTGTTAAGAAGCTGCTTGTTTTGTTACATCTTTATTTATCTCTTCCTGTGCCTTCCTCGTAGGAGATCCAGACAAGTTTCATAGCATTTGTGTGAAGGATAGGCTGAGTGACTAAGGGGTAGGGAACCCCGGGGTGGTGGTGGATCTGGCTTGGCCACTTGGCTCCAGCCTGCACAAGGCCCCTACTACTCTGCAGCCCCAGGACCTATGTAAGGTTGCCAGCAGCAGGTCCCCCCTGAGCTGAGACAGGGTTTTCTGCACACTGCCTGGATGTGCACTGCCTGCCTCTGCCACCATCTGGAACGAAGCACTTTCTCTGACATGACCCGACTCACTGAGTTTCCCCCAGGACATCAAGATACACAACCAAAGTATGAAGTAACCATTTTAATTTATTTCCAAGTGACAATCGTGACCTTGTTCTTCGTGACAAGATTTGTAGGCCATCTGCCTGGGAGTCCCTGCCCTCTTCTGGAGGCAAGGAGAGGCCCCCTTTGGGGAGGCCTTTTTTGGCTCAGTTCCTGCATGGCGATGAGGCTTGGAGGACAGAAGAACAGCAGGTTTGCTGCAGCAGCAAAAAAAGAAAACACCCAGCATCCTTGAGGTCAGCCGCAGGAATGAGAGGTACTAACAAGATCCACACAAGCAGCGTTCTATAATGTGTTGCATTCATTTGCACAAATACGCAACATGTTTGTGAAATTGGGCGATTCCCCCTCTTGTCCCCAAACGTTTAAGGTTGATGTTCCAAATGAGCAGACACCAGTGACTACTGATGAATACTTGGATGCTGCTGCAAGCACTTCCAGCCACAGGCCTCTTCAGCCTTCTCACATGGCCCCCAGCTGAGCAGAGGCTCCAAGCCCCTTCAGTTGAACACATGTAGAGAAGCCCCTTTGTACATACATGCTGTTCTACATACTTTGAACCCTTACCAGGCTACAAATTACACCATTTAATCTATTATCTCAAGGGTCCAAATAAGCAGTTATTTTCATCCTTCATAGGTTTTACCTTCACCTTCGATCTGGCTATGGTGCAATTTGGCTACAGCTAATATTAGCAAAATATTTCTTTGGCTCATATACAGCTATTATTACACTGTAATATTACAACAAAAGTAAGGGCTGGCCATTATGGGATCTTGACAGAAGTAAGGTGGCAATCCTAGTCATGTCTACTCAGAAGTAAGGCCTATTGAATTCAGTGGGGCTTACTCTCAGGTAAATGGGGTTCGGCCTGAACCCTTATACAGACACAGTAAAACAGGGTTTCAAGTTGACCCAATTTTTATTTTTATGTAAGCAACATTGCTGCAGGCATGCCACCTCTTTTTTCCTCCCTGCGTTGGTGGAATGAAAGGTGTTCATCTTGCTCTAGACCAAACAACCTTGAATTATTCTCCTTAAACAAGCTGTGCTTTAATGTTGCTTATATTTGGTTCCTTTTTAGGATGGAGCAGTTAGGCATTAATTGTTCACCTTTAAGATTAGTTTTTGGTCCCAGATCCCAGAAATATAAATGGCCCAATCCATAGAGGTATTGACAAAAGTTATTGGAAATGAGAACTAGCAGCTGTTAAAATATACAAACTGTCAGCTCCTAAAATTCTTTGGTTGCAAAGGAGGTCAGCTGGTGGGCTTTCTAAGTGCCTGGAAGTTGCCCTCTGTAGAGACTTATTAGCCCTACTATTCTGTAGGGCTAAAATTCTGTAGAGTAAAATCAGACTTGGAAATCTTGGGATACAGTCGTACCTTGGTTGACAAACACCCTGCGACTTGAACGTTTTGGCTCCCAAACGCCACAAACCCAGAAGTGAATGTTCTGGTTTGTGAACGTTCTTTGGAACCTGAATGTCCAACACAGCTTCCAATTGGCTGCAGGAGCTTCCTTCAGCCAATCGGAAGCCACACCTTAGTTTTCAAACATTTTGGAATTCAAATGGACTTCTGGAATGGACTCCATTTGACTTCCGAAGTACCATTCTGTGTGTATATGTATGTGAACTGATCTGCTTTACACCTGAGACTGTGGAGCAGAATAAATGAAATCAATGAAAACTGGGGTAGGGTGGGGGTTTTTTGGATGCAGGCAATCTAAAATTACAACTCATTATTTTTTGCCCATTATATGTGGATCCAAGGGAGTAAAACCTTGTTAACATATGCTGCCTCAGTATTTGGATAAAACACAAGCTATTAATTTTGGATAAAATTAAGCTATTAATTGATAATCAGTTTTGTATTATTTACTCTGTGGCTACTGTTTCCAGAGCTGCTAAGAAACTAGGTGTGCATTTTTTTAATAGCAAAAAATAATTTATTGATTGAACTGAGTGATTCAAATAGGTACCAATTATGGCTGATATAAATTCTTAATTATAATACTTTGATTTTGATCATGATTGCTGTGGTGACTATTGTTAATGAATATTACCATGCTTGTGCTGAGGGTGGGGTGGGGGTGCTACATACAGACTGAGAAGCTGGAAAGGCCTTTGGCTATTTGCAGTGAAGAAGACACAGTACAGTGAGGAGACATGGCATTGGCTCAGCTGAAGTTTACAGAGAGGTATATCACAAAGCTGAGGTATGGTGAAGCCCTTTCACTATCAGTTAGCAGCAGCAGCAGCAGCCATCTCCTTTGGCACAAAGAGGGAGAGAAAAGCCAGCCAGGAATTGGGGGGGAGGGGTTCACTTGCCACTGGTAACTCCCCCCTTCCCCAAATGCAACAATCATTGGTCTCAGTAGGGCTTTTCCAGCACTCTGTTCATTGAAGCGAATGGGTCCCTATCCCACCATCTTCCTATAATTTTAATGCTCACTTAGGAAAAAGGCATTACTGGCTGGGTAGCAGCAATGGCCGCAGCTTGTCCTCTCCCTGCACTGACACAAATGAGCTGGTGCATTTTCAGTAGAAACACCTTAAGCAGCTACTCTGGGCCCTGAAGTCTTTCCCAGGTGCTTTCTCTGCCAAGCTGCCCTTCACTGTTTCCGGGGGCTGTTGCAAGGCTTTGGCTGGCGCCCTCTGGGCAACTTTGGGTTGATGAAGAAGGCTTTGAGGAAGAGGTTGCGGACGGTGTGGGGCAAGTAGTGGTGGATGAAGTACATGGGGCCCAGGCCTCTCCCCGGGTAGTATTTCACCAGAGGCCTGGTAGACAGGAGGCCGTCCACGATGCTCTCCACGACTGAGCTGAGGTCCTCCACAGCAAACTTCATGGAAGCAAGAAACTGCCTGTTGATGTCTTCCAGGTATTCTTCTCCATAGGCTTCCAGGAGTTCAGGGGATAGAGCTGCCAGGAGCTGAGCCTTCCTTTCTTTCCAATAAGCATGATTACAAGAACCATCTGCAAAGAATAGACAGGTTGGGAGGGGGGGGGAGTAAGAGATTTCTTAGAACCTATTTTGTAGGTGGTGAGGAGGCCATGCTGGGTGTAGCCCATGTAGCTTATACAATTCCTTCATCCTGGAGTTTGGTATCTAGTGGAAAATTTGGCCTCCCCAGAATCTCAGCTTCCACTTAAGGCATGTTTCTAGTCCTTAGGACTGAAGTGAAACTTGAAAAAATAAGGGCAGTGTTTGGAACAATTTCCAAAGCCACAGCATGAGCCAAGCAACAAGACAGCATTTCCTCATGTTTCCTTGCTCCTCCCATTTGGATCTTGTGAATGAAATGAATAATAGCAGTTAAATTGAGCCAGTTGGAGCAGTTGATGGGACACAACAAGCAGGAATCACGCATTGAGAGGAGAGAGAGAGAGTTAGCCCCAAGTGATGCCCAGGAGGGGCCTCTCCAAGTTATAGTAACAAGGCAGATGGGACATTTATTTGTTCTTTTACTTTTATTTTAGTTTGCTTATAGACTATTTACTATTATATTAAGTATCTCAAAGTGGTTGTCAGTAAGGACTTCAGAGAGAGGGGTCAAAGCCAATCCTCCAAGTGCAAATGTATCTGTAAGAGAATGAACTGGCAGCTCCTTGTGGTGTGCAAAATTCCCACTGATGGATCCTGCACTCTGGCACCAAACTCGGTACCTCTTCCACCACACTCGTGAAGGTGCCGGAGGAGCTGCCTCTCCTGGCTCTGTCTTCCTGTTTCCCTTCCCTAAAGACTCCTTTGGTTCTTTCCCTGGATTTGGTAGCTCTGGGGAAGAAGAAATCTTAGCTGGGTGTATTCTAGAAGCCTCACTGCACACATAAAGAGTAAGGGAAGCCCCACACCCAGGCTGTGCTACGCCTGGACCCCCCCCCCCAATAATTTCAGTTTCCTTGGAACCTGCGAAACAGAGCAAGTCCTCAGCAGCGGACAAGGAAAAGACACATTATCCCACCCACCCACCCACCCTGTGCACTGCCAGCGGTCCCAGTCATTCTCTTACCCGTTTTGAAATACCCTGGGAGGATGACGCTCACTTGGATCCCCCAGGGTGCAAGTTCGTACTGCAGAGTGTCCATGACCAGGCTGAGAGCAGCTTTGGATGCCCCGTAGCCAGATAAACAGGGGAACGGCATGTTACCTGCAGAAGGAGAGGAGGGAGGGGTTACTCTCTACCCCCATCTTGACTGCAGGAGGGTCAAATAGTAGGGAAGGGCTGTAGGTCACTGGTAGAGCACCTGCTTTGCACTCAGAATGTCCCAAGTTCAATCCCCAGCGGTGGAATCTGCCAGTCAGTATACAGGCAGCCCTGAGCTCAATGGACCAATGGGCCTGACTTCCTAGGGAAGGCAGCTTCCTAGGGCAGCCCAACTCCCAAAGGCACACTCCCACTCTTTCCCATTGGCGAAACCAGATCCCATGGAAGGTTTTCTCCTTCCCTTTACCTGCTGGACTGCTGATGGTGATGATCCTTCCTTGTGAGGAGCGCAGCAAAGGCAGCAGCCCCTGGGTCAGCTCCAAAGTGCCAAAGAAGTTCACCTCCATGCAGCTGCGGAAGTCGTGGAGAGGCGTCAGCTCCGCATCCGCAAGGGTGGTGTTGATGCCGGCGTTGTTCACCAGGCCCCAGAGCCCTGCATGCCAAGAAGGAAACTGGTTTGCTGATGTATGTAATGGTTTTACTTTCCATTTTTACAGTTCTCCTGCATGGTTTTATATTGTTGTAAACCACTGTGACCTATTTTTATGATACAGTGGTATATATAAAAATAAATTGGCAAATGGCTGCTTTTCCCCTGGCCGCTTGTCCTCCATGTGTGTGGACAAACAAAGACATTTTGCTGCTGCTGGATTAAGGAAAAACCCACCATCCGGCATCTTTTCTCAAAATGTTTTTGCACCTGCAAAAACATATGGGTAAATACCCTATATAACTGTACCCTAGAACTGCTGGTGTGGAGATTGTTTGTTTGATTGTTACATTTTAATATGAGACAGCCTACAAACTGAAGATTTTTTCAGAAATTCACTCAACTATCTAATCTGATTCTGAGATTTATGCTTACCACCCGCTTTCATGTTCCGGCCTTGAAACCCAGAATGTTTTGTTTCAAATCCCAAAGGTGAGACTCTGAGAATCCTACACCTGCCTTGCTTCTGTTCTGATTGCCAACACTCTCAAGTTACCTGTCCTCACTGTCTGAGCCTTGATGAACTGCAAGACTCTCTGGATGTCCTCAGCTTTTGTCAGGTCCATTTCCAGCAGGGTCAGGCGCGACGAGCAGCTCTGCCGAAGCTCCTCTGCGCCAGGACTCTTCAGATCCAGGACACTAGCATAGACGGTCAGTCCCAAGGTGTCTAAGTGATGAGCAGCCACCTTTCCAAAGCCAGTGTCACATCCTGGAAAATGACAAAAGAAAGAGTGGGCAAGGGTGGACAACGGACCACCTCCTAGCCTCAGTTCTCCAGTGGCTGCACGTAAATAATAAAGATGATCTACCTCCAAGCATTGTTATGACAAGAAGATTAAATAGGCACAATCCAGACACACTTCTGCACTGTTTTTTTACTACTACCATCAGTATTACTATTATTAATATTATTGGAGTGGTTGGCGCTGTGATCTAAACCACTGAGCCTCTTGGGCTTGCCGATCGGAAGGTCAGCAGTTCGAGTCTGCACGATGGAGTGAGCTCCTGTTGCTCTGTCCCACCTAGCAGTTCAAAAGCATACCAGTGCAAGGAGGTACCGGTGCGGCGGGAAGGTAAACAGTGTTTCTATGTGCTCTGGCTTCCGTCACGGTGTTCCATTGCACCAGAAGCATTTAGTCATGCTGGCCACATGACCCAGAAAGCTGTTTGTGGACAAACCCCAGCTCCCTTGGCCTGAAAAGCGAGATGAGCACCACAACCCCATACTTGCCTTTGACTGGACCTAACCGTCCAGAGGTCCTTTACCTTTTTACCTAATAATAATAATAATAAATTAATTGCTGCTGCTTGTTTTTATGTTGCCTTTCTGTTCCTAAGCCATAGGGTGAACAGCATGGAAAACTCACTGACATTCCAAAAAAATCACCATTCCCAAGGAAAGGTCATGCAGTGGATGGAAAACTGGAGGCAAACAAAGATTCCCAAAATTAGCACTGCGGTTCATACTGGGTCAAGTTCTGCTGAACTATCAGGGAAGAATAAACTGAGTGACGCTAAAAGACATGAAATGGACTCGTCTCCTGTCAATGAATAATGAAATGTGCAAACACAGAAAGTGCTTACAGTAGACTGGCAGCCACTTTGTAGCCCCTGGAAGATCAGATCAGAGCTGCTTTATGCCAATTAGCAGATATTGCCAAGATGGCTAATGTTGCCATGAACTAAGTGTTTAAATGTGGTGGTGAGGGATGCTGGGCTCTGATTGGCGGAGCAGGAAAACTCGTTATCAAAGTAAAATGCCTCCCGAGACAGATTCCAGGGAAAGAGGGAGGGACAAATCTGCCCTTGTTACTGACAGGCTGGATTAATGGGTGTACCTGAGTCACAGCCCCACTCAGCAGAGCTTTCACAGCACATCGGTGCATACTTTGAGGGCTTTTGCACTAAAGGGAAGACCTCCAAGGCTCTTTGTAATTTGAGAGAGTTCAAATGTAAAGATGATGGAGGTGCATCAGGATCTTTGCCCTGAGATGCTTGGAAAGGCACAACTAAATTTTTATATATATATATATATATATATATATATATATATATATATATATATATATGCAGGTTTTGGTATCTTCGGGTGTCTTCCCGTGTAAGAGTAGGGGTGTCTGGGCGACGTTTCGACGAGGTCTCACTCGTCATCTTCAGGCTGGTGCTTTCGGCTTCTTGTTACTGGAACAGAGCAGAATCTGGTGTTTGAGTTCCTATAAATACTGTGGAGGGGTGTGGTGTATAGCCTCCAACGTTCTGGGCAGAGAGGAAGTTCCTAGATTAGTGTGCCTTTTCTTCTTTTGTTCCTTAATTACTTGAGGGATATCTTGAGTGATTTCATGAGTGATATTCTGAATACCCCTGGGTGGGTCATTAAGTGTAGATTAGTTGCTAAAGCTTTCGTGTCTTGACCTCTTGAGCTTGTGAAGAGTTTTTCTGAGAAGATGGCTGTGCTGCATTTAGTTGTGCTCTGGCTTGGCTTCGTGTATAGGGGCGAGCTGTGATTTTGTGCCTTGTGCCCGCCAGATCTGTGTAGGGATTGCAGGGGGGTGCAGCATCCGGAGGTGCCACTATAGTTTGGCTACTGGATGGAGTCTGTAATATGTCTGTGGAGAGGGTCTGGGTTTGGGTCTGGTGTGGTTGATTGGTGACGGCGTTCTGTGTGCCTCTGGTTCTGGTGTCGGTTTTTGTGGGGAGGGCTAATTTCCAGATGTCTGGCAGGCGGGACGTGTCGTCACGCTTGTTCATGTTGTGAGGGTGTTTCTCTATCTCGATGGCTTCCATGATTATTCTCTTGTGGTGATGTTCCATGTTAAAGAGCAATTTGGAATCTGCAAAATTAATTTCGTGTCCTGTTTCTTTCATGTGTTGGAAAAGAGAGGAAGTTTTTTCTTCTTTTTTGACGGCATTCTTGTGTTCTGCGATACGTGCATTTATTCGTCTGTTTGTTTGTCCAATGTACGTGGCTGGGCAAGACACAGAAGAAAACAATGGCATGGCCCTCCTTCCTTATATCAAGGGCACTACAGACAAAATTAGCAAAATCCTCCATAAACACAATATCAAAACAGCCTTCTGCACCAACCAAAAAATAGCCAATATCCTCAGAAACCCAAAAGACAAAATCCAGCTGGAAAACCAAGGGGTCTATGAAATACCCTGCAAAGTCTGCCCAGCCACGTACATTGGACAAACAAACAGACGAATAAATGCACGTATCGCAGAACACAAGTGTCAGGGTTACTTCCAGATCCTAGCTCACAGAGGATCACGCTAGCCAGCGGTCGTTAAATAAAAGTCTTTATTGAGTTACAGTCTCCATTCTTGAGCTGCTGCGTGCAACCCTACGCCTTATGCTTAGGTCGGCGAAGCTCCTTCTGAGTCTCCGCCCCTTGCGCACCAACTTAATATCCTGGCCCTGCTCCACCTTTTCCGCCTGACAGTTCTCCTCTGGATCCCTCTGCCCCCCTGGGTCTCTTCCTTCCGGGATTCTTCTGACGCTGACCCCCCTGACTCCCCTGTCTCCTTGCGCCGGGCTTTAGGACCTGGCTCCCTTTCCGGGCTGCCTACTGCGCCACCTTCCTGTGCATTTGAACTTGGCGCGCGCGCCCAACCTTCCACTTTCCGTCTAACCGTCACTTCGCTCCCCGATGAAGGTGTGGCCACTCCTAACTCGTGCCCTCCCTCCTGTTGCGAGCTGCCAGCGCTAGCTCCCTGGCGCTCTTCCTCTTCCCTACTCTCTGGCGGTGACGTGGGTCCCGATCTCCAACTGCTCCCCTCTGAGTCCCTTCTGGCTCTTTCTTCCTGGGGTGTCCCCATAGTCTCCCCCCTTGCCCTGGCCACTGGTGCTCCTCTTTGTGAATCTTCTGATTCACTGAAAAGACTCGGAGATCTCGGGTCGTCGTCATCACTCATCCTTTCTTCTGCCTCCTCCCCCTCGCTCTCTGTTTCCTCCCTTGCCCTCGCCTCTGCTCCTGAACCCCTGACATCCATCCCCCCCTCGAAGCCCCCCCTTCCCCCCTCCCCTCCTTCCGGTGCGGGAACTGGGTGCTGCAGTGTCAAAGGGACGAATGTCGGGTACAGTTCGCTTCCCGTGGCAGGCCTCCATCCGAAGACTTCCGGTTCTTCCTCCCTGCTCTCGTCAACGACGGTCACCTCTGCTTCCATCTCTGTGCCGCCGTGCTCGAGACCCTGGTTGTCCCCGAAAACGTCCATGTCGGTCTCTCCCTCGCTTCCTTCTGTAGGCGTTGCTCGTCCTGGACCCTCCATCCACTTCCTGCGCCACTGCTCCTCTGGTCGATCATCCCACCAATACGAGGGTTCTGAAGCAGATCCCGAGGGTGACCCCTCCGGGGAACGGGCGTCTCGTGTCGGTTCCTCATCCGAGTCGAACCCCCGGAACGTGCTGGCTGAAAGCGTGGGCGTGAAAAGCCAGTCGTCGAAAAAGTCCGCTGGCATTGGCCTATGGGGGAAAAGGGCATGAAACTCTTCCTTGAGCAGAGGTTCATCTAGAGCGTAGCCTGGCACCCAGCTGTTGGCACTGGCCGGGGTGCCCTCCTTAGCGAGAAGGTATTCTACCCCCTCTTCCCCCCATCTGGAGTCCAAAATCTCCGTGACTTCGTTGAGGCGCACCTCCTGTGCCACTCCCCGTTGCCTGGTTCCCTCTCGGAGCGGACTCGGCGCCGTGCCGGGTTCCTGAAACCTGTGCGGTGCCTTGTAGGGAGTGAGCACCGATCTGTGGAACACCGGATGCATTCTGGAACCCTCCGGAAGCGCCAGCCTGAAAGCCACCGGGTTGACCTGCTCTTCGACTTGGTAGGGCCCCAGTTGTTTATGCCCTAGTTTCTTCTTGGCCAACGACCTGGCCGGCACTGCGTGGGCTGCTAACCAGACCCAGTCTCCCACACGGATCTCTTCGCCAACCCTTCTGTGTTTGTCTGCCTGCACCTTGTATGCGTGTTTGGCCAGCTCCAGGTGCCGCCGCAGCTGATCGTGGACCTCCTGCAACTCCGACGCGAACGCATCTGCTGTCTGCGGCTCCCCCTCCACCAATCTTTCCAGTCCCGGGAAGGTTCTGGGGTGCCTCCCGTTGTTGGCGAAGAACGGCGTGACCCCCGTGGACACGTGCTTCGTGTTGTTGTAGGCGAACTCGGCGAGCGGCAGGTAATCCACCCACGTCGCAGGCTGTTGATTCGCATAGCATCTCAGGTACTGCTGCATGATGGCATTGACCCGCTCCGCTTGCCCGTTGGTCTGCGGGTGTCTCGCCGATGCCAGGTTGATCTTGACGTTTAGGAAGCCCATCAGCTTCTGCCAGAAATTCGAGATGAACTGCCGCCCGCGGTCGGACAGAATAGACCGTGGCAGACCGTGAACCTTGAACACGTGGTCTATGAACAGTTTGGCGGTTTGTTCCGCCGTGGCCACCTTCGCACACGGGATGAAATGTGCCATCTTGGAGAACAAGTCCACCACCACCAGCACGGCCGTCTTGCCCCTCGAGCTGGGCAGATCCGTGACGAAGTCCAGGGCGACTCTCTCCCATGGTTCGACCGGAGTTTGCAGCGGTTCCAACAGTCCGGCCGGCGGTCTGTGCACTGGTTTGGCCCTCTGGCAGGTGTCGCACCTCGCCACGTAGTCCGCGACCTCCCCTCTCATTCCGGGCCACCAGAAATCCCTGGCGACTAATTCCACCGTCTTCTCTTTGCCAAAGTGCCCGGCAGTGGGCGCGTCGTGCAGCTGATGCAGTACCTTGGCGCGAAGTTCGTCTCCCGGCACGTAGATGGCCCCTTTGCGGATGAGCAATCCATCTCTCAGCTGGAACCCGTCGGTCGCTGCCGTGCCCCTTTGGATCTCAGCCATCTTTGCTTGCGCGAAAGAGTCATCCCGCAACGCTTGTCGCACCGCCTCCAGGTCCACTGTCGCCGCAGCGCACGCCCACACTGTTGGCGCGAAGATGTGCATGGCGGCCGCTGGCGTGGCGTCCTCCAGATACTGTGGCTTACGGGAGAGCGCGTCCGCCATGATGTTGGTGTCCCCCGGGACATACTCTATTCGGAAGTCGAAATTCGCAAAGAACTCAGCCCAACGTATCTGCCTCTGGTTCAGGAACTGTGCCGTGCGCCAGTGCTCCAGATTCTTGTGGTCCGTGCAGACCTGCACCGTGTGCTTGGCTCCAATCAGGAAGTGCCTCCATGCTTTGAACGCTGCATGAATAGCCAGCAACTCCCTGTCCCAGATGGTGTAGTTCTGTTCGGACTTGCTGAGCTTCCTGGAGTAAAACGCTCCGGGCCTCCAAACCCCCTGCGGGTCCTTCTGCAGCAGGACTGCTCCGACGGCCCTGTCCGAGGCGTCTGTTTCAACTCTCATCGGCCTGCTGGGGTCGACATGAAGCAGCTGTTCCTCCGAGGCGAAAAGACGCTTGAGTGCCTGAAAGGACTGCTCCGCCTGCGCTGTCCAGATGAACTTCTTTTCTTGGAACTGAGCGTGTCTGTAACGGCCGCTGTCTGCATAGCGAAGCCTTTGATGAACTTGCGATAGAAGTTCGCGAAGCCGACAAATCGTTGGACCTCCTTCCGGTTGCGTGGGCTTTTCCAATCCAACACCGCTCGAACCTTGGCGCTGTCCATGGCGAGCCCCTTGTCAGACAACTTGTAGCCCAGGAAATCCACCTCCGTCACGTCGAATTGGCACTTCTCCAGCTTGGCGTAAAGCCTATGTTACTGGAGCCTGCTCAGCACTTCCCTGACGTGTCTGTCATGCTCCTGCTGCGATTCCGAAAAGATCAGGATGTCATCCAAGAAACAGACGCACGTCTTGTAGAGGAGCCCCGCCAACACGTGATGCATGAAAGCTTGAAAAACGTGGGAGCCATTTTGCAATCCAAAAGGCATAACTCTATATTCGTAGGTGCCCAGGGGCGTGAACATGGCTGTCTTCCACTCATCTCCTTCCCGCATGCGAATCAGGTTGTACGCCCCTCGCAGGTCCAACTTGGTGAACACGCTGCCCTTGCGTACTTTTGCGAGGAGGTCGTCGATTCGGGGCATGGGGAAGTCCGATGGCTTGGTGACACTGTTCAAAATGCGGTAGTCCACTACGAGCCTCTTTTGGGGCGTGTCTCGCTTCTTCACAAAGAATACAGGACTGCCCCCCGCTGCCCTGGACTCTCGGATGAAACCGCGCTTCAAATTATGATCAATGAACTCCTTGAGTTCCTGCAGTTCGTCTTCAGACATGGAATACAGCTTCCCTTTGGGCAGCGCCGCCCCCGGCAGCAGGTCAATTTTGCAGTCATATGGTCTGTGGGGGGGTAGCTTGTCTGCCTCCTTCTCGCAGAAAACCTCCAAAAATTCTGCGTACTTGTGGGGAATCGCTTGCAGCGTGCCTAGCAGCATCTGTGACTCCTCTTGCTCCCCTTCCTGCTGGGGCATGATGCAGTGTTCAGCACAAAAGGAAGAGCCGAAGGTCAGCTGCCTCTGGTACCAAGCCAGCGTCGGGCTGTGCTTGTCCAGCCAACTCATGCCCAATACAATAGGCGTGTCCGAGAGTTGAGTGACGTTGAAGCTGATGATTTCCTTGTGATTTCCAAGCCGCAGCACCATAGGTGGCGTCTGCTTCACCACTTGCCCCCCTAACAGCTCCCTGCCATCCACCGTGACAACCTGCAGTGGCAGCGCGGCAGGCAGCAACTGTATAGCGTGCCGGTCGACAAAGTCCTGCCCTATGAAGTCTGCATTGCTTCCCGAGTCGACGGTGATTGGCACGTCCATGGTGATTCCATTGGGTAGCTGGAGCGATGCGGTGAGCCTCACTACTGGCTTGGGCGGGAGGGGGTCCATGGGTGGTAAAATCTCTGGGGACTGCTTCACTGACACGTCTGGCTGGGCCCCAGTGCCTCCTCTTCCAGCCAGACATCGTCGTTTCCCTGCTGTGGTTCTCCTTGCTGCGTTGCTGCAGTCACCATTGCTGAGGCTGCAGTGTGCTTGTGGAGCCTCCGGGGACACTCTTTCGCCATATGCCCTGGATCCTCGCAGATGTAACACTTCCTGTTCCCTCTAGGAGGCTTCGCTTTCACTGCTGCCGGTGCTAGGGCTCTGGCTGCTGACTGAGCCCTTGCACTCCCAACCTCCATCGGTTCCACCCCTCCCCCTGTTGGAGGCGTGGATTGCGCACGCGCTGCTTCTCTGGGAAAGAAGGAGGAGCCCCTGGCTGGTTCGCGCCCGCTGCGCCCTTCGTCCCTGCTCCACGGACGTTCTTCCAGCCGCACTCCCACCGCCAGCGCCCTCTGAACGATCTCCTGCGTGGTCCGGGGTCTCTCCCCCCTCGCAATCTCATCTTTCACCGAGCTGTTCAAGCCCTCCCAAAAAAGGTCTCTGACGGGAGCCGAATCTCTGTCCCATTCCAGTGCACTGACCAAAGCGAAAAAGCGGGCATGATATTGCCGTAAGCTGGCCCTCCCTTGCCTTAGTCCATGCACCTCCCTTCGGGCAAGATCCACGTCAATGCTTGATAAAAAACAGCCATCCATCGCTTTAATAAAGGCGTCCGCATTTTGGAGCGCGGGATCCTTATCCCTCCACAAATTGCGCAGCCATGCTTTAGCGTCTCCATGCAAATGGGACATGATGAACCCCACTTTCTCTTGTTCATCTCTAAAGTCTTTGTGCAGTAGTTGCAGTGCACACATTACGTCTGCTCTAAAATTGGGGTACTGTTGCAAATTCCCATCGAAGTGCGAGACCAGACCGCCTGTGCGTCTCCCCAACCCAATCCCCTCTGATTTGGGTGTCTGTTGCCCCTGCTTCGTAAGCACGTCCAACCTGACCTGGAGATCCCTGTAGGCGGCAGCTGCGTCCTCCTCTCTTTTCCTGGACGCCACCGCCTCGGCAGTCAGTCGTGAAACCGCGTCTCTGAGTTCCGTTATTTGCTGTTCAGCCGTCATCTTGTCTACCGTTCGTGAGCTCTCTTGTAGGCACCCGCTTTCCCTCCTCTCCGCGAGGTCGTGGATGTCCACAATTTGAAGAGAAGGAGCTTACTGTCAGGGTTACTTCCAGATCCTAGCTCACAGAGGATCACGCTAGCCAGCGGTCGTTAAATAAAAGTCTTTATTGAGTTACAGTCTCCATTCTTGAGCTGCTGCGTGCAACCCTACGCCTTATGCTTAGGTCGGCGAAGCTCCTTCTGAGTCTCCGCCCCTTGCGCACCAACTTAATATCCTGGCCCTGCTCCACCTTTTCCGCCTGACAGTTCTCCTCTGGATCCCTCTGCCCCCCTGGGTCTCTTCCTTCCGGGATTCTTCTGACGCTGACCCCCCTGACTCCCCTGTCTCCTTGCGCCGGGCTTTAGGACCTGGCTCCCTTTCCGGGCTGCCTACTGCGCCACCTTCCTGTGCATTTGAACTTGGCGCGCGCGCCCAACCTTCCACTTTCCGTCTAACCGTCACTTCGCTCCCCGATGAAGGTGTGGCCACTCCTAACTCGTGCCCTCCCTCCTGTTGCGAGCTGCCAGCGCTAGCTCCCTGGCGCTCTTCCTCTTCCCTACTCTCTGGCGGTGACGTGGGTCCCGATCTCCAACTGCTCCCCTCTGAGTCCCTTCTGGCTCTTTCTTCCTGGGGTGTCCCCATAGTCTCCCCCCTTGCCCTGGCCACTGGTGCTCCTCTTTGTGAATCTTCTGATTCACTGGAAAGACTCGGAGATCTCGGGTCGTCGTCATCACTCATCCTTTCTTCTGCCTCCTCCCCCTCGCTCTCTGTTTCCTCCCTTGCCCTCGCCTCTGCTCCTGAACCCCTGACAACAAGAATGCCGTCAAAAAAGAAGAAAAAACTTCCTCTCTTTTCCAACACAGGAAAGAAACAGGACACGAAATTAATTTTGCAGATTCCAAATTGCTCTTTAACATGGAACATCACCACAAGAGAATAATCATGGAAGCCATCGAGATAGAGAAACACCCTCACAACATGAACAAGCGTGACGACACGTCCCGCCTGCCAGACATCTGGAAATTAGCCCTCCCCACAAAAACCGACACCAGAACCAGAGGCACACAGAACGCCGTCACCAATCAACCACACCAGACCCAAACCCAGACCCTCTCCACAGACATATTACAGACTCCATCCAGTAGCCAAACTATAGTGGCACCTCCGGATGCTGCACCCCCCTGCAATCCCTACACAGATCTGGCGGGCACAAGGCACAAAATCACAGCTCGCCCCTATACACGAAGCCAAGCCAGAGCACAACTAAATGCAGCACAGCCATCTTCTCAGAAAAACTCTTCACAAGCTCAAGAGGTCAAGACACGAAAGCTTTAGCAACTAATCTACACTTAATGACCCACCCAGGAGTATTCAGAATATCACTCATGAAATCACTCAAGATATCCCTCAAGTAATTAAGGAACAAAAGAAGAAAAGGCACACTAATCTAGGAACTTCCTCTCTGCCCAGAACGTTGGAGGCTATACACCACACCCCTCAACAGTATTTATAGGAACTCAAACACCAGATTCTGCTCTGTTCCAGTAACAAGAAGCCGAAAGCACCAGCCTGAAGATGACGAGTGAGACCTCGTCGAAATGTCGCCCAGACACCCCTACTCTTACACGGGAAGACACCCGAAGACACCAAAACCTGCATTCCTGTACCCGTGAAAATCTACGAAAGCAAATATATATATATATATATATATATATATATATATATATATATATATATATAATATAATATAATATACATATATAATATTTATTACTTTTCCAACAATTTAAACACACAAAAAAGACAATACAATACAAAGACACTACATAACACTAACACATTAAACTAACAAAACAAAACAAAAACCATTTAAAACACATCAAACAATTTCAATATCTTATCTTTCATTCACTTATTTCAACGACCTCCTCACACCTCCCTTTTTGTATTCCACTTCTGTTAATTGTTTCAGCAATTCCTTTCCATCTTCCTCTGTTTTCTATCCTATAATTATCTTGACACATTCTAACCTTATTTTTTCCTTTAATACTCTATTAATCTATTTATACTTAGTTCCTTATAACATTTCTACTAAAGCTATATAACTTCATTCCAACATTTTTCTAACATTCATTAATTTTACAGTATTTCTGTAAATAGTCTTTAAACTTTTTCCAGTCTTCTTCCACTGACTCTTCTCCCTGGTCTCGGATTCTGCCAGTCATTTCCGCCAGTTCCATATAGTCCATCAACTTCATCTGCCATTCTTCCCGGGTGGGTAAATCTTGTGTCTTCCAATACTTCGCAATAAGTATTCTTGCTGCTGTTGTTGCATACATTAAAAAAGTTCTATCCTTCTTTGGCACCATTTGGCCGACAATGCCCAGGAGAAAGGCCTCTGGTTTCTTCAGGAAGGTATATTTAAATATCTTTTTCATTTCGTTATAAATCATCTCCCAGAATGTCTTAATCCTTGGGCATGTCCACCAAAGGTGAAAGAATGTACCCTCAGTCTCATTACATTTCTAACATTTATTGTCGGGCAAATGGTAAATTTTTGCAAGCTTGACTGGTGTCATGTACCACCTATAAATCATTTTCATTAAATTTTCTCTTAAGGCATTACATGCCGTGAATTTCATACCTGTGGTCCATAACTTTTCCCAGTCAGCCATCATTATGTTATGTCCAACATCTTGTGCCCATTTAATCATAGCTGATTTCACCATTTCATCCTGAGTGTTCCATTTCAACAGCAAGTTATACATTCTTGACAAATTCTTGATTTTTGGATCTAGCAATTCTGTTTCCAATTTTGATTTTTCCACCTGGAAACCAACTTTTTTGTCCAAATTGTATGCCTTCATTATTTGGTAATAATGGAGCCAATCTCGCACTTTGTTTTTCAATTTTTCAAAGCTCTGCAATTTTATTCTGTCTCCAACTTGTTCCAGAATTTCCCAATATTTCGGCCATTTGGCCTCCATATTGAGTTTTTTCTGTGCCTTCGCTTCCATTGGTGACAACCATCTCGGGGTTTTCTTTTCTAACAAATCCTTATATCTTATCCAAACATTAAACAATGCTTTTCTAACAATATGATTTTTAAACGCTTTATGTGCTTTTACCTTATCGTACCACAAATATGCATGCCAGCCAAATGCATTGTTGAAACCTTCTAAATCCAACACGTCAGTGTTTTCAAGAAGCAGCCATTCTCTCAGCCAGCAAAAAGCAGCTGATTCATAATAAAGTTTCAGGTCTGGCAGGGCAAATCCACCTCTTTCTTTGGCATCAGTTAATATCTTAAATTTTATTCGAGGGTTCTTGCCCTGCCAAACAAATCTGGAAATATCTTTCTGCCACTTCTTGAAAAATCCATCTTATCCAAAATTTGCAATGTTTGAAACAAAAACAACATCCTTGGCAACACATTCATCTTTATTACAGGGCACAACTAAATTCTATAAATCTGCAGTGAGGGAGGCAGGAATTTGCGACTGAAAGGTTGTGTCAGCAAGCCATGAAGATGCTGCCTGAAAACTCAAAATGCTGCAACCGCACCATATGTTTAAAGCACCTGGTTTCCCAAAAGAGTCCTGGGAACTGTAGTTCACCCTTCACAGAGCTACAATTCCCAGCACCCTTAAACTACAGTTCCCAGTATTCTATGAGGGAAACCATGTGCTTTTAAATGCATAGGGTAGATGTGACCTCTGCTACAGGAGAGGCGGCAGTGGGGACAGAGCAACCATAGGATCAGAAAAAAGGCGGGGGAGGAGGAAGGTAGCTGGGAGATGCTAGAACAAGCACAGAGACACAAAACACTGCCAGGGATTGAATTGCCTTGCATGAGGCATTTTCAGCAGCAGCACATCCACCCTTTTACTCCACAGTTCACCATATTGGTCATTCGGCACAGCAGCTTTTAATTTTTTTCTTTTATAATTTGCACTCATGGTTGTCCTTTAGAGAAAGACACAGGATGTCCGGTCTTATGCAATGGCAATGGCAAGCATGACAGGAAGGGGGCAGAAATTGCCCCTTTCTTGTCACCCCCTGTGTCAATCTGCCACAACGGCAGGGGTCAGCGTTCCCAGGATGTGGTAGCTTGGTCTGCAGTCCATCACAATCTGGGATTCTCCCAGTATAGGATGCAGAAGAATGAAGGGGTGGGGGCGAGAGAAGGGGCTAGCGGTGGTCAGTGGCGTAGTGTGGGGGGTGCAGGTGGGGCCGGCCGCACCGGGCGCAACATCTGGGGGTTAGGGTTAGTGGGTGCAAATCCACGGGTTAGGGGGCGCAAATTACTTGCCTTGCCCCGGGTGCTGACAACCCACGCTACGCCACTGGCGGTGGTGGAGCTTTGGCACTTCTCCAGCCCTTTCTGCTGCCTCATTATCTTGACTGCTGCTGCTGCCACCGCTCAGGTGTTGGCTAGTGGCTCCACCCACTTGCCTCTACAACTCATTCAGTCACAGATCTGCTGTTTATATACCTTGCGCACACACAGAAAAGGGAACAAAATGCCTGTTTATCTTGTGATTTGTTGCACAAAAAGACACTCTAAAAATAGCTTCCTCCACTTCCCTGCTCTGGATTGCCGCTCCATTAACTTTGCCAGTTAATAAAAAGTTGGGCCCAGAAACCACAACCCCAAACTCGCCTCTCATCATCACAATCAGACATTGCTGGGGTCCCAGCAAAAGCCCAGACCTACCCAAGGGCCAATCAACACAGCTCCCTGTTTTAGGGGAGGTGCTCTGGGCCTTCATCACTTCTCCCCTTGACACTGAGGGTCCATCACCTTCCTATGCTGCACACAGGAGCCCAGTCATGACGTCCAGGCATAAACCACAGGAGGACGGACGGACGGACACACACACACACACACTGGCCTGGCTGGCTGTTGGGTGGCCTCCATAAGCCATTACTTCAGGGCTGAAGTCTACACTGTCAGGATTTCCAAAGGCATTTGTATGTTGTTTGGGCTCATTAATTCAGAATTAAAGCAGGGCAAACTGCATTTCCCCACAAACAAAGCAAGAATTAAAAGTGCTAGTGTGACAAAATCATGCAAGTGTGTTTTGCTGTTAGAATTCCAAATCCCGAAGCTCTGCAATGTGTGAGAAACAGCCAAATGTGGACACACTACTCTGCCCCTCCTCTCCTTGATCTAAGCAAAACCTAAGCTTCTAATAAAGTACAGTGGTACCTCAGGTTACATACACTTCAGGTTACAGACTCCGCTAACCCAGAAATAATGCTTCAGGTTAAGACCTTTGCTTCAGGATGAGATCAGAAATCGTGCTCCGGCGGCGCAGCGGCAGCAGGAGGCCCCCATTAGCTAAAGTGGTGCTTCAGGTTAAGAACAGTTTCACGTTAAGTACGGACCTCTGGAACGAATTAAGTACTTAACCTGAGGTACTACAAAATTGCTAGAATGCAGGCAGAAAGCCAGCTTGAGGGTTTGCCAGTGTTTTACACTAACTGTCCTATGTTTACTATGGTACTAATCTGCCTAGTGAGCAGAAGTCACAGGTGTGTGAGGTGCAATGACCTCCTGGCTTTCTGAGAAAAACTTTGCATGGGGAAATCCTGACTCACTAATCTATTAAAAGTTCTTTGTGGGTGTTAACAGGCATATAGACAAGAAATCCAACTGACACAGAGTTGGACATTCAGAAAGCTTTTGACAAAGTCAAAGCAGTTGTGGAATAAAAAGGAGAGGTACTCTTGTGACAGAAAGCAGAGAGCAGGAATAAATGACCAGTTCTCTGAATGGAGGGGTGTAGCATTAGGGGTGAGTAGCGAGTTAGCCAAATTTGCTAATGATACTAAATTGTTCAGGGTCTGGGGTTTTTTGTTCATTTCTTAAAGGATTGCAAAGAGTTCCAAAAAGGGAGTAAATGGGAGTTAAAATGACAAATGCAATTTAGTGCAAGCAAGCGTAAAGTAAGGCACATTGGGGCAAAAAAATCCTAATTTCATATCTACATTTACGGGTTTAGGGTTAGGGAAGCAGAGGGTAGGAATACATGAACAGTTCTCCCAATTGAGGGATGCATAATGGTTACCTTGGTGAAGATCTCAACCCAGTGTGTGGCAGCTGTGAAAAAGGTAGATTCCATGCTGGGGAACATTAGGAAAGGGACTGAAAATAAAACTGCCAATATCATTATGCTATTATACAAATTTATGGTGCAACCACATTTGAAATATTGTGTGCATGAGCTGGTCACCTCCTCAAAAGGGATTTCATACAGCGGGAAAAAGTTTGGAAAAGGGCAACCAAAATCATGGCGGTGGAGAGACTCCCCTATGAAGAAAGGTTGCAGCTTTTGGGACTTTTTCATTTAGAGAAGAGGCAAGTAAGAGGAGACATGATAGAAATTTATAAAATGATGCACAGCATGGAGAAAGTGGCTAGAGAAAAGTTTTCCTCCCTCTCTCATAACGCTGAAGATTCACGATGGACAAAAGGAAGTAGTTTTTCACGCAGCACATAGTTAAATGATGTGATTTGTTCCCACGGGAAGCAGTGACGACCACTAACTTGGATGGCTTTTAAAGCGGATTAGAGAAATTCATAGAGAAGAAAACTATCAATGGCAACTATCCCTCAGCTATGTTTTACCTCCACTATTGGAGGCAGTGCATCTCTGAATATCAGGTGCTTGGAAGTACAATTGGGGAGGGGGCTGCTCTACTCCTGCTTCTGGGCTTCCCTTTAGGCACCTGGCCAACCACCACGAGAACAGCTATACTTAGGGTTCACTGCAGTTATCCTTCTTATTCTTGCTACCTCTGCCACCATGGGCAACAAAGCAGATCTCTGTTTGGAGAAGATGCTGCTTACCTTTTGGCAGAGGGAGAGAGTGAGGAGGGGAAGTTAGCAGCCAGAGGCAAGGCTGAGTATGCACACAAATGTAGCTCCACCTATATCAGGCGGTGAACACAAAGCAGGGGCTTGGAGTTGTGGGAGGAAGACTGCCCTTTCTCTCCCCACCCTGAACTCTTGTACCATGGCCACAATGGTGAGGAACAGAGCACAAATACTGAATGGGGTCCAAGAGCTTTTGGGACCCTCGTGTGGAAATGGGGATGAGCAGAGTGGTAGTTGTTTGCCAAGTAACTGAGGAGCGGGCTGAGGAGACCCTGAGATGAGAAGGAAGTGTGTGTGTGTGTGTGTGTGTGTGTGTGTGTGTGTAGAACACAAGACTGCCCTTTCTTTTCATCTTAGTACCTTGGAGGGAGGGGAGCTGCCCCTCTGCTTTGCCCCCCCCAAAAAAACCCCATGAGTACAAATGGAGCACCTGGCAACAGATCAGGTGAGAGGACATCTTGTCCTGCCCCAGAGTCAGGTTAAGGGACCTTGTGACAACCCCTCTCTGCATTTCCCAGGGACAGCAGCCAGTAGCTGCTCTTTCTCTCCCCCACCCCTGCTGAAAGAGGAAGCGAGGAAGGGCCATAAACACCCCACCCACCGCCTGCCTGTGCAGGGTACAGACTGTTCTTTTCACTTCTGATGGCTGGCTGATAGCTTCCCTTCCCAGAGATTACAAACCTCAACAGCGGGTTTATGGCAACATTAACCATTAACACTGAGTGACAGGCCAAGAGGCAGCCTGGGAAGCCAATGTGCTGCACACACAGGCGGACTTGCACAACTCAGGGCCAAAGGAGCAGCAGCAACGGGTCCTCTTTCTACCGCACCAGCCTTCGGCACAGCCTGCTTCCCTGGCGAAATCAGTTTGATCCTCTGATTTTACACTTTTTGTCATGCGGCCAAGACCCTGGCGCTTCTTCAGCTTAGCTTAAGTGATGCTGGCCCTGCAATTAAGTGTGTGGAAATCAGCCACATGGGAGGGCAGGCAGGGGGGTGCACTTGAGGAATGTGGCCCTCCCTCCCTAGGCAATCCTGAAGGCCAGGCAGGTCACGCTCTATCTGCCCACTGGGCAAAAGGGGACTAGAAAATCGCAAAGGGGGGGTATCACAATTTGGAGAAAATAATCAGGCAATGGAGGCAACTCACCGTCCTTCAACCCATTTGAAGTTTTTATACAACTTCAAAACAGCAGACAGCAAAAAAGCAGTCAGGACTGAAGGGCAAAAGGAAAGATTAAATCTAACAAGGGAGACAGGGAGTTTTAGTCATAAGGTTAGGCCCGGCTGGGGTTTGGGTGGGGGTGCAGACAGAAGGTGGATCAGGATCAACAGGGAGATCTCTGGGTGACCTGAAGATCAGTAAGGATTTCTGAGTTCCAATTCTTTCATAATGACCCCCCCCCCCAAAAAAAAAAAGAAGAAGAAAGCCCGGGGTGGACTTTTGTGTGGAAAGGTTGTAAGTGCCATTCAGTTCTGGGATTATGTACAAATCCCTGGGCTCAGAATGGTTTCAATCTGAATGGGTTTTGTTCTGTACCAAGCCCGGGTTGATAGATCTTGGAATTTGTGCACCTCAAACGGATACTGCAGAGCAGGTGGGAAGGGGCAGAAAAAGAGTGAAATGAAGGGGCTGGCAGAGCAGCTACCCTGAGGGAAGGCTACAACCTTTGGGGGCTTTTTAGTTTAGAAAAAAGGAGATGTGTGGTTATGCAGGGTATGGAGAAAGAGAGTAAGGAGTAATCCACACATACCATTTTTCTCATAGTAATGGCAATGCGTAGCCATCAGTTAGTTAGTTAGTTAGTTAGTTAGTTAGTTAGTTAGTTAGATTTCTTGTCTATATCCTTTACCCCAAGATCCCAGCTAAGCTGCGTACTGAAAGATTCAGGACACAGAAAAGAAAGGACTTCATCATACAATTAAACCAGAGGTGGGTTTAGTGTTGCTCAATGTCTTTGGTCACACTAGGTGTTCCAGGGGACGCCACAACTATCATTTAGAATGGCGCATGAGAGGCAGGGGGCGCCCAATTTTGGCGTCGCACAGGCACCTCTGAAATTTGAAAAAACAACAACCCATTAGTTTCATTTGAGTCAGGACACGTCAGAGCACAGCACAATGTATCTGCAGGGCATGCCAGGGTGCTGAAAATGGGAAGTACTAATTTCTACTTAGGTGCAGAGTTCAGTGCACAACCAACAAGAAGGCCACAGGTCAGTGCCAACCAGGCAGCACCCAAAGCTCCTCTGCTACCACCAACAGGGCCAACCAGAGGTTTGATACCACTTTTCTGGGGTGGTTGTGATGGGGGTTAGGAACCTCCCCCCACCCTGCTCCTCAAAGCAAAAGAGGCCGTGGCACCTCCTGCTTCATTGCTCTACTTATCACACTTTTCTCTGAACCAAAGAAGGGCAGAAAGCTGGTGGGGAAGCCCCCGCAGAGAAGCTGGCCTCCCTCCAAGCACCAGGCAGCAGCAAAGGCAGAGGAGATGTGACTTGCCTAGGAAGGGGGGTGGCCAAGCTGTTGCTACCTCTGCTGCGCTGCTGAGGTTCCAGTCAGCTCCCTATCTGAGCAGATAACCGCAGCGTGTGGGCAGACTCATCTAATGCCCACAAAAGGCAGCTTTATCAGGAACAAGCCCTGCCCCAAGACACGGAATGGAAGAGATAAGCGGAGCAGAACACGGAAGGAAAGCCAGATTGCAGGCGGTTTGAGGCCGTGTCATAAACTTCACCTGTAGTGCCCGGGGTGGGAGGAGAAGAGAAAGGAAGCTCAGGAAGGAGAAGCGCGAGGAGGAGTTTGCCTTGTCCAGATCTCACCCCAAGGCGGCTGGCCAGAGATGCAGCTGGCTCTTCCCCTCTTCCCCAGGGGGCAACGCTGGCTCCTTCTGTATTCAGGGTGGCCAGCCAGGCACAAGCAAGGTTACAGATTATGCAGATTAATGTTTTAGATTTAAAGGTACGCTATCCTTTCCTACAACCAAAAGGTGCTTATCCCAAAATAAATGTGTTTGGGACAGCCAAAGCGAACTCCATTTCATCCTAGAATGAATGTGATTTTTAGGGATTTTAAATTGTGGAACTATCCGTTTTTTTAAAAAAAGAGAACTCTGAGCTCTTAAACTCTTCTAGCTGCATTACTGAAAGGGACTATGAGCTGCACACCCTTCCATCTCCAATGAACATGAGCCTGAAATGTGCAAGGCCACCCCTTCCCTTCCATAGGCCCCTTTCACACTTTGGGGACCTGGAGCCCAGCACCCAGGAGGAGAGCCCACTTGAGGGGTTCCTTCCTCCTGCTGGGAGGCCAGTGATCCCCAAACCTGCAGGGCATGCAGCATTGGGGCTCCTTTGAGGCAATTCCAGGGCCACACCAGCCCCCTGCTTGAGCAGGCGCATCTACTGGCACCAGAACCACAACAGAGAGAGTGTAGCTCTTGCTTCTTTTTGAGCACACACACACTTCCAGGCAACTGCCTCCTTCCCCTTCGTAGGCACTCTCAGGGCCAGGCAGGTAAGAAAGAACATCACGCGCCGATCAAGATTAAGAGTGCCACCATTTCCCCGAAGCAGTGTTCCCACATCACATCCCCGGAGGCTCTGAAACGCCTCTTTGATGGCCCATTTTTGCCTTCCTCCATCCAGCATCTCCAGCGGGGGGGGGGGGGGACTGCCATCATCCCCATCCTCATCCAATTTGGGAGCTAGCCACACAGCCGCTTTGTGGACAGTAACTTGATTTCAAGCATGAAGGCAGCTGTTTGTCTTCCTCCCACACCCAAGAGCAGATGCCAAGTGTCTCTGGCAGATGGATGGGCCCTTGCCAGGCAGCCCCGGAGCCAGCCATCTTCCAGCCCAACCTGCTCCTCCAGAGAAAGACACCCCCTCCTTCCAGATGCAGCTCTTGCAAACAACTAACGTTTGGAAGAGACAGCAGTGACCAGTGAACACACATTTGCCCCATCCATGTGAGAGTAATTAAAGCCACCCATTACTAGAACACGTCAACAGAAAGAGAAAATAAATAATAAACAAATAAATAACAAGCCTAAAAAGCATATTGTGTGATATCATGCTAGGAGGGACCTATGGGGAATTGGTGACAGCGAGCTCACTGATAAATAATGACATAGCAATTAATCATGGAAGAGTCGATGCTCCAGCACCCTGCGTAATGAAATGAACTTTTGGAAGCCGCCTCGGAAGAAACATCCTAATCAAATCACTGTAATCCAAACCTCTCCCAATGCTGGGCATTGTTGCAATGCAAAAGAGAGCAGGTAATTCTTTCATCAAATGTCAACTTTGAAAATAACCTCTCCAGACACAGGTACACTGAGAAATTGCCCTACATCTAAATTGCAGTACATTTCTTGAATATTACACATAATGAAGAAACTGAAGTGTTGCCAAAGCTGTGCATTGGTTGCAGGTGCTAATGGGAAGTGTAGTGCCGCGGGAAGTTGCCCAGTTTGCCCTGGAGGACCGGATGCTGGCTGTGGGCCACAGCAGTGCCAATGCCTGTTAAGGAGCTGTCCTGGGCAGCTAATCCGCAAAATAGAGGACAGACTTGAGAAGCCCCTGTGACTTCTGGTGGTGGGGAGCCCTTCTCTTCTGACTATCGGCGCACACATCTCTGACAGAGGATTGGGGTCCAGCCTGGAAGCCAGGCATCAGCCCAGCAACCTGCGTGGTCTTGATGCCTGTCACAGGGTCAGTCATAGGAACAAAGCTCCTATGAGCATGTGCAGGGAAAGGCTGACCACTGAGCAAGTCCAGAGCGGGCTCAAAGATGCCTTGGATTAGTCAGCAGAAAGCCGCTTCCTGCACAGGGTTAGCTGCAGGTCAGAGCAAAGCAGATTCCCTCCTTCTGTTGCCCTCTTCTTGGTCTGGAACTTCTCCTTCTGCTTCTCTCCTCAATGAATTTTAGGGGAGCCCATAAGCCCCACCACTGGGGGCTGGGCATTTAGAAGTGCAAACAAGCATTAAGGTGGCTCCAGGTCTTACAGGTGGGGAACAAAAAACTGCAAATCTCCCCACATGTCTAACTCCTGCCCATAGGTCAAATGAGGACCACTGCTTGCCTTTCTCAGGGAAAAAGCACCTCACGTCAAACCAGAGGTGGTGTTTGGGTGTCTAGTCCTAAAGCCGTTTTACCAGCCCAGCAGCTGTCCTATGCAATGATCTGAAATACCTGTGCAATCCTGCTGGGGATGCTAGCCTCAGAGTGGCACTCCAAAAAGTATTTCCAGTCCAAGCGATGAACAGGTGAACCCATCTCAGCAACAGCCCTTATAGGTCAATAGCTACAGACAGATGTCACTGCCAGCTTGGCAGTCTGCCCATAAAGGACCATGAATTCCTTCTATCTTTCTAGAAGGGATAGAAAGCACCAAGTCAAGGACACTACTTGAGACTTCAGAACAGCAGCTCTTCTGGAGAAGAGGCCTTTAGGCTGCCCCTTATTTATTTAGTCCTGGTACTTCTTCACCCTAAGGCAGGAGTCATCAAAATGGCACCCAGGGGTGCCAGTGCGCCATTCAATACATCATACGGTGCCTGTGAATGGGCTCAGAAAATATCCCCTCAGAAATGTACAATACCCCCCTCAGCCTCTCATACCCTGGATTCACCCCCTTAAACATGCCAACTTTTCACTGGATACCAGGACTGGGCACCCTCCCTCTGCTCCGTTCTCAACAGAGGAGAGGTGCAAAGAGCTTTTCCCTGTGGGCAAGTGCAGTGGTAGCTGATGGAGGTGCTTTCCCTCTCCTTCTTGCTTCCTATTCCCTCCCTCCTATACCAGAGTCCAAAGTGGCAGTCTCACACCATTCTCTGCCTCATCTCCTGCAAGATGTGGCAGCCGTTGTGTGTGATGCCATGCACACACCCCTCCCCACAACAGCCACGCCACCCCTGGTGCCCACGGCACTCCCTCAGCACCCCAAATGCGCCCATTGCCCCCCCCCCAAAGTGGGTGAGCCCTGCACAACCTTCCCGAGGCAGGCAACTAAAGCTAAACTTGGGTGGCATTGTAACAACACGTCACATTTGCCTAGTGCTTTCAAGCAATGGAGCCCTATAACAACCTTATAGGCAGGTCCTGAGGTGTCTCAATAGGAAGCAAGCGGATGCTCCCTGCTCCAACACAGAGCCAACAGACCAGCTCCAGAAGAGCAAGGCGGCAATATTTTTTCCTGAAATCGACAGTGGTGGACTTTCCCCACCAGGCACTGCAAGTGTTTTTAGGCGCCCCTGAGCCATGCAGCGTCAGGTGGTGGGTGCACTAGTGATGCTTGCAGAGGTGCAGGCCAAGCCCTGACGTGCCCTGCCCTCTCCAACTCTACAAGTGAGGCAGAGACCTAGCAGCACACAGCAGAGGTAGCAGTAACTCGGACTGGCAGCTGGTGGCACAAGTCCCTGGATCCAAAGCTAGCTCTCCTAAGCAAGCCGAGAAAGGAAATTCCTGTCAGCCTCAGCTCTGTACCCCGTGGCTGAGAAACTAAGTGTGTGCTCATATGCTTGAAGCGCACTGAACGCTCACCAGCACAAGATAAAGGCTGGTCACTATTGTTGTTGATGTTGCTCTTACGATTTCCCCTCTTGCTTTTTCCTGAGGCTTCTTCCCCAAGATCCCCTCCTTCCAGGCCATCAACAGCACAAGCCGGAAGCCACAAATGGTCTTGACTATAGAGAGCTATTTGGCAGAGGCAGGAGGAGGACAAAGCCATCCGGGGCTCTCCAAGAGAAGAGGCTGCACAAAAGAGCTTCCACTTTACCTTCCAGCTTCCTTGTGCTGATGCTGCCGGGCTGTTTGGCTCCAGCTTCTCACCTTGCACAGGTGGAGGGGGGGCCCATCTACACATGAAGAGAGACAACCTGGCGTTAGCTGGAGAGCGACAGACCTTGGGGAGCCCCTCCACCACCACCACTTCAAAGACTGCTTCACAGACACAGGAGACACACAGCTACACTCTGCTGAAATTTGCACAGGGTTTTCCGCAAGTCAATGCCATTCTTACCCTGGCTGAAAGGAGAAGGAAGGGAGTGGGCTGCTCTGGCTGGGTGAGAGGCATTGGAGAGATGGGTACGAAGGGGCAGGGGTCAGCCCTTAGGAGGCAACAGGGAGGAGAGACTTTGGACAGAGGAATTGGAAGGATAGGGATGTCAAGGAATGTCGGGGGCATTTTGCCTCTAAAGAAGTAAAAATAAGCAAGGAAATAACATGTTTGTCTTCTCACGTTTTCAATGGATTTCCTTTGGATTATTCCATCTGGGTACTTTAAAGACACCAATCTTCATGAAGGACTAGATACAACTTTTTGTCTATGCACTGCTGCAGCCTGGGGAGGGGAGGGCACATGCCAGGAATGGAAGGAACAGATGGCTGGCTTGTCTGAATACAGGGTGGAGCATGCATGATGCTGTAGCTGAGAGTCAGAGAAAGAAGGCGAAAGGATGGGCAGTGTTAACTGGGGATCCTCCTTTCTCCTGGAACAACAAGGCAGCAAACACCCAGAGGCGACTGGGAGGAAAATAGCTGGGAAACCTTTAAGATATAGTCTCTGGAAAATGTCAGGGCTATTTATAAGTTATCTTATTAATTGGAAGGACTATATTTATATACGATTTCATGATTGTGATTTGCTGGAGCTCAATAATCTGGTTGTGTGGTTTTTTTAAATGTAGAATTGCTTCTGAAAGTTTAATTTTTAAACATGCTCATGAGGGAGCCAGAGAAGACAGTAGGGTTTTTATTGGGGGGGGGGGGCAGATACCAGCCAATCCCCAGAGGCTTTGGGCTATAACTCCCAGCAGCTCAGCAGAGAAAGTCTCAGGCTGCAGGACACTTGCAAAGAGCTTTAACAAATTTGGGCAGGGCTGAAGAGGTAAAAAGAAAACATGGATACCTCCACATTTTCCCACAGAGACTAAAAAGCCTAGATTTTTATTATTTTATTAATTAGAACATTTGGGAAGCGCTTTTTTTCACCCCTCTGTTTAGCACTAGAAAATGCTGAAGCGCTTTATTTTTGACATCATTCAGCACCTTCACTCCTTCCTCTGTGACAAACAAACAACACTCTATCTTTCTCCATTGGAGAGACAAGTGCTGGGCCAAGAGGAATGAAGTCTTGCTTTTCTCCCATCCAGTTCTCAGCACCCTCCAGCCTTCCCCCATTAAAACCAGGCAATATATCTTAAAAGTCTCACACAATATCCATCCCACGTTTGTAAGGAGTCGTTCCTTGAGGGTAGCAAAACCTCTGCTTTGGAACTCCCTGCCTATTGATATTAGGCAGACACCAACAATGTACAATGTATGCTGAAAACATTTGTTACAGTGGGCTGTCCCACTGACACATGATTTGGTTACATCTGTTCTTCAATTTGATTTATTTGTTTTTGTTTGCATTTTATTGTTTTTAGGTGTTTTAAATAGTTTTAAATATATTTTTATTTGATTTTCGCTCTTTAATCAGAGAAACATTTGCTGCCCTGGGCTCCTGTCTCACTAGCTCACTGGGAGCTCAACAAGCATATAGTTAGAGGTGAGCAGTTCAACAAAGACCTCACCCAAGACTCCTGAGTAAGCTTAGCAGTCATGAGGGCAGGACCTCTTCTGGATCAGTAAGCGATTAAAGAACAGGAAGTGAAGAGTAGGAATAAGTGAACAGTTTTCTGAATGGAGGGATGTAGGAAGCGGAGCCTCCCAATGATCAGTATGGAATCATTGTGCTTTGAGTAGCAGAGGTCTACGGTAATTTGTTCATAAATGAGCTAGAGTGAGGAATGAGCACTCAGGTAACTAAGTTTGTTGACAATATCAATTTGTTCAGGGGAGGGGAAGGATTCTGAGGAGCTCCAGAAGGATTTATCCAAACCAGTTGAATGGGCATTAAAATACAAATGCAATTCAATGTAAGTAGGACCTTAGGGTGAAGGGTGGGGAATGAATGAATGAATGAGTGTATAGTGAGCAAAAAGGTATCTTCATTTCACACCTATGTCCCTGCAGTTTGAACTGGCAGTGACTGACCAGCAACGATACCTTGGGGTCACAGCAGATAGCTCAGTGACGGTGCTGGACCGATTTGTGGCAGCTTTGAAAAACGTGTATGTATGTATGTATGTATGTATGTATGTATGTATGTACCCAGGGCAACCCAAAGTGACTTACAAGCAAACAAACAGACAGTAGACCCCACATAGGTACGGTACATTAAAACCAAGAGGAATGAGAAATACATTAAAAACATCCCACCCACTTCTAAAAGGCCTGGTTATAGAGGAAAGTTTTGGCCTGGCATCTGAAGATTTGTAATGAAGGGGCCAAGTGAGCCATCCTAGGGAAAGGCATTCCACAAACGTGGAGCCACCACAGAAAATGCCCATTCTCGTGTTGTCACCCTTTGGGCCAATCATGGAGGGGGCACACAAAGAGTCCTTGGATTATTATTGTATGGTCCAGGTCAGTTCATATGGAGAGGGGCAGTCCTTGAGGTACTGCTGCTTTATAGGTCAAAAACAACACTCTGAATTGGGCCCAGAAACTAACTGGCAGCCAGTGCAGTTGGGCCAGGAATGGAGTTAAATGCTTAAATCACCTGGCCCTGATGAACAACTTGGCCATTAAAACCCATGCTTAGGGATCACTGGGAAAGGAATTGAAAATAAAGCTGATGATATCATAATGCCACTACTGTATACCAATCTATTAAGTGACCACACTGGCAAGACTGTGTAAGTATAGTTCTGGTTAGCTCACATCTAAAAGGATATTGTAAAGCTGCAAAAGGTTCAGCAAAGGACCAACGGGATTCTTGAGGGAATAGGTTTGGGGTTTTTTAGTGTGGAAAAGGTAAGTGTGAAGATAACAGAGGTGCATAGAATTAGCCCTGGCATTGAAAAAGTGGACAGAGGCAAGTTTCCCTCTGTCTCTCGTAAGAGTAGAGCTTGTGGACTTCCAACAGAGCTCAATTTGGAGGATCCAGGCCAGAGAAAAGAAAATGCTTCACGCAGCACAGAGTTAAACTGTGGGACTGATACTCACACAAGACGTAGTGATGGCCTGGCCACCATTTGGGTCCCTCGAACGATACACGTGAACATTAAAGAAAGAGGCAAAGTTTTACAATAGACTAAGCTTAATTCAAACAAACAAAGGAAGCGCAAAAGAACAGAAGTTCAAGTAAGAGTTCCTTAACCAAACACTGCAACACTTCCATCAGTAGTTAGCAAACAAGAGCTTGAACCTGATGAAGCAACGAGAACAAGGCACCTATTTAAAAGGAAGCTTACAAGCATAGTTTAGTTTGGTGGGAACCAGGGCAGTGCAAGCTCTGATGGAACCCCAGGGGCATCAGATCCTAGAACTTACTGATTTTACCACTCTTTTGGACCATCCATTTTTAAACTGAAACATGTTGACCACAGAAACTGCCCAAATTGGACAAATTTGTCCTGCTTTTCCTAAACCATCTCAGAATTGCGCATGAGAACACCGACTAGCTAACAACCCAAAAGATGAAAGATTTGAACATTTGTTGGTGACATCAATTCTTCATCCACCAGTAACCACACTGTGGGCTTGACCCATGATGGGAATTTTAACCTGTTCCTTCTGTGGCTGAAAACTAAGTGGGCTCTGTCAACCAAAGTGTCCTTGAGCATGAATGGGAAAGGCCAAGAATAAAACCTGGGTGTCTCCCTCAAGTGACTCAAAACTCATTTCTAAGTATGAGCGAAACTAAGCTCGGGCCCCTGTTGAGAAAGTTGCAAAGCCAAGTGACTCTTCTACTGCAAGATCTCCATTCCAAATAGCCAAGACAGGCAGGCCCCACATCTTCTCCATTGGACTCTCAAGTGCAGATATGTTGGGCTCTGGTCCACATGGGTCAAACTTTGAGCTGGAGGGCACCACAGCCCAGAATTTCTATTTAAAGCCAGGGTAAAAGAGTCAAATATTATACTCAGCTCCAAGAGGGAGCCTTGATAGCAGATAGACTTCACAGCCTCTTTGTGTACAGCTGGCCACAGTTTTGCTCCTATTTCAGCCCTGGCAGCAATGGCAAGGACTCCCAGCCATCATTCCTAGCCATCATTTCCTTCCCAGAGTGGAGGAGAAAGGAGCCTCTTACTCTCAATTGGACTTGCCTTTGGATGCTATCATGTAGCTCCATCATAAAGCTGAATCAGAAGCAAAACTCCAGCACTGGACAGGGGAAATTCAAAGTGGGGGAAGGGGTGCCCATGGAACACAGCAGCCATCTGAAGTAATTTGAACACACACTTTATTCCAGTTTGCAGTGAACACCTCATCCTGTCAAAATAATAATAATAATAACAACAACAACAACAACAACAACAACAACAACAACAACAACAACAACAACAGGCTTTTCGGCTTGTCCACAATGGAGATTTATATGCATTTGAAGCTGCTCGTGTCTCTGTTGTTGTAAGTAGTTTGTAATGTACACACAATTCTCCTCATCCAATTAATCCAATCTGATTAGGGTAGAAAATTCAATATAAAACCACTGTGGACTGTGGACGTACATTGTGTGAATGGGTGTTTTTCTCAGCATGTGTGGCTGACATGTCCCCTGCCATTATGCTTCTATCAGCCTAAAGGAATTGATGCAGCCTGCCTTTTTCACCTGTTGTTGCTGAAGTCATGTTTGTGGTTATTTTTATTTTCAAGCAGCTCACTTGCACAGAACTGCGCTTGAAAATAATATGGAAAAATAATAATAAAATCTGCCCTTGCAGGTGCCGGAGACGGAAAAGCAAAAGGGGAGGAAAGGAAGGGGCAGGCCTTTCTCAGGAGTAGCTTCAAATTCTGGCCTGACTCGAAGCCAGACGGGCACATTCTTTTTTTCCTACTGCTCTGGCATATCAGGAAACTTGTATTACTTAAAAAAAAAAATGTTTGCATGCAGAAGTAAACAAAGTACCTGTATGCGTGACCACAAGCAACCTCAGGTTTCTGGAACTGCTGATGGGTGGGGACGTGCCAACTGAAGGGCAGGGACAACCACACGTAGCATGAGCACATCCTCCGTGAGCCACACACTAGAAACAGTGCAGAAACACTGGAACAGATTTTGGAGGCATAAAACTGAAAGTATTCATGTGTGGAGGGATGCACCCCAATGCACACATGTGAAGGATGCAGTCAATGTCTCCTGCCAGCAGAGCAGTGGAGAAGAGAGAGCCACTCAGCCCTGGCATAGAATAACGCAGAGACAATGCCTCTGATCTCCTCCTCCCTGGCAGTATTCATGACAATTCATTTCCATCTCTCTGGCTAGAGAGGAGACCAAGATATGCAAGCGCCCAGGCGGATAGCCTGCCCAAAGTCAGCCCAGCCTCTCCTGGACTGGGTGCCCCTCCCTGCCTTCCAGGGGGCCCAGCTGATCTCCCTCAGTTGCACTGGGACAGGAATAAACGCCACAGTTGTGAAGGGGAGGGGAGGAGAGGAAGGAAGGAAGGACGAAGGAACCATCACTGGTGTCTCATGGTGCTTAGAAAATGTGGGGCTTGAACTCTGACACATTAAGTCATGGAAGGCACCCCACTCTCTTAAGGTGATGGCTCAGACATGTTTAATTGAGCAGTTATGGGGGGGGGCTGAATGCCTGATGTGACACCCCCCCAAAAAAAATGCTGCTGGGGGTGGGAGGAAGAAATACAATCTTCTCTCCATGGGACTTAGACCTGATCTAAGGGAGCAATTTTGATGAGGGAAGAGTTAAGCATCCCCACCACCAGCAAGCATACGATCAAAGTCAGAGCCTGCACACCAACACTTGCAGTCGTACTGGAATGAAAAGACCAAGAGATCCCCTCGTGGCTCTCCCATGAAATGTGCAGCTTCTCCCCCAACTGCTGACTCTCCAGAGAAAACTGTGCTTGCTGCATCATGGTGGGCCACTGCTGAGCCCTCCTCTCAGCCTCAAGGTGTGAGCACCAACCAGCCTTTGTCTGGTTTTGTGGGCCAGAGGGATTGAGGGGCTGGTGGGCTGTGGGTGGCTAAAATCAACCTGTGCAAAAGGAGGCATCAGAATGCTTCACTTACCAAGAAGCATCTCAAGATCTTCCCAGCTGCCTCCATCCTTCTTTGAGACAAGAAGGGCTTTTGGTCCTGATGCTGATGGCTCCAAAGAGTGACTTGTTCAGGTTTACACTATCTTGGGCTCTGGCCCCTTGTCAAAAGGGGCTTCTTCCCAGCCTCAGCTCCTTCCTTCCTTGTCCAAAACTGCAGGCAGGCACACACACACACACACAGGGAGGCCAAGCCAGGACTCTGGCCTGTTCAGTTGTTTGCAGCACCAGCGCAGCGGTAGCTGCAAGGAGAGCTTGCACTGCTCAAGGGGAAACAGGAGAGATTGTGGGACCTCCATCTACCTGGGACTGACTGAATCAGGCTATCTCACCACTGCTTCTCCATGGCTCCAGGAGGCTCCCTAAAAGTGGGGTGTTGTTGTACCCAAGAATGTTACAAAATCCTAATCTTTTCACAAAGGGAAGCTCTGGAACCTGAGCTTTGCAAATGTGGAGCTGCTAGTTGCTAGCCATGAGTTCATACTTTGTTTCTGTGAAACAAGATCTGCTTCAAACATTAGTTTCTGATTTTATTTTAAATTTTAGCAACTTATATCCTACTTATCTCCATCAATATTGGACCCAAAGCAGCTTACAAAAATGACGCCAGCTTACACAGCCCTGGAAACTTAGTTGGGATTTGAGAACAGCACCCACACCCAGACACCCCGGCGTACCCTCATTCTTTTCTTCTTAGTTTTCAGATATAGCAAATATTTGCGTGTCCCTTCATGGCCCATAGCAATCTTAAGTGTCCCATGAAATGTTATTTGATGCATCAGCAGGAACAGTGTTTATTTTCACATTTGGACATCCTTTGGCATTCGGAGCCTGAGTTCTCCATCCCCACCACAGAGGGTAGAGAAGGCTCTGAGGCAAGAGGAAGCCATGGGAAGGACAGGGTAACTCCTGCTGTGCTCACTGAGTCAACCCCAAGTGAACTGGATGAAGTCCCCTGGCAAGTGAGGGGGCCACCTGAAGCCCAGGCAGAGGGTTGTTTTTTCAAAGAGTGAAAGGCTGGTTGAAAGAGGCATCACTGCATGTGGTCTGTGTGCCCACCCCACTTTTGCCTCTGGTCAAACAGGTTGCACAGATTCTTTGATGGTTTCAAAAACCTGCCAGACCTGTTGGACCAAAGGCAGCAACAGGTCAAATAAATGTTTGGAAGCATGTGGAAACAGAATGATCTCTGGGGGTTTCCTCAAGTGATGCACGGAAGACTAACTAGGATGCAAGAGTTGGAAGAAAAAAGAGGTGACCTAGAAGCAACTTCCAGATTTTGACATGCAAGATTTTTGGCAAGATGGTTGAGGAGGGGTATGAAAAAGCAAGGGAAGACCAAGGGACCACCCCTAATCTGGCAGCAGGCAAAGTACTTGCAACAAGCAGAGTATGGAATCCCTCTCCAGCGAGGAACTCTGCATCAGGGAGGCTCAAGCGGAAGGGCTTGAACAGCTGCGTCCAACCACCCCCCACTCACCACCCCATGGACCTTGCTGAACTGCCTGGAGAGAAGCAAGTGCCAGTAGGAATTCCTCCTCCTTGTGAGAGCTCACCCGGGCACAAGGGCCCAGCATCCAGCCTGGATACAGGAGGCCTCCCTGGTGTGTGGAACTGGGTTATAACTGTACCCCCCACTGCCAACTTTTTCATAAAAGGGCAGAGGCTGCTACAGGATCAGAGAGGATCTAAAGCCTGTGACAGGTCAGCATGGAAAGGAGAAGAACAGAAGCAAGTGACATTGGTGGAAAAATAAAAATGTATCTTGAAAGCTCATTCCTGGTTATCGTCAATCCTATCTCTATCACAGGCTCTCCTGTTAGCTTTCTAACACTTTCCTCCCTGTCCCCAGGAAATGCCAAGAACTCTCAAGAGAAACATTCCAGAAGCCCCGGGACTATAGGGCTAGATCCTGGACCCTCAAAGACACCTTCCTCTGAGCTGGAAGAATCAGGTGTCTCCCACCCACATCACCACTCGGGAAGTGCCGGGAAGAAAGCTATGGAACAAAGGAAGGAGGGCCTGTCTTCAGCCCCAGGGTTGGCCCTTCCAGGCTCTGGAGCTTATACATTTATTCATTTTATAAAATTTATATCCTGCCTGCCTTATTTATTTATTTTTTTACAAACTGGTCCAGTCTTGCTTGTCCGCCCCGCCCCCCGCCCCCGTGCTCCAGCATCGGAGAACACAACACCTGGTGCGAGTCTGTGTCCAGAGAATCCAAACAGACACAGATGTATTGCAGGGCTTGACTGGTGACAACAGATTTTGTGGTGTGCTCTGGGTGGAACAATACCCTGCAGACAATGGGAGCTTAGCCCAAAGGTATAACCATGTCTGTTCATCATCAATGTACCCAAGCACACAACAACAAAACATTACAGACCGAGAGATGGGCACAAAGGGCCAGACAAGACCAGCCCCTGGGGCAGGTCCAGAGGTCATCACTGGCCACCAGGAAAGTGACTCTGTTTGTTTAGGTGTTGTTTCAAATCACTTAAACATCACAGTTTCAGCTGAGTGAAAAAAGAGAGGAGGTGGTGAAGGCTCCTGGTAATCTAGGAATCTTCTACTACAAGGCAGACCTAAAAGAAAAAAAACAGTTCCCAACTGAAACCACAGCCCATGCTGGGCAATGACGCCCCCCCCCAACAGGTCTTGGGAGGCAATGCTCTTCCACGTTCTACGCAGAACAAACAAATCAGCATGCAAATCTAACACCAGGAATGGCAATATTCAAAAGCCAGTGATGGACTTCAAAGGGCGACTCTGCAACGTGAAACCGCTGAATTACAATTCTTCAAGAAGTTATCACTGGTGGACAGTATCAGCGCTATGGAATCTTATCACACAACGTACGTTAATTGGCTCACCAGTGCCAGGACGTCAGTGTTTTCAACGCAGCAGACTTCTGTGAATGAACCCTGTTCATACGGTAATTACCACTATCTGTACTTTCTGCGTTTCATTTCTTTCTGACTTCACTGTTAACAATCCCCACCAACCATGCGTATACTCAAACATGCAGACATGCACCACTCAGGACACCACTTCAAGCATCTCTAGCTCCCAAAAGCTTCTGCCGTGACAAATGTGTTTGTCTTTCAGGTGCCACAAAGAGCACTTTCCCCAAGGGGGGGGGGGGTGTGCTACTGGGCAGATAAGCGGCATTGCTGCTTGTGTGCCTCAGAGAAGCTCCAAAGCAGAAAATGCATCAAGGTGATGCTCACCCCCTTGTATCTGTAGCTCCCACATACCTGGTACTCAGAGGTGCACTGTCTCTGCAGCTTGTGTCCCCACCCCCACCATGAGCAACTTGACTACTAGTTGATTTCTTTTTATCCCCACTGCCAGCACTGTCAGGGGCTGGCACCAGCATATGTGATATGTAAGCAGACGGTCCCATTTTTCACAGTTAGGGACTGCAAATTCCAAGTTAGGCAAGTCCATTAAGCCAGTCTTGCCTACACTGACTGCCAGCAGCAGCAGCAGCTCCTCAGTTTTAGTCAGAGATGGGTGCTTCTCAGCCCTATCTGCCATCCGGGATTCAGACGGGAACACTGTCCCTGCAAGGCGGGTTCTCTACTTGGGGCTCATCTACATCCCTTTCTTTTTATAAACTGCCTGCCCTACTAGGCACAAGATATTGCTCAGCCCCCTCTCCTCCATCACAGACTTGACACTAAACCCCAAAGAGCCCTCATCCCAATTGTCCCTATTTCCACAGCAGGACTGGCCAATTTCCTCCCCACCCCACCCCTTTTGCAAAGAGCCCTTGTGTTGCTCTAGCAGGCAGATGGTGCAGCTGACCAGCATGTCCCCCAGAGCTAGCCTCAGCCCCACTGCCCATCTTCTGGACCTAGCCCTGCCTTGGTTCTTCCCGACACCCTAGGGCTTCTCTTCACCCTCCTCTTCTGCCCGATCCAGAATCTCAAGAAGGGGAAAGACCCTTCGCTTCTGCTGCTGACTCAAAGCCCAACCTTTGCAGGTTTCCTTGGGAGGAATTCCCATTGAGCACCAGCTGGGGACTTCCATCTAGTTCAGCTAGAGGGACTGTGATGCCATTCGCCTGCAAAAGTTTCAGATTGCTGCTTCAATCAAATGCGGGGCGGGAGGAGGTGTGTGGATCTCTGCCCACCCTCAGTTCACTAGCCTTTCTGGCAGGAAGGTTTGGGAACAACAACATGCTTCACACCTGCCAGGCTGGCTTCTAAACTATTTCCCAAAACTTGGAACAGGGAGGAAAGTGGGGGTAGAGAGATGCTTGCCATGCCCTCAAGGTCTGCTGGAGGCAAGAGGTTTCCCAGGATGGGACGGGACTCCAGTGGCTCCTCATCACTACTTCACTACTTCAAGAATAAATTTGACCTTGGCCTCTCCAACACCTGGGATGGGGGGGGCAGTTCATCACTCCATCCCCTTTCAGAGAGCAGGGATACCCCCGTCCTCTGCTCCTGCAGGACACCTGGTCTTCCAGGGGGTACCCCAGGGGCTGGAAGCATCTTTTGCCACACAAAGAGCCATCCCTCACAAAGTGCTCCTGGAAACTGGCATCACTGACTTCTCAGAGCTCCCTGGTGATGAGGCACAACCTCTCAAGCTGAGTCCTGACACACAAGACCCAGAAACGACTCTCTGCATTTCCCTTACAAATAGAACACAGTGCAAATGTTAAGTTACATGGTAGTCAATTGTGGCATGCTCACTGTCCTTGGGCTGCTTTGCCTGGCCCAGGAGTCTTCCCTACCTAGCAGGCCCCTGAAGAAGGGACAGCAAAGCCCAGCTCCAGCCACAGATCCACCTGTGGAAGCCTAAGGCAGAGAGCAGGTGATTTGCAGGAAGGCGTCCTGCACAGCAAGCAGGGCGCTGAAATGGCTTGTGCAAGAAAGCGAAGCCGCACAGGAAGACCGGCCCCTTCACTTTGGAACTCTCGCCACCTTGACTCAGCCCTGTGGTCCAGATGCTGAGCAAGCCTCCCCATGCCACAGGCCCCTGTCCAAGGGAGGTCCCCCTCCTGCTCTGTGGATCAGCCAAAGCAGGAGAGGTTCTGCCAGGCCAGGGGCATGGCACATTCCTCCTTCCCTCCCACTCCCTCCTTTCTGGGAAGCCAGCATGTGTAGGGATGGCCAAGAGCCTGCGGAGATGCTGACTGGGCTCACCTGTGATGAGAACGGCTCTCCCCACCGCAGGGATCCTCTTCCTCTGTGTGGCCCCTGCCAAGACAAGCCAGCAGGCGGTGCCCGTGAGAGCTGTGCCCAGGGGCAGGGGCAGAAAGGCTCGGCTGACGCTCTGCAGCAGGACCAGGAGCCCCACCTGGAGCAGCAGGCCGGGGGTCAGCAACAGGTCAGCGCGCAGGAGTTTGACGGCCAGGCTGGAGAGGAAAAGCAGCCACAGCAGGGAGCTGCACGCCCAGCCCAGCTCCATAGCCTAGGAAGGAGGGCGGGCGGGCGGGAGGAGAGCCTGGAGCTTGCGCGAGGGGCGGAAGCAGGGGGAACCCCGGGCTTGCAAGGCAGAGGGACAGCCGGGGGAGGCCTCTGTGCAGGAGGGCCCACGGGGTGCATCTGCAGGACTGGGAGATCGAAAGCGGCACCAGGTTTATAAAAGAGCAGCAGGCAAGGGAAAGGGGAGGAGCTGCCCGGGCCCTGCCAATGGGAGAAGTTGCAGGCTCCCCTCTCTCTCGCCCTCTTTCTCCCTCTCCCTCGCAAGCAGGCAGAGGCGCACATGGTGGCCCCAGGATAGAAGCAAGGGGGCCGGGAGCCGGCCGGTTCCTCCCTCCTCCCCCGCCTGGCTCCTGCCTACCATCCTTCCCACCCTCCCTCCCTCCCTCTCTCTCTCCAGCTGGAGCCTCTTTGCCCCCGTGGGGCAGCAGCCACGGCCTTGCCTGAGGAGGCTGGCCTGTCAGGGCTGGAGAGCTGCAGGGAGGCCCCTCCGGAGAGCGAGGCGCCCTGGCCGAAGGAGACAGAGAGAGAGGGAGCCAGCTGGGCGTCGGTAGGCTTGTCTCCTCACAAGGGGTGCTGGGCAGGAGCAGGGCCCCACAAGCAGCTGGTGCTGCCCTCCAGCAAGCCAGGAGGGGCTCCTCCCCCTCCGCCTACACATATTTGGATTCTTACCAGCCAGTGTTCAAACAAGCAAAAAATACCCAGCAACTTGCAAATGCAAAGTCCAGCGGCAAAGTCCTTCGCTCTGCCCCGCCAGGAAGGTCCCAAGCCCGCCTGCCAGGGGCTTGGCTTCTTGCCTCCCTTGTGGGCAGCCCGTCCGCCCGCCGCTCTGGCAAGGAGGCCGCGGGACACAAGAGCCTCCCCCTCGCCCGCTGGGACTCCGGCAGAGGAGCCCGTCCAGCCAAGCCTCCCTGCTGGGGCCTGCCGAACAGCCTGGGCTCCTCAGCCACAGCAGGTGCTCCTGGGCCTTTCCCTGAGACCTTCAAGAGGACCCCAGAGCTCCCTCGTCCTCTTCCCCTTACAGGGCATCACTGGGGCAACAGGGAGGTAAGGAGGGAGGGGGCTCGCCCTTGGAAATAACTTCGCCTTCGCCGCTTCCTCCTGGCGAGCAGGTGGCAGGAGCGGGAGGGAGCTTTCCAGGCGCTGTTCCCGGAACGGCCACCAGGTCGCGCAGCCTTCCCCTCGTCAAGCCCGAAGCCGCACTTCCCCCGGAGGCTGCTGCTGCCTGCGGGGAGTCCTCAACACAGCAGGTGGCTGCGAGTTCAAGTCTCGTCTTTTAGGCTGGCAGAAAGGTTATCAAAGGACATTCCTACCTGAATCCAATGGGAACTATGGGGCCAGGGTTTAATGAGGCAGGAGGTGTCTGGGGGCGGGGTTGCTGGCTTTTAAAGGGGGTCCCCACTGTCTCCCAGCCATGCAGTGCAGAGTGAGTGGAACAACCTGTTCAAGCTGGAGACCTGGGATGTCAGAGAAATGAGGGCCCCTCTTCAGTGCAGAGATAGGCCAGAGCAGTCCATGAGAACTGGGATTGCGGGACAGTCGCTTGACACCAAGGGAGCTGCACAGGGTACCTATAAGCTCCTCGTTTAAGATTTTTCTTTTGGGTCTCTTGGGCCCAAATGGTTAAAGGGCCTTGTAAATTAAGGCAAGAACCTTGAGTTTGGCCAAGTAGCTTCTGGGCAGCCGGTGCAAATTTTGGAGAAAGTTCTGTGCTGGCCATATCAGCATTCTTGCTGCAGTGTTTTGAACCAGATGGAGCCTTCGGACCAGGCCTGAGGGCAGCCCCAGATAGAGCACATTGTAATAACTGAGTCTTGAGGTTTCTGGTGCATGCATCAGGCTACAGACAATACCCTTGATCTGAACCACTGGAGGTCGTTAGGCAGGGGTATTAAAATGACCCCATTGACATGGGATGTGTTTACCAGAGGTCATTGCTCTGTCTAGCTAGGTGGCCATTCTAGCAGCACAGGGGACAGACTCCCTGGGATGCTGCAGAGGTCCTTGCCCAAAGATGGCCCATGACTCCAAAGTTGTACAATCTGCTCAGTTTCCCAAATGCGTGGCACAACCTTCCTTGCTTGAATCAGAAAGCCTTAGAAGGACGGGCAAGTCCTTTTGCAGTCTGCTTCTAGGCAAACAGGCAAAACTGTCCTGAAATGTGACATTCTTCTTCCAAAGAATGTTGTTTGGCCATCTCAGGTGGTGCACACACTGTATGTTTAAGGCACATAGTTTCCTCCAAAGAATCATGGGAACTGTAGTTTACCCCTCACAGGGTTCCCAGTACCTTTGACAAGTGACAGGTCCCAGGTTTCTTGGGGGGGGGGGTGGAGTTGTATGATTTAAATGTATGACATGTCTGCAGCCTCATACCCTGATATTACAAGTCCTGCTTATTTAGGAGCGAGGGGGCCAACTAACCATCTTTCAGGTTGGGAGGAACACCACATCCTGGGTAGCAGTAGAGTGATGGCCCTAAGGACCTGCAAGGCAGAACATTTGGGTAGCCTGTGTGGAATGTTCCTTCTAAGGCCAGCTCAGGAGACCTTGCTGTGATGCAAGGCCTGGCAAGTTTTCAGATTGCTCCCAGGCTGCATCTCCCAGGACAGGTTTATTCAGCTATGTTCAAAGCAAGAGGAAAAACAAGCAAGTAGTAGGTCCTCTACTCACTGGGAGAGAGTGATGCTCAGGTCTCTTCCTGACCTGTAGGCCAGGACAAACTTAGACAGGATTGTTAATATTGAGTCTCCAGCTTCTGAAGCACAGTGGGCACAGCAGAGTGGGCAAGGGCTTTGATGTAACTAGCCCTTCTCCTCACCCCTGTATACGTTTGGCCACCTCTATAGCTTCCCCTATCTACCACCCTAGAGATGGCAGTCCCACTCCTGTCCCTGCCCCAGACACAGACATCCCTGACCACCTCAAAGACCAAGGACACGCATAGCAGAGGGCTGTATCTGGGGGAGCAGTCACAAAGAAGAAACCTACAACACAAAAGTTGGACATGACTCATACCCCAGTTCATACTTAGGACAAAACCTCCACACTCCCTCCTGCTTCACACCCAGAAAAGTTCCCTGCAGGGTTGGACACTCAGTCCAGGGACATGAAGGTGCTTTCACTTCCACCCGTCCAGACTGATTTTCCTTTGCAAATATTGATAGTCAACAGTCTTCAAATCATACATGCATGTTTATTATTCTTCAATATCCTCCTTGCCATCTTAATTGGAGCTTTCAGCAGAAAGGTAACAGCTAAAAGAAGGAGGACAACAAAGCAGTCAAGACCAGCTTAAACTGGACAACCTTTTATTCTCAGCCATTGCTAACCATCTGGTAGAACTGATGGAGTCACAAAATGATCAAGTCAATGGAGCAAGTAGCGAATATTGCACAGAGCTATCTGTTAGGAGATTCCTGCACTGCAGGGGATTGAACTAGATGACCCTCATGGTCCCTTCAAAATCTATAATTCTATGATTCTAAGAATGTAAGGTCCAATAAATTCTGCAACTGCCTCACTGGCAATTTCATTTCCCAGAAGGTGGAAGAAGCAACAAGTGGGCCATATCTCTTTGTCCTGGTCCTCACCAACATGAACTGATGGATGAAGTGGAACTACTCAGAAACCTGGGAGGAAGTGATCGTGCCCTGTTGGGTTTCATTATACACAGGCGAGGCAATTGCACTCCGGCCAATTTCAAGAAGCGTAAGGAGCTCCTGGGTGAGATTCCATGGTCAGCAATATTCAAAGAGAAGGGAGTCCAACACGGATGGGAGTTTCTTAAAGGTGAAATATTGAAGGCCCAAATGACAATTCTTTTTTTAAAAAATGATATTTATTGAGAATTTAAAATTACAGAGAAAAAAAGGAAAAGGAAAAAAGATAGACAAAAAAAGGGAATTAAACAATACAAGTCAATAAAAGGGGAAAAAAGAAAAAACAAAACACACAATACATCAAAACCAAAAACAAAAGCAAACAAAAATTTTTAAAACAAATCCAATATTCCCAAATCTTTATCTTTTGTTAACTTGTTTCATCGACCTGCTCTCTGGCGCTTGGCCCACAGAGGTGGCCTGAGGAGAATGGCCGCAGCTACTCTTCTGTTTCAGAATGGGGGCATTGGGAAGAAGCAGGGGCAGGCAGAGCTGAAGGAGCAACCTTTGGCAGTGCCACTTTGTGTGGGGAAAGGGCTATAGCTTTGTGGTAGAAGAGCATCGGCAACTCCTGCCTGTTGTCAGTGGCACCACTCCTGCCTGGGAACAGATCCTCGGCCGCAGGAAGGCCGATAAGAGGGAGGGCTGGCCGGAGGAGCTGATTCTCTCTGCTCCAAACCTGAGCCAATATTGGCTTCAGAAGATGGAAGCCCCACAGGGGCGGTTGCTTTCTGGGGAGGGGTAGAAGAGCAGCTGTTAGGCATGCAGAAGGTCCCAGGTTTAATTCCCACTAGCAGCATTTCTAGGTGAGGTTAGGAATGTCCTCTGCATGAAACCCTTGAGAGCCATGGCTGGCTCTCAGTGTATGTATACTTTTTGTTTTTTAAAAATGATATTTATTGAGAATTTAAAATTACAAAGAAAAAAAGGAAAAAAACAAAAACAAAAAAGAAGTTAAACAATACAAGTCAATAAAAAGAAAAAAGAGAACAAAACACACAATACATCAAAACCAAAAACAAAAGCGAACAAAAAATTAAAAACAAATCCAATATTCCCAAATCTTTAACTTTCGTTAACTTGTTTCATTGACCTCCTCGCACCTCCCTTTTTGTATTCTGGTTATTAATTATCTCAGCAAATCCTTTCCATCTTTCACTATATTCTATCATTAAATTGTCTTGATTTATTTTAACCTTATCTTACTATAAAAAGCCCTAAAACATAAAACTTATTTGTACATAACTCCTTATAGCATTTCTACTAAAGCCAAATATTTTCATTCCAACACTTTTTCTAATACTCATTAATTTTACAATAATTCTCTAAATGAATTTTTAAACTTTCTTCCAATCTTCATCCATCGTCTCTTCTTCCTGGTCTCGGGTTCTGTCAGTCCTTTCTATCCCTTCCATCTAGTCCATTAACCTGGTGATCTTCTATCCGAGGCTCTTAACTCTTTTCCATGTCCCTTCTGCAGGTCTTCTTCATGTTTATACCTGCACTTTACTTTGTCTTCTGCTGGTCTTGTTCTTAATTTCCTTCCTTTATCGCTGAGGAGTAGATCTCGGGGAAACTCCAACCTAACAATGTCTTTATCCCTTCTCGACAGGTCAGCCCATTCTCCATAGTCAGCACTAAAATCCAAAAGGTGTTTGAAGGCATGTTTCAAAGTCCCTCCAGAGTTAAAGGCCCCCACAACTCCAGACTCCCCCTGGCCCAAAACCAGATCCCAGAAGCCAGAACATCCCTGCATAGGGGGGGGGGTCTATCCAACTTCCCATCTCCAAACCAAACGAGACTCCATCTCTCCAAATCTGACTTTCTCCAGGTTCAGTCGTCAGAAACAACAACTTATGTTCCTGCAAGGCCGCGGCTCTCTCCATTTCTATTACTTGAGGTTCAGTAACAACAACCTCCTTTGTCTTCTGCACAACTTGCCCTGTCAAAGCAAATTCCTGGGTTGGTTCATGAGTGGTTTCTATATAGGTATTCACTGTTTGTCCAAAATTGCTAACTGCAACAGTCCTCAAATCCATCTTCTCATGTAGCTGTTCCAGTAAAGCGCTTGTCTTGCAAAAAGCAAGCACTAAGGCTTCTTCTGGGCACATTCTTGTTCACCCCGCTCACCCCCAGGTGCACAGCATGTGTGCCCCTCTGGGTGCCAGAGCAGCTAGCTCTGCCTCTGCTGAAGGGTAGATGTTGATTGAACGTTAGGCAGAACTGCTTGCTGGGAAGAGCCGTTGGACATGGGCACCAATTTCATGGGGGAGAACATGTAGGCTCACCTTGGTTGGCTGCCTTCAAGCAGAGGCTAGGCAGCCTCTCTTTGATCTGATGGGGATGGGTGCTTCAGACCCCGCCTCTTGCACTGAACATCAGTTTGTATGTGTGTGTGTGTTGAATTCCCAAGTGGCCTATATGCCCTGCCCCTCAGAGATTCTGTGATTTGTCAATCTTAATCTGTCATGAAGGTCAAGGATCAAACACACAGTTCTCCAAGAATCTGTCTACCTTTACATATTTCATAATTCAGCATCCAATGACACTTCTTTCTGTATATCTGAGAATTTGATAGTTGGCACACAAGGTTATCTGGCACTTGATTCCCTGGCATTGGGACTCTGGCAATATTTGCTAGTCAACAGAGAATACTGCTTGATAAATGACACCACCAGAAACTGTCTGAAAGCCAAATTTGGAAGTCCATTTTTTTAGGTAACAACCAGCACCAAAGAGTTATTCCTGGAAAGGGGATGACCATCCATGGAACTGTCTAGAAACTGATGAGAGGAGCTTCCTTTATCCTGGAAGGTGTGTGCAGAAGATCAATGATCAATGAATCAATATAATTTTTCCTGATAAAATCATAGCCCCCAAAGCCACAAAAAGAGCATTAAATGCCTTTTAGTTCTCCCTACCTTCCCTACCAAAAGTCAACTACAGTGGTACCTTGGTTCTTGAACTTAATCCATTCTGGGAATCCGTTCGACTCCTGAAACTGTTCAAAAACCAAGGAGTGGCTTCTGATTGGCTGCAGGAGCTTCCTGCACTCAAGTGGAAGAGGCATTGGACGTTCAGCTTCCGAAAAATGTTAGCAAACTGGAACACTTCCTTCTGGTTTGCAGCGTTTGGGAGCCGATTTGTTTGGGAGCCAAGCCACTGTATAAGTACCAAATACTGTATAAGTACTAAAGTACAGTACCACTGTATAAGAGGTGCCTGTAATTTGACAGGTTTCTTACCAAGGAACAGGTCTCTTGTTTATGCTGTTTTTATACATATTGCCTATAAAACAATACAGGTGATTAAAGGAATTTTTATTTTTTTTACTACAAATTTGTAAGGTTGCCATTGCAGAAAAAAATGCTACCAACATCTTTCCGAAAGTTGGCACAATTCACCCCCTCAGAAAGGGCAACCATGCCTTCAAATTTCATTCAATCGTGCCAACAAATAAAAAAAGTTAAAGACAGGAGTTTTTTTGGGGGGGACATTATGAATATTAATGATTAAGAATTAGATTTTGAGCCTGCACTTCCTCTCGCAGCAGCAAACAACAAAAAGCAATAACAACAATGCAAAATATTTAAAAGCATTTTAAAGCTTCCTACTAAAACTTTAAGGTGTCCAACATAAAAACCGTGGGCATATTTGACTATAATCAGGCAGTTACTATCAACCGAGCAGGGGCTAATATCCCTGCAAATTTCACCCGTTTTCCAGGTCAGGATTTGTATTCGGACCTCAATCTCTGAAGTACCTTGGGCCAAATCTTGCTCTTTTCTAAAGCACTGAACTGAGATCTGAACCAAGTAGTGTGGCTGGCACTTGCCCCTAATATCCAGTCCCAGTAAGTAATAGGCAACACAGGCAGATCTAACTGCATGGGAAGAGACGTTGACATCATTTTTAAACTCAGAGCACTTTCCAGTAATTCATCAAGGGAGAGCCATCCAGACCCACGTGTCCAGGCCCATTTCATAGCCTGTGTGTACACCAGCCCCAGTCTAAGAAACCCTGGGGCTCACAACACAACCTGTGCCAAAACATGACCCTCTGTCCTCTGCGGCACATGGGATTAGGAGAGACTCCGCTGTGTGCCAGGATCAACACCTGTTGGCAAGGCAGTGTGCCAGGGCTGTGCCACAGGGCCCCTGCTGCAAGGGCCCAGCTCCCTTCTCTTCCGAAGGGCAACGTGCTGGCTTTGGAGCCTGGGGCAGTGGAGGACCACCCAGGCGCTGGGACGTGAGGTTTGCCCCGTCCTCACACACAACTCTGTAACAAAAACAAACTCCATTTTGCAGTGCTGGTGGTAGCAGTGCGGGTGGACGTGGAGAGGGGGGTGGGCCGAGAAAAACATATTTCACAACCAGCCCAAACACCAGCACCTTTGCTGAGTGGCAGCAAACTGGACGGAGTGGTTTTTCTGGGGCGTGGTGATGCTGAAAAGCTCCAGGGAGTTGAGAGTGGCTTGATTTTAGCCGAGGCGAGATGTAAAAGAGCAGCACCGCCAAGGAAGGGGGTCATGCCCCCAAACATAGGTGCACCAGTTCATAAGTGGGTGTTGGGTATATTCTGGGCTCCTTTATGAATCTAAGAATGCAATGCCAAGTAAAAAAGGGGCCCTTTCTTCTCTAGAGGCAGAAGACCTGCTCGCAAAAGTGGTAAAAATGTTTATTAAGGGTAGGTGCAGGGGATGTAGATGTCTTCACTTGACAGCTATTTCAGTTTGTCCCACATTCAAAAAACCCTCTCCCTTTTCTCCACACTATGCATAATACTATACATCTCTATCATCTTATCCCAAAATGCTGCAATCATTCCTCATAGAGGATTCATTCCTTGTTCACTTCGGTTGCCCTTTTATAAAACTTTCCCAATTCTACAGTATCCTTTTTGAAGTATAGTGCACATTATTCCAGATGCTGTCGCATCATCGATTTGTATTATATCAACAGTTCTGTTTTCACTTCCTTTCCGAATGATGCCTAGCATGAAATTCACATTTCTCACAAATACCGCACTCTAGGTCAACATATTAGAGATATCCACAATGACCCCAAACATAGGTGTAGCCAGGATTTATGTTGGGGGAAGCAGGACTTTGGGGGGGGGGGCAGAACCAAACTATCTGTAATGTGATTGGTCAGTCAGTTAAGTATTTTTATTTATTTACTTGATTTCGGGAAGGGCAGCTAGCCCCCTGCCCATGCCCCTAAGTTCCCATTCCTGGCCAGTCACCACCAGTTCAGACCCCATGAGTGTCTGTCTTAAATTAATATTTTTTGCCCCAATGTGCATCACTTGACATTTGCTTACAATGAATTACATTTGCCATTTTACTGCCCTTTCAGTCAGTTTGGAGAGAACCCTTTGGAGCTCTTCACAATCTCTTCTTGTTTTAATGACCCTGAATGACCCTGAAAAAATTAGTATCATCAGCAAACCTGGACACCTGCTCATTGCTCGCTCCTAACTCTAGATCATTTATGAACAAGTTAAAAAGCACAGATTCCAATACCAATCCTTGGGGGACCCTACTTTCTCCATCTCACCATCAGAACTGTCCATGTATTCCTACTCTTTGTTTCCTGCTACTTAACTAATTCATGATCTGCCAGAGGCCCTTGCCTCACATTCGATGACTGCTAAGCTTACCTGGGAGCCTTTGGTAAGGACCTTTTGGCAAGTCTTACACAATGTCAAACTGGGCCACCTTGGTCTATGTGCTTGTTGACACTCTCAGATAACTTACCCTTGCAGAAGCCATGCTGGTTCTGTTTCAACAAGACTTGTTCTTCAGTAGCAGGGTGGGCAAACTTGATCAGGCCTGGGGTGCATTCCCATCAGGACAACTTTCTGAGGGCCACATGCCAGGGGTGGATGAGGCTCGAGGCAAAAGTGAGCAAGTAAATGAATGCAAATTTTATGTTTGTATACTTTCAAACCCACTCTCCCCATCTCTATCCTCCACTCAGGCAACTAAGAGGTGTTATCAGTTTCAAAGGGCATATTCCACCCAGGCAAAACCTCTCAAGAATGGCATGAAGTAGGACTGCTGAGAGGTGTGGCTTGAGAGGAGTCTCAAGGGCCAGACTGAGGTGCCTGGAGGAACATATTTGGCTGCTGGAGTGAAGGTTCCTTACCTCAGCTCTATATCACTGATCATTCTACCTAGAAGAATAAGAATAAGAAGTTTGGCTCTTTTGATGTCAACTGTAATTCTGTGTGGCAGCACCAATGGCTGAAGAAACACTCACAAAGGCTTTCTAGCATCACACATGGAAACAGCCCATGTTTTCACAGACTCGCAACAGGAGGAGGAGGTGAGGTTGGGGACGGAGAGGATGGGCCAGGCTCAAAGAGCTTCAGAATCTTCTGTACCACCCTGGAGCAAAGCCACCTCCAGGTTTTTGTGTGCTGCAGGCAAGGGACCAGCAATGGACCTCTCATATACAGACACACCGAGAAGCACAGAGCCCTATATAAACATAGAAGACAGGAACACAAAGCCCCTTCACATACACATACACATACACAAACACATGTGAACCTAATGATCTGGGCTGCTCAAGAGCTGCAAGGTCAGCCAGTTCTAGGGTGGGGTGGGTGTGGAGGGAGATCAATGGGGAATGGGCTGCCTGAAGGGGGGGGAATTCCAAACCACCACCCTGGCTTAGTGATGGGGAAATACCTGTGGGAATCAGTGCTGCCTAGCGCCACTCTGGCAAGTGTGACGTTCTGTCACTGTGTCAAAGTGCAGGTCACTTTATGCCTCTTTTAAATTTTTTTATTTTTTTTAACTGGGTCAGCCAGTTTATACTTTCCATTTGAGCATTCCTTGGTGCTTTTCACTTTTAGAATGTTGCCTTAAGCTGCGGGATACCCAGACTCCACTGGACTCCACTGGACCAATCATTTTGCAGCACCCAGTACTCCAAGGCTCACTCAATCACCTTGAAATCCTTTGTCTGACCTTCAGTTTGATTCACAGTTTGTTTCACCAGGGGAAGTTCAGCCTGGTCTACAGCACTTTCTGGCTGTCTGGGCCGCAAACCAGCTTCATTATCTACAAACTCCAACAAAGTTTCTCACCCGGCAAATTATTTATGCCATTAGCTGGAAAATCTGTCCTATGGAACTCAGCAAGACTTCCTCTGGCTCTCTGGAGGTGGGCCAAAGCCTCCATCTGCCTGAATCCTAACCACTTTTTCTCATGAGTCATTCACATTGAATTCAGTGGGCCTTACTCCCAGGGAAGGCTTTGCACGTATAGCCCCACTGTTCAACACAGTGTATCACTCACCCCTTTCCCCTCCATCGTTCAAACACCGGAATGTTGCAGTATAAACAAATCTATACAAGAGACAGTTTTGTTTGGTACCAAAGGGGGGAGTTATTTGGGTGCAAAATACAGCATGTCTATGTTAGTGCAGAGTGTAAACTGTCCTCCCCAGATCCAGTCAGGCCTGGTTTTTTCATGTGCCAAGAAAAGGGTCAACACAGGCCAGTGAGCAGCCAGGAGGGTCCTTGTCCCCCCACCCCATCCCTGTGCCTGGGATGCACCTGCCCACATCCCTGCTGCCTCCTTCAGGCAGACTAATCCGGCCCCAAGAGGTCTCCTCCTCCACCAGCATCTTCTCTGCCCCTTTTAGACAAGTGTCCCATGAGGAGGCTCTGCTCTCCTTCAGCCGTCCTCTTTTGGCACCAGCAGCTGTTTACAAAACATGCCCCTCTGTTGGGGGGGGGAGTGTTATCCTGAAAACCAGTTAGACTTACTAAAACGCCAAAGGGGAAAAAGCTCATTCCGGCTGTTTCTCTTGGAAACACTCGCTCAAGGTCAAAGTCTCACACGTCCTCGGCTTCTGCACGTACCACATTCTAGGTAAGACCAAATCCCTCCTCCTCCTGCTGCTGCTTCTGCTGCTGCCCTCACATGTGTATTCCAAAGCAGGGCTTCTCAAGCTCTCTGATGTTGGGGATGGCAGGCAGGAATACCCATACACATATACAATGTGGCAGTGACTGGCATCAGATTTGGTCCCTGAAGCATCCCACCCAACCTGGAATGTGGTGGAGTTGCCATGGACCAGCAACTGTTGGTTTTTGGTCTGACACAGACCCATGGACCAGTGCTTTGAGTAGGACTGTTCTAGTGAATCTCCACTTAGAACCATAGAACTGGAAGGGACACCAAGGGTCATCTTCCAGCCCCCTGCAATGCAGGAGGAATCTCAGCTGAAGCATGACAGATGGCCATCCATCCTCTGCTTAAAAACCTTCAAGGAAGGAGTGTCCACAACCTCCGGAGGGAGACAGTTCCCCTTAAAACCAAGCTTCTAGCCATTATGATGGTAAAGAAAGCTTTGGTCACCAGCAGCAAAGAACCAGTGGCTACAAAGCCATTCAGCAAGGGGGTGGGCAAGGATGCTTGGCACAGGATCCCCTTTTCACAATTCCTCCTAGACTTCATCAATACCCCTCCCCCCCAAAAAATGAGTTTGGTATCTTGCCTCTCCCTGAGAAGAATAAACTTCCCAGTCAACTGAGTGGTCAATAAGGAGAAGCTAATGCCATTTCCCTGCTTAGCCGGTTTGAGATGCCAACAAATCTAGGAGAAATGAGATTCCATCTCATTTTGATGGAGCAAAAGTATGCTCATAGGATTCCTGTTCCATGGATTTTTTTTGGGGGGGGAGGGAGACAATATTTTTTAAGCACAGTACTTTGCATGAGGATTGTACCCTCTGCTGCACCTGTAATACATACAATTTGCATAGGCTAATTTAGATGCATGAATGGACATTTAGAAGTAGAATCAGCACTGTAGAGGGTACTATGACCAGGTCAGGCGACCTTTGATACCTCTTTGGATTTTTTTGAGGTAGGGTTGGGAAAAAACAAGTCAAGAGCCACCCATGAGTATTAAAATGCCTGACAGACAGAATGTCCACAGCTGAAGCTTTCCCCATAACCATGTTTCCATAAAGAAAAGGGTTAACCTGTTGAATTTCTGTAAGCCACACCAACTCTCAATGGCACAGGAATCCTGCTCTCCTTGAAGGCGAACCCTGAACCAGGCAAGGAACTCAAGCTTCAGGAATTGCCAAACTCTTCTGTTCCTGGAGCTCTCTCAGCAGCTGATGTTAGGCTGGCAATTCTCCACTGAGCGCAAGGCTACCTGTGGGACTTGGGACTGGGATCCTGAGGGGAAAGAGCTTGACAAGCTCCAAACACCCACACATGAATAAATTAATTGCTCAAAATAGCTTTTGGGGTACCTATTTTGTTATACCTGTTATTATCATCCAAAGATCACAGGACACAACATAGTTCACAACATAAAAAATACAAAATGGAAACACAAAATACATAATGACCCGTCCTCCTACAAGCACATATAAAAGGTCACAGAATGTTTAATCAGCCCAAGGAAGGCCTGGTTATAAAGGTTTTCGCCTGGCGCCTGAAGTTATATAATAACTACTGCCATGTTATCAGCATGGGTCAAAGAACTGCCCTTTTCCTTTTTTTGAGCATAACGGATTTGAGCCTTTGGCACGAACATACTCACTCATGGCGTTCCTACTATACAGAGAACAGGTGCTCACCTGAACTGCCTCCCTAATGACTTTTTATCCCCGAGATCATTCCTGCTGAAACCCTCGCACCTGCTGTTGCCATTAGTATATTTGCTATTTTTGTTGGTTTGGCAATTTTGAGTTTTATTTGCATGTATTTAGCTTGTGGTTTGTATGTTTGGCTCTGTTTGTACATCATCTCATTTATTTGAGGTGCGGAACTTGAAATGATTTTGCTTTATTTGTACTTTGGAAAGAGATTGCAACAAAAAATTGCTGAAAACCAAAGGCAAAATAAAATCTTCATACCAGCAAACACCCACCCAGCTGAATGGCTCTCCCCATGTTTCACCAACAAGCTACTTAACAGCCCCTCAGCCGTTTTTCCCTTAAAAAAAACAGCAACAGATAACAACAGAGGGCCACACTGCAGGCTTGTTGTGAGCTCCTCTCTCTGTGTTCCTGCTCCTGGCTATATGGGCTGACATAACCCAGCCTCTCTCGCCCACTAGGTTTCTCCTGCAACGACATTTTTATTCTCTCTGCATGAGAAGGTTCCAGCCTTAAGCTGTCATTTGCTTTGAGAGTCATGGAAGCTCCTGATTAATTTGTTTCTTTGAAGTGGCTTATTTGGCCAGGCAAGCTGAAGAGTGGGCTGCTTCATCGGGGTGGGGGCTCGAATGATTGATGTCATATGGGCATGTGACCTGTGCCAGAACCTTGGAAACCTGTCCGTAAGACATGCTGGATCTTAGGCAACTGGGAAATGTACTGTTAGAATGCTTGGTTTTATTTATACAAATGTAATAATGCACAAAGATCATATGATTAACTAACAATATTTCTTGAATCAGATGACAGCTCCAGTTCTGAGCCTTTGGTAGAACACTGAGAATGAATTCAATAAATGCGACGAAAAGAACAGCATAAGCCCAAGAGCTCGGCTCGGGGAGCAGGTGCCAGTTGAAGACAAGGAACAGGAGAGAGGGCCCCTCGTCCTTCTTCTCTTGTCTGCTCATCCTGCGTTCGCTGTCTGCTGCAAAAAAGCAATCAACTAAAGGAAGATTCAGTGTGGCATAACAACATGATAAAACCTCCCACCAGTCTCAGAGGAGCAGTAGGCTCTCTCTGGTTGGGGGCCAGATGATAGAAGAGTTACTTTTGTTGGAGGAACTGCACCCTCTGCACCCCCACCAGACAGGGTCTTCCTCCCCCTTTGTTTTTGCTCCAGCTCCTCCTTCATACCACCTGCCTAGGAGTGCCAGAGCCTGAACTGGCCCCCACTCTCCCCCAAAGACCCCTCCCCAGCCCGTCTGGCTGCAGCTCCTCCAGGGCAGGGAGCAGCCGTCAAGCAGGTGGGCGGAGGAGACATCCTTGCCATTCCTGGTCCCCCTTTCTGCTTTGCTGCTTTGTGGAGGGGGTCAAAAATCCTGTGTGTCCCTAGTAAAGCCCTCAACAGCACAGGACACTCAGGCTCCACACACCCCATGCTCAAGCTTCTCTGTCCTCTTCCTCCTTTCCCAGAACATCCTACCCCAGTGCCTGTGTCTTACTGCTGACTTGCTGGGGGAGCAGCAGTGGCACCCCCCTAGGCATGCATTATGGTGCAAGAGGTGAAACCGTCGCTCGAGGCAGCAAGATTTGAGGGTGGAACGATCAAGGGGATAGGCTCAGTGACGCAGAGGGAGAACCCAGAGCTGAACACCAGCATTGAAAGACAACAAAGGCTTCTCCTGGGGGCTCCCAATTTGTCTGTCGGGGCTGCTTAGGCCAGCTCTGGCTCTCCGCCATGCTGCCCACAGACAAGGTGGTGCCCTCTCTATTCTTTCCATGCAGTGTGTGGAGGAGGGAGGGCACATCCAACACTCAGAAAGTGGCAGCAGCAGCTTCAGAGCCACATCCAAAGGTGGCAGAGGGAGACTAGCTTTTCCTCTTGTCAATCAATTTCTACATAGCAATCTCCTTCGTGAATCATGAGCCTCATCACTGGGCATGAGGGATCCAATCTGGCAGGCTTTCCCGGGAATCAGCCCAGGACGGCAACTTCCAAAGTATCGGAAACTTCCATTCATCAAGAAGCTATTGTTACTCACTCTGTTAAATTGGATTTAAGTACCCAAGCCAGCTTCCAAGCTACCAGTTTTACAGTCACCATCCTCTTCATCCTAATAGCAAACTGTGGTGGCTGAGTGCCAACAGGATTGGAGCCAAAGCAGGCAGGCGCTTCAACACATGGCAGAGTGAACCACGGGAGCACAAAACACTTCTTTTAAAAAACATACACAGGGAAGAGCGAGGAGGTGCGGATGCAGCCCAAGCAGGGCTGAGCAGGCTTCCTTTGGCTTCAAGGATCCGTGGAACGCCAAGTGTCCCATTGTGTGCGAAAGATAGATGATTGGCTTCAGCCCCTTCAGAAAAGCCCCTCGTGGAGCAAGAGGGGTCTGGTTGCCCAGCACCAACGGTGACATATAAATAGTAAAATTACTAAAATATCATTGCTATTTAGCATTATCCAGTTTTGTTTTTGCTTCATTTTAGAATTTTAGTGCAGTTAGCTTTGATAAGATTAGCAAAAAAAGAATTTAGGGGTGGGGATTTTCATGGTCCCCTTCATCAGCTGATGCCAAAAAGGTTTTATGCCAGACTGTACTGGGTTTTAATACAGATGTGGAAAGGCCCACTTCCTGTTAGGAATATGCTCACCTTGTTGAAATTATTTCAAATTACCCTCTGAAAGTCACACAGATGTTTGGCTCAAGCCAAATGTGGTGGCGATCTGGCAGGACACAGTAACCCCAGGCAGTCAGCTCTGGGGCTTTGTTGCCACCTGCAGGCAGCCCTCGGAAGAGCAGGTGGCTCCTGTCCCTGCAGACCCTTTTCTCAGGCTCCACTAGAGAGCTCTGGAAATGCCACCTCAGGGGGCCTCCAACACTCTGCTGTAAGACCTCCAAAGGGGACCTTCCACTTCCCACCATGTTTCCCATCATTATAAGGAAAGCTTTCAGAAACAATAATGCTTAGCTAATGAAGGAAAGGTTATTGCCTTTTGTTCAGTTTACTGACTTAAGAACAGCCTCTGTATACCAGCACAGAAATATTACAAAGAAAGAAACTTTGCCATGCTAACATCAGCCTGAATTGTAACAGCCTTTATTTCTCATTATTCATTTGAACACCAGCCAACCACTGATTAGGAGCTCTATGCAACAGGGAAGCTGGCTGCCAGCTTTATAAACCCTTGTTCAGGATTGTACCTGGATGGCAGCGGGAGGTGCCCAAATGTCCCCTCTGCTCACTTAGCTCTCCGGCTGCCCAGAACGGACCCTCACGTTGGGACTGCTGGGAGTTTATCACACAGGGGATGCAAGCGACTCTGCTGCAGACAAACACAGGCCAGCAGAGCCTGTCTTTGCAGGGGGGGGGCGTCAGGAAGAGCTTGTCCCAAGGCTCACTGGGCTCAGGGCTGCCCAGGGAGGTGGCTCCATCTCACAGTCAGGAGCGGCCAGGCTTGCAGAAGGGCTGTGGACTATTTGACCTGCTAAGTAGGAGAAGTCCCAGGAGAGAGAGAGGCTAATTGATTTGGAGCCAGCTGGCTCCCAGCAGCCAGGTAGCCAACTCTCTCGTTCCTGAGCCGTGCCCCTCAATCAGGAACTGGACGGAAACAGTCTAAACACAACACACACACACACACACACACACACACACACACCCCTATATAATACTTTTCTAGGCAGGTGGGGTCCCTCCCCCACACTCTGGGAAAGTCTTTGCACAGCATGGCCAGCACTGCCCCCCCCCCCCGCCAGCTGCACCACAGTCAGGGGAAGGTGAGGGGGCTGGCTTCAGGGAGTGACAAAAGCTAAACACGCTGGCAAGGTTCCACTCGAGGCAAATCTGGTGATGAGCGTCTCCCACGTAGAACTGTGCAGGTATCACAGGGCTCTGCTGGACACACAAGCAGTGGCCAGCCCCAGCTTCCTCCAGCCGATAGGCAGTCTGCTCTACCTCAGAATCTCCTCCAAGGCCACGGGCCCTCTTCGCCATCACACTGCTACTCCAGCCGCCTGCGCCAGGCCCAGAGCCTGGACAAGTTCGTCGCTGAGGCCGTTCTTCAGGGTGCGCCTCACTGAGAAGAAGCACAAAGGGATCAAGGAAGTCCAGGTAAGCAGGGATATTCTAACACAGGCAGCCTAGGATCCCGCCATCCTAACAGCCACGGGGCAGGAGCTCCCAGTCCCAAAACAAGGCCAAAGCTGGTACCACCAGAGCCCCCTGGGTGCAAAGGGGGGATATAAATGTAAGGGGAAAAATGAGAAACAAATGAAGATATAGTGGAATGTGGGACAGTCCCTTCATGGCTCTCACTCCTGCCCCTTGATTGGCAAAAAAACAGAGGAAATTATGCAAAAGGTAAAAAGAAACGGGAACAAAGTTTGAACTCATAAATGATGCCCCCTTGGCCAATTGGCACAAGCAATGTCACTCTTCTCTGCCAGTCTTGAATTTGGGTTGCCTGGAATGGAGATCCAAGCGTGCTCAACACACACAAATGAATACACATACACAAACAGACACATGGCTGCACTCTGTGAAGGGGCGATAAAAGAAGCTCTGTGCTTACGGGATTTCCGGTTCCCACGCGAGCGCTTGCGCTCCTTCCCTGCACCTGGCCGGGGAGGAGTGCTCTGGGTGACAGACTTCACCAGGCGGTCCATGATCTCTTCAGAGGCATCCTCAGGAGAGCCAGAGGCATCGTCCTCAGGAGGGGTCACGCTGGCAGGGCTGATCTTCCCAAAACCTAGAACAGAAGAGGCTGCCGTGAAAACCAGCTCCCGAGAGGCAGGCTCCCTCCCACTTTGGACTTGATCACAGAAAGACCTGCATGGTTACCAAAAGACAGTCTGCCAGCTGCAGGCTGTCTAGCAGGGGCTCCTTGAAAGAGCAGCCTGGCCTGCGCTGGGGGTGTCCACCTGGTAGGGAACCTGCCCCCATGTTCTTTAGGGTTTTAAATGTAAATAACAAACCTTTGTACTTGGGTTCAGTAGCCAAAAGTGCTGATCTTTCTGCATTGGGGTCATATGGGGGCATATTGCATTACCTTAACAAAATGCCCATTGGCTGCACATCCCTGTCCCCATCCTGCCCTAATCAGAATCTATGCTTGATAGGATTGTGGGTCTCCTGCCAAGCACCCAGAGCGGCTGCATTTTGCAACAGTTGCAGCTTCTGGATCAGGCACAAGGGCAGCCCCACATTAAAGTAGTCTGATCATGAGGCTGCAAAGGGCAAGGCTATCCCTGTCCAGGAATGATAATAGTTGGCACCCCTGGCAAAGTTGGTTCTGGGTACTCTGATCCACTGCGCTCACCCGGGCCTTTAGTAATGGTGATGGATCTAAGAGCACCCTCAAGCAACGCACCACAACCTCATTCAGAGCTGGGACACAACCCAGTGCCTGCACCTGGGAACTCTCCATCCATTATGTCAGGATCCAGTTTCTTAACCACTCCAGCAACAACTGTAATTATCAAACCACCACTGTAAGCGAGAACACAAAGCTGTAAAGGCCAGGCAGCGGCTAGGAAGCTGGTGGCTTGGGGAGACCCCCAGGGAGAAGGGCTCTGGAGTGGCCAAGAAGCTGAATGAGGGTGGGAAAGGAGATTGACCCTACCTGGAGACAGACACATCTCCCCACCTCCCTACCTCTGCTGGCTCGGGAGCGGCGGCCAGATGGCTCTGGAGTGGACATAAGCACTGTGGCCATGCTTTTGTGGCCAGCTTCGTCCTTCTGTTCGGGGCTGGCCGAGAGCACAGCGGGGGCGGGACTGTCTTCGGGCTTGCTGACGGTAGCAAACCTCTCCATCTACAATGAGAGAAAGAACGCTGCAATGAGGAAGGGCAGGGGGTACACCACCTGCTGCCAGCTGGGGAGGCAACAACACAGATGTTGTCACAGGAGCTGCTCTTGCAAGGGCACAAGAGGGCTTAGGAAGCCTCTTCACGTGCTGGAAATTTCCATTGGACAGGTGAGGCAAGGGTTAGGAGGGGCAGGGAGAACTTGCCTCGGTGATCATCCTGCCGCGGGTCTTGTTCCTTTCGCGATATACTGCTCGTTTCTTCTGCTGCTGCAGAACTCGCTCCCGGCAGGTGCGGTACTCCAGGGCAAACTCCCGCAGGGTCCGGCAGAACCCCATGACCTTTGCCTCCTGTGCCAAGCGTAGATCATAGCCCAAGTACAGCAGAAAGGAGCGGAACCTGCGGGCAGAGGCTGAACTGCAGGAAACTGACTGGCATCACCATCCTCTCCCTCCTTCCTGCCCAGGGCATTCATTTATTTATAACCTTTGTCACTCACTTGCTCTTCTCTGAGCAAGAGCAACAAACCGAACATCAAGCTACATCAACAGAGTAATCAGTAAAAGGACACCTCTAAAACGACACCTCCAGAAAGGCCACAAGAACAAAACAGATGCCCAGCCGACCAGGACCCTGCCCTCACAATGGCCACCCAGGGCACCTAGTGGGAAGCCAGATGCCCAAAGGCCTCTCCCCTGTTTAACACAGACCTATTTAACACGCGTCGATGGACCACCTTGAGGATGACAATCTTCTGGGTGCTGGAGTGAAGGAAGTCCATCAGTTTGCTCTTTAGGGCCGGCTTGGTGTCGTGCTTTGTGATGGCCTTCAGGCTCTCCCAGGACACTCTGCACCGTCGCTCCAGCTGCAGGAGGCTTTCTGCCAGCGCATCAAAGTCCACCTGGAGGGAAATATCAAGGCCTTTTTGCAATTCTTGCCAACAGCCCCCTTTCTCTCTGTGGAATGCTCCTCACGGGTGCCAAATGGACTATCCTTTTCGCAGCAGGTAAAAACATTTTAATGTGGGCAGCTTTAATCATGATGTTCTTTAAGAGTTCATAGAATCATAAAATTGGTAGTTTTGGAAGGGATCCCAATGGTCATCTAAGTCCAACTCCCTGCAATGCAGGAATCACAGTTAAAGCCTCCCTAACAGATGGAAATCCAACCTCTGTTAAAAAACCTCCAGTGAAGGAGGGCCCACCAACACCCAAGGAAGTCTGTTCCACTGGTGAGCAGCTCTTGCTTTCAGAAAGTTTTTCCTAATGCTTAGTCAGAATCTCCTTTCTTGTCATTTGAATCCATTGGTTTGGGTCCTACGCCTTGGAGGAGGAGAAAACAAGCTTGCTCCATCTTCCATGTGACAGCCCTTCAGATATTTGAAGACAGCTGTCCTACCACCTCTCTGTCTTCTCTTCTCTAGGCTAAACATACCAAACTCCCTCAACCATTCCTCATATATATAAAGCTTGGTTTCCAGACTCTTTATTGTCTTGGTTGCCATCCTGTGCACATGTTTCAGCATGTCAACTTCCTTCTTACTCAATCTGGGTTTTGGTCTGTGGTTTAATAATTGCTACTGTGCATTATTTAACATGTTCCCACTAGGAGATATATGTATGTATGTCTGAGAAAAGGACTCAAGTGATATACAAGCCGAATAAATCAAACACAAATCAATTCTGCACACAGGAGTTTGGCCCAGGATGTGGCTCTCAGAGCAAATCCTCCCAGAAGCAGGAGAGAAGCCCCCCATCAACACAGCCCTGACCTTGGCTGAGCGAGTGATAGCGGCGATCTCTGAGTAGAGGTCCGTTGTGTCCGGGAACTTCTCCACCACGAAGTGGCACAGGTGGTGGAGCAGGGTCTGTCGGTGCACTGTGTCCTTCACCTCTGACACCTTGGCCAGGTAGCTCAGCTCAAACCCTTGGCTCTGAAACCCCAAAAATTGGAATTTAAGATGATGCACCATGTTTGAGGAAGAAGCAGAGCCCAGGAAGAGAGCTCCTCAGCTGTTCTCTTTGCAGCAGCATGACAGACACCCGGCAGCTGCTACTTGCACCAAAGGAAGGTGCCGTCGCCACTACCAGCCCTAAAAGTCTGCCCTACCTCCCACCTTCCCTGCACAATGTGCCCTGAGACAGGCCTTTGTGCATGACACAGATGCACACGCAATGGGGATGGCAAGAGCTGCCAGACAACAGGCCTGAAGAGTCACTGCATGCCTGCAAAAAGAGCCCCAGCTTCCAGGTGCAGGATCACCTGCCCCCACAGCACGTCTACTGGCAGGTGGAGGGTCCCAGTGCCTGAAGTTTGGAAGAGGGTCTGGGTGCAACTGAGGAGAAAGACCTGGCTCTGTCAGAGTCACTGCCAGAGTGGACTCCAGGGCGATGCAGGCAAAGTGCCTGACCTGACAGAAGGCAGTTTCCTGTGACCACAGTGGACATTAAGAGGGTCCATGAAAGGCAAGAAAAAAATCTGGACAGGCCCTGTGAACAAAAAAACTCAGGCTCCAATCCCAGATGTCTGACCACCTGCTGAAGGAAACGGTGCTCAGCTTATGCTCAGAGCTGCTTGGTGCTGGCTCCTGAGCTGAGCCCCTGCCCCCGCCCTCATTACATGCCTCACCTGGGATCCATTCAGGAAGTTGCCCATGGCCAGGAGGGTGGCAAGGATACACTTGAAGGTTTGGTTTTTGGCCAGTTGCTGCATCCCAAGTTTCAGATCAAAAAGCGGCTCTGCAATTTCCTGCGCAGGAACACAGAAGACAAGCTGTAAGGACCTGTTTCCCCCCAGAAATTGGAGGGAGCGAGCAAATTGCTGGCCCAGATACGCAGGTTCTTGCTTAGGACCCAAAAGCCATGGATGGATTCAGCAGCAGGAGGAAGCAAAGGGCAGCTGAATGACACCTGGAACCATCTGCCATGTGGCCAGTCCAACCACAGCAGCCACTCTCGCCAAGCCAGCCGGTTTCCTTGCAGGTTGGTTCACTAGCGATGGCCCCCTTGCAAGCCCAGCAAGAAGGTCCAGCCAAATTTACGGGGAGGACTGGCTAGAGCACTCGGGGAGGGATCCACCTGTGCCACCCCCAATTTCAGAGGTTCTGCAGTATCCTGAGGGTGTACCTGCTCCATGGCCTCATAGTCCAGCTTGAAAGCCCACAGCTGAAGCCGGGCAGTGAGCTCAGTGATGGAGGAGAGAGCGAGGAGGAACTGCTCAGCTGAACCCAGAGGCACGTCGGGATTGGCCATCTGTGCTTCCTGGATCTTCTGCTTCTCCTCCTCGGTTGGAACCATTGTCAAGATTTTCTGCAAAACAAGAGGGAAGAGGGTGTTCGGTCAGGACACAATGACTCCACCTGGCCCTTCATGGCAGCTTTCCCAAACCGGGTGCCATGCAGATGCTCTGGACTACAAGTCCCCTCAGTCCCAGTCAGCATGAGCGAATGAAGCTGGGACTGATGCAAGTTGTAGTCCAGAAGGCCTCTTTATGGCCAAGAGTTCTCAGGAGACACAGAATTCTCACCTCAATCCCTTCCTTGTTAATTGCAAATTCATCAAAGTTGACAATCGCCGTCTTGATGATGTGTACGGGAGGCAGCACTGTCAAGCCGATGTTGATGGCATTGCTCCTCTTGGGATCCAAGACCACAATTAGCTTCTTCCCATCAACAGCTTTCTTGGGAGTGAAAGAAGGGAAGGGTTGATGTTTTTGTCTGTCATACTATCACCCCATCTTTGGAGGTTCTCCTCTCTCAGCCCCATAACTCTCCTGCAAGGTAGCGTAAACCGGCAGGTGAGACCTGGACCCAATGTCAACCTGCAAGTATCACAACTGGGCAGGACAGGCAGAGGACCCCAGAGCAAGATAGTGGCTGGTCTCTGCCTGCAAAGGACAAAGCTTCTTCTCTTTGACTGACAAGAACAGTCTCTGCCTGAGGCTCTGCTGGCTAGGCCCTGACAGCGCAGTTTGCTCCAGGCACATTCAAGATGGAAGAAGAAATCACATGGGCTAGAAGTCCTTGAAGGCAAGAGGGTCGAAGGGGCAGTGATAAGGAAGAGCAGCACTGAATAGAGGAGACTGGAAGTCAGAGAGAAGCTCAAGGGCAGAGCCCAAAGTCCCTGGATCAGTTCTTGGCACCTCCAGGGAGCAGGTCAAGGGAGCTTCCAGAGCCCTAGGGAAGCTGCTGTCAGACCAGGCCAAGAGTCAGACTCAGGGCAAGGCAGCTCCTTGGGCTCCTCTGCTTTGAGCCTCTGGCACACTTATCTAAAAATAAGTCTATTAAAAATGCTCTGCATTCCCTTTCCACAACCCCACTAGAAAGCATGGGCAAAGCCTCCTGCAAGAACCCCACAGCCCAAGCTCAGGAGAAAGTCCTCCTCCCTCCTGTAGCCAACACTGAGGAGCCCCAACCTACCTTCGAGCTCAGCACCTCCTTCGTCTTGGACTCGAAGAGATGTTCCATCTTGGTGGTGTCGACCTCCACCTTCTCCAGAGATGCCCACAGAGTGGCTGGCCCAAAGGGGTCTCCTCTTCCTTCCCGCCTGGCAGAGCTGTCCACGTTCTTTAGCTCCCTCCAGAAGAGCTTAATAGTTTTTTTCTTCTTTGCTGGGGAGTGGGCATCCTCCCTGGAGGAGCCCAGCAAGCCTGGAGGAGGACAGCCTGGTGGGGGTGGAGGAGGCGGGGGAAAGGCACAGCCTGGTGGGGGTGGGGGAGGGGGAGGGGGAAAGGCACAGCCTGGTGGGGGTGGAGGGCAGCTGGGAGGGAGGGGTGGAGGGGCCGGAGCCCCACTGACAGCCACAACCACATGGTCAGGCACAGTCTCTGTTTCTAGGATATCAAAGTCTTCCTCCTCACCCAGGTCAGAGAAGTCCAAATCTCTGATCTTCAGGTGCTTGGGGCTGAGCTCCAGGGGCCCTCGCATCACCTCCGCTCCCTTCCTGTAGGGAGTCATGAAAGTCCTCTCCAGGCTCTGCAGGCTGGCTTCTGCCTCAAGGCTGAACTGAGCCCGCAATGGCCGGGCCTGCAGGTTGGAGGGGCTGCCCTGTTTCCCATTGCTCTGTGGGCTGCCTTCTTCACTCCCGGCGTCTGCCTGGAACTCTTCTGCTGGGGCAAGAATCACACCTTCCAGCCTTGCAGGGCTGTTATTGGAGAACAGTGTGTCAAGGTTGAGCTTCTTTCCAGGCACAGGGTGGCTGCGGGGATCTTTTCCATCGCACAGCGGAACTGGGCTTTCTGGGCTTGGGGTGCAATTGGGACCCAGCCCAAGGCTGCTGCTGGAGGGTCCCTCGCCTGGCAGGCTCTCCCTGGCCTCTTCGCCTTCAAAGCCAGCCAAGGCCAACGCAGAGCTGAGCTCTGTTCCATCGCCGTTTCTCTCCTGTCCTTCACGCCACCTCCCTAAGGGCACAGAGGAAGAGTTAAGGTTTAACTAGGAAAAGAGACAGGCTAGGCAGTTGACAAGCAGCACAGAAAAGGAGAAGCCTCAGCAACAAACCTTTGGCCAAAGCAGGGACTGTAGCCAACACTGCCGGCTCTTTTGCTGCATTACCTGGGGAGAGCTGCTCAGTGCTCGGAGTAGCTTCAGCAAGGACCTCGGCTCGCCCCTTGGAGATTGCAACCAACTTCTCTTTCTGGGAAGCAGCAAGATTTTCCAGGAAGCGTGCTCTATGAGAGAAGCAAAATGCTACATCATTCAGCACCAGGGACACAATGTTCCATCACCACACAGCAATCAGGATGAGGCTCATCCCACCCAACAGCTGTCCCCCCCCCCCCAGAGACTGGTAGAGCCAATCTATCAGACACTGCAACACACAGGAGGTCCAGCACTTGGCACAAATGCTGACACCCATCAGTGGTGGTTCCTCTGAGGCCCAAAGCTCTCTTGGCGCCTGTTTAAAGAGGTACAGGCTGAGATCCTCAATAGCATCAGCAAGGGCAACTGCGCAGACCCTCCTCCAGTCTTTTCTCCCAAGCTCCTGCAGTTTTCCTCAACACAGGACTGCTCCAGGACAGCCACACTCCAACTGGTCCAGGGCCCCCATCTCATACAGAACCCAGCAGCCTATAAGGTGGGAAAGGGATGTCAAGAAAGTATGGCACCTCAGCCAGCCCCGAATCCTGCTCCCTGCCCTCTCCTATGGGCACTAGAAGGCCAATATGGACCAGGACAGTGCAGCAGATGGAAGAGAGAGTGGATGGGTGGCACACAGCAGCTCAAGCCCCACTCAGCCCTGCAATTCACTGGGGGTCCCTTGGCAAGTCACTGCTGCTTCTCAGCTTCACCTCCTCTGCTAGGTAACCTGGATTGGCTACTGGGTGGTCTTGACATCAATGCTGCCCTGTACGAGGAAACATGGAAGCTGGGATGGTGGGTCTAGAAGAGGCCCAAATGCAGCTTGCTGGATGAACTGCCTCCAGTGGGCCAGGAAGGACCTTCTATCAGTGGCAGGGGGCCAAGGCTGCCCAAGAGTATTGGCTTCCATCCACCAGGCACTTTTGAGGCCACTGCAGAGATTCAGGAGCATTCTTTGCCTGAGGAACTCAACAAGGATCAACAAATTCCTGGGCCTGAAACCAAAGCGAGACCTCCAGCACCAGCCTAAGCCTGAGGAAACACACATGTTCTCTGTACTTACTCAAAGCGCCTCAGAATAGGCTTGTCCCCACATACTGAGGGGCTTTCCTCTTGCCTGGGAGAAAAAGTCAGTTAGTGCCACTGGGCACAGGAACCACACTCTGCATGCCCACAAGGTCTGCCAAGGCTACACCAGCTCCAAAGCAGAGAGGTCCATGCAATCTGGGGGTGAACTCACTCCTCCTGTCCAGCTGAAATCCCACCTCACTTCCCTGCAGCCACTCATTTTGGAGTTCCAAGTCTGGACGAAAGGGCTGCTCATGCATGCACCAAGGTCTACTCCTGGAGCCCCAAGCAGATGCCAGCCACACAACCACAAGTGGAAACACTGCAGCTGTTCAGAAGCACAACACGGGGCTGTTGCCACACTCTTGACTCTGTAAACTGGTCCAGGATCGTGTCCCCTCTTTGCTGGTGCCTCAGCTCAACTGAGACCCTTGACCCTTCACCCCAACATACTCCCCTCCTCTGTTGTGTCAAAGGCAATCCAGCATGATCCAGACCCAGAAGTCGCTGGAGAAGCACAAAGGCAGAGGAGCCCAAACCACATGCCAGAAGCCCCAAGCCTGCAAACAGATCCCTCATTCAATAATTCAAAGCTATGAACAGCAGAGGAAAGGAAACCACAGGGCCAAGAGCACCACACACACACACACACACACACACACACGATACATCTGTGGCATCACTTACCAAGCAGGGGCAGTTTCGTGAAGTCTGGAAAAGGAAAGGGAGTTTAAGCAGGAGAGCACGCGAGAGAAGTAGGTGGCAGAAGAAGAAAAAGAAGAGGGGTGGTGGGCTGAGCCAGGAGCAGAAGGAGGTGAGGCACAATAAGAGGAGAGAAGAAGTGAGAAAAGGGACTCTCCAGGACAGCTTGCTTCAATGTCCAACTTGTGCAACAAGGATGACTGCCTCTCCCAGCCCAGCAGGCCCTTACCCCCACCCACAGAAAAACCTGCCACCCTCTAATCCACCTGTGCTCTGAATCCCCCCCCCATCTACAGCAGTGCCCTCCATCATGTGGGGAGGATTACAGAAGCCCATCTCAAGGTTAGACCACCTTAGAAAGGAGGGGGGAAAGTATTTGACTATAAACTCCATTCACTTTGGGTGAATTGCAACAGAGCCGCCAGATTCTTTCAACCACCACCACAGGCCCCCTCCTCTTCTAAGGCTCCTGCTGCATTCTTCACTGCCACTCTGCACCCCACCCTACCCTGCAGGACATGAAAAAGCCCCTTTGGAAGGGGAGCTGCCTTAGCGGACAGCAGGGGCTGCCACCTCCTCCCCATCCACCATTGCTAACTGGACACCTCCTTGCCACAGCTGCCTCCTCAGAACTGCTGGCCAGGGAAGAAGAGAATGGGGAGAGTCAAACCCATCTCCCCTGGAGGGCTCCTGAATCTCCCCAGTACGGTCAACATATTCCCCCATATCTCCTCACCTGCCCCCCAGCCCTATATACTAAGCTCAGTCCCTCTGGCAGCTCTGAGCAGGGAGAGATCTTGTGCCCCCTTTGGCCAGAGAGACCTACTTGAAAATGCTCCTCTCGCCCAGGCTGCCACTCTGCTCTCCTTCCACAGGAACGGATGGTGTGGAAAGCTGGACGCTGGATGCGCTGCTGTACATGCTCTTGAAGGCAGGCCTGGAAAAGGGAGAGTGGGAAGAGCAGGAGGAGGGCTGTGAGCACACAAGGCTCCAATGGGGGCCCATCAAGACTTTCTAGTCGTTCTGAGGCAGCTCCCTGGAACAGGGCCTCCTGGGCCAAGTAAGGGGTTCTGAGGCGATATCACCACAGGCAGGCAAAGGTGGCCTCTGGAGGACCCACACACTCCTCTTCCAGCCTCCCTTTGCCTCCTGCCAACTTCCGCCAACTGCCCCACTCTTTTTTTTTATTCAAAATTATAACAAGATATATTATCCAAAAACATATCATCCTTGTCCCCCCCCCCATTTTTCCTCCCTCCACCCCAAAAAAACCCACCCACTCCCCGACTTCCCTCAGTTCCAGTCTTTGGTTTCTCTAAGAATGCTGTTTTCTGCACGTTACAAAGTTGTAGAGATCCTCAAACTATTTAGCTGATTATTATCAATAAAAAGTTTGTGAATGTTTATTCAAAACCTGCCAAGGAGTCCAGTTCGCTTTGTTGCATCTTCAGATACTTTGTAAAGGGTTTCCATTCATCCTTAAAGTCACAGTTATCCTTGTCCCGTGGCTTATATGTCAGTTTTGCCAGTTCTGCCCCACTCTTTAGGCCGGGCCTTTTCAACCTCCTTGGCTCAGCTTCTTTCCCACCAGTTCCGAGCAGAGCAAAAGCCACAAGCAGAAACTGCCTTGGCCAACGACTCACCTGTCTTGGCTGCTCTCTCTGTCCAGGCTGGGAGCCTCTGCAGGACTGGGCTGGAAGTTCTCTGCAGGCCGAGCCCCTTGGCCCTCCTCCTGGGCCAGGATGTAGCCCAGGGAGCGTCGTTGCCCCTTCCTGCCCTCTTCCCCTTTCCTCCGCTCCTTGCGTGTTCCAGGGGGAGGCTCTTCCACACCATCTTCGTACTTGAGGGCATTCTGCAAGGAAGACAGAAGCTCAGGGGGGCCTGGCAGGGCAGGCTGCTAGGTGCTGAGTGTGTAGTGGGGAAGCTGCCTGCTTTTTCTAGAGGCCTCCTCTTTACACCCAGCTCCCTCCCGCCAAGGGGGAAGATGCATCACCTCGTAGATAACCAGCTGCTGCTTCAAGTCCAGGTCAGTAGCTTTGTTGGTCATGTGCTGCTGGATGATGCTTTCCATGCCCTGCTGCTCCAAGCAGTCTGTCACATCATAGAAGGAATCCTGGTCAGGGAGGGCAGCCAGAGTCTGCACAACACCAACACAGGGCACCATAGTCAGGGCAGGAAAGGTGCTCAGCTCGGCTCAGCCCAGCTCAGCAAAACAGCCTGACACCTGCTGCTTCCCTCCCCACCTGGGCAATATTCACCTTGTTGATGAGTGTCATGGCGAACACCTGAAGCTCCGTGTCAGCTCCATTCTTCTGTTCCAGGATTGCCACGATGGGAGACCACGGAAAACCACCTGTAAGGCAATGAGTAAGGCATGTGGTTGACCACACAAGCCAAGGAAAAGACCCTCCTTTCTCCTCATCACTGGCCTTGCCCAGCAAGGGGCTGCCTGCTGTGATTCAGTGACTGTTCTTCCCAATCTGCAGGCTAATGGGATCAGGCCCATCTCTCTCTCTCTCTCTCTCTCTCCTGGGCAGCCATGTGGCACACTCACCTCTGACCTGCTCTGCTGCTATGACGGCCTGGACAAGCAGCTGGGCATTGGATTCCGTGAACTCCACAAAGACCAGCAGCAGCTTCAGAGCCGTCTTCACCACCAGGCGGTACTAGCAGAGGGACAGCAGAAGTTGCTTAATAGTGGGCCAGGCTACTGGGGTCTACTCCTAAGAAAAGCCTTCAGAATCAGGCTAGTGGCCCATCTAGTTAGCATCCTGTTCAGTCAAACTCAGCCTGGCCTCCCCTGTGCTGACTGCTAGCCAGAGCTCTCCAGGGTTTCAGGTTGAAGACTTTCCCTTCTTGCCTTGAGATGCTACTGGGGATTGGTTCCTCTGCCACTGAGACCATGACCTTCTCCTGTGAAGGGAGGTGAGAAAAGCTAGATGGAAGGAGCTGGAAACTGGGCCTCAGTCAGGAGGACATCACACAACCCTCCCTTTTCAAAGCCCATCCCACCTCCCTTTCTCATAACACTGGAATTTGTGCACATCCAACAAAGCTGAATGCTGGAAGATTCAGGACAGATAAACAAAAGTACTTATTCACGCAGGGCACAATTAAACTACAGGGGTACCTTGGGTTACAGACGCTTCAGGTTACAGACTCCATTAACCCAGAAATAGTACCTCGGATTAAGAACTTTGCTTCAGGATGAGAACAGAAATCGTGCTCCGGTGGTGCGGCAGCAGCGGGAGGCCCCATTAGCTAAAGTGGTGCTTCAGGTTAAGAACAGTTTCAGGTTAAGATCGGACCTCCGGAACAAATTAAGTTCTTAACCAGAGGTACCACTGTACCGAACTCCCTCTCACAGGAGGCAGTGATAGCTACCAGCTTGGATGGCTTTAAAGGAGGAAGAGGCAAATTTGTGGCCACAATTGCTACGTTCTTCCTCCACTGTCTCTGAATACCAGTTGCTGCTTGTGCACTTCCCATTGGAGCATCTGGTTGGCCACAGTAAGAACAGGATGCTGGACTAGGTGGTCCACTGACCTGATCCAGCTTCAGCTTCAGGGCTCTTCTGATGCTCACAAGGGGATCTTTCCCTCTGTGGCAGCCACATACTCACCAAGCTCCCGCACAGCGTGTACAGCCACTGCACCGTCTCGTTGTGGTTTATCACCCCCATCATCCCATCCACAAAGAGCACGATCTGGCTGAGAGCTGGAAGGAAGGAGCGAAGAGCCCTGTGAGGATGCCAGCTGGCCATGGGCAACTGATGTGCCTTGCTCACTCGCTTGCAGCGGAGCTTCCACACGATGCCTGCCACTCAGCAGCAAGTCTCCTCTGCTCCCTCCTCTGGTCCTTCCATCTCAGTCTGGCTCTTTGGCTTTCAGGGTGATGTCTCTCTCTCTCTCTCCCCCCCCCCCAATGCAGACATCAACTGGGGAGTGGGACACTAGGTGGTGATGCGAGGAGAGGGCCTTCCCGGTGGCTGCTCCCAGACTTTGAAACTCCCTTCCTACAAAAGCTAGACTGACTCCCTGCTTCACCTGCCGGCAGGTGAAGACTGTTTTATTCCAACATTGGGAACTGACTGTTCTTTTAAGGAAGGGGCTTTTAATAGTGCTGTGCTGTTTTTTACTATCTGTATTTTTAATAAATTTGTTTTTGTTTTTATTCTGTAGAATTTTAATTACTTTTTAACTATTCTCTTTTTATGTTTTTAGTTTCTTCTATGTTATGTGTGCCATTTTAATTTGTGTAAGCTGCCTTGAGTCCCAGTTTAGAAAAAAAAGGTGGGATATAAATAAATGCAATAATATTATTACTAATACTACTAGGAATTGCCACACAGCAGATGGCAGTGCCCAGAGGAGGCAGGTGGGTAGGGCAGGCTAGCTGTCAGGAGTATGGATTGATTTGCACATCTGACATGAATGACTTGGCACAAAAGGCTGCTGAGGCCGGGGCAGGCTGTTTTCACCCTGAGGTGCAAGCTGCAAAGTTAGGCTGCTTCCAAAAGAGTCCTCTTTGTCAAAAGGATCCACAGAGGCTGCCAGGTCTACAAAAGGTCCCTTCCAGTCACAAGCCCCTGAGACTAAGGGCCAAATGAAGCTTTTAAAACCAGCCATGTGGGGGGAGTCTGATACCTTCCCCCAGCTGCTGCTTGCCCCATTTGGGAAAATAGACACACAGTCACATCTTCCCTACAGCAGGGCAAACAGTAATTTTACATGAGTGACATCAGAGGAAATAGCATCAGAAGGGGGGTGGGGAGCAGACAGAAAAGGTCTCAGCTCCTTCCCTCCACTGGTGCCATGGTCCTAGGAGAAAAGAGATGATCATGGAGACCAACATCTCCTTTAATTGGGGCCCAAAGCTCTGTCATTAAGAAAAAGTGGCCTCTCAACTTTTAACCTTAATACTTTAACTCTAAAAACGGAATAAGGTATGTATTATGTATTACGATGTGAAATTTGTAAAATCTGTAAAACCAATAAAGATCATTTTACAAAAAGAAAAAGTGAACTCCAAGACGGCTCATGAATTGCAGCTGAAATTTTACATGCTGAATTTTGCCTGTTTGCACATCCCCAGCTGAGTAGCCAGTGAGATGGAGCTATCACCACACCTGGAAGGCTCAGAAATGGGTCAAAACCATTAAAAAACCTAACCACAAAAAACTTCCTAGTACAGCCAAATCTCCTCACCTAGCCACTATCCCTCAGCAGCAGTCTAAACCTGGCCACTGAAATTTTGCTCAGGCAGGAAAATATAGGAATGCTTAAAGGCAAACAGGAGAAATAAGTCCTGCAAAGCCTGCCTACACCAGCCTTGGGTCTGCTCCCCATACTGGATTAAGTATCAGGGAGGCAGAGAGTCAGAGACAAGAGTCACACACAGTCCTGTCAGCATCCCTCAGATCAACATTGTACATGGGCAAATGCAGACCGCAAAAAGGGGAAGTCATGGCATCTGTCTATTTATTAAATGTATATTCCACCCTTCCTCCCCAAGGAGCCCCAGGTGGCAAACAGCAAGGTATAAAATAATAAAAAACATATTTAAAACAATTTCAGTACAGATGAAAACTGGGAAAGAGAACCACTTAAAAGACTCTTCCCAGAGATCTCTAGGGTGCTCTATCCTTTTTCTGGATGTTCAGTTGGGAATTGGAGGTGTCAGTTTAATTTCACCGACTTTGACTCTTTGGTGGGAGGTCCCAAATGTTATCCACTCTAGGGGCTCAGATTCTTTCTTTCTCTCTCTCTCTCCCTCTCTCTCTCTCTCTCTCTCTCTCTCTCTCTAATACACTCTCTCCACTTCCTGCTGGCCTGGTGGTCACTTACCCCTGAGGATATAGTTCTGGTAATTCTGGTCAGCCTCAGCTCCCACTGTGATGAGACACGTCAGCCCTTCTGAATTCACAAACTCAGGCACCAGGTCCTTATCCTCCTGCAGCAGAAATCCAGAGAGATGAATGTTTGCAATCTGCAGAAAAAGGTCGTACTGTGCATGCTCACCCCTCCACTTGCCGCCCACAATCTGGGAGATTCTCCTGCTGGGGGAGGGGGCATGGGGGGAGGCTGTTTGCTTATTGCCTTCTCATATAGGGAACAGGTCTGTGCACAGTCCAGTCTCACAAGAGGAGAACAGAAGCTGCAAGAGCAAAGAGGAGGGGAAATGAAGAGTCAGCAGCAGAACCTGGTGGTGTCCACACAGAGCAGTGGGCTGGCTGTCTCAATACCCTCCCCAACAAAGCCGCGCCTGCTGGGGGCAGAACAGGGCGGGCCTGGCAGGAACCTTACCTGGAAAAGCTGCTTCAGTGAGAAGAGGGAGCGCCTCAGTTCAGGGCCCTTTGACCTGTAGAGCTTCTCTGGAGGAAAAACAAAATATTTCTGTCCGTAAGGAACAGGCACCCCTGGGTCCATCTCAGAGCTCCAAAAGAATCAGCAGCAGGAGGAGACCCCTCCTCACCAGCTGCTTTCAGGATGCCTGGAAGTGCTAGCTTGAAAGAATGCAAAAACAACCTAATTATGTGGCACAGCAGTGAAAGCACCAGACTAAGACTTGGGCAACCAGGGTTCAAGGCCCTGGGTGACCTGGGGCCAGTCACTTGCCATTATTTGAAGAAGCAAAACCAAGCAAAGCAGAATAAGCACAGTAGCTGCAGCTGACCAGAAACAACTGGCCCAGCCAAAGAAGAGAACCCACAAGCACCTGCTTCCCTTTTAATTTTACAAGTTCAGTCTTTTCCACCCAAAAGCATTTCTTTACTTGAGCACTTTGATGCAATTTATGGGAAGGAAAGGGGCAGCTCCTCTGCCCCCCCATGCCTAAAAACATCTTCCACTCTGCTATTGCACTAAAGGGCTGAGGTTTGGGACTGGCTGCCATCCCTGAACCTGAGCACTTTATATAGCTAGAGGGAGTTTCTAAAAGAACTTTTAAATCTCATAGCATGCACCTTCTTATCTAGAAAGGGTGGATGAATCCTCTCCTACTTTCATACTGGTAACATCAAAGACAAACTAGTGTAAGGAGCCCTACATCAGGCTGCCTTTGAAGACTTTCAGAAATTGCAACTGGTGCAGCTGCCAGGATATAGGCTACTCTCTCCTTCATTGGAACCACTGCCACGTGGCTCTCACACATTTGCTGCCCACGAGGGCTCCCATGAATCAGCCCAGCAGCAGAAGCATCACTTCAGAGGCTGAGAGAACAGACTGTCAATGCTCGCTCTGAGCCAGAACCTCCCTGGATGTTTAGAAGTAGCCTGCAATTTCTCCCTCTATTTAAGGCCCCTTTTTTGGGCAAGCCCATCTTGACAGGTTCGCCTACTTCTGTCCGGGAGTGTCCAGCCATTCAGTCCTTCCTGGCCATCTGAAGTGGCCTGGCCCAGCCCCAGAGGGAGGCCCTAAGGGGTGCCTCATCACCCCCAGAAACCCCTGAGAACTGTGGGGCTTCCAGGGCTGCTTCTGGCGGATCTGCTTTCTCTTGTCCTTCCTGCACCCCCCACCTCAACTCATGGGCACTGCACAGGCTTGCAACTCAAGTCAGACCAGACACAGAAGGCAGAGTGGAAAGGGAGAGCAGGAAAGGGCAAAGGGATGTGATTCAGTTGTGTGGGGAGCACAACTGTAGAGAATATTGCAAACCACCCTGAAATCTTTTGATGAAGGGCGGTATATACATCTAATAAATAGTAATAAAACAAATAATAATAACAAGGAATAAAGGGCACCACGCAATGCCTATGGTACAGAACACATCATCTGCCTTATATGGAGTCATTAGACCACTTGGTCCCTCTAGCTCAAAAAGTATACATACACTGAGAGCCAGCCATGGCTCTCAAGGGTTTCATGCAGAGGACATTCCTAACCTCACCTAGAAATGCTGCTAGTGGGAATTAAACCTGGGACCTTCTGCATGCCTAACAGCTGCTCTTCTACCCCTCCCCAGAAAGCAACCGCCTCTGTGGGGCTTCCGTCTTCTGAGCCAATATTGGCTCAGGTTTGGAGCAGAGAGAATCAGCTCCTCTGGCCAGCCCTCCCTCTTATCGGCCTTCCTGTGGCCGAGGATCTCTTCCCAGGCAGGAATGGTGCCTCTGACAACAGGCAGGAGTTGCTGATGCTCTTCTACCACAAAGCTATGGCCCTTTCTCCACGCAAAGTGGCACTGCTAAAGGTTGCTCCTTCAGCTCTGCCTGCCCCTGCTTCTTCCCAATGCCCCCATTCCGAAACAGAAGAGTAGCTGCGGCCATTCTCCTCAGGCCACCTCTGTGGGCCAAGCGCCAGAGAGCAGCTGTAGCCCAAGTAAGGCCGGCTGGCGCAGAGCTTGCAGTCTTCCTGTTTTCTGCAATACTATATAAATATCTCTTACAGCTTCCTATGCCCAGAGGGAGACCTCTGACAAAAGAGAGAGGGAGGGAGGCCAGGCTGCTCTTTCTTCTCCTCTCTCAGCCCAGAGCCAGGGCACGGGACCTGCACACTATAAACAAGCAAGCGGAGGGGGCTCCTCTTCCTCCCTGGAACAGACCAAAGCTCCATCGAGACATAGATGTGCCATTTGCAACTCCTTCCTCAGGCACCAAGATGTCAAGGTAGCCAGTGTCACTGACTAGTCAAAATGAAATGGCAGGTAATGCCTCTCTCCCTTGAGGCATTCTCTCTCAAAGAGAATGGTAGAGCAGAGAGGTCACCGGCCCTGCTCCGCTGGTACCATCTGGGACTTCTGCTTCTTCTTGGTGTGACTGCTGAACAGGTGGTAGGGATGTCCTGACCCCCTGCAGGTGGAATGGTAAGGCAGGTGAAGGTGCCCACTTGCACCCCCATTTTGCTGCCCACTCCATCAAGTTGCAGCATTCATAGGAATCACTGCTTGCTCGGCAAAGGGATGTGGGAGGTACGGGCAGGCAAGCGAGTGCAGAGACAGACAGGCAGTGGTGAAGGCAGCTGCCTTGGGTGGGGATTGAGGACAGGGTCCTAGCAGGTCCAGGGGGCTGGTTAGGAGGACGAGCACCTTGCTCCTAACGTCTTGCTTTCCAAGTCACTCTCGCTCAAAGCACAGGGGCCTCACCCTGGAGTCTGCAAAGGAGCAAGAGTAGATTTTACTACAGCAGTGGCAGCCTGCGAAGGTGGAGATGAGCAGGAGGCAGAACGGAAGCTCCACTTCCTCTATGAATGAAGACAAAACCTCCAACACTTCCTGCCTTGGCAGCCTAGTGCACAAGGGTCTGGCAAGGGAGCACATCTGCATGCCGATGACAGTGCCACTGCTGGGAATGGGCACGTGAGCCAAAGTGCATGTGCACACAGAGGAAAAGAGCCAGACATGGATCAGGCAGACAGGAAGGAAAGAGGGGGACAGCTCAGAAGGTGCAGGAGAGGAAGAGCCACTTGTGCAGCAGTCCCAACTGTCTTCTTGGGAATGTTGTTGCTCAAGAGGTCAGAGAGTCCCATTTCAGCAAAATGACAGCAGCTAAGTTAATGGACTTGGCCACTGCCTCTGGTAGGCTATGAGTCTGTGGAAAAGATGACACCTCCACCTACCACCTGCATATTGCAGGTGGAAGGAAGCTTGCAAATGCACCAGGAGATCCCCTCTTATACAACCAACCATGAGCCTACCCACAAGTAAGCATGGTTACGGTTACGGTGAAAGACTCACCCAACAGGCTAGCAGTGAAAAGTATCTTCCCAAACACTAGCTGCATTCAATCTAGCTTTATTCTCACATGCCTTTACACATCATGCCTTCCCCCTTCAAATGGAAGCATGTGGGGCCTGTCAAATTACCAACCCTTGCAAAACTTTCTCATCTTCAAGAACCACAGGTTAAAAAGTTGTATGTAGGTTTCTCTTTCATTTTAAAATGATCTTATTGTGTGCTTTCTGTAAGCTGCCTAAGGAACCAGTGCGTTCACATGGGCTGTTCACTTCCCCTGCCACGACAATGGAAGCAGGAGTTCTAGAAGGAGCATTTTGGCTGCCTGGCTCTGAAGCAGGACGGATTATTCACAAGTTCCCAGCTCCTGCATTTCAAGGCACACACTGTGTGACAACCTCCGGTGGAAGCACTGCCCTTCCCGCACATGTCCAAAATTAAAAGTTTACCCAACTTGAACTGAATGAGGTTATGGCACTCTGGAGCTGTTGTGGCTTAAAACGAGACTGAAGACAGCCAACTGGGCAACAGGCCTAAATGCAGCAGTGGGAGCCTCCCTGGAATTCCTTGCAAACTTCACTCTGCAGGAGGGCACAATTGTTTCCACACTGAGGAATCATCAGCTGAATGGGGAGGTGGGGGAGCAGGGCAGGCATCTAGGAGAGGGCCAGCCCTACACAAACAGCCCACAGACCTGGTGCCAGAAGGAGGAGAGGTGTCCCTTCTATTGCCTGGCACCAAGGACAACAGAGGGATGCAACTGGATATAACCCAAAAGGTTTAATCACGTGTTAAAAATTTGAACAAGTTTTTAAGAACTAAAAAGTGCTTGTTAATAATTGAAGGCAGAAACCCCAGGAGATGTCGCCAGGCTGCCCAGAGTGCTTCTTCCAACCCCTGGAAATGAAGGGCCAAAGATTCACATGGACAGACATAGCAGCAGAGAGCCAGGTTCGTCCCCAGATGGCACCTGCTTAGTCCTCTTTCCCCATCACTTTCTGGGCAAGGAGGAGCACCAGGCTATGTTCAGGATCCAGCAACCAGGAAACTAGCTCAGTGCATTGAAGGGGAATTCAGCAGGCCTGTGCAGAGCTTGTCTGAGGCTTGGGGGCAGGAGTCCTATTGGAATAAAGTTATAACCTCAAACCAAAAAGCAGCCGGTCACTGGCACGGCCCCATGGCCAACTTAGCCCTCCAAGGCCCAGGGCAAGTGTAACTGGCAGCCCCACCCCCAAGCAAGGGCCTGGGATTTAGACTTGCTTTTCTCCCCAGACTGTCAGCTGCTTTGTAAACTGAAAGAAGTTTCAAAAGCAACTGGTGATATGTAGGGGAGGTGGTCAGCTTTGTGATGGCAACCCAAACACCCCACGTAGATGAGAACAGGTTGCTGGATCAGACCAGTGGCCCAACATCCTGTTCTCAAAGAAGAGGCCCACTAGAAGCCTATGGGATGTACATAAGCACAACATGCATGCAACAAACCTCTCCCCTGTGGTGATTCCCAGAAACTGGTATTAAGAAGTATCCTTTCTCCAACAGTGGAGGTAGAACACAGCCACTGTGGCTAGAGGACATGAAATTGTCTATTTCATAGGCATGAAATTATCTATTTCTCTTTTAACATCATCCAAGTTAGTGGCCATCATTATCTCTTGTGGAAGTGAATTCCATCGTTTAATCATACACCATGTGAAGAAATACTTAATTATGTCTGTCCTGAATCTTCCAACATTCAGCAAGTCAAGTTTGAGAGCTAGCACGGTACATAGTGATAATGGTGATGTACCGTATCAGAACATGTTAATTGACCAGTGCGATAAAGCACGCAGATTTTAATTAAAAGCCGGGAATCACTTCTTTTCTCACCAATGGAAAACATTTGTCTAGCTGGCTGTGGAGTCCCCCTCCCTGTAGGTTTCAAGAAAATGTGGGGCAGAAAATATTGCACTAGAGTCTATCTTTTCCTGGGCAGAGTTATGTGAGACCAATTGGATTCTTTCTGCCTAAGTAAAAATACTATCAGGGGTATCAATCAGCACCTACAGTCCTACTGCAAGAGAACGCAACCATGCAAACAGAACCCACTCCCCCCAGGGAAAAGGCCTGGCACTCGACACTTTTCTGCAGCTTTCTGACCCTATGTAGAGAGACCCTCTAACAGAGAAAGAAAGCAAGGGTTGGATAACAAAGAGGCAAGTGACCCCACAGAAACAGTACATAGAAACATCGGTAGAGGAGCATTCAGATAATGGAGTGCATTGGTCCACCACAACAGCAAGCACATTCCCCCCTCGGACACTAGCCTGCCAGGAACAACAAGGTCAAAGAGCAGCCTGTGAACTTTGGCTCCACTTCAGGATTGCGTCTGCCAAACCTTTCCCAGAATGTTTCATGAGTGAAGCAAGAACCCAAGTAGGGTTGTGACTGTAGAACTTTAATTTGCAAAACGATGGCAGGAAAAGCAACAGAAAGCCATGTGTTTTTTTATGATTCCTGCCGGGCCAAGGACTTCTCTCTTTTCTCACACTCCATTATTTGCCTGACTTCCAAGCTACATTCCATGGTTGTAGCCCCTTCAAAAGACACTCTTTAAGGGTACATATTTCCCAAGCAGGCAGCAACAGAGCCCTGGGAACTCAAAGAGCAGGGCTGTTTACCAAGCCGAACCCTTGTTGCCTTCATGGTCTCTTCAGTGTAGATTCAACATCTTCTGCTAACTCCTTACAACTACCATTATTGTCCGAATGTGTTGGAACTGCAACCATCCTAGTCAGAAAATACTAACTAGCTACTACTCTAACAATTGCCAGGTTTCTAGAATTCCTTGCTATATGAAAGATTAAGCATGAAGGAACCCTCTCCACTGACTTAGTTAAACATCACCACTCAAGCCCCTTCCTCCTCTTCTGAGGCTTGACTTCTTCTGGCCACACTGGGATAATGAGAGAAGCCACAGGGAAGAAGCCGGTGCTTCAGCACTTCCTCCCACCAGCATCCTCCCTCACTGTGGTCACCCAACTGCACCTCCCAGATAAACCTCTGGCTCTCTAGGACTCTCTCTTGGGGCAGTCCTGCTGTCCAGTACATGGAGTCTATTTTGAGTGCAGAGGGAGAGGCCCAGCAGCCGCCCACACAGGCTCCGGAAATACTTGCAACATTTATCAGCTCTGACAAGACTGGATGCAAACCAAGGGAAGCCCAGGAGTGCGTGTGCTGAATCATAAGGAAACAGCAGGCAGGACTGAAGCAACAGCAGAGTAGCATGCAGAACAATTGCAGGCAGGAGGCAGAGGGAAGAGGCAGCCGTCTGCTGGCTCAGTTGAGAAGCAAAGCTTCCCTCCCCCTCCGTATGAGTTGTGAACAGTTGATTCCTTCAGTTGGACAAAGGTACCTTAAGGCTGCTAAGTAGGAATGGGGAATCTTTGGCCCTCTGGACATTGTTGAACAACAACTGCCATCACCCTCACCCATGGGAGATGAAAGGCCACAGGCTCTAACTGTGCTGCAAAGCAAGGTGTCCCAAGAGCCCTATTTCAGGCTTGCAAACTGGCACTGGTAATCTGGGTAAAACCTCAGTTTGGAAGAGTTTCTTGGTTGTTACACACTCAAATTAAAATAGGAAGAGATAATAAGCTTGACTTGTCTATCTTTTGTACCCTAGAGGGAGTAGAAATAATTGGACAGACTTGGCGGTTCCAGCACTTTTAGCTTTGCTTACTAAGTAAAAATAAAAGTAAACCTACTGGACTGGATCACTCTTGAGAGCAGCAGAAAGTTTTCCAGGGCAAGTTACCCTAATTTGCACAGAAAAAAATTCCAGATAACCCACATCAAGGTATTTTCTCCCCCGCATAGCAACAGAAGAAGCCAAGTTCAGAGTTAGGCAGCAGCTGACCCTGTGTTAGCCCTCCCGTGGCCGTGCCTTGGAAGGCCAATCCCAACAAGTGCTTTCAGAATCCGTGGTCAGCAAGAGCTAAAGAGCTCCAAGCAATAACAGAGTTGAGACTCACCCAGGATGGCCTGGACTCGGACAGAGAGCTGTGTGCGGAGAAGCAGGATAGGCCGTCTCCCTTTGCTGCAACGACAGAAAAGGAAACAGGACCTATATCAGCACAGGCTCCCTGAGCCCCAGTCTGCTTCCCAAGAACACTTGCCAGCCAGCTACTGGGAACCTCCTCCCCCTCCTCTTCAACACATTTGCTCACCAAACAGCTGAAGACAGAAGATGCCACTAGCTCAGGAGGGAGGCAAGAGGAACCTGGGGCACTGACCACCTAACCATGCCAACTTCACAAGTGTGGACATCTACTAACAACCATATTTTGGGATCTGCTTGACAAGATTGCATCAGGTGTTAGGGTTAAATGGCAACCTGTGAAGCCAGAAACCTATGGAAAGTGCTGCCCAATACAGGTTGGGAAAGAGTAAATATACCCTGCAGCAGAGAGATATTTTCACCTGATTTCTTCATAGAACCCTTCCAGCTCATCTTTCTGCTCCAGCAGGGAAAGCTCCAGGTCCAGGTAGTGCCCAGAAGGCAAGACTTGCAAGGTGCAGTCCTCCAGCTGCAAAACACAAGCACATCCAATATTAGAGAGGGAGTCTGCCTGCCTGCTCAGGGAATCAACAGGGCAGCAAAGAAAGCAAAGCGAAAGTGAGGAAACAGTCCTGAGTAGCCAAAGCCAGGTGAGCAGTGGGCAGGTGAGCCAAGCAGGCTGACTAGCACAGGGAACAGGCCCATCCTGACAGGCACCCTGTGCTCCTTCCCCAAACCCTTCAAGTTTAACAGAAGGACTAATTCAGACTCCCCCCCCCCCCCAGTGACTCAAAAGACACAAGGAAGTGATAGCCAACTTCCCATGATTTGGGGGTAGTTAGCGCAGAACCCTCCCTGGCTCCAGACATACCTTCAAGTATGAATACTTGCTAGCAGAAAAGGTGGCATGCAAGGTTAAGCTGATTAGAAACCCACCCGCAGCTTCCTCTTCCACCCTTGTGCTACCCTTCCCTCTGCTCTGAATGTGGGTGAATCGCCACAGGTACAGCTACTGTGGTGGGCTGGATGCCGACCATGGGCCACTCCTGTTCTAAAGCATGCAGAACCAAAGCCATTATGAAATAAAGCCCTAGGCTCTACGTCCCCCAGGAAGGAGGATCCCAGGAAGGAGGACCCCAAAGCAGATAGAGCCTCCAGCAGCTGGCTTTCCTCAGTGGACGAGCAACATGAGCCTTGGGGTGAGCAAAGAACTCAGGAAGGGTGAGCTGCAACTCAGAATTCTTGGAATGCAAAGACCACTCAGTGGATAAAAACCCCAGCAGAAGATGGAGGCAATGTCTGAAAATGACCAGCAAAAGAGGGAACTGCCCAAAGAGTGACTGCAGAAAGGAGATGGGTGTCTCTATTCCACTTTCTGTTTACTGGTTTTACTGCTTAAGTGGATTTTAATTGTGTTGTAAGTCACACAGAGAATCCTCTGGCTTGAGGAACTGAGTAGCATATGTTGAAACTGCATAAAAGATTCCATTTCCAGTGGTAGCTTTGTGTCAATCTACAGGCAGCATGCCTGTACACTACTAGGATCTCTCATTTCCAGAAACTCTTTGCGGTCAATGTGATGAGGTTAGAGAAGATGCCAAGGTGGTTTGGCCCCCTGCCTGCACCAACTGAAGGGACAGCCCAGGTGTTCAGAAAGAGGGACAGGAAAGAAAAGTGGTGTGGTAGGGGCTATTTCTGCTTTAGAAGTAGCAGAGGAAGCTTGCAGGAAAGACAGAGATCAGCCTGAAGAGCAGAGCAAAGCAAGATTGTGAGGATGGTTCTTGGGAGAAATAGCTTCCCCAGGTGACCCAAGTATGCCAGATATGCTGGAAAAACGGGAAGTGAGGTGTCAGGCTTGGGAAGGGGAAAATGTTGCTAGCCCAATACTGCAGAGACAGGCAGGCTGCACCAAAAGCCAAGGGCTGTGGGGTTTCTCCCCTCCTCCCAACAGTTTGCCTTCACTCCCAAAGGCAGACTCCTCCACTGTCTCCAGAGACAGACGGATGCTAACAAGAAAGCCCAGAGAGATGCAACCAACTTCATCTCAGAGACAGGGAAGATTGAGATCTGCCGCCACACCCCTCCCTCCCTTTGCAAGACTTGCAGCTGACTCACCCCTTGCTGAGTCAGACCTCATCACCACAACGGGAAGCTCCCAGCTATTCCCAAAAGCCATCACAAGGGAAATGCCTGATCTGAGGGGAATATTGCCTTTAAGCAAAAACAAAAAACAAAAACAAACTAGCGATACAGCTCTGTTTCCAAATAGTAGGCTTTGCATTGATCAGAACAGGGATAGGAAGCCCCACATCCAACACTCTGAAGGGCTGGCAAACTAGCCAAACTTGGATCGACACATTCATGCAAGGAGAGCTGTGCAATCCAGAGAGGGATTAGGCTGCCCCTCTCACCTGCTGCTCAGCCAGGACAGGCAGGGAGATGCTCCTCTCCCAGTGGAAGGCACAGCAGGTACTGATACAGGAAACAGCTCCTCTTGGGAAAAGGGCTGTGATGCAAATCCCCTCCTCACCATCAACTCTTTGGTTGCTCTCCAAGGGCAGGCAATGTAGAGTTAACAAGCCTTGTGAAGAAGAAAGGCTGGCTAAGTCCCAGGCCTGCTGCTGCCCCTCCCCCTCCTGTGATGAGCTTTGGCAGGAATCCTGCTCAACCTCAAAGAGGGCACAGTATTCTCAGTTCCAAGACTGATTCAGGCCATTCCAGTCCTGCCTGTCCACGTTCTGGACAGCTTCAGTGAAGGACAATGGGCCTGGGAAGGCAGAAAGACATGTTGCAGGGCTATTCAAAAAGGCAACGGGCTGGCCTGTATCCAAACATGACCCCTTCACTCAAGGATCAGTGCCACAAGTGTCTCTATGCAACATCTACATGAACATCTACATGAAACTGCTTGGGTGGGGGGGGGGAGTGACCCAGAGGCTTGGACTGAAGTGGCATCAATATGTGGATGACCACCTATACCTGCACACACCTGGCTGCACTTGGGGGTCAGCAACAGAGGCCCTTCTTTGCCCACCCCAAGGAAAGGTGGAATTGGCAGGGATGCAGCAGTGGCCGCTCCCCAATGAGATTCATGGCCAACTGGGCTCCATCAAACAGCGGCACTACGGGCTTTCTAATGAGATCTTAAAACTTCATTATTCTTGCAGGATCTTTCTTGAAGGAAGGCTAAGTGGACAGGACTTTTCAACTGTTGAGCTTGGCTGTGTTTTAGTGGACGTGGGATAGTGGCTTGTTTTATTAATGGTTGTCTCCACAAGCTTTACCTATGACTATATTGTACTGATTTTCTGCCTTTTGTTGGAACGTTCTATATCTTGTTATATGTTTAACTTGTATCTCATGATCAATTTTCTCACAGACAGGATATAAATCTATTTTTAAAATGAGCACATGGAGTGTGCTGCCAGCCTCCCCTAAAGCAGAAGGACCACCTCTTTTTCCCGGGAAGTTGCCAGGCCATGAGCTAGCATGAGAAGCTTTCATCTTTAGGCGCAGTGGTAGGGCATCTGCTTTGCATACAAAAGATCCTGAGTTGCATCTCCAAGTAGAGTAGGAAAGATTCCCTGCCTGAATGCGTAAGAACTGCTGACAGTTAGTGTAGAGTCCACTGTTAGAGACTCAGATATATAATCTAACCGCCAAGTGGCACCTGAAACCTAGGTTGCAGTCACCACAATGGAATGACTAGGGGCTTTTTTGCGGTGAGGTATTATTATTATTAATTTCATTTCTATACCGCTTTATACTTTAAAGAAAAAAAACCTCAGAGCGGTTTACATCACATTAAAACATCAAATAAAACCAATTCAGGATTCAAGGAAAATATTTCAGTTCCTCCTCCTCTGGCATTTTGCATTCCTCAGTTGCCAACCTGGCATCCAGAGATCTCCATGTGGTTGCAATTGGAGCCATGCCAGTTGCAAAATGTGCCTGGCTAATTTCTAACACTGGGTAGACCAGCGGTTCCCAATTGGTGGTCTTTGGACTTCAGGGGGTCCATTTACATAACAAAAACTTCTATACAGATATCAAAATTTACAAAAGTAGGGGGTTCATAGCTTGGCTTCTGAAAAACAGAGGGTCTGAAGTACTTAACTGGAACCACTGGTGTGTACAAAACTGAGACAGATGGACCCCCAAATAGTCTGCTTCAGGATCAGACAGCTTATTGCAGTCACCATTTAAAAACTGCTGCAAGATCCATTCCTCCATAGGCTATAGGAGGCAAGAGAGAAATTAATTCCTGATGGGGATCCTGGCTACTGAGAACTTCCCACTTTGGAATTAGAAGATGTCTAGTGGAGAATTTGGCATTCTACTCATCTCAGGAGGAGGAGGAGACCAGAAGTAGAAAGTTCCTAGCTCTCATATTTATCCAGCAACGTGGCCATCAACTGAGAAATGCTCACAAGCTAGACCTGTCCAGGCTGGCAGAGCTTCCAGAACTCATAACATCTCTTCTCATGGCTATTGTCCCCCAAAACCGAGCCTCGCATCAGAGAAGTCAGTCTAGATGCCCACCTTTCTTATCCCATTCCTTCCCCCTGCACCTTCCATTCTGACCATGTGACCAGATTGTTTAGGCTCAAATTCTGCAGAAAGGAAGGAGACAAATGTACCAGGACCACACTATTTACGTTGCGCTTGTGCCCGAAAGAGAACAGCCCCTGATGATTAATGAGGGGTGTCACAAGCAGAGCCAACCCTTCATGCCAACAGTGCTCAGAAAACAAGGAACATAATGACGAACAGGCACCCACGACTGCTCTGGCAGGCAAGCTGATCAACTCTCCTTTTGGCCTGGAAACTGAGGCTAAGCCCTGCTTCTCATCAAAACACAGGACTCTGTCACCGTGTGCTGTGTGCTGAAGCTTGCTCTCTCTGTTTTCCGAAAGGGCCAGCCTGCACTTCTTTTTGAAGTGTGGCAGCCGTGGGCCTCACCCAAGTCTTGAAAGTCAGAGGCTGTGGTTAGGAGGGGATGCTAAGCAACCAGCACTGGTCACAGAGCCTAGCCACAGAATCATAAGGGTCATCTAGTCCAACCCAGGAATCTCAACTAAAGCATCGATGACAGATGGGCATCCAACCTCTGCTTTAAAAACTTCAGTGAAGGAGAGTCTAGTGTAGTACTGCTCAGAAGTGTCACTTGCTCAGCTACTCCTGCAACCCATATGGATTTCTCCCTTGGCTGCTCTGCTTTCCAGCCCCTCAGAGTTCTGAGCCTCACCTGGGATATGCAAGACAGGCATGAGATCGAGGCTATTGTCAACATGGCAGCTTTCAGAATCTTCCAAAATAGAGTTCCTGGGGGTGGGGTGAATTTATCTGCTCAAGTTTGCTGATGTAGCACAAATCTTAGAGCAGCCTCCCACAAGCTGGCACCCACCTATAACTCCGATCAGCCCCAAACATCTAGAGAGCAAGAGGTTGGGGAAGGTTGGCTCACCATTACCTGTGGCAGACAATGGTAGTGGGGGACAACTGAAAACAAGATGGCCAAGAAACTAGCCCTCTTGTCAAAAGCAGTACACAAAGTTGGGAGTCAGGAATAGCCCTCCCAAGACAGAGGACAAGAAGTTCTTGATAGCCCTGAGTATACTTGGGAGAACGTTTATTTTTAATATTCCCAGATGAAATAGCTGAAACAAACTCCAGAGGAAAATCTGACTGTCACTGGACTAATTTTGGACACAGAAGCTGGTCTTCGCTGTGCATGATTATCCCGTCTGCTCAGCATACAGGAGAGAAGTTTCCAGCAACACCATTGCTTTGCTGCTACTAAAACCAGCACTCAGTCCACCCTCAAGGGACAGCACCTTTGCTGCTTCATCAGGAATGCCCTCAGAATGAGGCCCCTTTACATCAGCCCAACATCTCCAATAAGGCCACGCCCCTACTAGGGCACACGTGACAGGCTCTGCAAATGCTTTTAGGATTAAATGTGGACAGACAAGACTCATTCCAGGAGTCAGTGTGGGTCATCTTCAGAAAGCATGTTTTGTACTACAAAGGTCAGTCTGGAACAAGAATTTCAGGAACTGATTTCCCTTGTAAGAACACTAAACAAAAAAGTGAATTATGTGAGGATATGACTAACAATACTCACTAATTAAAGTGATTTTCACACTCTAAAAGTAGGGGGGAGAGAGAGCAACCGCTTAGCCTGAGGCTGGTACCTTTAATTCAGGCATATTCCACCAGGTCTTTCAATGAGCTCTTGCACTTCCCACCACTCACCCATCTACCATGTAGCAAACTGATCTTGAGACATACCCAGCATCCTTTACAGTCTCTCAGCCCACACTTCTCATGTCTACCCAACACTCTGCAGCCCACACCAATCACCTTTGTCACTACCTTTCTCAAGGAAACAGAGGGAGGGTCTCTGTAAAGTTGGAAAGAAGTTAAACAAGATGGCTCAGCTACAGAGTGAATACAGGGAACAGGGAGGGCATTCAACCAAGGCCTGCAGGCCTGTTCAACAGTATACATGGGGTGGCGGGAATCAACCAAGCTTTCTAGGCCCCCATTCGCAAACCACGGACTCTGCCATTGGCACCAAGCGCACACTGCCCACCTGTTCCATTGCCTACAATAGGAAGCTTCCTTCCAAGCCCAATTTCAGCAGGGAGAGCACCAGAGACTCTGCAGGCACATGTATTGCCTGATACATGGTAACATTGTCAACAAATACAGTAAGAAAAGGAGAGCTAAAGAGGAAATATGAAAAGTTCAGTCTGGGAGGCAGTGGCGCTTGAGACAATGAAGCATCTGAACAGAAATATCAGTTGGGTGATGCAGAAATGGGAGTGAAAGGGAAAGAGCTACACTTCAACCTCTGTGTACAGGTGGTCCTGAAAGCCATGGGAAAGTGGTCATTCAGTGTGTGGAGAAAAGAGCAGAAAACAACAAGAGATCCCCAGGCAGGCCCCTCAACAAAGAGAAAACAAAGGAAGATACTCCACCTAGGTAAATACTGAAAGAACACTTAGACAGACAAAAAACCAGATGAAAACAGAATCAGAGACTGACTGACGGGCATAAAGTAGGGTGTGTTTGTGACCTGTGGCCCTCCAGATGCTGCTGTTGTACTTCAACTCCCAGGGAGCTGTGACGTTCCATTCGCATAAAGAGAGTCAAGCAGGAGAGAGTGACCCCCCCCCCCCGTAGCAAAGGCACCAAACAAGGACCAAATAGTGACTTTTGTAGTGAGAGATCAACAGATTTTTGCAAGAGCAGTTCCAGGTTTAGAAGCCAGAGGAGGAAGGCAAGAGCTGAATTGGAAGATGAATAGCAGGAGTAAGGAGAACACTTTTTGTAGGTGAAGAGTGGAAGGGGAAATAAGGCACTCCTGAGGAAACCTCTTCTGAAGCAAGTATTTTGCATTGGGAGGAAATCCTCCATTTGCATCAACATCTTCACAGTAGGTATTTTCCCCAAAACTATAGCAGGAGAGAAAGGGGTTACATTCCTCCATCAAGACCGTAGCAGCAATCCCAATTGATGAATCCCCAGTTGATGCTCTTTGCCTTTTTTAGGGCGGTGGCAGCGGCAGAGGGGTGGGGTGAGGGGAGTCTGTGTTAAATGCAAAGAGGCACTGAGGGTTAAGTCTCACTTAGCCCTCAATTCCTGCAATATCTGCAATATCTAGACTATAATAAGAGCTGTTGTTTGTGCACACAGCCTGGCTCTAGAGCACATGTTTAAAACCCAAGCACACTTAGTTGGAACGGCTTTGCCTGTTTGTTCCCAACCCCCTTTAGTCACAACAAAAAAATACCCCATGACTATTGACATGAGATATTCAGCTGCTTCATGCCAAAAATAAAGCAGCAAATGAAACAACAAATCAAGACCAACATCTAATTGTAGGGAGTTCAGCTTATTTAGAGGCCAGGAGATGAAAAGCAACCCAAACACACATCTTCCACCTCTGCTGGCCCAGGCTACAAGACACAACACAAGGACTATACCACTGAGGCAGCCAATAACTGTTCCTAGGATACCTCTGCAAACAGCATGACTGAACACTATGGTGATCAAAATATCTGATCTGGCCTAAATATATGGTTTGAGTCATACTGACACAGCAAATGCTACAGGCCCATCAATATCTTGTCAGTGCATACATTCTCAGCTATGATGTCAAGATATAAACTGGACAATATTCATTTATTGCATGTGTTTTGAGCGCTTATCTATTTCATGCCTGTGGCTGCCAAAAATTTATATATCATTTTAACTCTGTCACTGCTTTTTGTCTCTTGTTATCTCTGGACTGCAAAAAAATGTCATGTTAAGACAGAGAATTGCGCAATGCAAACGTACCTGGACTGCATTCTAATACATCACAAGGCCATCTCAAGTTAGGCAAGTGGACCTTCTATAGCCATAATTTTGCACGCAAAAATTCTAAGCTGGGAACGACCCAACATTTAAGAAGAAATTTGTCCATGTTGTATTGCCAGGCAAAGCAGATGGGGACTCTGTCCAGAAATGCATCATCACTGATTTGTATGCCGCCTTCTTATAGTAAGACCACGTGCAAGGCTGGAGGTTTTTAAAGTAATAAGAAATTTACAGAGCAGAAACCAAAAATCTAAAGGCAAGAGAGGAAGGCAGAAGGCAACCCCCCCCCCATAAGGGAATGATGAGCTTTGGGCACCCTAACCTTACTGTGGGGGGCTCCCCTTGGGAAACTATGCCAGCCCCAATCTCCCTTGAGCATGCCAAGAGTGCAAAAAAGGAGAAAAAGCCAGGCCTCCCTTGGTGGCTCTTCTCTCCTCCAGGGAGACCTTCAGATGCTGCTTCCCAGAAGCTGGATCACCCCTCTCTCCTACCCCCACCCCAGCATCCTGCCCTGATAGGAACCAAACACATGACCACTGTGGGGCTCCAGGAAGCAGCAACCTCCCCAGCTGCGCACAGCGCTGTCCTCCCCTCGCACCAAGAGCCACAGGGACTAGTAGCCACGGGCGGCGGCGCCAGGGAGCCCCATCCAGGGAGCAGCTGGCCCCGTGGACTTCTAAGGGGAGCACAGCCAGAGGCTTCTACCGCCTCCTGCCCCGTTGCACCTTACGGCTGCGGTTTCGCCTGCCGGCGCTCTGCACGCGCTCAGAGGCCGCGCACATCTCTCTCTCTCTCACCGGGAGCGGGGTGTCGAGAAGGCGGTGGAAGGCGGGCAGCTGGGCGGCGAGCGGCAGAGCCTCGGCGACGGGCTGGGCGGGCGGGCGGCGCGGCTCTGGGAAGGCGGCGCACGAGAAGGGGTCCCCGTCCTCCAGGTACTGCAGCCGGCACAGCACCGAGCCCGGAGGCGGCGAAGCGGAAGGAGCGGGAGGCTCGCCCATGGCCGCGGCACCCAGGCAAGCCTCGCCTCAGTCCCGGCGAGAGAGTCTGAGGCGAATGGCGGGAGGGGCGAGGGGCGGAGTCGAGACACAGCAGAGGGAGGAGCTACTAGCCCCGCCCACCCGGTCTCCGCCGTCCTCTACTGGCCACACACAATACTCCAACACACACCGGGAGAGGCCCATGCGGGCCACTCCTGCTGACCACTGAGAGCCGGAAGTATCTGCGCCCACAGAGCCCCGAGCTCTTTGGGCCTAGGGAGGGGGGCGCGCCGAAGCCTGATTGGCCGCCGCTGGTCTGGTGGGCGGAGCCATTTGCTGCCTGCTCCACGTGCGCGCGCTCCAGCCAGAAGGGGCAGCCCCGGCGACGCCAGCAGCGAAGTTTCCCCAGCGGAAGGGAAGGAACGGCGGACCGACCTCCGATCGGTCCCTCGCTCCGCGTGGGCTGGGGTTTCTTGGTGAGGCTCTCTTTCGATTTGCCTCTACCCCACAGGGGTAGCTTCCTCGCACCGGACGCCCCTTCAACCCAGCCTGGCTCCCAAGTTTTGCATGCCCGGGGCAGAACGTTTTTTGCTCCTCACTCCCGCCGTGGCCATCTCCGCCCCTTCTTCCTTCCCTGGGCTCAGGCGCTGCCACTAGGAGGCAGAGCGCCCTTAGCTAAGACAGGCCAGCATTCATTTAAGGCTGGTTTTATAGGAATGAAGAAGAACTCTTCTTTCAGAATAGATTTGTTTAGCTCAGAACTTTACATTTTTACTTTCAACGTGCTTTCCATCTGCTTTAAGACCCAAGAGTAATTTCCTTTTTCAGTTTGTAAGTGAAGATAAAAGCTGGCCTGTGGATCTTTTGGGTTGGCCCCCTGCTTGCTTTTTATTGAAATATGATTAAACGGGTATATATTTATATTGTGTAAGCTCAATTGAATTCAGCACGATTTTTTTCTCTGAATAGACATGATTAGGCTTGTATTGTCAGACATCGTGTTTCTCAAGTCGCCCTGTTTCCCCTGAGGTACACCATGACCCCCTTTCCCAGCAGCAGTGCACACAAACCTGTCAGTCAACTCACAAAGGAGGTAAAATATGAAGAGAAATGGCAACAACACTCATTTTTGCACAGGATATATCCTCTTTGGTAACATTGGCAGAAACAATTGGGTTATTTCTTTTCAGCAGATTGATGCTTACGGGCAGTAATTGCTAGGATTGCGCTTTTCTGCAGCAACTCTTCTTTCCAGAGATGGAACAAAATCCGTCAGATACCACAAGTAGGCTGATGAGCAGCCTCCTTTGCCATAGCCAGAAACTGCTTTTGGTTTCTGTGAATCATTCCTGGAGTTGTCAGAGTTGAGTAAGCAGTCCATGGCAGCAGCATCCCAGAGGGATCAAATCACTAGCCTAGATTTGGGTTTATGTGATGAGGAATTTCCATGGTCTCTGGGGGGAGCCATAATGAACCACAATTATCCTGCCTCTTACCATGCTTTCTAGTCTGTTGTGGAGATCTCTAGAATCCTTTAGGGAAGGGGGAGGTGTAGAAGAAAATAGTGGTTGCTGTGGCTAGAGGCTCTTGACAGATGCCAACAAGCCCTTGCAGTGATGCTCTACCATTTTGGGGAACTTTTTGCTCCCAATCCTTAGGCTCCCAGAGATGGTACATCTTTTCCTAGCTGGGGCTGTACATTTACTTGGATTAAGGACAACTCTCATACCCCAAGAGCAAGAGTCCACACATTCATTTAGGGAGGGGAGTCATTTTGAATATTGCATTGAGATTGATGCCTATTACACTTCTAGTTGTATGCAGTGGCTGGGGGGTGGGCATGGATGCCCAGTCTGAAAGAGCAACATAACCCCTCTTCTACATGATTCGAGCTTGCCTGCAATCCTGAGAAAGGTGCCCTCTTGAAGCTTCTGCAACCCCCCCCCCCTTTACAGAGGCACAGAGAATTGAAAGCAGGGAAACATCCCTTTGAATGGTTGAGGACAGCCTTCCCCAACCTGATGCCCTGAAGATGTTTTGGAATACATTACTGCATTGGCTGGAGCTGGTGGGAGTTGTAAAAACATCTGGAGGGCACCAGCTTGATGAAGGCTGGAGTCATGCAAAAACTTTAGGAAAGTTTATTAGCACTTTAGGAAAAGGAACACAGGGAATGCGCTTATGCTGAGTTCATTGGTTCATACTGTCTATTACACTGACTGGCAGTAATGGCTCTCCAGGGTTCCAGGGAAGTCCGACTCCAGCCCTAACCGGAGAAATTATTGGGGACCAAACCTGGGTCTGATTCAACTACTGATTCAGTTTTGCAGATTGGCCTGCATTGATTCTAGTTGGTATGTCTGTGTGAAAGACCAGCTCCTACTCCCACAAAGCCACAAATGATTTATGCTGGTTGTCTATGCATGCTTTGGACCTAGCGCAGAGCTGCATAGTCCATAAGACTGAGTGGCCCCTTCAGAAACAGCCTATTTTTCAGAGCTATTTTTCACCAATATACTTCCATTGAAAGTGGAGGACACACCCCCCATATTCAGAAGCACATTGATCTACAGAACAGTGACTTCCTGCCTAAAAGGGGACCTCTCTGCTTGAGAGGGAGGGAGGGAGGGGAGTTATGAGGTCCATATGCCAGCTTTCTCAGACCTCCAAGAGGCTTGGCACACATGACAACTGTCCCTTTTGCCCAGAGGTAGAACCAGCTCTGAGTGTGGTTGATGGATTGCATTGTGGGATATGTGTGTGTTACAACAATAGGCGTAATGAGGGAGTTGCAAGGGCCAAACTGGAGGAGGACTGCCTTGGGCTGTGAGCATCAACCTTCTCCCACCTCACCCCACTCACTCTTATTCATGGCAGAGGGTGATCTGAATTCTTATTTTCCACCCTTCTGGTAGGGGGAGATCTTGGTTTCTCTGGAGAGTGGCTACACAATCCTAACTTAGAGGTTTTAGAAACTGATCCCCTTTTTGGTGGTGGGGCGCATGCACTTAGAAGCCTGCTTGGTTTTGGCAGCGCCTGCCCTCAACTCCATGCCAGACCTCTGATGGCCTTCCGCAGCCCATCGCCTCAGCAAGCTGTCTCCGAGGCAGGAGCTGGAGCTGTTGGGTCTGACCACAAGTGGGGGAAAATCTTCCTCAGCACTCAGAGGGCTAGTCAGCTGCTGGCGGCAGCCCTGCAGCCAGTCCAGACTTTTTGGGGACATCAAATTGCATCACTATTTTATTCTGTTTTTCTCCAGTGTTTGGGTATGTTTTATGTTTCCCAGTGGGGGCCAGGAGACTAGCAGGGTCTCTCTTTTGCAAGACATCAAGTGAGGAGCAGAGAGCTGTGGAGAGACAGACAAGGGTGACCAGCAGGAGTGACAGCCTTGTCTTCCCAGGCATGCAGCCCCTCCGACTGGCAGACTGGCATCCCTCTCCCTGGACTTTCTGCACTTAAGAAGGCAACAACCTCCCTTTGGAGCCTTTCAGTGAGGAAGAACAACAGAACATCACCTGGCCAGTGAGTTTGAGAAGCTGCCCTGATTTCTGGACCCTGACCTTGCCATGTTGGTGGTTGCAGCCGTAGGAGGAAAACCAAACCTGTTTCCTGCCACATGCTGCACTTGAAGAACCAGAGAGGCAGAGGGGAACTCCTGGGTTCCATGATGGAATCACTCATCACGGCTGCTAGATCACTTTGACAGGTGAGGAGAGTCCACCGTAAAAGGGATGGATTGAAACTCATCAATTCATTTTCATAGCTTTATTAAATCATAGAATCAGAGAGCTGGAAGGGACCACGGGGGTCATCTTGTCCAAACCCCTGCAATGCAGGAATCTTTTTGCCCAATGTGAGCTTGAACCCACAGCCCTGAGATTATCTCATGTTGTTACCGACTGAGCTGTATGTGGGGCTACCTTTGAAATTGGTCCAGAGGCTTCAGCTGGTGCAGAACTTAGTGGCCAAGTTTCTTGTGGGGGCAAACTACTGCCAGAACATAGCACCTTGCTTGCAGGATTTGTAGTGGCTGCCAAGCTGCTACCCAAGTTCAAGGTAGCAGCTTGGTACTAACATAAAGGGCTCAGGGCCAGGTTACTTGAGAGATTTCCTTATCTTGTACATGTCCTTTATGCCCTGCGTTCTGCAGGAGCATCTCTCCTCAAAGTGCCAGAAATACCAGAAACCTTCTCCACAGTCCCTGCTTTGTGGAACAGCATCCCTGTTGAGATAAGACAGGCATCCACTCTCTGGGCTTTCAGGAAACAGATTTTGCCAGGCAACATAACTTTCCTTCAGGGTGACCACCTTGGGAGGGTCTCTGCAGAAGTGCAATGGGGTTAGAGAGGCAGGTGGTGTTGCCTTGGTCCTAACAACCCCTCAGTCCCAAATCCATCGGTGCTCACCATTTCTCTCAATAAGTCCCACGCTTGTCTACTCATCCCAAATCCAGCCTCTTGTGTTTGCTTAATGTGTAGACATCACCTTGTTTTCAGGTGGCTTTTATTACTATTATTATTATTACATAATGTATTCTGTTTTCAGGTGGCTTTTATTATTATTATTACATAATGTATTCATATCCAGCCTCTCTCTCTCAAGCTGGGTTCCAAGGTGGATTACTGTGTTTCAAAACATTGCTAAATACAAAGGAATAAAGACAAGCTAGTTAAGAACTGTAATTATGTTAGAACCAGCATTTAAACTACACTTTGCCCTGTATTTTACTGCTGCCTTTGCTGGTTCTGCTCAGGCTTCTTGACCCAGATTCTAATGCAGAGCAGGAGCTGCAAGAATTGACATGCTGAGTCAGACTGTTATCCCACCACTTTGACTTTGGATAGCTCCCTTCCTAAGACCCTTCTTGCTGGAGGTGCACTGGAAGGCTCTGCTGATGAAATATGGGCTCTGCCCTGCCCTGCCCTGCCTGCTCTTCTCCTCTGCGTTCTTCTTTAGAAAGCTGAGCTTCTTCCTTACAGGGCAGTCTAAATTCCAGCCAGATAGGGGCACAGTCACTATCTGCCATCTCCACAGTAGCCCTGTTTTTCAAGCTAGCTTGGGCAGAAGGTGGCGGTGGGGAGGCAAAATCCTGCTTTGATTTATTTACTGATTATATCTCTATGCCACTTTTTCATTCAAATGAATCCTCAAGCGATTTACAAACAATAATAACAACATGATCGAGCATAATAGAGCATCAACATATACAGCTTAAATTGTATAGATTAACAAACCATAAATGAAACAATTGGTAAAACACTGTGAACAAAGCAGCAAATAAAAAACAAGCTAAATATCCACACTTAAAGCAAAAGTCATCTTATACGATTGACAAATCAATACAGCATTTATAATCATAAAATAATATTAACGGCATTAACAAAATTGCAACCAAAAATAAAGTAAGCACTGTTAAGTTCATATGCACATCTCGACATCCCCATGACTCATAATCTTACACTCTCTTGTTCTTATTTAAATACACATACACATAATGCTGGCGGCAGCAACTCCCTTCTGGAGCTGGTGTAGCCACTGAGATGTTTTAGGCTTCCACCAGCAGGATCATAGCTGTCAACTTACAGATTTGAAAATGAGGGACCAGCAGCCTCGAAAATAAGAGATCAGCATCCAAAATAAGGGATTTTCCGGGCACAGGTATGTTCAACTTCTGAGCCCTTCCGAGCCAAAGGCAGAAAGCCCAGCCAGCAACCAAACAAAGCCTCATCAATAAGGGACAGCAGCGGGACATGGCGCTGGGATAAGGGACTGTCCCACCAAATAAGGGACACTTGACAGCTATGAGCAGGAGGCCCACCAGTGGCTCTCCTGCACTTTCAATGCTGCATCCACCACCATCGCTAGCATGGTGGATTGTGGGTTTAGATTGTGCCCTTAACCTTTCTGATGGACTAAGTTTTAACTTCATTGTTCTTTCATGAAAAAATAAATAGACCAGCAGTTCAGATAAACTATACAAGAACTGCATTTAATCAAAGGACTTTGCCAAGCAGCTCTTTGGCCAGCTAACTAACAAGAGCAATGCAAAACCTAAGCTGCTGGATCAAAATAAAGCTCCTGGCAGGCTCAGGTTCTCTGAACATGAAAATAAGCTTTGGGAAACATGAGGTGCTAGACTGGAGTCAATCAATAAATTTTTATTGCATATAGCCAAAGGCCTTCACAATGTACAGCAGAGGGCAAAAGCAGTTCGTCTGGAGTCAGTAAGGTTAACAATATGATTGACAGTACAGTATTGTAGTCTACTATATTGTGCAGCAGAGACTTTTGAATAATGTAACAACAAATATATTTTAAGGAGGTATCTAATGTTCAAATTTTAAGATAGCTGGCTTTTTGGGACATTGCCCCCCTACCCTGTCTTAGAAGAGACATCCCTGTGGCTTCTCATGCCACACAAACCCTTCCACAAGTCCTGTTTTAAAATCCGTAACTATAACATAATAACAGTGATGAAGAATCCAAACCTTTGTGCCAGACTTCACAGGTCTTCCTTCCCCTCCCTCTGTTAACAGAGGGCTCCATGGCCTCTGGACCAGATGGTACCAGGTCACTTCATGTCAAGGACTGTGTCCAACCTCCTGAGGTGTAGAGGTGGCTTTTCTTCCTTCTGTCCCTTTTTCTGATGTGGAGTCTGTCCAACTGGGATTTCACATTGCCTTTTGCTGATAACCCCCACTCTCAATGCCATTGGGAGGAATTTCCACTGTGTTTCTTCCCTCTGCTCTTCAACTTCTTGTTTTAAAGTCATCTGAAAGGCTTCGCTGTTGCCTTCCAGCACCTGTTGAAGGGCAGGTGAGCTCTTGCCCAACAGTGCAAGATTGCAGAGTGAGTCCAAACCCAGGCAGCAGCGGAGCCAGCCCCATACCCACAACCCTTCTTAAAGTTTACACCAGTTGCTTGCAGCAGTATAGAGGCCGCATTCCTGCTGCTAGTGCTCTAATGTGATGAACAAGGGGAAAGCACAGCAGTGAAAATGAAAGTGTGTGTGAGAGAGAATGAGCTTCCAAAGGTCAGCCACACTGTGTGGTGGCAAAAGAATGCAGTCCTGTTCCCTTGTGTTCAAACTGCCCCCCCCCCATTTTCTAAAAGTGTAGCTTTAATTACACATTTCCTGCTTGCAGGTTCATCCCATTTTACTGCTTCCTGAGAGGCAAGGGTGAGGGTCTGGTAACTGATAGCCTATTAACTGCGCCTGATATAACCTCTTTTCACTGTTCCAATGTCAGGTTTCTGTTCTTGCAGGGGGGAAGGCTTTATTTTCATTCTTTAACAGAACAAAATTGCTTTGCTATAAGAAGGAAGGGTTGCCATCCCACTTCACAAGGTTGCTGTGATGAGAAAAAGAGAGTAGCTTGGAAGAAGTGCAGAATAAAGATTTGATAGGCATAAAGGCACAATAATCAAGGCACAATAAATGAGGTATTTCCACTGACTGTTCAGCTGCCTTGATCAGGAAGAAATAACACAATTTGAATCTACTTGGAGGAAGCAGTTAATTAACTGCTGGAATCCTTTGCTGAATAGAGCTTAAAAAGGTAAAGGGATCCCTGACCATTAGGTCCAGTCGTGACTGACTCTGGGATTGCGGCGCTCATCTCGCTTTATTGGCCAAAGGAGCCGGCATACAGCTTCCGGGTCATGTGGCCAGCATGACTAAGCCGCTTCTGGCGAACCAGAGCAGTGCATGGAAATGCCGTTTACCTTCCCGCCGGAGCGGTACCTATTTATCTACTTGCACTTTGACGTGCTTTCGAACTGCTAGGTTGGCAGGAGCAGGGACTGAGCAACAGGAGCTCACGGGGATCCGAACCGCCAACCTTCTGATTGGCAAGTCCTAGGCTCTGTGGTTTAACCCACAGCGCCTTGTGAGTAAATGCTACAGAATCTTGGCCATCAGGAAGAGCACCGCAGGATAATAAGCACTATGTCAAGCACTTGTGTAGAGCCACCATTAACTGGGAAAGCAGAGCCCCAGGAACACCAAGGAGGATCCCCCAGAAGCAACAGGCATGAAAGCCAAGAGGCTGCCTGAAGGACAAACCTGTGGGGAGGGGGAAGGCAGTGGGTGGGGGGCAACTTGCCCTAATTCTGGAGCAGTTAATGCATTGGCTGGTTCAGCAGCAGACAGCATCTGGCTGCTGTAGACAGGCTGCCCTTCTGTCCCTTGGAGAGCCCACAACATTAATCCAGACCCCTGTAGGCCTGCAAAGCTGCTCAGCATGGAATGAAGGTGATTAAGAGTCAGCAAGATAAACATTTTTCATTGCCAAGATAATCCAATAGCTTTTTGATCTGGCTTGGCAGAGGATGGGGAGGGAAGAGGGAAGCCTTTCTGATCTGAATGAACAGCTTCTGCTGGGATGAGCAGGAGGTCAGCAGTGGGCTCGTTTATGGTTCCCACAGATGGGAGGAGACCAGAGATTTCCCAGAGCTTTTCTTTCAAATCCTCTCCTGCTTCTGATCTCGCCAATGTAGCCTGGAACTTAACTTTCCTCTTGGCCAAAGTAGTGCAGGCTTCTGCATTGATTTATTTCATTCCATTCCATTTCTATCCCACCTTTTCATCCAAGTAATTTAAGGTGGTGTACGTGGTTCTCCCTCACTTCGTTTAATTCTCACAACAACCCTGTGAGGTAGGTTAGGCTGAGAGGCAGAAACTGGCCCAAAGTCACCTAGGCAGCTTCATAGCCAAGTGCAAATATGAACCCCAATCTCCTAGTCCAACACTCACCACTACACCATGTTGACTCTCAGTATGCTGGGTGTACCTTGTGGGCACATGGATAGCAGAGGTCTCCCTGTATGCTCAGAGTGGGGGTCCCACACAGACTTCCACCTCTCCTGTGTCCGAAAGGTGGCCAGTTCAAGTCAGCCACACCCCACCAAAATGCCTAGGGAGGGGGGTTTCATTTATTTGGCCACCAGTGTGTTCTAGTAGTGAGTTGTCAGAAATCTTAGCCTTTGTGCTGAGGCTGAATCATTTCCTAGCTATAGATTTCACCTATTGAGAGCTTTTTGCACATGGGCATTTCTGCCAACTTTATTTTCAACCATGTTGGAAGGGGTGTATTTATTCCCACAAACTAAGGGATCAGAGTGAACTGAGGGTCTGATGCATTCCCACTCCATGTTTCTCTTCACATTAGATGTTAAACTACCCCAGGTGGCTACACAGAGCAGGGTTTATTTAAACTATTTTTACCCCACACTTTAGCTGAAAGTGCTCCCAGAGCAGCTAACAAAAATCAGTACAGTGGTACCTCGGGTTAAGTACTTAATTCGTTCCGGAGGTCCGTTCTTAACCTGAAACTGTTCTTAACCTGAAGCACCACTTTAGCTAATGGGGCCTCCTGGTGCCACTGCACCGCCGCTGCACGATTTCTGTTCTCATCCTGAAGCAAAGTTCTTAACCCAAGGTACTATTTCTGGGTTAGCAAAGTCTGTAACCTGAAGCGTATGTAACCTGAAGAGTATGTAACCCAAGGTACCACTGTACAGTCCATTTACGTAACCCTCTGGTTATGTCAACTTCAGGATGCACGCGCAGCAAACCTGGAAGTATTTTACCAGGTCTCGCCCCTGCACACATGCGCAGAAGCGGTCTTCAGATTGCGGAAACCACGGGATCTGACCGGACCTCTGGAACGGATCCAATCTGCAACCGGAGGTACCACTGTAGTAAGAAACTCAGACTTACTATCTCAAAATATGTTGCACGTGAGGGAAATTAATATATAAATAAAAACTAACATTCCCTTTTCCCAGGCCGTTGCTAATTAAATAATCTATAGCCTTTTAAACAACGTGAGGTCTTTTTTATTTTGTTTGTTTCTTACAATGTTATGCATTTTTGTGGTCTTACATTGTAAACCGCCTTGTGACTCTCAAATGAAGGGCAATATAGAAATATAATAATGATAATCAATAAATAATAAAAAGGGATTGGGGGGGTGGAGAGAGAAAAAGCAAGTGCTTAAAAGTTGCAGTTCTACAAATGTTTGTGTGAGGGGGCTGTCCAAAACTTGGAGATACTAACGAAAAGGGGTGCCAACCCCATGAAGGATGTTACCATAGCTTAGTTCTTTTCTAGTTTTGTTTTTTCTCCCTCTGGACTGCTTAGGCCACGGATAAATGGTGGGATCCCACCAACCTTCAGGATACAGCTTCTGATATGTGGGGGGGGGGACCAGGACCAGCTGCCTTATGACTCCCCCCCCCCAACTGAGCATTCTCTTATTTGCTCCATCTTGGCCTGGATGGGCCTGGGCCTGGGCCTGGGACCGGGACCTGCTTCTTCCTGCCTGTTTTATCGAACTGGAAGCCCTGAGAGACCTCACCTGAATAGCCACCCACTCCCTGCATTGCTCTCCTTGTTCCAGTTTAACAGACCATTTCCTTCCTGGCTGTTACTGTAACCCCTCCCTCCCGCCTCTGGCCCCTGGCCATTGGAAACAATTGACTGTGACCGGTGGAGGAATTTGCCACACAAAATGACTTCCTCCCTAAGAGGAAAAAGCCTTCAGCCTCCCTTGATAGGATTGTGATTATGGTTCCATGACTTGCAATCGGCATTTCCGTAATGTTTCATTCCCAACATTTATTAAGCTGAACTTTCTGTGTGTGTGTATAAGGGAGTGGGGGATTTTTGGAAGTTCCACCTTCGTGTCCTACCGTGGAACCAGATGCTGGCGATTTGTGAGGAGTGCCTGGTGGTCAGCCACGGGGCAGGGCTGGGAACTAGCTGGGTGCTGGGAAAATCAGGAGGCTTGTGTTGGCTACAACCCCCTACTAGGACACACACCAGCTCCCCTGCAAGGGACAGGAGATACTGAAGAACCCTGTCAATCCCAGTGGAGCTTCCAGGAGAGAAAGCCCCACGTCTTACACAGCCTTTCTTCTTCCCACACTGGATGGAGCTTTTGGGACTCACAGTCTGAGACATCTGAAGGGCAGCAGGTTGGGCAAAGCTGCCTCATATGCTGGGCTGGTGGTGCTGCTGCTTTTAGCAGGTGCTCCAGGGAAGGTATTGACCCGCATGGGGTCAAAATAAAAGATTGGGAGAAAGGAATATATCAATGAAAGTCTGAAGCCAAGGATTAGCAGAAAGTGGCCAAGGAAGTGTGGGGGAAACGGGGAAACCCGCCTGGCAGGATTTAACCATTTCTATGACGTAGTATGCAAACTCACCACTTGGGGGCAGTAAGCCCGGTGAAGAAGTAGTAGTAGTACAGTGGTGCCTCGCAAGACGAAATTAATTCGTTCTGCGAGTTTTTTCGTCTAGCGAATTTTTCGTCTTGCGAAGCACGAAATCCCATAGGAATGCATTGAAATTCAATTAATGCGTTCCTATGGTCAAAAAAATGGGACGCGGGTGGCGCTGTGGGTAAAAGCCTCAGCGCCTAGGGCTTGCCGATCGAAAGGTCGGCGGTTCGAATCCCCGCGGCGGGGTGCGCTCCCGTTGTTCGGTCCCAGCGCCTGCCAACCTAGCAGTTCGAAAGCACCCCCGGGTGCAAGTAGATAAATAGGGACCGCTTACTAGCGGGAAGGTAAACAGCGTTTCCGTGTGCGGCTCTGGCTCGCCAGAGCAGCGATGTCACGCTGGCCACGTGACCCGGAAGTGTCTCCGGACAGCGCTGGCCCCCGGCCTCTTGAGTGAGATGGGCGCACAACCCCAGAGTCTGTCAAGACTGGCCCGTACGGGCAGGGGTACCTTTACCTTTACCTTTATGGTCAAAAAAAGTCTAAACCAAGCCAAATTTGGTACAACAAAGAGTTTATTAAGTGCTCTTTAAAGTCACACATACTGTAAAGAGCATTTCAAAAATTGAAGGAACAATAAATTAAGTTTCTAAACATGACAGACAAACATTTAAAAATCAACAAAGTGTACAGTACATTTTCTAAGACTCTGGGGGACGACTCGAAGAAGGTTCCTCTTCCACTCTTTGCTTCTTGCTGAAGAACCCCCTCCTCAACTGTTCCCCCAGCCACCCACCACACAGAAATTCAAATCCAGATTTTTTTTTAAAAAAACAGCAGAGTGGCCCAATGGTCACAGAAAATCATAAAAATGCAGAAAAAACACACACAAGCTTCCAGATTCTTGCAAACCCCTCCCCAACACCAAGTCCGTGAATTCCAAACACCCCAACCCAAAATCCAAAAACCCCCCAAAAAGTTTTAAACGTTTAACTTACCAAATGGCTGCAAAAGGAGTTTTGGAAAAGCTTCAAAAATACCAAAGTCTTCAAAAACCTCAAAAAAGGCTACCATACTGCGTTCTATGAGTTGCTCCTCGAAGTCAAGTCGCAACTGTATTAACGGTGTTAAGAAAAAGGAAACAAACTTGCAAAACGTTTTTGTTTTTCATCTTGCGAAGCAAGCCCATAGGGAAATTCGTCTTGCGAAGCAGCTCAAAAAACGCGAAACCCTTTCGTCTAGTGAGTTTTTTGTCTTGCGAGGCATTCGTCTTGCGGGGCACCACTGTAATAGTACAGTAATTTATTATTTATACCCTGCGCATCTGGCTGGGTTTCCCCAGCCATTCTGGGCGGCTTCCAATAGAATATTAAAAACACGATAAAACATCAAACATTAAAAATTTCCCTAAATGGGGCTGCCTTCAGATGTTTTCTAAAAGTCAGGTAGTTGTTTATTTCCTTGATATCTGATGGGAGGGCATTCCACAGGGTGGGTGCCACTACCGAGAAGGCCCTCTGCCTGCTTCCCAGTAACCTCACTTCTTGCAGTGAGAGAGCTGCCAGAAGACTCTTGGAGCTGGACCTCAGTGTCTGGGCTGAACAATGGGGGTGGAGGCGTTCCTTCAGGTATACTGGGCACCTGGACATTGTATCTGGGCATTCTCTGGTGCATGGTCGGTGGGGACTGTTCTGACACTCAAGAGTGGAACTTCTGCAACTAGGAGGCTGGGGCAGGTGGTTCAACCCTTCCTGCTTTGATGGGAGTTTTAACTCCTGGGGTGCTGAGCCCAGTGCCCTATCAGTCCTGGCCCCTATCCATTTGCCTCCTGTCCCAAAGAGAGAAAGTCAAGGAAAGAGAGCAGGGAGAAGCTCCACCAAGAGACACCATCCCAGTGATGGCTGCTCTCCCCCTCCTTGTGTTGGATCAATACCCCAAAGCTGACCACACCACTTATCTGTTGGCAGAGATCTGTGTTACCCTTCTGCCAAGGCATCTGGGAGCCTAGGATGGCAAGGGATTCACTGGAAGGGATGAAGACTAACATTAAGGAAAAGAGCCTGCCATGAATCAGGACTCAAGGGAAGACGCTGGGAATGCCAAGTGCATCTTGGGCCAAAAACTCAGGCTTATTCAGTGCTCTAGACTCCCACCCACTCTAGATTATTCTAATAATGAGCTCCTAACTTTTCTGCTAACAGCAGCATGTATGGAAATTGCCAGAAGCTGAACAACAGGAACAGGTCTTAACATTGACTCCTAGAGTGTGGTCAATAGTATTGGCCAAGAAGCTGGCCTGTCAAGTCAGAGCAGCTAGTGACAAACACAATCCATTCTCATTCTGTAATACATGGCAAATATTTATTGAGTACATGAATCATTTAGACCATGGAAGGAAGCCACCTGATGCTCATGGGAAAACATGGCAAGACCGTTTAGAATAATTGAATGAAACTTTATTATAATGCATGATACACATCTGTACATATAAGAGGACAAGCTTGGGTTGGTTGTTGTTGGACAATTTATTTTGTTGTTGTTACTGTAATATGAAAATAAATAAATAAAAACATTTATAAAAAAAGAATGCCAAACTGGGCCTGGTCAGGACTCCACTCCTTAGGAGGAGGCAGGAGTAGCTGCCCAGAGGAAGCTGTAGTCCCTGAGCCTGGGTTTGCTGGTAGCTGGAACAACATTCCAGCCTGCCTCTCCAGACTCCATTTGGAGCTCTCCAGGATGCTAAACATCTTGCTTGCTTGCCTTGTTTATCTAGATTTCCCACCCTGCATTATACGACCTTACCTTGCTGGCCTTTGCTAGACCTGACTTGGTTTGCTTGATCCCAAATTGAGACGAGTGGTAGGTGGCCTGCAATTCTAGAAAACTGTACATAGAACACCCACCCACTTGGGTTCAAGCAATGCCCACTACCTGGAACAGGACAGACTGGAAGGGGTAATGCACCACTTATTCCCAGGGGCCTTGTGGCATAAAAACTGCATTTCACCACCCAGCTGTCTTGTTGAGTTTTCTGGGGAATGGGCGCACGACATGGGAGGATCAGTTTCATGAGTTGCCTTTGAATAATGTGGTTCCATATTGGAGTGGGTGTTGAAAGAGTGGACTAGGGACATCATCTGGTCAATGTTCTTTTTGCAGGCCCAGGAGCTGGATTAGAATGTAGGCAGTTTAGGTACAAATTTGCCACTCACACAAGCTCAAGTGATTTGTTGGCACCACAAAGGGCTGAGGGCCCTTTTCCCAATCTGACCTATTTAGATTGTACAAAAGGCACAGCACAGCAACACTGAACTCGTAGCACTCAGCTTGTCACCTGAGAAGCCAAGTATACACCCCAGAAAAATTGTTCCTGAACAGCTACAGGAATTACTTAGCCTTTTAAACTATACCTGCATATTGGTGCCACCTGGGATTGGCAACGAAGGGCCTCGGAACCTGGCACCACAGAAGGGAGGGGGTGACAAGTGCAACGCTGGCAGACCAAGCTGTTGTGGGGGGGGGGGCGTTAAAGGGTTTATTTTTGCTAAGAGAGGCTGAAGAACAAGTGCAGTCAGATGGGTTGGGGTCATGGGGAGGGGAGCAAAATAAAATGCTGACTTCAAGGCTCAGGATTGTTTTAGGGACCCAACATGATGCCTGCCTCTTGAAGACTGGCTTGAAGCTGGACATCACTCCGTTGGCCAAAATCAAGGGGTGGTCTCCAGGCTTGGCATCTCTTCCTGGCATTAGGCCCCTCTCCCCACCACACAGTTTGGGAATCCACTTGGGTGAGGATGTGGCTGGCACTAGAAGAGGCCAAGCAGGGGCTCCAGAGGGTGCAATGGTTCAAGGACTAGATGGCTTGTGTGTGTGCCAGGGGTTGCCAAGAGGCCTCTGGGGTCTGGAGGGTGCCAGTGCCAGGATCATTACAGGCAAAGTCACAGAGTGGTAGGGAGTGCAGAGGAGGTTAGTGGTGGCCTCTTTGGCAATCCCTGCAACGTGGAGCAGGAGCCCGAACCCCAAACTGAGGTGGCTAAGGACTGGCTTTGCAGGACCACAGACTGGAGTGCTGGAGGAAGGTGGAGGCTGGGGGACCAAGCAAGGCCGCCGGGACTGGGCAAGCAGAACAGCGTGAGCAACAGGGATCTCCCCGAGTCACCCGGGCAGGGGGATCCTCCGACCAGTCACCCTGGGGCAACGAGGCCTCTTCCAGGTGTGCATGGGACGGGCTTCTCTCTGGCCTCCTTTAGCACAGCCTCTAGCCGGGATGGAGGCGCAGCCTGGGCAGCAGTGGGACCCCGTTCGTTCCCTTGGAGCCGCTTTTTCGCCCCAAGCGAACCCAGGCATCGCGGGGAGTGAGGGGCACCATCCACCCCGCTCCCGGGGCCCTGAGGGGCGGTTCGGGGGCGCCTCTGGAGCGGAGGCCGGGAGCTGATCTCCCCGCTACCTCCGCTTTGCTCCTGGGAGGGCGCGGGGCCTTGGGAGCCGGAGCAGTCTGCGAAGCCCGCGAAGCCCGGCCGGGTGAGGCGGGGCGGTGGGCGGAGGGGGGATCAGGTTACAGGGCCGGCCTGGCTGGCTCTGCGGCTGCGGGCCGGGCTCAGCTGGGCGCCTCCAGCAGCAGCAGCAGTGCCGGGAAGCGCCTGCCGCCGGCGGCGGCCGCAGCATCGTCAACAACAGCAGCCATGGTGAGTCGCGCCCGAGGGGGCGGCAGCGCGCGCAAAGCTGATGGATCCTATGAGCATGTGCAGAGTGCCTCGGGGAGAGGAGCGGGCGGAGCCTGGTGCTCCAGCTCCGCAGGGGAAGCGGGAGCCGAACTGTGCCGGCTGGCGGACGAGGACCATCTCAGAGGCGCCCGAGCTTTGGGGCCGCCGAGGTTCCTTCGAGCACGGAACTGGGGTCGGAGAGCCTTGCCCGAAGCAGCTTCGAGGGCAGTTGCTGCGCCCGACCCCATCTACCAATCCATCGCTGCTCTTCGCCGTTTCTCAGTGTTTACGAAGCGCTGGAGGAGGCCGGGATCCCTCCAGGTGGGAAGCGAGCCGGCGGCCTCCCGGCTCAGGTGTGGCACAGATCCCCGGAGGGAGGGAGGGGTGAACGGCGGAGCCTCCGTTTTCGGAGGCAGCCCGCCTCTCCAGGATGCCGGGGCTGCAGAGTGACCTTCCTGCCCTGCTCCTGTTGGGCAGCTGGCGGGAAGGACCAAGGGGGCCCCTGGGATGAGCCCATTCTCTCTTAGGCACCTCTTCTAGCGCACCTGGCTAACCCTCCCTGCGGAAAAGTCACCGCGCGGAACATTCCAAAGAACGCTGTTTGAGAAGGGGAAAAAGCAGCTTTCCAGCTTGAAACTGGTGCCACCGAGGGCAAGGCACGGTCCATGGAAACAGGCTCCCTGCCATTGCAAACTGGCCTGAAAGTGGAAATGACTTTCAGAAATGTGTGCCAATATAGGGTGCAGTAGTTGTTAAAGTTTTGGAGTGCCAGGTTCAAAACCTCCCCAAACTGTGACCCCTGAGGCCGGCCACCAGCTCTGCTACCTGGTAATGATAAAGGGTGCAGGACCCCATGTACACAGCCGCCAGTTTGCAGCTGAAAGGTGCCAAGTAATATTTCAGCACAAGCAAGTGAAAAACTTCAGTCATTCAGCACCTGCTGCTGCTGAACTAATAATGAGATTTTAAAAGTTGAAAAAAATTGCTATAGTTTCAGCCAATAAACAAATAACTTTAAGGATGTGCATTTATTCATTCTGCATATACACAGAGAACCCAACATGATAGAGCAATGTGTATAGTTTTAGGTTAGGCTTTCCAGAATTCTTTAATGAGATTTCCTCCACTCCCAGGGAATTTGAGCAGCTGACCCTGTTTACTTGCCTGTCTGTACTAAGAAGGAGGAGGGGGTCTTGAGACCCTCCGTCTGCTCCTGTCCTCAGCCATCCATCCTAGCAAAGGAAGGGCCATCGTTTTCATCGTGAGTCCCCAGCAGGGAAAAAGGCAGGGTATAAATAAATACATAATAATAGTAGTAGTAGTAGTAGTAGTAGTAGTAGTAGTAGCAGCAGCACAGTGCCTAAAGCTCCCTGTCTGTAAAACCCTGGAGAGCTGCTGCTGCTGCTGCTGCCAGTCAGTGTCAACTACACTAATCTAGATGGGTAAATGCACTGACTCAATACAAGGCAGCTTCTGAAGGGAATGTGGAAGGATACCTGTGTCTCAGTCTGTGTATTGGTTTGCAAAGTAGTTTCTCATCAAAATGCAAACAAAACTTTCAACCCCACTCCCCACAGAGAATAATTTTTACTTATAGCAACCAATTCCTAGCCAGGATTTCTTGTGTCCCTGCTCAGTTGAAGCAGAGAAACAAGTCTACATGGACTGAAAAAGACCTCCCATCTTAGTGTCTTGTCTCTGATTTTGCATGTGTCCTGGCTGGAAAGGGTCTTTGACACAGGGCAGGAGGGCTTCTTCTTGAACTTTGGGTTGCCTTTTCTTTGGGGTGTTGGTGCTGGTGGGGGTGGCAGGCAGCTCCTTTTCTTGGCCTCCAATCTGGCCTCAGGAGGCTTTCTCCAGCATCTACATGCTCTCTGTGGAATCCTGGTCACAGTGTTTGCCTACAACTCATCTCCCTAATTAAAACAAAATAGGGACTAACGTTGCATGGTTATTCTGCATTCCTCATAACAGGCTTGCAGCACCTTAAAGACAAACAAATTCATTATGGCATAAATATTTGTGGAACAGAGGCTATTTTGTCAGATGCAAGGAGGGTGAGTCTTAGCTGGCAGGGATGGGTGCTGAGATAAAATGGTAAAAACTGGAGATCAAATGGGAAAGAAATGCAAAAGGTATGCAGACTGTGAACATTCAGTTTAATCTTAAATGTATGCAAAATAACCCCAGTGAACAACAACATCCGTCTGTGATGACACAGTCATCTCCACATTGTTGACTGTTTGCACCTGTAGTGGGACAGAAAACCACTATTCTCTATTTCATGTCCAAATGGACAGAATCAAACTGTCACACAGGCGTCCTCTCATATTCCTTTTATTGAAAAACGTCAGCTTCCTCAGGGCAGGAAATGGGACTGAACCCTCATCCAGGTTCGCTGCTGAGTAAATCTTGAGATTTCAGAGACACAAGCCAAGGCCACAATGGTCCTTGTACAAGAAGCAGAAGAAACAAATGAGCTCATTCGAAATGATTTTTAATTGCCTCCTGCCATCCGAACACAAGGCTGCTGAAATGCAGGGTAGGGGGTGGATGCTGTTTTGTTCCATTTCCCCAATGTGCCCTTCAAGAGCACAGACATGGATGAGAAAATGAAGCCCTTTAACTCTATGCCCACCATATGGACTGAAGGCGTGAGCACAATGCCCCAGTCATCCCGCTCCCTGGGAATGCTTGGCCTTTGAGCACAGGGTAAAGGCGTCTGCAGGGAGGCCTGCACACATTTTGCCCGTCTCTCCAATCTTCACAAGGAAATCACTTTGCCCTTGCAAAGTGCTCCTTTCTTTCCGCCCACGGAGCTCAAATGCATGAACTGGAGTCCCAGTCCCAGTGGAATGCTGGGGCCACCCTCGGAAGCGGAACTGCACCTTCTCGCCTTGCTGGCTTTTTTGCTTGGCCTTCCATGGCGGTTGGACAAACTGAAATTCATTAGGCAAAATGCCTTCTCCTGGTATGCAGACAAATGATGCCCTGGAAAAAAGTGACAAGTAGAGTGAAGTGCTGCAGGCTTCTGTCCTGTCCTGTCCAACATCTTTATAAATAACTGGATCAGGCAGTCCAACATGCTGTTCTCATAGAGATGCCTACGGGAAGCACACAAGCAGGATCTGAGCACAACAGCATCCTGCCCACTTGTAATTCCCAGTAAGTGGGATTCAGAGGCATATTGCCTTGGGCAGGGGAGCCAGAGCATGGCCATTGTGGCTAGTAACTGTTGATAGCCTTATTCTCAAAGAATTTGTCTAATCCTATTTTCAAGTCATCCAAGTGGAAGGGACGTTCCATAGTTTAACTTCATTGCGTGAAGAAATACCGTATCTTTTGCTCTATAAGACTCACTTTTTCCCTCCTAAAAAGTAAGGGGAAATGTGCGTGTGCCTTATGGAGCGAATCCAGGCTGCGCAGCTATCCCAGAAGCCAGAACAGCAAGAGGGATCGCTGCTTTCACTGCGCAGCAATCCCTCTTGCTGTTCTGGCTTCTGAGATTCAGAATATATTTTTTCTTGTTTTCTTGTTTTCCTCCTCCAAAAACTAGTCTTGTGGTCTGGTGCATCTTATAGAGCGAAAAATATGGTACTTTCTTTTACCTGTCCTGCATCTTTCAACATTCAGCTAAATTGGACGTCCATGAGTTCTAGTGTTACGAGAGAGGGAGAAAAACTTTTCTCTAACCACTTTCTCCGCTCCATGCATAATTTTATTTGCCTCCACCACGTCACCTCTTCCCCGTCTTTTCTGTCAACTAAAAAGGCTCAAACACTGCAATCTTTCCTCGGAGAGGATATCTCTCTATCGTCTTGGTCATTTTGGTTGCCCTTTTCTGCAACCTTTTCAACTCAGCAATATCCTTTTGAGGTGAAGCGACCAGAATTTTACACAGTATTGCAAATGTGGTCACACCATAAATTTGTGTAATGGCATTATGATATCAGCAGTTTTATTTTCAGTTCTTTTCCCAATGATCCCTAAGCATGGAATTCACCTTTTTTATAGTGGTTCCTATTTTTCTTGTGTAATGGGTGGTATTTTCTCTTTGGGAGCATTCAGGTTGTGGTGGCTGGTGTTTTGAGGGTGGGCACTTGCTCTTGGGGGTTAATCAAGGCAGACATGATTTAATTATTTGCAATATTTATACCCCACATTTCTGCCTAACAGCAGGCCTCCCAGTAAAAACGGATAAATAATAACACAATACTAAGAAGCAAAATGTTGCTGCTTTGGACCACAAGGGGGGAACCTATTAAAAAAGACTATTAGGCCAACCTATAATAAGATCTGTAGATGTTTTGTGGTTGATGGGAATTGTAGTCTAAACATATGAAGGGCACCAAGTTGGCAAAGACTGTTGCTTAGGTCAGTGGCGTAGCGGGGGTGCAGGGGGGGCCGGCCGCACCGGGCGCAACATCTGGGGGGTAGGGTTAGGGGGCGCAAATCCACAGGTTAGGGGGCGCAAATCCACGGGTTAGGGGGCGCAAATTACTTGCCTTGCCCCAGGTGCTGACAACCCACGCTACGCCACTGGCTTAGGTTCCTGTTGCTGCAGGTGATTGGCTTCCCCTGGTTTTGGGGGCATGTAAGCTGCTTGTGCAGCTAAGCTGCACCCACACAACTGCACCAGTCCAGCTACACTACAGAGTCACTGCTGGGAAGAAATCCATAGCTGTCAACTTTTCCCTTTTCTTGCGAAGAATCCTATTTGGAATAAGGGAATTTCCCTTTAAAAAAGGGAAACGTTGACAGCTATGAAAGATATCTAAGCCTTCTGTTCTGTAAGCTCTGCAGGCACCAAGGAAATGAAACCCCTTTGCCTCCTTAGCATAAGGGAGTTTGGGTTGGCTAGACCCATATGTGGCCCTGTCAGGCTCCTGCTTCCTTTCTCTCAGGAAGACTCTGCATGTGCTTGCGCTGGCGGATGGGGCTCCCTGCAGTGCCAGGATATCTCCTTCCCAAAGATTTTGATGCAAGCTGTGCGGCCAGAATTTTGAATGCAGTGTTGCCACTAGATGGTGCCCTTCCAATAGTCTCTAGAGGAGAGAGCTTATTTTGAAGATGCACATGGGGTTGATTTCAGTGGCTAACTGCAATTCTTGAAGTTTTCCGCTTGCTTGAAGGCAGGATTTTATGTCTGCAAAAGTGAGGCCTTGGTTGCATAGTGAGGTGGCTGCGGGGGGGGGGGGGAGGGGAGGCACAGATGAACTGGAAAAGCATTCCAGAGCTTTCAGGGCCGCCCTCTCGCTCGACAGGGGTCCAGTTTGTGACCTACCAATTCAAGCATTGCATAAATCAAAAGCTCACCCCAGAAGTGCGTGGGTGGGGCTCCTCTTGGGCCCTTAAGCCGTGCTGTGCTGTGCTGTGCTGCAACAGGTACCCATGCTTAGAAGAGGGACCAGGTCATGACATTTCCTTATCTCATTTCACAGACTGGACTGTGGGGGAACTCAGCCTGGGGGAGAATGCCCCCCTTGCTACTTACTTATTGCAGCAGTAGCAGCTGTGAGAAGGGCAAAGGAGGGGCAGGAACTGCTGTGGCTTCCTCCTCATCTTTGAGGGCAGTTCAGAGATTTAAATGCACAGGGCAGATTTCTGCAACCTTGCATCTGGGTTTAAAATGTGCATGGAGGATAACTTATCTTCCTGCCTGTCCCTGACTTAACAGCTAAGACTCAGTGAAAGCTGGGGGTACAAATGGGCGTACATGTATAGTAACTGTGGTGCACAGTGCAGAGTAGGCCTGGAGGGCAGGGCTGTTGTTTATTTACATAAGTTTACATTTCACTCTTCAACCATGAAAGGTTTTCCAGAGTGGCTAGGAATTCCAAAAAATTAAACTATCGCTGTTTCCACACTAAGAATTTACTGGGGACTAGCCACACAGTGTCCACTCACTTTTTATGTCCATTTACATGATGTGAACGAAACATCCCTGTGTCATATTTTACCTGTTCAGCTTCTGTTGCTGTTTTTCTTTAGAGCTGAACAGGTAAAACACAACACAAGGATGCATTTCTGTCTGGGAATTGATTCTTAAACCCTTCCTTTTTATATAGAATCATAGAATTGCAGAGTTGGAAGGGACACCAAGGGTCATCTAGTCCTACCTCCTGCAATGCAGGAATCTCAGCTAAAGCATCCATGACAGATGGAGATAGTATTTCATTTATATCTGTTTCTTCCCCCCATCTTGTAGCAGGGTGGGGCAGTCATGTAGCAAGGTGGAGTGAACAGTAAACCCATCTTCACCCCCCATTATCCAAACGAATATCAATCTCCTCACTCCACACCCTCATATTTAAGGCAGGGAATGAGACACTGCTCACCTGGCTGCAGCATGTTGTCTGGATTTCAGAAGTCTGGAAGCAGAGTTGCTGTTCCACTTGCAGCTTAAAACAGAACAGTAATGATGAGCTGCTGCTCAACTGTCCACATCTGGAAGCTCCCTAAGGCAGCAATTTAGCACAGCAAAACTTTGAAAGTAGGATAACCTTAGCAGCAGCAGATGTGAAAACTGCTTAACGTCAGTGCAAGTAAGGCAAAGTCATTTATCAACAGCATCTAAAAAGCTTGGGTAGATTAAAAGGGCTTCAGCCTGATACTGGGACGATCACAGAGCTCTTTGAGGACCACTGAAAAGCCTCAAAGGCCTCTCTGGTAGTAGCAACATGGCAAAGATGGGCCTCTGAAGATGATCTTAAGATCTGGGCAGAAAGTTTATATGTGGGAGGCATGTGGTAAACCATAGGCACCAACTGCACCCAGCAGCACTCTCAAAGGTGAGCCCCACCCTTGGGTGTTCCTTCCAGAGAGACTGACTTCTAGGCCCCGACAGCTCTGCTCCTCCTTAGGAGCCACAGTTGCCCAACAGAACTGCCTATGGTGCAGGAATATGATACACCAGGTATTTGATTAGGAAGTGAAATGTTCCTAACTCTCTGGCGCTCTCTTGAGAGAGATGGAGAAAGAACTGTAGCCATCAGAGCCCCTCCCCTTGTAACTCAGGGCTGGGGAACCTCTGGTCTGCAGGCCATACTTGACCTGCCAGGCGTTCAGATTTTGCCCGCAAAGCTGTTTCCCCCAAAACCATGCCCACCTGCCACACACCTGATGTCCTGTGTGACTGCAGGTAGAGAGGAGACTGCTGGAGCAGAATTGAGGGCCTTTACGTGCCCCCACTGTTCTCCCTCCCCAGAGTTCAGGTTCCTGCTCTCCTTCTCAGCAGCTGATTATGGCATCATGTAACAGGCAATGACCAGCCTGAGCTATGTGGGAATGTCCAGCAAGGGGATGCTGACTTCACCATAAAACAGGAAGGGCAGGAGCTTTTTCTGCAGGAGAGATTCAAGGGGCATTTTGTCCTGTGGTATTTCCGATGGGCCCAGGGCAAAGGTCATGGGGGCAGCTGCCTTGCACCAAAGTGCGACTGAAACGTCTCCCTAGGAGAGAGCAAAGTGCTCCTTTTGTGGGCATCACAGCATGAACAGTCTCTGCCAGGCTGGGCTGAGTTCTGCCAGAGATAGATCTTATGCCACCGCATGCATCATCTGTCTTGGGCCTTGTGAGAGTACGCTGGCCAAGGTCAAGTTCCAAGCATGGAAGTCAAGCTGAAGCCTGCAGCAGTTGCCTTTGCCAACTGGGTGCACGCACACCCACACCAAACGTTCTTGGGCTCGAAGTCCCACCATCCCTGACTTTAATCTATGCTGGCTGCTGGGGTTGCTAGGAATTGGAGTGCTGGAACAACATCTGGAAGGCACAGTGAATCCTTGCAGGGCTTGGCTAGCTCTGTTGTAATTAAAAATAAAAATCCCATTAAGGCTCTGTCTGGCTTAGAACCTGGGCAGAGGGAGATGAGAAGACCCCCACTGTGAGATGAATTATTAAGAATAAAGATGACATGAGGTTCCTGGGAGATGGGGGCTTGCTGAAGATTGCCACCTTTTTACTGATCTTGCTCTTGTGCTTGACACAGTGAAATCAGGCATGTGCAGCTTCTCCCTCCCTTGCCAGAAGATTCACCCACGAAGGGTGTGTTTATATTACTGCCTTAAAGCGCACTGACAGGGGTGTGGACGTCTTTCCCTGATGCATAGCTGCCCACACCTTGGTTAGAGACTAATTAGGAATAGCTTAAGGGCTCCAATCAGTGTGAAGCTGGTTTTGAGAAGCAACGGCATCAGGCAGTAGTATCTTATAACGAAGTACAATATTCATTTGCATTTTTTATAATGTCTTGTGACTAAAAACCCAGCACTGGAAAGTTAATGAGTGCCCAGTAAAGGGGAATGTGGACATAAGCTTGAATTTCAATGTGTGGAGTTGCTGTTCAAGGCACAGGAGCCAGGCAGTAAAAAGGTGACAACCTTAGCCACCTTTTAATGATGATGAAGGCAATAATAATACTTTCCACACCCCACCACTTTTGCATGAGAATGCCCCAGACTCACTTCTTTCCAGAGAATGAACTGTAATTCTTTTATCTGGTAAATCCTGGGAAATACTGGAGAAAGTCCACACTCTAATAATGATCTCATGGCCAAACAGTTACAGAGCAGGGAATCACAGGTGGGGATTGCACAGGTGCTGTTGCACTCAGGTCCTGCTTGCTTAATGGGCCTCCCTTGGGACATCTGGCTGGCTACTGTGAGAATTAGGTGCTTGACTAGATGAGCAGCCATGCTCCTCTAATGTTTTTAATTATGAGTTTCCTCATAATTTTTCTCTCACCCCTTATGTGCACACTTGAGCTGGCTAAACACAGGAAACTAGTATTAAACAACCTGCTGCACAAGAAAAATAGGAACAAATTAAAGGCAATTGAGGGTGTTTGTGAAAAATATGAGAGCTCCCGCTCCCACTGGCATGTTGCTGGGGGCCTCCCACAACCTGGAATTAAGCCTGGCGGGCAAGGAGGGTTCTTGGCTTCCTGTGCCCAGTGGTATCTGAGCCAGTCTGTGCCCTACTTGCCTTTCATGTAGTGGGTGATGAACGTACTCCTGGGGTAGCATGCAGGATCTCAATGGGACAAGTATGACCGGGCATTTGGCCACAAACACAAAATGAATTCCAAAGGTGGAATGCATCATCAGCAACAAATCTGCAGAGCGCATGACGGAAAATGAAGGGCAGAAGCACTCAATTTGCCACACAATAAGTGGAACTTGTAGTTTGATCCCAAGAGTGAGAGAGAATGGGGGGAAGTGGGGATGGAAAAGTTAAGGTTCTCTCCCCCCCATCCCCCCATTTTCAACAATAGGAAATGCCAAGGAGCCAACTAGAGATCCTCCTAGATCTGCAAAATCAGAGAGCTTTTATCTCAGTAGTTGGTTGGTGGCTGTCAATTCTTTGTTCACTGGACCATCTACAGGAACACATCTCATTTTTTTAACTGAGGTTTTCCTTACACTTTCCAAAGGCTGGTATGCTAGGCTGATTAATAGATCAGGGAGAAACGCCTGGGGATATGTTCCCCTTTGTGTGCTTGTGCTTCATAAACGCCCATATTTTGGCACACGTCCCTTTCTGCACAAAGGCGTCTTTTACAAGTTGTTTAAAGTCTCCACCCTTCTTTGATCTGCATGGAAATGAAGGGGCATGTGAGGTTGTTGCTGTTCGAATAGGTCTCAGAGTGGGCTGTTACTGGAGGGAACAGCCTCGCTTACAGATGAGGTCTCTCTCTCTCTCTCTCTCTCTCTCACACACACACACACACACACACACACGTACGAAGCTGTGTAACTCTGAGTCAGATCATTGCTCTATGTCGTGTGGGACTACTGTCTACTCTGACTGGCAGCCACTCAAGATTTGTGACCCCCTCAGAATGCTTCTCTGAAATCTTTTCACTGGTGGTTCTAAGGACTGAGCTTTGGCCCTTCTGTATAGCAAGCAGGTGCTCTAATACTGAAAATAAATCCATGCTAAGACCATGGGAACATATTCATTTAGTTTTCAGGAATGCTTTAATCAGAGGTCAGCAAACTTTTTCTGCAGGGGGCTGGTCCACTGTCCCTCAGACCTTGTGGGGGGCCGGATTATATTTTGAAAAAAAATCTATGAATGAATTCCTATGCTCCACAAATAACCCAGAGATGCATTTTTAATAAAAGGACACATTCTACTCATGTAAAAAAAACAACCACTGATTCCCGGACTGTCTGCGGGCTGGATTTAGAAGGTGATTGGGCCGGATCCGGCCCCCAGGCCTTAGTTTGCCTATCCATGGCTTAAATGCTTTTTTGGAGCCAGTATCACAAAGGCCCCCTGGAATACTAGGATATTGGCAGTGAAGGTCACGAAAATAAAAGGAGGCAAGATCTGGTGCTTTTGTTAATCAGCTGTTTATTTAGCTCAATGCATTTCAGAGGCATCTCCTTTGTCAGGAGCAATAGATTAAGCACAGTAAAAATGATAAAACTCGCAGGCCAGTGACATTAATAATGGGGAAGAACACATATTGGGTGAAAGACACCCAAACATGTAAGAAATCTCCTATTGCATTGTACATTTCCTCACTAGGGATGCTGCCTTGGCTTGCATTTGCGGCCAGATAACAGAGGTGCTTCCTAAGTAAACTTTTACTATGGCAGTCTTAACCAGGGCTGGCCCAAGACATTATGGCACCTGAGGCCCTGGTTTTAACGGTACAAATTCAGTAGAACAGAATATAGTTTGGGTGCGCTTCTAAGGCAGGGGAATAACAGCAAGAATGATGATTTTTTTAAATCAAGTGGTCTATAAATTTTCTAAATTAAAAAATTAGTATTTACAAGTGAGGACAACAAAATGTTGCCAAGTATTTTGAATTACAGTATATATGTAAGAGACATTGGTGTGAACGGAAAAATAAAGATTTGGGTTGTGTTGAATAGTGGGTAGACATGGTAGACGACACAGCGATTTCTCCAAAGCAGCTCTTTATTTTTGTAAGCTGGAACAGAACTGAACAGCAAACAGCTCAGCCGGCCTGCTTTTATAGGCAGCCGGCTGTCAACATTGTAGCAACAACAACCCAGGGTTTCCCGCCTAAAATAACTGACGTGGACCTGAGTGAAAACTATCTACAGTATCCCCCTGCTGACCCAGGGTGAGAACTTCAGTACATAACAGGTTGGTGTCTTGCGTTTTTCTCAGTGTGAGATTAAAAAAATAATAATAATAATGGAAAAAGCAGTGACTCATGATTGCCATGATCCTAGGCTGCAACCAAGCAGGAAAACTGATTTGATTTTTGTGTGTGGGATATTTTGCTGTACTGCATCCGACTTCATCATTCCCCATCACCTTATTTCTTGTCAAAATGTTCACCCTATGTTTTGCAAATTATGGCTGCCAGAATAAATTGTATACATTGATGCGCAGTTATATAATGTAATTGGAGTACTAAACGCAGAGATTCTTGGCACGGAATCTTTTCTGGAATACATCCCTGAAGGCCCATCAAGAAGGGAGGGAGGCACTTTGGGCTTTGCAAAGGGGTGTGTGTTGGACAGTGACTGCTCCTTAATGAGCGAGGCATCTTGTCTGTGGGGTGGCTGATTCAGTAGATGCCGATACCCAAGTGCCCAACCCCAGGCAGCAGTGCCCTCCATGTTTCCCTCTGAGGGAAGGGGAGACCTCTGTTAAGTTGCTACGAGGACAATTTCCTCTGTGCCCTGTGCCACTCAGGCAGCGTGAAGGGCCTGCTGGTGGTGGCAAGGAGTGAGCCAGGAGGGTTTGCTGTCCTCCATCTTGCCTGCCAAGAGGCCTTGTCCAATAGGTCAAGAGGAGGCCTGCTGGCTTCACTGTCTGGGTGGCCCCAGAGATTCAGCTGGACCAGGGAGAGAAGAAGGTGAGAACCGAGATGCCAGCCTCATCTTCCCCTCTGTGAGCCCATCCCCACATTTCCGCCTCTTGCCTCATATCTGAGAACCTTTCCCCTCATAGGAAAACCTATGGCAAGCAATTAAACCATTTCCAAAGAGTGATCTGCTATCAGTAGAAAATGATGCCAACAATTGCCAGCTGTTTATGTCAGACTTCACCCCCATTTTGTGACAGGTTTCTCTTGTGCACCCCCATTTTGCGAACTGGTGAGCCTCACTAATTTTCTGTGGGGTATGCCAATCATGGTATCTTGGTTGTAATATGGTGAGTGCTGAGCGACTCAGAAAGATTCAGGCACACCTCAGTCTACTTCAGGTGTAAAGGAAAAATGGATCCAGTAACAAGTCCCTTGATGCGTTGTAACCTGCTTCTTTATAGTGTTCAAAATTTTAGTGATTTGTCTGCTCTCTGCATGGAATGGCTATAACACAGCTGTGCTTTGCAGATAGGTGAGTGATGGCTGCCAGGGTAACTCAGAAAAGTTGTGTTCTCCTTTCTAGTACAAGCTAGCCCACCTTCTCCGCTGTGCGTCCTAAGAGCTCCCACCTAATTTCAGAACCAGGGTCTATGCTTTATTAGGCAGCTGGTCTTTGAAAGAGACTGCTGGGCATGGTTAGAAAAAGCAGAAAGTCCCAGGAACAACAGCTGCTAATTTCTGGCAGAGGCAATAGTTCACACTTGCAGCCCAGGATCTCTTGTTAAGTTCTTTCTGAGGAAGAAAGTTTGCACATGGTAACTTTTATCACCTTGCTTTCATTTAATTGCATTGCATTTATTATATTTATATCCTGTTTTTCTTCCAAGGAATTTAGGGTCCTCCCCGCACCTGCATTTCATTTTCACAACAAATTATGTGAAATCATTTTATTATTGATGATTGATTATATTTGTTATATTTATTATACTTGTTAGTTGCTATAATTTGCCCAAGGCAACTCAAAGTGACTCACACTTTGATAGGGAGAGGATAAAGTAGGATAGACTGAGCTGCATGAAAGTCTCCAGCATTGTCACTTTGGAGGGATTTGGTAAATTCAGAGATTTATCACCTTTAAAATAAAAGTGTGACTTAGCCTCAGATGTTGAGGAAAATGACACTCTCCGTGCTTGAAGCACATTCTGCAGAGTGGGTGGTTCATCTGAATTCATTTGGAGATGACAAGTTAATTGTTGTCAGATGTATTCGTTTTGGCAGCGAGCAGAACTGCTGAGACTGCAGGATCCCGCCTTTTGGTCTCTTTGGCACTGGTGTCACAGTGAAGGAAGCCACCCTTGCCTGAAGGGAGGTTGGCCCTTGAGCCTGCGGCCTACCCTGCTACAAAGATCACTCCCAGGAGGCCAATCTTATGTCTTCTGAGCGTAGATGCTACTGTACCTTCTGCTTCCATTTTAAGTCAAAAAAGGCCACAATTTTCTCAATGTTCAGAATGTGGATACATATTGGGGTTCCCCTGATCTGGAGTTAGAGTTCCTTTTCTTTGTGGTAGTTGAAAAGTGGGTAAGTAATGCAGTCTCCCAGAAACCTGAAGGGGGTTTGGCCCAGATTACCCTCTCCTTTAGCTTTGTTTCCTTATAATGTGGGAAGAGGGCTTATTGCTTTGCTGTTTTGTTTTAATTATTTAGTTGTGTTTTTATATTGTATTTTATTCTGTGAACCACCCTGAGGTCTTATGATGAAGGGTGTATGAATTTTAATAATAATAATAGTAATAATACAATATGTTCTGCTAATTCTTGCTTAAATAGCCTACCCTAGATTCTAGTAAATGCTAATAATGCAATTAAAAGAAGCAACACAATCTCATTTTTAAAATAGTAATTTATTAAATGCTTAAATGTTTTTGCACATTTATTTCATAAAATTTATTTACCACTTGATTGTGGCAAAGCAACCTTAAAGAGGTTTACAAAAAGAGTAAAACAAAAAAATCACTGATATTAACAGTTTAAAAGAGCTATTTTAAAATTATGTAAATTAGATTCCCTTATGTTAAGAATTTATGTTTTCTTGGAGGAGAAGGAGGATTGATGTAGCAGTCACCAGAGCAAGAGCTGGCTTTCTCATAAAGAAAGCTGGGCAGCTGCAGATTTCAAAGGCAGGGAGGGCACCTCCAAGCTAGGGCTGGCAGAGAGAGTGCTGTATGTTGAGAGCAGAACAGGGGACAACAGGGACAATGTTCAGAAGTATAATATAAACTCTTTATGATATGCTCTAGCTGGCTTTAGAAACCCAAACCCAGCTTGTGCTGGTGGTATGATGGGTCGGGCCTTCCTCTTGCTCTGCCATGCTGTCATCATGGCTGTTCTAAAGCTCTTGGCTTTAGAGTCCCATTTCTAGCTGGAGTGACTGTGAGAAAACTGTACTAAACACTTTTAGCCACTTCTTTCCCCCATACCTCCCACCCCCAGTTTAGGGGGAACTTTCCTTTTTCAATATAATTCCACCAGGGGACACCTTGCAAGCCTGCAGTCCTGGGAAGCCGTACCAGCAGCTGCATAAGCCCTTTTAGTCTCTCTTTTTCACTCTCTCTCACACACATGCACACCCTGCGCACTGATATCTAGAATAATAATAGTTTAGCAACAGCCCCACCCCTGCTCGGTCAGGGGAAGGATTTTGCAGCGTAAGCTGTCTGCCGCCACTCTGTCGAGACTAGGTGAGCGCTTCATTTGCACGGTAGAGGAGCTGGGCTCGGTGGATGGCGGTGGTTCAGAATGGTGGCACAAAAAATGAAGAGGGCGGATACGTCGATAGCCTCTGCCAAGTAGCAACCTGAGTCCCGGCAGGCAGTTTCCCCCTGTTGCTCCTCCTGAGCCACTTCACACCCTCCTTTCCTTCTCTTGGCAGGATTCCCAGTCCCTGGACAGTTGTATCCAGAGTACGCTCTCGGCACTCTACCCTCCATTCGAGGTCACAGCAGCCACGGTTCTGTGCCAGGTCTTTGATGTGGTGGAGAAGACATACCGTGGGGACGGCCTGCACTACCTCATCGACTTTCTGATTCCAGCCAAGCACATCTTGCAGTGCGTTCAGCAGGATGCCTGTGTGAGTATCATGCTGCCTCCAGGTTGACCCAGAAGATTCTGCTAGCGCTGCAGGTGGGAGCTGAGAACCCGCCATGATGCTCATGCCTAGGCTCCTACTCAGCTAAGGAGGAGGGAGGACAGGGAGCAGTGCCACCGGATGCACTGGTGAAAGTAGTCAAAGGGTAGCCAAAGAATCCTTAAGGCGACGCTGTCCTCTTGCCCATGGCAATGAGACATACTCTGGATTCTCCATCTCCGCCCCCACCTCCCAGTAGCAGTGATTATTTTGGAATCTTTAAACGTTCTGACTTGTTAAGTGTTTATCATAGTGAACAATTATGTAACTGTCCTACTTAAGAAAAACAAGGTTTTTTCGGATTTAAAAACATTTTGTTTTATGCAAATGCATCAGTGTTGAAGTCCAGTCACCGTGTGACCTCCTTCCAACCCCGCTGCATTGCCATGCCGGCATCCTAGCTTGAGGGTCCAGCCTGAACATTAGCAACAAAACATGCCCTCCATTAGCCACATGTTCTCTATAGATGCATATTAACGCAAGAACAAAAAGGGTGGGGTGTCTTGTAGGAGGTGTGTTCTCTTGCCTGGATTCTACAGTTACTCACCTTCAGCTCCCTCCCCCCACCTACTCTTGGCAGGCAGCAGACTGTCAAGTTTCTGATGGAAAGATGCCAAGTGATTGCCCAATCAGAAGTTTTGCCTCTGTTCTCCTTTGCTGTCACAATATTTGCCGAACTCAGTAGCTGCTAAGGAGGCTCCTTCTCCAGTAGCAACTGTGGCTCTCTGGTTTGTGCAGACTTTACGGAAGCAGATCTGGCCCAGGATTCTGGTGCATGATGTGGAACATCCAGATGGCTCTTCCTTCCCTCCCCACTGCTGCACATTCATTTCAGTGGGACTTACATAGAAGAATTGGAAGATTGTAACCTATCATGGTCTTCATGGAACCCAAAACCTGTCCCCAGGGATGGCTGTCCCAGCTCGCCTCCTAGCAGTGCTGCCTCTGTGTGGGACTCGTGCCGTAGTGTGTTTTCATACCCAAATTGGCTTTCCATGGAAGTCAAAGGGACTTGTTTTTGTGCGCAGAGTCAGTCAGAGGGTTGCGTAGGCAGACTAAATCCAAAGCTGGGAAGGACCTGGGGCCTGTTCTAGTTTTTCTGTGGCTTCAGGATCACCACCATCCTTCTTTCCTCTTTTCTCAAGCTGTAGAACCACATTCAAAGTGAACAGGAGAATGGAAAGCCCCTCCCCCTTGGTGTTGCTACCACCAAAATGCTTCATTGAGCAGCTTTTTGCTTATTGATGCATTGATGCTTTGCCTTTTGATCCTGGTCCCTGACTCATCCTTTAAAACAGTTTCACAGTAAAACAAAAAAAATGACAAGTAAATAAAACATTCATCCTGGGATTGATGCTCTGAAGGGCATGGAAGTGCCTGACATTTTTTAAAATGCTCCAGGACTGCAACCACATAAACTTTGCAAAGCTGAAAAAGAAAAAGCGTTCAACAAGATTTCATTGCTCTTAGAAACCTAAACATGAAGAACAGCAAATTGATAGATACGGGGAAGAAGGTATACAATGTAGCACCACAGGGGAGGGCGTTACCTGAATATCTTACTAGTGAGTCGAGGGGGGTCTTTGAGATACTCTCATCACAATTTGCCATGTATTATATAGGAAAAAAATGGGTTGTGCACACTCAGACATGCCAAAAGTCAATGTAAGACCAGCCCCAGTTTTCCAGCATCCGGCTGTTTCCATTTGTGCTGCTGTTAATAGAAAGCTATGAGATCATTATTAGGATGTCTGTTGTCTGTTCTGAAAACCTGCTTGCGGTCAGTTCACCTAGATTTTCATTTTCCTTCAGGTCCAATATTGTGGATTGCTGTTCCGGCATGAGGGCTGGCCCCTCTGCATCCATGAGAAGATTGTAGTTCAACTTGGCTCCTTCGACTGGCGGATCCTGAGACCAGGAGACTTTTATCTGCAGGTGGTCCCTTACTTGAAAAAGTCCCCACGAATCATTGTGAAATGTTTGGCCAAGGACAAGCATAATGTTGATGAGCTTGTGGTCCCTGAAGTCTCCTACACTTCCATTTTCACTGTGGAATGGCTGAATGGCATCAACAGGGACCGGATGGGAATGGCACTGGAAAACTGCTTACTAGGCACAGAAGATAAAATATTCCGGGTGCCCTGGGACAGAATAGTCAATCCAGAATTTATTGAAAGCCCCCCCAAAATGAACGGTGGCCTAAGTTCTGTTCCAGTGACTGAACAGCCTTCAGATTCGGTCTTTTCGGAGGTGCCGTCTCAAAGCAGCTCCCTTGAAGTGGAGTCCCAACTTTTTAATGGGCCAAGTTTACCTGAAGACAGCTTCTTTATGACCAATACAACAGAGCAACTTGTGAGGGCAGCTGCCAGCATGGAGTGTGTGAGCCCAGGCCTTAGAGAAGACTCTGTAAGTGACCTGGAAGGGGAATATGTGGAGCTCACAGACGTTTCACTGCCTAAATTTGGACCTCAATCAGTCTCCCTCAGTTACTGCACTAAGCCGAGGATGAGAGTAAAGGACAAGCCTGCAGCCAATCAGGACAGCAGCACTTGCCTGAGGAATGGAGTCGGTTTAGCAGTCGTACTAATGCCACATGGGCATCTGGACACAGCAAAGCTCTCTGATACCCAGGCCAGTAATGCTAGGAATCTTTTGGAGGATGATCATGAACTAGAAAGTAACAAATTGCTATTGGAAAATTATGAGGGGCCTGCTGCTGGCTCTGATCCCAAGGAGCCTTCTGATGTAAAGGGGCAGGCCCAGCCAGGACATGAGCTTGACTGGAGGTACGCAATGTGCAGCTACCATGATGGAGAAGATGCTGAATGCAGGTCTCTGACAGCTGTGGCTTCTGAAATGACAGAGACAGCTCAGAGGAATAGCACAGAGCTGGAAAATGGCAGCAGGGTCTCTGAGCATGGCTATTGCTCTAGTGTGCTAGGAACAGGCACCAGGGAGGGTTGTGGGAGTTCTGGGAAGGATAACTTCCCTGAGCCTCATTTGGGACATTTGGCCAAGGACTCTGACTCTTCCAGCCCAAGGTTGCAGGAGAATGCCTTTTCCCCAACCATGCCAAAGTCACTGCCACCAAAACCCTTCTCTGATGTGAGGGCGGCAGCACACGGTCACCTCTCACAAGAACTGTCAGTAGAAGTCACAGGTCACACTTCTGAGTGGATGGTGGAGCACCATCACCCAGTTGAGCAGTTGGAGAAGGTGAGCCCGAGGCCAGCAGAGGCATTAGTGGGGTTGGGTAGCAGTGTTTATGGAGAGGAAAACCTCCAATGTTTAGCCAAGCAAAGCCTCTCTGAGAAGGAGAAGCAGACCAGTTCTGGAAGCACACTCCAAGGTGAGACAGAGGCACACCTGCTCCAAGAGGCTGGGCAAGAGAATGTGGATTGTTCTCAACAGCAAGCTGAGAGTGCTTTTCTGCCTCTCAGTTCTGGGATAACAGCAAAAATGTTGGGGAGCAGCTGCAGCAGCCCTTCAGTGGAGACAGATGCACAAGTTGAGGATGCTTCTAATCAGGGTAACAAAGAAGAAGCTGCGGCTTGCTGGGTGGACCTACCATACCTGCTAAGCAAACCAAACACTTTGATGTTGGAAACCCCCCCAAAGGTGGAATGTTTGACAGGCAAGCCCCAACCCAATAAGGAGAGCCCAGTAGCACCCCTGCCCTCTGCACCAGTGAAAACGAGGTTACAAGGCAGCACCAGGAATGTCTCAAATGGGGACCAAGTAGTCACAGGTAGGATTTGTGTCATTAATTTGGGAAATGTGGGTTGGTTTGTTCTTCTGGCAAAGGGACTTTTATGCAAGGAAGGCAAGGGGTGGAGGTTGAGAGTTCAGGCCTCCTCTGATGCTTCCCTGCACCAGGGAGGAGCTTTAGCATCCTCAGAGTATCCTAGGACATTTTTTGACTAAATGTGGGTTGAGTATTAATAGTAATAATCCTACCAATTTCCGCTCTCCTTTTCCCATCCTCCATAAAAAATGACATACACACACCCCCCGCAAAAAACCCACACAAATTTCTAGCCCTTGTGTTCCATGAAGGGTCCTGCTTGCCAGTTTCCTACAGGCATCGGGTCATTGGCCTGATCCAACAGGACTCTTCCTATAGTCCATTTTGTGCAAATAAGCATACGTTTGAAGTGTGCAAACTTTTCTGGATACATAATTTAATTTTCTGGTTGCAGGATTTTGATTTTTTGAGTGTTTGTGCAGCATATACATAGGCCTCTACAGTGCTTTTATAACACTAATCTAAACGTAAGTGTGAATATGCAGGCATGAGGGTTCCCAGATATGAGGTTGCAGCTTTGCTCCTCTTCCAGCCTTGCTGCTGCTGCCCTGCTACCTTGAGCTAAACCATGGTTTGGCTTAGCATGTTGTCTGATTGTCTCCCCCTGGCAGACTGTGAGCTAGAAACCCACTTGGTTGCAACTTGTGCTATGGAGTGAGACAAATCATAAGCCTGGGTCCAGACAACATGCAAAACCAAATCATGGCTTATTTTTGCTGCAGCAGCTAGGAAAAATCACCTGGGGTGGAAACAGAAGGATGAGAAGATAGGCAGGGAAGCAGTCCATTAGGGATGTCCTTGTTGTTGTGACATGAAAAGAAACAGGCCTTGCTTGGTGTGCACTTGTGGAGCGCATGTGAGTGAGTTTGCCTGCTCGCTCGGCACGTGCTGGAGCTGAGTCAGAGGAATCGGCTGCCTGCCTGCCTACCTGCCCACACAGTTGTTGCTTAACACACATTTCAAAATGATCCATAATACAAATGAAGCTCCCTCCCTGAAGAAGCATTTAGGTAAAGATCTTGATGAATGCTTCAAGCAGGTTAGAGCATCTTGCATGCTCAGTCTATTGTGGGAGGCAAAAACTGGCTGTTTAGGAAACCTGAGTGTGTATTTGTCTGTCTGTTCCTTCCTGACTCCTTCTCCCTGTCCTTTCTTGGTGGTTGGCTTCAGAGATATGCTGCACCAGCAGGGTTGGCTATGTGGGCAGAATCCAGTTGGATTTATGTTAAAACATAGGAAGTTGCCTTATGCTTAGTCAAATCCATTTGTCCAACTAGCTTAGTACTGTCTACACTGACTTCCAGTGGCTCTCCAGAGTTTCAGAGAGGAGTCTTTAATATCCCATCCTGGAGAAGCCAGTGGGGATAGAACCTTTGGACCTTCTGTGGGCAAATTGGTTGCTATCCCACTGAACTATGAGCCATTTCTCTAATTTGCAAACTCCCTTGAAATGAATGAGACCTGTGCAGAGGTGCTTTTTGAGGAAGTGGGTCCTTGGCACAAGGGCCTGGAGTGGAGGCCAGATGTCACACCACACCAGCAGACAGCAGGCCTATGGCAGCAGACTTTGGAGAGGGACTGTGTGTGTGTGTGTGTGTGTGTGGTGTCAGGGTTGCACTTCTTGCCCTGCTTGGCTCTGAAAGCTTGCTCCCTGCGAGTCTTCACTTGGGTCTGGCTGCGATATACACAAATTGTGTTTAATTGAGTTGTTGGCAGCTTTGCTATCAAAACATCAAGATGGTTTGTCACCAAGGTTGGCTGCCCCAGACATCTAGCAACTGCTGTTTCCATTATATGCAGCAGGATGTGTGCTCTAGGGGAGAGAAGTAGGTATGACATA